>NC_067406.1:47636956-48274185 GCF_009764475.1 Pristis pectinata | reverse complement strand
ACAAAAATGGCTTGGAGGCCTTGAGTTATAAGGAGAGATTGGATAGGCTGGGAATGTTTTGCTTGGAGTAAAGGAGGCTGAAGAGTGACCTTTGGTTTTAGACTCCCTTACTCAGGGAAAAAGACTTGACTATCCATCCTATCTATAGATAGATATCTGTAGATAGGGTGGATACTCACTGTCTTTTTTACAGGGTAGAGGACTCTAAAACTGGAGGGCATAGGTTTAAGGTGAGATGAGAAACATTCAAAGGGGATTTGAAGGGCATTGCTTTCCACGCAGAGGGTGGTGGGTATATGGAATGAATTGACAGAGGTGGTGGTCGAAGCAAGTACATTTACAACACTTAAAAGACATTTGACAGGTACATAGATAGGTAAGTTTTAGACGATATTGGCCAAATGCAAGCAAATATGGTTAGCATAGATGGGCATTCTTGGTCGGCATGGAGGAGTTTAAAAAAAAACTTTAAAAGCTTTACTTATACAGCACAGTAACAGGCCCTTCTGGCCCAACAAGCCTGCGTCACCCAATTACACCCATGTTAACCTACTAACCCGTACATCTTTGGAATGTGGGAGAAACTGGAGCACCTGGAGGAAACCCTTGCAGTCATGGGAAGAACGTACAAACTCCTTACAGACAGCGGCTGGAATTGAACCCCAATCGCTGGCGCTGTAATAACGTTGCACTAACCACTATGCTACTGGGTCAAAAGGGCTGTTTCTGTGCAGTATAACTCTATGAATCTATAACTCCCTCTCTCAGATTAGTTTATGCTGTGCAACACAAGGGTACTTTGTAAATATCATTATATAAACAGCTTCTATCTAAGAAAGTCAAAAGGAAGCTCTTGACTATCAGATCTTCAGACTTTACAGGGAAGTCCCTAGCATCTACTGGCCCTTTTTCATGAGAGTACAATTGAAGTTATGAATCTATTCAAAGTGTTGTGAAGCTTTCACCCATTCTATGGGTCAGGACATTGGAAGAATAAATTGGTTTCCCAGTTGAGGTCACCATTTTTAATTGATTGAGGGAACTTTGAGAGGCATGCAATTGGTCACCTCTAATCTGATTTCCACATTGTATGTAATTATATAAAAGCTGAAACATGGATACTGGCTCCTCACGATTGGTATTAGTATTCGTTTATTATTGTCATTTGTACCGAGGTACAGTGAAAAACTTGTCTTGCATACCGACAGTACAGGTCAGTTCATTACACAGTGCAGTTACATTGAGTTAGTACAGAGTGCATTGAGGTAGTATAGGTAAAAACAATAACAGTACAGAGTAAAGTGACGCAACTACAGAGGAAGTGCAGTGCAGGTAGACAATTAGGTGCAAGGTCACAACAAGGTAGATTGTGAGGTTGATCAAGAGTCCATCTCATCATATAAGGGAACCATACAATAGTCTTATCACAGTGGGATAGAAGCTGTCCTTGAGCCTGATGGTATGTGCCCTCAGGCTCCTGTATCTTCTGCCTGATGGGAGAGGAGAGAAGAGTGAATGACCCAGGTGGGTGGGGTCTTTGATTATGCTGGCTGCTTCACCAAGGCAGCAAGAGGTAAAGACAGAGTCCATGGAGGGGAGGCTGGTTTCCGTGATGCACTGGGCTGTGTCCACAACTCTCTGCAGTTTCTTGCGGTCCTGGGCAGAGCAGTTACCATACCAAGCCGTGATGCATCCAGATAGGATGCTTTCTATGGTGCATCAATAAAAGTTGATAAGTGTCAAAGGGGACATATCGAATTTCTTTAGCCTCCTGAGGAAGTAGAGGCGCTGGTGAGCTTTCTGGGCTGTGGTGTCTACGTGATTGGATCAGGACAGGTTATTGGTGATATTCACTCCTAGGAACTTGAAGCTCTCAACCCTCTCGACCTCAACACCGTTGATGTAGACAGGTGCATGTACACCGCCCCCTTTCCTGAAGTCAATGACCAGCTCTTTTGTTTTGTTGACTTTGAGGGATACAGTAACAAGTGCCACAAATGGATTCCAACAGCTGTCTCTGCACCTAACCTGGAAACAAGATGTTAAGAGGAGGCCAATAGAACACAGGGAGGTTGCACTGCCCGTGGCTGAAGGTATATTACCTTAACTGTCTCAAAACAGTTCCATTTATGGCACATTGAAGTAATCTCAGGAGGAATAATTGTGTATTAACCTGAATTTAAAATCAATAAAACAAACCTGTCCTTTAAGATCTCAAAAATGCTTTATATCACAATCTTTTAACCTACTGAACAATTTCAAAACCTTTTTATAACTCTACTTGACCATTCAAGTGGCTTTTATGAATGATTTACATAGCACAATAGCCTTTATAGAAGAAGAGTTATGTGATTTGAATATCAAGGATCTTATCAACATTAGAATGACATTCAAATACACTCTACGCTAAATCCACCCTATGCTGTAAAGACTTGTTTCATCTTTCCTATATTTGAGCTGCCAAGTTATAGAACATAGAACACTTCAGCACAGTATAGGCTCTTCGGCCCACTGTAGGTGATTTTTCACTTTGGCTGTGCTGACAGTTGATTGGAGCATACCTGCAAAATCTCAAATACAGTACTGACATAGCACATACTGATGTTTCTATCACAGAGTATGTGGTATGGTTTCTGTCTGCAATCACAATGCAATAAACTCTCCTTCTAAGTCACAGAAAGCAGTAAAATGAAGAAAGCCATATTTCCCAAAGATAGGGATAAGTTATTGGAAGATGCAGTCTCAGGTGCACCATATCAATGAGTAGTGCATTCATGAATTCCATTGGCTAATATAGGAATCAGTTTATGCCCCATTTATGGGAATAATGGATAAAGTAGAAGAACCTGAGAGAGGGAAGAACAAATTTTGCAGTCTACTGCAAAGGAATGACAATTGCCATTCACTAGGCTAACAACTATCAAGAGGACTTTTGTGGGATTTTGAGTGGAAACTTGTTGCCATTAGATGACCGATTTGGCAATGCATCCTCTTTAGTGGATCTGTGGCATGAATGAGTAGGTCAAGTGATAATGAGGTCTTCAATAATCAGGTTGAAGAATCCACAATGAAACCAGGAGGTAGAAATTTAGTTTAAAGTGTGTATAGTAATTGGTAATTAGTTTGTTGTTGTCACATGTACCGAAATACAGTGAAAAGCTTTGTTTGCATGCCAGCCAGACAGATCATTCCAGCCATAAGTACATCAAGGTAGTACAAAAGGAAAAATAATAACAGAGTGCCTTACAGAGAAAGTACAGTATAGGCAAACAAATAAGGTACAAGGGCTATAATGGTTTTGATACCCCACATTTGCCCTATTGTGGTCTTGGGCAGAGCATTTGCCATACCAAGCTGTGATGCATCCGGATAGGATGCTTTCTATGGTGTATCTATAAAAATTGGTGAGGGTCTTTGGGGACATGTCAAATTTCCACAGTCTTCTGAGGAAGAGGAGGTACTTGTGTGCTTTCTTGGCCATAGTGTCTATGTGGCTGGACCAGGACAAATTATTGGTGATATTTACACCCATGAACTTGGAGTGCTCAACCACCTTCACCTCAGCATGAGCTACGCAAAATAAAGGGAGAAAAAGGAAGATCAAATTAGGGAAAGGGAAAATAAAAAAGATGTCTCCAATCTTCTTTGAATTTTGAAGATGTAAGACTCCATACTTATTCAATTCAATTCAAGGGAAGTAAGTGGGAAAGAATTATGGATTTAAAAACATGCAACAATTTTTGTGACCATTTAGTTCTTAAGTACTGGGTAAGTACTGTAATTCCACACATCTTGATTTCAGTGGCGACCAAGAGACTACAGACGCTGGAATTTGGAGCAAAAAGCAAACTACTGGAGGAATTCAGTAGCTCAGGCAGAATTTGTGGAGGGAAATACAGAGTTGGTGTTTTGGGTCAAGATTCTTCATCTGAATTGAAAAAATAGAGGTGAGATAGTTCCCACAGTTTGTTTTTTTGATCTAGATTTCAGTACTGATTCTATATATGCGATACTCATACAGTGCAGCATAAGAATCTAAAGTACATATGAAATAGGAGCAGGAGTAGTTTCCTCTGTATTCAAAAATATCATGGCTGATTTTCTACCTCAACATCGTTGTCCTGCCCTCTCTACGTATCTTTTGTTTTTTTTTTGTAATATCCAGATATCTACCAATCTCTGATTTGAATGCAGTCAGTGACTGAGCCTCCACAGCCTTCCAGGTTAGTGAGTTCCAAGGATTCAGCACCCTCTAAGGAAAGAACTTTCTCCTCATTCTGTCCTAAATGCTCTATTCCTTATTTTGAGACATTAATTCCTGGTTCTAGACTTCTGAACCGGGGGAAACACTCTCCTTGTTGACTACCTTGTTGAGTCCGCTCGGCCTTGAGCACATTTGGTGAGCTTACATCTATGTTAGAAGTGTATAGATCTGACAGAAACTCCAATTGCCTTGTTTCACTGCACATATGTATACTTTGGAACTTACTTTTTAATTTACTCCATAATAGCACTGAGCATTGAAATCCTCACTTTTACACTCAATGCAAAATCAAGACAACTGCAATTCCAAACTTTAAGTTCATTTTGAAAAAAGAACATTAATTAACTTTATTACACCAACTCCAATGTTTTAATCACTGAGCAACTCCCAAGATAAGCCAATTTTCATATTTCTTTATGACATAGAAGGTAGTCATTTGGCTCTCAGACCAATCTGATCAGTCCCATTCTCTCTCATATTTCCAGTGATATATTCTTAATCAGATGCTCATTAAGTCCCTTCTGATTCCCCTACCATCCACCACATTAGGTGTAATTTACAGTAACCAGTTAATCTACCATACAGTATGCCATTCGGATGTGGGAGGAAACCAGAGCACCCAGGAGAAAACCATATAGTCACAGGGAGATTATACAAACTGCAGTCAGGATCAAACATGGGTCACCGGAGCTGTGATACAGTAGCACTAACTGCTGCTGCCTTACATGTTTAAAAACATGTATTAAAATCTCACTGCATAGAAATAGTTGTGACATAGAGGCAGAGAGAACTGAATTGTTGACCTGATACATACTATTGTAGAGAGCTTCACTTCCCTCAGTGGCACAAACCTGAAGATGAAACTTTTTCTTTCTTGGCCTTTTTTCTGCACTGAACATGTATCTTGCATTTTGATTAGTGAACAGCTGATTAATTCATGGAGGGACTCTAAACAGTACTTATCTGAGGCAGTGCAGCAATGCACTTTTTGCACACCATGTTATCATGCAACTTTTTAAAAAATATTATGCTCTTCGGTTTCAATAGTTTTTAATTGCTTCTGAATGTCAGAGACATTTAACAATTCAAAAGAATTCCTCTGGTAGTGGGCCTTTGCTGACTGCCAAAGCTCTCAAGGCTGATTTGGGGACAGGGTCTCCTCATTGTGCCATTGGAGGTCCTTCTGTCATTGCTGAAGCCACCCCACTGGAGTTCAGCTGGGATAATTTGGACCAGGAAGATGGCCCTTTGCATTTTGGCCAGTTAAGAACAAGCATGGGAGGAGTTGGAAAGGGCAGGGTGTCCTGTTGGACTGCAATCCTGGAAGGGAATCAGGATCACGAAGATCTGAAACAATAGAGGAGAAGGTCCCATTTAGTACAAGTAGTTAGTCACAAATGACAAAGCCAGACCAATGATAATGAATGTATCAATAGACAATATGTAAAGGAAAGTCAGGTAGAGAGAAACGGATTTCTATCCAGTCATTAATGTGTTTGCAAAATTGCCCTGCTTTGTATGCAACTGTGCAGTACTTTGTATAAATTATGTATAACTTATGTGAATTTAAGTTTACGCAATTTATATTTATCATGTTTGTAATGCACTGTACTGCTGCTGCTGCAAAAAAGCTAATTATCACGGCATTTATATCCTGGGTATGTATACCCATGACAATAAACTTGAACTTGAACTTTGCAACTTTCTTTTATGTACTGCCGTCTGGCAATGTCATACCTCCAGTTGCAAGATAAAGAAAAATCTACCTTTTAGATTATGAGTATGTAAAGAAAGTATTTTTTAATGGCCACACTGTAGCAGTGCCTCTAGATGAAAGGCTTACGTACCAGTGTGTCTGGCTCCGGATCATACTCCATAAGTAAGACCACAATCCTTGCATAAAGGAAAATGTGACAAACTGATGATTGGCTCAGAAAAGTCCATAGTCCTGTTGAGAATTAAACCTATATATTTCACATGCAAATACTTACTAATAATAGTAATAACATCTAAGTTTCAACTTTTAATATTTTAGTTCTCTCATAAATTTTAGAGCATTTCTTTCTCTTCTATCCTGAAAATTTCTATCCTGAATGTGCAGAATAATAGCCTGTTCCCAGGATAATACTATTGCAATGAGAGGGGCCTGAAAACACTCCAGCTCTCCAGTCATCCTGTCAAAAGTGTCCCTGGGGAATCCAGAGAGCTTCAGTGACATCATGAGCAAGTGAAGCAGGAATACATTTCAGTTTGCATTTTTCATAAAATGAAAAAGAAATTCTGCCTTTTTGGTTGTTGAATGCTTCAAATACCAATGCAAACATAAAATGCCAGAAACATTAAGTGGGTCAGGTGTCGTCTGTAGACCTTAAAGTTTGAGGAACAAGTCCCTTGTCAGAATGTTATCGACAGATGGGATTTAAAACAAGTGGGGGATGTTTGAGGGGAGAAACAAAATCAACATATATGCATGCAGTGAACATACAAACCCAAACACTGGAGAGAATAAGGAGAATGACCTTCAAGTTCAGAAGTAGGAGCTTCAGGCAACAGGCAAATGCATGCACACCAGAATGAATTTAGGGTAAATATATAGGTTGTGATAAGGAAGGTTGGTAAATTGCAGGTGCAAATTGCTACATGAGGTTATGACATTGGTGCCAATAACAGAGAGAAGCACTGTATTGAAAGTCTCAATCTTCCAATCCTCCTCAGGTGAGACAATGGAGCAAGAGGACTGGTGGACTAATTGTTACACTTCTGTTCAAAGCAGAAATAGAAATAAACCCAGCAATAATTTCCAGTTAGTCTAGCACTGATGGTGAGGGAACTTTTAGAGACAGTAATCAGAGATAAAATTAATTGACAATGTAAAAACAATAGTCAACAGGTAACAGATAGCATGGTTTTGACAAAGGGAAATAATATTTTACTATATTTATTTGAGCTATTTTCAAAGTAATAGAGGGTTAATGGAGCTAGTGTGGCTGCTGCTGTGCATCTATGTTCAGAAGTTTATCCCCAGGTGGCAGAACTAAACTATATAGCAGTGGCTGCCTATCCAACTCCATTTCAGATACTTGCTTCCATTGAAGGCAATGGAACTGAATTTTGAAAGAGTAGAATGTAGTGCTGCTAAATAACATGTTAATGCTAACAATTGAATATGAATTCCTAGGCACTGACTTTCAAAATACTATAACAATTTGACAACTAAGAGACTAGTACAAAAACTAAATCCCATTGGATTAAAGGGCTAATATCAGCATAGATATACGTGGTTCAAAAGTAGAAAACAAAAAGGTTTGGTGATTAATTCTTATTCTGACTAAAATGAAGTATCCAATAGTGTCCCAGTGATTATTTTTTGGAAAACTGATCTTTTTGATGCATATTTTTGATGTGGACTTGGGCACAGAGCATAATTTTAAAGATTGAAGATGCCTCAAAATTGATAAATATAATACATTTTGAGGAAGATTGTAACATTCAACAGGAGGAGAGAGACACTTGTGAAATCTTAAGGCAGGTGATAGATTCAATTTAATTGAACAGAAGTGTTAGATGAAGTCCTTTGGCATAAAGAATAAGAGGAGGGAATATAAGAAAAACACAATTTTAAAGGGGTTTCAGAAACACAGAAACAAGGAGTGTCAAGGCAAGAAGGTTGCAGAAGTCATTCGAGATCATTTGTTTTATCGATTGATGTATAGTGACCACAAGCAAGGAAATGATGCTAAACTTTTATAAAGCACTGGATACACTGCAATTGGATTTTCATTCCAAGGCTGGGCATCACACTTCAGAAGAATGTCAAGGCCTTAAAAAGATACAGACACACATTAAATATCTAGAGAGGATGTTGCCTCTGGCTGAGGAGTCTAGAACTAGGGTTAATAGTCTCAGGATAAGGGGTAGGTCATTATGGTCAGAGATGAGGAGAAATTTCTACACTCCAAGCGTGGTGAATTTCTGGGATTCCCTACCCTGTAGGGCAGCGGAGATTCATTCATTGAGTTCATTTGATATAAAGATCGAGAGATTTCTGGACATTAGAGAAATCCAGTGAGGTGGGGATCGGACAAGAAAATGGTTTTGAAGTTGAAGATCAGCTATAATCTTGTTGAATGGATGAGGAGGTTCAAGGGGCTGAATAGGCTTCTGCTTCCATTCCTTAGCCTGGTACCCTGGATGAACGACTTCCATTACATGGACAGACTGCGGACATTGGGACAGTTGATCTTTGGGCAGAGTCGGCTGAAGGGAGGCAGGTTTAAGTAAGTTAATCAAATTTCTGACAGCTGTAGATAAAATAAATAAGAAAAACCTGTTTTCAGTTGGAGAAGATCCAGTCATGTCAGATTTGGCATTTTGTAAATGATGCAGAAGTGAGAAGTGATTTTTATTTTGCACGGTGATTTTTTTTGTGATCTGGTATTGGTATTGGTTTATTATTGTCACTTGTACCGAGGTACAGTGAAAAACTTGTCTTGCATACCGATTGTACAGGTCAATTCATTACTCAGTGCAGTTACATTGAGTTAGTACAGAGTGCATTGAGGTAGTACAGGAAAAAACAATAACATGTGCTTCTTGAAAAAGACGCCAAAGCAAATTTAATAGTAACCTACATCAGAAAAAAATGGGATTATGGACAAAGGGAAGGAGACAGTGAATAATTAGATTCCTCCTTCAAAAATGTGGCAAAAGGTGGGCTGAATACCTTCCTTCTGTAACTTATTCCGTTTTTTTAAATACACAGGTTTTGGGATCAGAACAGCATTGTCATGGATAGCATTTATTGGCTATCCCTATGTGGTCTGAAAACACTGTCAACAACACCTCCCATCACTTTGCTGATGATTGAGGCTAGACTAGGTAGATGATAACTAGCCAGATTAGATTTGTCCTGCTTTTTGTGAACAGGGTATACCTAAACAATTTTGGGTCAATACCAATGATGTAACTAGGACAGCTTAGATAGACGTGCACCTCATTCTGGAATATAGGTCTATAGCTGGGATGCCTTTGTTGTGTCTGATGCTCTCAGCCATTTCTTGATATCATGTGGAGTGAGTCAAGATGGATGAAGACTGACTCCTGTGAAGGAGGGGATCTCAGGAGGAAGTCAGTATAGATTCTCATTCAACACTTCTGGCTCAACATGGTTATGAATGCTTCATTCTTGTCTTTTTCACACACATGCTAGCTCCTGCCATTGCTGAGGATGGGGATATACTTGGAGCCCTATCCTTCCCTGTTTAATTGTCCACCACTATTTGCAACTGGATGTGGTTATGACTGTAGAGCTTCAACCAGTCCTTCAATGCCAAAGGGCAACAAAACTATAATTCCAGTGTCTGCGACCTCCCCATTCACCTCCCCTTGATTTTCCATTGTTGTCCACTTATATTTTTTCTATGATAAATGGCAGCAGTTGGAAATTCCTATAAATTCCCTTCCATTTACCAAATTCAGGTTGAATGTTCAGTAACTGGTGTAGTGCTTGGGAAATGACAAAGCATGACCAGACTTCATTGGACTCTCTATTTATTCAGTTAAAGTGGAGTTTTACTAAAAGTTCCGTACAAACTCATTAGCTTTGGCTTAAATGTAAATGTTCTCATGAGTAACACAACCAAGCAGAATAGCTGAGTGTCAGAGAATTGTGATGAACCAAATGGGCCAATTAGATCACAAAGTGTTGAGTGGAGCCATATTAAAGGCAAGAGAGGAAAAGAAAACTCTCTTTAGTGTAAGGATAAAGATCACAAGCTAATACTGTTACAATTGATTGCTGGTAATATCTGTTCTCAATTAACTAATTACCGCAGTATAACAGGACAAATGTGTGCAGCTTCAATTGATTACTGGTCCCAGGTCTTTGAAGCACCATGAGGAGGATCAATTGACTGAAATTAAACTCATTTAAATTCAATGTAGAGTCATGGAGTCATAGAGAGATACAGCAGGGAAACAGACTTGTCAGCCCACCAAGTGCATACTGACCATCTACCACACGTTTACACTAATCCTGCATTAATCTCATATTCTCATTGACTCCTGTCAGATTCTACCACTGAGCTACACAGTAGGAGCAACTTACAGTGGGCAATTAACCTGCATATCTTCAGGATGTGGATGGATACCGGGACACCCGAAGGAAACTCACACAATTACAGGGAGAATGTGCAAACTCCATATTGGCAGCATCCCAGGGTCAGGATTGAACCTGGGTGTCTGCTGCTATATTATTGTCATATTCTCTACCAGCTGCACCAGGAAATATTGACAGGAGTTAGGCTTCAATTGACTGCTGGGAAGGTGATTAGGCCTGGGGGGCTGGGGGTTCACTCTATGACCATATGTACAGCTGCACTGCAATGAATGCACCTATCCAGCTCATTCAGTGTAAATTGGCATTCTGATCAGGGGCATGCACAGTATCTGGTGTGGAGACAGGTTTAGCTAAATTGTCTTTAGCATAAAGAGGCTAGAAGTCAGGATGCACCTAATAGGGTATGCAGCAATGGGGCAAAATGTGGGGTACCAAGACCATTATAGTCATTGGCCCACCATATCAAACATCATTGTGACTGAAACCAAAGGCCTCTATCACAACAGAACAGGTAGTTCACCTCCTTGTAGGTGAAATTGTGCTGCCTAACCACTCCTCTTAAGGCCAGGCTTGGGAGTTCAGCTACAGATTGGGCCTCTGGCCATGGTCTGGGAAGTTGGGGGAGGTGGTGGGCGGTGATCACCTTCTGTTTTGGGGACTGTAAGGGACTGAGAGTGGGGATTGGCACTTTGATGTTGTAGTGAAGCAGGAGTGCGGGTTGTGGTGGGATCAGTCCCAGAGAATGGCACTTGGGGAGCAGTGGAGGAATTACCACTGAAAGGTTGCCAAGATTAACAAGCGTTCATAAACCTCCTTTAAATGACATTTACAGCAAGCATATCACCTGAGCAGTCTTGTTCTCTAGCCTGCACTAGTAGTGCAGCATGGTACGGTAGTGCAGTGGTTAGCATAACGCTATTACAGCGCCAGTGACTCAGGTTCAATTCCCGCTGCTGTCTGTAAGGAGTTTGTACGTTTTCGCTGTGTGTCTGAGTGGGTTTCCTCCGGGTGCTCCAGTTTCCTCCCACATCCCAAAGACGTACATGTTAGGAGTTGTGGGCATGCTATGTTGGCGCCAGAAGAGTGGCGACACTTGCGGGCTGCCCCCAGCACATTCTCAGTAATGCAAAAAGATGCATTTCATTGTGTGTTTCAATGTTCATGTAACTAATAAATAAATATATTATCTTATCTGTTACAAGCATTTGTTCTTTTCTCTCTACTCCTCCCCCTCTCTACAACTTACAACACACATGCTTTATCTGTTTTCTAGTTCTAATGAAAAGTCATCAACCTGAAACCTTGGCTCTGTTTCTCTTTTCATAGACGCTGCATGACTTGCTGAGGACTCCAGATTTTTCTGCTTTTATTTCAGATTTCCAGCATCTACAGTATGTTACTTTTGCTTTATATCCACCTGGTTTTGCTCTTCATTTCAAAGAAGGGAATTAGGCAAGCAAAGTGTGTAATGGGACCGGTTGCTGGTTTTGGATCTTGCTGTAGTTAAATTTAGCCAATGGAATCTTAAATAAAACCCAATGTGAAGCAGAATATATTTAAAAAAAACACAACATTTATTCATTACTTTAAATTAAAAGGTCAAATTGCTTGCTCCCGATATCTAGGATAAATTCAGTTTAACATAGCTTGGCTTCCTTTTGTTCTCTACTACAGGAGATGTGGCAATAGGGAATAATTTAAAGATATCTTATATCTGTGTCTCACTTATTTTCTCCTGCCAAATATCCTCATGCACATCCTTCAATCCTTATGCGATCTTTCCCTTTGATCTGTAACTCTATTTCTTCCTTCACCAATACGCCTGGCGCAAAACTCCCTCCTAAGCACCTTATGTTATTTCCTCCAAACTTTCAAAAGCATCCTAATGATCACCTCCATTAGTTTCTGTTCCTTTATCTCTTGTCCCCTTTCCATCCTGTGAAATCTTCTCTAAATTGCCTTCATATACAGGAGGAAGTCTAAAGAAATGTAATTGAATATGTGTCGTGCTAAAGTGTTTAATCCCAATTAATAACAGGTCATGGCAAGACACAATAAAAATGCCAGACAAAATCTAGTTGCATGTTTGTACTGAACATTGAAACATATTTCAGATGGGTCAGTGATATATTGTCATATTCTCACATAGTATTTCTGACTTGCATTAACATTTATTTTTGCTGGATTAGTCCGGATGCTAATCGATTTGCCACCTGGGGACATTAATTGGCTGTGACATTAATGATAGTTGCCTTTTCTGCTCATTAAGTTAAAGAAAATTTCAGTCCACTTAACAGGAAGATTAATAAATCTTGTTTAGTTTCAAGTAATGGTTAAATAAATGTAAATTCAGTCACTACATTGATGCATTTTCCTCAATTCAATCACTTTTGAAAGACAAACATTTGTACCTGCTAGTTGAATTCCAGTTTGAAACCAGACCATTTGATTGCCCTATAGACAATGACTGATGGGATGTAAATCTCTGGAACCATCTATTATTTAATTCTTCATGCTGATGTCTGCAATTATGCAAATACCTTGATTATGTGTGCCCGACAAACTGTTCAAATAGCAGGCCTGCTGGGATTGCAGCAGTTCTTAACCCAATTCAAGGTTCTTCCTCTGCAAGGAGCACTTTGGAGTAATGGAAGACCAGCTGGGATATTTCAGCACAGTGTGCAGTAGCCACAGTGTACTGAGTCTAAAGTGTGGACCTGAGTGAGTTAGGGAGTGATATCATTTTAAATATTTGTTTGTAGAATTGAGCTTAACTGCAAGATTTCCTTAAACTTTATAGGTTTTGTTTGCAAATAATTAGATAACCAACTGGAACTGGTTAAAAGAAATCACCTGACTCAAAATATATGGAACCAGGGAATAAGAGTCTGTGTGTTTTGTTTTAGCAAAGAATGAATTATCCACTGAGTGCAATATCTATGGTGTGTGATGAGTAGAGGGCTTTGGTGTGGTGAGGGCAATGCTACAGCTTTATATTTTTAAAATTAAGTAACTAAATTAACTTAATTATGTAACTTAATTAAATTAATACTGGTGTGGCCCAGTCCCACCTACCTGCACCCAGACCACTGCCCTTTATACCTCTCTCATTCATGTACCTCTCCAAACTTCTCTTAAATGTTCCAATTGAACCCCCATCTACCACTTCTGCTGGCAGCTCATTCCACACTTGCACCACCCTCTGAGTGAAGTAGTTCCCCCTCAGATTCCCCTTAAATATTTCATCTTTCACCCTAAATCTATGACCTCTAGTTCTAGCCCCACCCAACCTGAGGGGAAAAAGTCTGCATGCACTCATAATTTTATATACTTCTATAAGATCTCCCCTCATTTTCCTGCGCTCCAGGGAATAAAGTCTTAACCTATTCAACCTATCCCTGTAACTCAGGTCCTCAAGTCCCAGCAACATCCTTGTAAATTTTCTCTGCACTCTTTCAAGCTTATTGATATCTTTCCTGTAGGTAGGTGGCCAGAATCTTCATTAGAAATTCAGCTTGAGAAACTTAGGTTCAGAGTAGATGAGTTGGAATATGAGCTTTGAAAAATCTGCTGCATTGTGATGTGGGGGGATGGATTTACCTGGATATCTTGCTTCACGAAGCAGTCACACTCTTCAGATTAAGCACTGCAGAACTGGTCTATCTAGAAGGGCAACAGAGTGTGACTACAGGTTAGACAGGTACAGTCCTTGCACTTGTCCAACAGGAAAATAAATCTTGCAGCAGAAGAGGACAAGAGCTGAGATTGCTGGAAGAATGAAATAAAAAAAATGAACACAGCACCATATTCAAGTAGTGGCACATTCAAGATGAGCAATGAAAATGGATTTAGTAGTGATCGGGAGGAGTATATTTAGGGTTACGGGGACCAATCTCTGGAACTGTGAGTGTGAATCCTGAAAGGTGTTGCTTACCAAGTGCCAGGATTAAGGATATATCCTCAAGGGTTCAGGGAAACTTAGAGCTGAAGAGGAAAGACCCAGTTGCCATGGTCTACATGGAACCAATTATGTGCATAGGATGAGAAAAGTGTTCTGCTAAAAGAGTATGAACAGTTAAAGTACAAATTAAAAATGTAAAACAAGGAAGGTAGCTGCTGTTCATCACTCATTCTTAAGTAAGACCATGACATCTAGGCTATAGTGTAGCGATCTGTGTGGAGATACTGATTAGACCAATTTGGGCTCAAAAGTTCAGAGGTATAGGGATGCTGATTCTCTTTTCCTCTCCTTCCTCCCTTCTAGATTCTTCATATATATGAGTGAGCACTGCTTTTTATGTGGGTACACTAAACAGAACAATCCAATGCTTGTTGTTCCCAGTCGTATGTGTCAATGTTGAAACTCAGTAGGGACATTCTAAGAAAGTCTTTGAATCTCTTTTCCTGTCCACCGTGTGATCATTTGCCCTCAGTCAGCTCTCCCTAAAGTAGCTGCTTTGGTATTCTGTCTCAAACATTCTTCTGACATGTCCTGCTCAGCTGATCTGTGATTCTTTCAGCAATGTGTAAATGCTGGGGAGGTTTGTTTGGGACGGAATTTGTGTATCTGCAGTCTTGTCTTTCCACTTGATGTGAAGTATTCTGTGCAGAGAGGGCAGGAGGAAGTAGTTAGGCTGTCTGGCATGTCTGCTGTACAGTGTCCATGTCCCACAAGCATAAAATAAAGTAGATGTGACAACAGCACGATATAACTCCAGCTTGGCATTAGGTTGATTCCTCTTCGTTCCCACATTTTACTTCTTCCAAATGCACATAAAAAATACATTGTGTCAATAAGATTAGAAAGTTAATTGCAAGGGTGAGACTTTGAAACCCATTACTCCCCTGCCAATTTATGGGGCACTGACATCAGTACTGGGACAGAGAAATCTGTCCCATTAAGATGATGTTCACTTGAAATGAGCTGAGACCAGTGTCTAGTTAATAGTGGGGCTGGAGGATGTTTCAGGTGAGACAAAATTTAGAAAGCAAAAGAGAAAGGACATGGAAATAGTATAGTTTGCTCAATTGGTAATGATAACTAGAGTTTGTCAGGAAAGAACAGAGCATACGAACATTAGGGTATACCTCCAGTTATAGTCAAAGCAAGGAAATCTCTTAACTAGACAGAATTGAAGGCTCTTTATCAGAAAGCATGCCACATTCACAGCAAGGTACATGAATTACTGGCACAAATCAAAATGGATGTGTGTGATCTAATAACACTCATATGGTTACCAAATGACCAAGGTTAGTAATTAAATATTCCATGATATTTCACATTTAGAAAAGACAGAGAAAATGGTGAGGGGTAGCCTTGATAATGAAGGAAGGGATAAAGGCAGTTGTGATGAAGTATTTTCGCTCAGAAAATCAAGAAGCAGAATGATTTTGGGTAAAGCTAAGAAACAAGGAGAGGCTGAAGTCATCGATTGGAGTTGTCTAAAGGCCCTTGACCTGTAGTGGTATTGTCGGCAATTGGAAAATAAGAGACACGTGTAACACAATAAGCCTGGGAGACCTTAGTCTTCTTACAGACCGGCAAACCTAGTTAGCAGTAAATTTGAAAGGATGAATTTATGGAGTGTATAAGAGATTGTTTTCTGGATCTGCATGTTAAGGAAAAATGGCAAAGGCTATTAGGCTATTTTAGATCTACTATTGTGGAATTACAAAAGGTTCATTACTAATCCATAGTTAGTCTTTAGGGAAAAGCAATCATAATAAATGAAGAGAAATCCTTTTGGAATTGTAGAGGACAATGAAATGTTGAACAAAATTAGCATTATTGTAAAAGTAGCTGAAAAAAGTAATGGATTTGAAAATTGATTAGTCATTAGTATCTCATAGCCTGGATCATAAGATTTTGCAGGAGGTGGCAATGGTAAGAGTGGATGCATTAGTGGCTATCTCTTGTGTTTTCCCTTGTACTACCTCAATGCACTGTTGTAATGAAATGATCTGTATGGACGACATGCAAAACAAAAATTTTCACTCTACCTCGGCACATGTGACAAAAATTGAATTCCAATTCCAATATCTCCTAAAATTCCATCAATTCTAGAACAGTTTCTGCAGAACGAAAGTTGAAAATGTAACCTCACTTTCTAAGAAAATATGAATTAAGAATGTGGGGATCTATAGACCAATTAGCCTGGCATCAGTAGAATGGAAAATGTTATTAATTAGGATAGTGGTAACAAAGCATAATAGGATTGGGCAGAGTCAACATTGGTTTATGAAAAGGAAATTATTTTATAGAAACATAGAAAAACTATGGCACAATTCAGGCCCTTCGGCCCACAAAGCTATGCCAAGTTTTCAGTTGGAGTTTTTTGTAGTTGCAACTTACAGAATAGATAAAGGGAAACTACTGGATGCAGTGTATTTGGATTTTCAGAACACCTTTGGTAAGATACCACACAAGAGATTATTAAACGGAGAATGTGGTATTGAAGGTAGTATTCAAGAATAGATTGAGGATTGGTTAATGTACAGAAACAGTAGGAATAAATAGATCACTTTTGGATTGGGAGCTTGTGATGAATGTGGTGCATCACAGATGGATGCTGAGTCCCCAGCTGTTCATAATCCACATCAATGATTTGGATGAGGGGACATAGTGCAATAGATCCAATCTTGCTTCTGCTTTAAATCAATATGGATTGTGAAGAGAAGAAAAGCTTGAAAGGAATCTAGATTTAGCAAAAGGCAAGGACATGGCTTAAGGAATATAATGTGGAAAACATGGTATCCACCTTGTGGAAAAGATACAAAGCTTGAGTAATTTTTAAGTGGCAAGAGACTGAAAGATGTGAGTGTTCAGAGTGATCTTGGTGAACTTATAGTAACTGAATGTTAAGGTACATCAGGCAATTAGGCAAGCAAATAGTATGTTGGCCTTTATGGTGAGTATTTTGATGTCAAAGTAAAGACTTACAGGTCAGGTCTTGCTCCTTAAGGAAGGAGATACTTGTGATAAAGGTAGTGTAGCAAAAAATCTGCAGACTGATTCCTCTGATGGTAGTTTGCCTGATGAGGAGTGACTAAGTACTCTCTTGAGTTTAGAACAATGAGATAATCTCACTGAAATCTCATAGAAAATTCATACAGGGCTTGACAGGATAGATGCAGGGATGATATTTCCCTTGGCTGGGTATATAGAACCAAGGGTCACAGTCTCAAAATGAAGATTCAACAATTCAGGATTAAGATGAGAAGAAATATTTTTGCCCAGAAGATAGAGAAGTTTTGAAATCTTTAATGTGAAAGCACAGTCACTGAGCATTTTTAAGACAAATATTGATAGTTTGGATATTAAGTGAATCAAGGAATATAATGCAGGCAAGTGGTACTGAGGCAAAGATCAACAATGTTCTTATTGAATGGTGGACCAGACTTGACTTATCCAACTGGCTTACTCCTGCTTCTATTAGAGTCATACAGCAGTACAGCATAGATACAGGCCCTTCGGCCCAACTAGTTAATGCCCACCATGGTGCCCACCCAGCTAGTCCCAATTTCCTACACTCAGCCAATAACCCTCCAAGCCCCGCCCCTCCATGTACCTATCCAAGTGCTTCTTAAATGATACTATTGCACCTGCCTCAACCACTTCCTCTGGTAGCTCATTCCATATACTCACCACCTTTTGTACAAAGAAGTTGCCTCTTAGGTCCCTTTTAAATCTTTCCCTTCTCACCGTAAACCTATGCCCCCTAGTTTTGGACTCCCCTGCTCTGGGGAAAAGACTGTTACCATCCACATTTTCTATGCTCCTCATAATTTTAAACACTTCTATAAGGTTGCCCATCATTCTCCTGCGTTCCAAGGAACCAAGACCTAGCCTGGCCAACCTCTCCCGATAACTCAAGCCCTTTAGTCCTGGCAACATCCTTGTAAATCTTTTCTGCACTCTTTGCAGTTTAACTATGTCTTTTCTATAATAGGGCGACCAAAATTGTACCAGTACTCCAAGTGTGGTCTCACTAATGACTTATACAACTGCAACTTAATGTCCCAACTCTTATACTCAGTGCCCTGACTGATGAAGGTCAGTGTGCTAAATGCCTTTTTCACCACCCTGTCTACCTGTAACGCTGCTTTCAACGAACTATGCACTTGTACTCTGAGGTCCTTCTGTTCCATTACACTCCCTAGTGCCCTATCATTCATAGTATAAGTCCTACGCTGGTTTGACTTTCTAGAGTGCATCACCTCACACTTATCTGTACTGAAATCCATTTGCCACTCCTCGGCCCACTTCCCTAACTGATCAAGATCCCCCTGTAATCTATGATAACCTTCTTCACTATCAACACCTCCTAATTTCCTTATATACTTTATTTTTGACATGGATCCTGCACTTTAATGTCATCAATTTAGGTATATTAATATTGAGGGAATATTAATTAAGGCAGTTTAACTTTGCCTGTTATAGACAATGATATTGCAGCTGGCGATTAAAATCTAGTGTAAAATGAGTGAACTTTGGAGAATCAGTCTCATTAGACAGCCATACTTTTATGCATGCATATCCTGTCATTCATCCACTATTTCTTCTTAATGCTGAGAGTTTTTCTAGGAACAGCAACAGCAGCAAATATAAATGGTGCAATGCTTTATGAAGCTCACAGCTTTGTCTGTGCCAGGACAGAATATTTAATATACACTCTAACTGTCATTATGTTATTGTCATTTGATTATGCAGCCAACATAGTCAAAGACCCCACCCACCCAAGCCATTCTCTCTTCTCTCCTCTTCCATCAGGTAGAAGATACAGGAGCCTGAGACTTAAGGACAGCTTCTACCCCGCTGTGATAAGACTATTGAATGGTTCCCTTATACGATGAGATGGCTATGACCTCACGATCTACCTTGTTGTGACCTTGCACCTTATTGCACTGCACTTTCTCTAGCTACGACACTTTACTCTGTACTGTTATTGTTTGTACCTGCACTACATCAATGGACTCTGTACTAACCCAACGTAACTGCACTGTGTAATGAATTGACCTGTACGACAGGTATGCAAGACAAGTTTTTCACTGTACCTCAGTAAAAGTGACAATAATAAACCAATACCAATACCAATATTAGTACTACCATAGTATGAGCTGCTATTTCATGAAAGATCTTTGTTGCAGGAAGCAAAGCTCTGGTCAGTGTAATAGTCAGTGTGTATTTATATGTTATTTGATTCTGTACCACTGTAAAGAGAAGACCTTTTAAAAAAATGTTGATTGATGCATTGCGCTAGCTAATGCAATGCAAACACAAATTAATGACTGAAAATCAAAAAAACTGCAGATGCTGGAAAATAAAATCAGAAAATGCTGGAAGTGCTCAGTAGTTTGAGTAGCTTTTATGGAGAATGAAACAGTTAACTTTTCAGGTCAATGACTCTTCATCTGAACTTAGAGTTTCGCAGTCATTGAAACAAAGTATTAGCAAGTTGATAACTTGAGTTCCATGTGGTTCTCCATTCTTCAACCATGAACTTCAGTCAGATGTTGGTGGAAAATACCCAAATTTGCAAACAACATGACACAAATGTTAAAAATTTGAAGTAACTCAAACAAATGTCAGATGTGCACATCAGGCTAGCAATCTTCAGAATATTTACTTGTATTACATTGTTATCTGTGGGAGGTTCCTGTGTGTAATTTAGTGGTCAGGTTTCCAACACTAAAACAAAGACTTCATTAACTGTGTCATTTTTGAGACATTGAGAAGTGTAATATAAAAGTAATTCTTTATTTTTATTTCTCACAGCAAGTGTGAAAGCAATTGCTTAGAAGAGGTGTCTTCTAAAGTCCTAAGCAATAGTTTTCACACGTCTACCAAGAAAACAGGAATAATAACACAAAGAAGAATGAACAGAAATACCAACAGTTCAATGTTATACACATTTCTCTTGACTGGTTGTCTGACCCATTGTTGGCATTTCTGGGCTATTATTGACATCTTTGCATACTGGTGTAGCAACAGGAATAATAACTGATGGTAACTATGCTTTTCTTTTCAGAATTCCTGTAAGGACTGACAACCAAAACGAGATAAGTATGTAACCATCACTGACAGCTTTCAAGAGAATGGGCATTTTCCTTTAGACAAAGGAGACAGGTTTTTTTTATTGGACATCTCAATATTAGCAAGTTTTTGCAACTGAAATCGTCAATGCAACATATTCAGTGAGAGAGTAACCCTTCCCCCATCTCATAAACTGCATGCAAATTAGTGAAACCTTTTGATGGACAGCAATGAAACTCAGGCTGAGTGGTTGAGTGAGAAAATTGCTAAAACACATTTGTCATTTTGATGGCTCTACCAAGCTTTTGGTTAAAGCCTCAGACACATTCCCCTTTGGGTCCTGTTTGGCCTGAATGTGAGCCGGCAGATCCAGCCGTGTGAAGAAGGTATTTGCAGATGTGTCAGTGAGTGCAACAGACAGGGACAGGTATCTTGGGAACCCAGAGGTTGCAGTTTGATTCCCTGTGCAGATGGCCCGAAATAATTCAGTGTCATAGTCCCAAGCAGAAGCATTTTAAAATTAACCAACAAAATATAATTCCTTTTGCAGAATGTTTATGGAATACAGCAGAATACATGACAATATGAAATATACATTGAGCTGATATTCTTTCATACACTTATAATATTATTGAGCTGATAAATCTAAATTTTTATCCTCAGACTGATCATTTTAATTTTTTTATTTGCATATTTAGATCATCTGATTGGGAAGTTAAGTGTTTCACCTTATTTAGTGTAAAAGATAAAGCATCATTAGCAAGGAGATGATACACATTTACCCTATGTCCAAGTTTTTTAACAGTATTGAGAATGCAAGGTCTCACTGCTAATCTGAAGTATTTGGCTGTTGGATATGAACATACCTCACCAAAGTAGGAAACTCTGATCACAACAAATGAATAGTTGAGTGTCAATTACACTCAGTCATTCTTTCTGTACTGGAAGTTAACCATTGCAAAGTCTCATTCTTTCAGGTTTTACCTGTTTTGAGAAATGTAAAAATGCCAAATTTCATTTGTTGGTTTTTCTTTCACTTCCACTCAGCGTATAGTATTTGTCTTGTTTTTTTTACACTTTTACACATGATTTGACATTGAATTCATCTGCTCTACCAGTCTTGTTCATTTTACTGTCCTTTTACCTGGCTGAGGAGATGCACAGCAGCTTGCTTATTTTATTAGGATCCCAGATTTCTTACCTTTCTTAATCCAACTTCATCAACGAGCAAAAAAAACAAACTGCTGGAAGCTCAATGGGTCAAGCTGCATCTGTGGAGGCAAATGAATTACCAATGTTTCAGGTCAGGACCCTGCATCAGATCTGCTGTGTTCCTCCAGCAGTTTTTTTTTTGCTCCAAATGTCAGCATCTGCGGTCTCTTCTGTTTTTATCAACTGGCATTTTAAGCAACATACCAATATGATAAACCTAAAAGCCTCAATGGGAAAGGTGGGGTCTGATGTATGGATTTAAGTGCCTGCTACAACAAAGTCTGGGTACATGACTGGGAACAAGTCTAGCCACCTGATAACAGTCTAAACATCAGAAAAACTGTGGTGACCAGGTGGCAGAAATCTATCAGGAAAGTTGCAGGTTCCTGTAATGATATCGAGGAGGCTTCAGCCTTGTTTAAAAAAATTCTTCTGAAATGGCTCAAATGAAAATGCATGAAGTATTAATTTCAGTAATCCATCTAAAATAATGGTCACAGTAAAAACAAATCTAGTCTTTTTTATATTTTTTTATTGGGAAGAAGCTGCTGCTGCATTCAGAATTCCAGGCATTGAATTTGTTCTATTAATTCCATTAAAACATTTAGCTTAACAAAATGCTGAATAATTGTGATCAGGTTAAGAACTCAGACTAAGATGTGAAAAATCAAAATGCATCTGAAGTCTGCAGCAAGGTCAGATGCACTGAGTGTGTAATGAGTGGGAGGCTGTGCTGCAGCCATTATCTTCCCTCTGACAAGAGAGCAGCTCACTGACCTGGCACACTAACAAATGGAGAGCGAAACTCTGGGGCGAGATGTAAATTCTCGCTTTACTCCATCATGAATACAGTGTCTCCGGGATGTGGTTTGTTGACCTATAAAATAAGGTTACGTGCATACTGAATGACAGTGAGAGTGGAGCTTCAATTAGCTGACTGGTTGGGTGAAAAGAAGAATGATGATTACAGATTAATATTAAACTGTATCAGGGTGAAATATGACTTTCAAATAGACTTCTACAAGGCCTCTGGATGGCAACTGTGAAGTACTCAATTATGTATATGACACACATTTATCTGTGAATCCTGTTTTCTGCTGTATGTTCTAAAGTGAATACTTTAAAATAAACCGGAATGAATCAATGGCCCATTAAATAAAAATTGTTAGAAAATGGCCAGCAGAGCAAGTTTGTTCATTTACTGTTTTATTTTGCTATCAGTAAATTAATTTTGTGCTTTCTATTTAAATTTCTATGGCAATAATTCATCAACATAAATAACACACGATTTAGTTTTTCAAATCTATTTAACATTAGTAATATAAAAATAAATTAATTGTTACAATTTAATTGAGAAATGTCAGCACTCACTGGATTGAGCAGGGTTTAATTGCACAAACTGAGCTAAGTAATATTTGTATTGAATAGGCAAATATATTTTCCACATGATGTATTATGTAAAATAGCCTAATAGTTGTGTTAATGAACTAATAAGTCAGATGTGTGGATCTTGGCCTCTGAGTTCAAGGCACAACAACAATTCTCAAGATTTGAGTGGTTATGAGAAAAGCTGGTATGAATAAGGCAACATGGAGATGAATTCCTTGAAAAGAAAAACTGATTCACTAATAGACCTTTAGTAAGGAAAGCTTCTATTGTTACCAAGTCTGGCTCATTTGTGATTGCAGACTCAACTACATTTTTGAAATGGTTCAGCAAGCCATTCAGTTGTATCAAATCACTGCAAAAATGCTATTACGCACACTCCAGTATTTCAAGTGAGTGATTCATCTTTCTCCTTTTCCTTGTCATCCAGCTGATGGCACTTCCACTGTCCACCTCGCTTATTCCAATTTACATTAACTAGTATGTTAGATCAATCCTAAAGCTGTATTAATAGCAATAGATTGCAGATCCCTAATGTGTCTATTGAGGAATGACTTTAACTCAGAAACTTCTTAAAAGATGTCAACTCCATCTGAACTTGCGCTCATCCCAAGTATTGTCTGTGTTGCATAGCTCTTTACTGTTCTACTTTGGCTCACAATAAAGAATAATTAGAAATTTCCGTGTTGCATTCACTTGCATTAGATATTTGGATATAAGGTAAAAACACCAGAATATGCTATTACAGGCATTGCAAAGTTTCAGATAAGTGATTTACAATTGTATGTAGATGATCAAGGTGAAATAAGGGAAGCTGGATGAGAAAAATATTTGAATATGAATGTCGCAATGGAAAACAGGGGACATCAGTTTGCAATGTGAGATCACTTGGGTAGATAGTTTACGTGAAGGGAAGGTTAACAGAGCACTCAGAGAAGTGAAGGCAAAAGAAATCAGGATGGACTCACTAAGGATGTGTAATGCTTCAAATGAAGTGGTGGCACAGATTGCACTAGGTTTTGGTAGGGCTCAGGAGAATCTTCATGAATTGGATTGAAGTTCTAACCGGTCCCACATCTGCTACCAAACTCTCCCACAACAGCTTCACAGCTGTAAATTCCATGAATCAAAATTTTTCATCTCTTAATTGGAAGATCATAAGGATGTAAAAGGACCTCCTTCAAATAATTTGCTTGTTTTTAAGCAATCTATTGTGTCCTCCAATGGGGGAAAATAACCTTACCAGTTACTTACAATGCCACTTTCACACAACTGCTGTTGATGTATCGACCAGCATCTGACACAATACATTAGCATATGTCAATCTGCTCAACTCCTTCTTTTATCTCTGCCCAGATTGCCTTAATCCACAACAAAACTATTTCTCCCTTCTACCCTGATTATTTCCTCTGGTATACATCTCCCTTAACTCATCAAACCATCTGAAACTTGCTACTCAAATCTCACCACATTGCTCAAATGGACCACTCAGATCTATGTTGGTTCCTACTTCTCTAAAAGCCTCTGAGTTAAAAACCTTTCTTGTGTTCGCATTTTACATGACCTTGTTGTCCCCCCACCCCATTCTCATTGTTATCGTCAAGAATCCTCAGTTCTTCCAGCTCTAGATAATTACTCATCCCTCATTCCCTTTCTCCACATTTTGTGCCTTTAACCAACTGTCCCTCATGCTCTGGAACTCCCTCCCTGCCCCTCTGCTAGTTATGTGAAAGAGCTGGATGTTGTAAACTGGGTGTTGTTCATCTTCCTCCATAAGATCCTGCTTAAAACAAAATGTTCCACCCCTGTTCTCATCCAATGTCTCCTGCTATGGCTGTGTCTTCCCTTCGTATTTCACCGGGAGAATGGAGGGTTCTCATAGACTTAAAGGATAGGCAATAAGGTTTCACCTGGCTTCAGTACAGAAAGGAGCATAAGAAAGAGAAAGGGAATGAACTCAAAGAAAAGACAGGTATTGCATCACAGGGTCTGTTTGTGCGAATAATTCTTTACGAAAATTCATAAGCTTTGAAATTTTATTTGAAATGTGTATCTTTCTTAATACATAAATTTCACAAACCCAATGTTGGCAATCATTTCTAAATGTCATCATTCCCATCCTGCAACTGGATTAGACGCTGCTGTGTGCTTTTCACATTAGCATGCCTGATATTTCACTGGCATCAGATGCACATTCAATGACCTCATGATCTGAGCAGCACCCATTTCCGCCCTCATCAACATAAGGTGCAGCTTAAAGCCATGACCAACGTGAACAGTTTTAGTACAAATAAGAGCACAATGCATGATATTGTTGCTTTAATTATTATTCAGAAGGATGTTCTGCAGATATCAGAAGAACTTGCAGGGCATCTTCAGAACTAAATGCAAGCTTCTCAAACAGCTTCTAAAATCCACGAGTGTGTTAAAATTAACTGCAGAGGTTATTTCCCCAGCATTTAGCTGCTGAGATGCTCAAGTAATAGGTCATAGAGTCATAGATTCATACAGTATGGAAACAGGCCAATTGGCCCACCATATCCACACCAACCAGTGGGGACCCATCCATATTAAACCCAACTTCCAGCATTTGGCCCATAGCCTTCAATGGCTAAGCAATTCAAGTGTTCATCTGGATGCACCTTAAATACAGTCAACGACTCTGCTTCCACCATTCTCCCAGACAGTGTATTCGAGGCATTTGCTGCTCTCTGGGTGAAAAAAAGGTCCCCATCAGATCCTCCCTAAATATCTTAACCCTTATCCTAAATTTACATCCATTTTATTCACCAGGGGAAAAGTTTCTTGCAGTCTCTTGTATCTATACACCACATAATTTTATATACTTCAATTATGTCCCCTAATAATCTCTTCCACTCCAAGGAAAACAGATCTAGCCTTTCCAGTCTCTTCTCATAATTAAAATGCTCCATTCTAGGCAACAGCCTGGTGAATCTCCTCTGCACCCTCTCCAGTGCTATTACATCCTTCCTACAGTGTGGTGACTAAAACTGTACACAGTACTCAAGCTGAGGTCTGAACAATGTCTTATAAAGATGGAGTATAGCCTCCCTGCTCTTGTACTCAGAGCCTTGACTACTGAAGGTCAGTATCCCAAATGCCTTCTTAACCATGTTGTCCACTTGCCTTGGTGGAGACAGCCCTGGCAGCAATCTGTCAATGGAGGCTTCTTTTAGTGCAATGATTAGATATTCATGGTACATTGAGGACACTGGGACATGAAGCATAGACATGTTCATTAGCACACATCATTTTCCTGTAGAGTCATTAAAGGACAAGATATTTTACTTGAAATAAAACCAGAAAAAGCTGCAAATATTCAGCAGGTCAAATAACATCCACAAGAAGAGAAACAGTCAATGTTTAAGGCCATTGTTCCTTCATCAGATGAATCCCCACTGCTGTTCCTGACCTACTGAGTGCTATCAACATTTTCTGATTTTGTTTTGGCCTCCCAGCATCTGTAGATTTTTGATTATATTAATATTCCACCTGAAATTCTCTGACGAACAATGTATTCATAGAACAGATTTCCCAAGTTGTCGTCACTGAGATACGTGAAATGAGATCCTTCAGCTGTACTCTCATGTCCAGATGGTTCCAGAGGTCAAGATCACATTGAATTTCAACATCCTCACAACAGGATCTTTCCCAGTAGTCACCGTGGGTCTCTGACATTTCTTTTTATTTGTTTCTCATTTCTCCATCAGCTGCTGTATTTGCTTGCAAATGATTTCATCCACTCTGGTTTCAGAGAGGACACTAGGTATCTGGTACACTGGAATTTGGCAACATTGCTTGTTTCCCACAAAAGCAGACAGCCATTGTCTGTACTCATATGCCTGTAAAGGCTCTCTGCAAGACTCTGGACTCCTTCAAAGTCAAGTTTATTGTCATATGCACAAGTATATGTATGCACAGGTGCAATGAAAAACTTACTTGCAGCAGCATCACAGGCACATGGCATCATATAAGCAGCATTCACAAGAAAAAACATAAATTATACATACATTATACACATTTTTTACAAGAAAAAACACAAATAGAATGAAAAAACAAAGTCCATTTTAGTGCAAAGTGAAGAAAGTGGTCACAGTGTTGCTATATTGTGGTGATTAGCTTTGTGCCAGTTGGTTCAAGAACCAAATGGTTGAAGGGAAGTAGCTGCTCCTGAACCTGGCGGAAAGGCTTCCACTTGCTGAACATGCAGGCCATTTGATCATGAGAAGTATGGTCCATAGTAAGTGTGGGGTGGTACAAAAATAACAACCTCTGAGTATGAAGATGTTCCTTATTGCATTGACCAAGCTTCTTACACCTGTTAAAAGCTTCTTATATGATTTGATATTTTGTCTGGAAAGGTTGCAAAGTCCATGGATAAGTTGATGGACACCATAATCCTTGGCACCACCTTCCCTCATCTCACCCCACCCATTTTTCTGACCCTTCCCAGGAGGTGATATTGAAAGAAATGAGGGTCAGGAGCTGTTGCCCAGCACCTAGTACTGGTAGGGCTGGACAAAGACGGCTGACACTCCACCCACCTCCCCCCAAAATTGCCCACTACAGGAACTGAGTTGAGTGTTGAGCAAGATTTAATGACCTCACTAGGACAGCAAGGCAAGTACAGTTATTCTGCTCCCTCAGCAGTCTCACCACTCTCCCTGCCCTTTCCACCAATCTCAACCATTACCTTCCCTTCATCATATTCTTACAGCGAATCACCAAACCAGCTTTCTTTCTCATTTTATTCAACCATACCTTCTTTTTGGCTCTTCGCATCCATGGTATTCTCATTCCATTTTTTAAATTTTTACCACATACGCATAAGACCATGAGATATAGGAGCATAATTAGACTACTCAGCCCATCATCTGCTCCACTGTTCAACCATGGCTTTTTTTTCTCAACCCCATTCTCCTGCCTTCTCCCTGTCACTCTACACTCCTTTACCAACCAGAGTTTACCAATCTCTGCCTTAAATATTCCCAATGACTTGGCCTCCACAGCCCTCCATGGCAACAAATTCTACATATTCACCACCCTCTCGATGAAGAAATTCCTCCTCATCTCAGTTCTAAAGGATCATCCCTTTATTCTGAGGCTATGCAAATACTACATCCCCACCCTGCTCTCCCCTCGCTTTTACATCAGGATTTCTCGGACCAATCTCCATTCTAATTCTTCCACAGCAGACAATGGGACTCAGAGGCCCATTCACCACAAACTGTTAATTCACACAAATAGTTGAGATGTTTCACAATAGCTGAAAACATGGAGAGTTAGTTCTACAGGCTCCCACCTGTCCTCCCTTGCACCTTTACAACTTCAGAGGTTCAGTACAATTCTTGTCAACCCCAAATATTTTGAAAGCTGCCCATTTTTTCCAAAACTAATTGTTACTGCACTGTTTTTTTATTCACATGGAATGCTGTGGTTTGAGGCCATTGAACTGAAGAATTTCAAAGCACCACATTAAAAGGAAGCGATAGGCTTAGAGGCAGTTTTTAAAAATGTCAAAGTGGAAAATAGGTGCCAAATTGAAACCTCATTAGATAGGGGACTGGCACTGCATAAAGCTGAGCATAATTATGGGGGATTTTAACATGAAGGTGGACTGGGAAATGCAGCAAGGCGGTAGTACTCAGGAGAGTGAGTTTGTGGAATGTCTAAGGGATGTTTTTCTGGAGCAACTTATTGAGGAGCCCACCAGGGGATCGGCTGTTTTGGATTGGGTGCTGTGTAGTGAACCCGAGGTGATTAGGGAACTAAAGGTAAAGGAACCACTGGGAACAAGTGATCACAATATGATTGAGTTTAGTTTCAAGTTTGAGAAGGAGAAGCTGATAACTGGTGTATCGATATTTCAGTGGAATAAGGGAAATTACAAAGGTATGAGAGATGAGTTGGCCCAAATTGATTGGAGGAGTAAGTTAGCTGGAGGGACGGCAGAGGAAAAATGGAAGAAATTTCTACAGGAAATAAGGACAATGCAGGACAGATATATTCCAAGAAAAAAGAAGGTTTTGAATGGAAAAAAGGCACAGATGTGGATAACGAGGGAGGTGAAGGATAAAATAAAAGCAAAAGGGGCGGCGTACAAAGTAGCAAAAATTAGTGGGAAAACAGAAGATTGGAACGATTTTAAAAATCTGCAGAGAGAAACTAAGAAGGTCATTAGGAAAGCAAAGATGAGTTACGAAAGGAAGCTGGCGGACAACATTCGGAAGGATTCTAAGAGTTTTTTTAAATACATAAGGAATAAAAGAGAGACACGGGTTGACATAGGACCAATTGATAACGGTGCAGGAGGTATTATAATGGATGATAGTGAGATGGCAAGGGAATTGAATGAATATTTTGCATCGGTCTTCACCGTGGAGGACATAAGCAATGTGCCCATTAGTCAGGAGTCTCACGAATTGGAGCTGAGTTCAATTGAGATTAATAGGGAGAAGGTGCTTGGAAAACTAAAGGGGCTTAAGGCTGATAAGTCTCCCGGACCGGATGAGGTGCATCCCCGGGTTCTGAAGGAGGTGGCTGTGGAGATAGCGGAGGCGTTGGCGATTATTTTTCAGGAATCGATAGATTCTGGCATGGTTCCGGAGGACTGGAGGGTAGCGAATGTAGTTCCGTTATATAAGAAAGGTGGGAGGCAGCACAAAGGCAATTACAGACCTATTAGTCTGACGTCAGTGGTGGGAAAATTATTGGAGTCTATCCTCAAGGAGGAGGTTACCGAATACCTAGAGGCGCAAGGCAAGATAGGACCTAGTCAACATGGTTTTGTGAAGGGGAGGTCCTGTCTGACCAACCTATTGGAGTTTTTTGAAGAAATCACAGGTAGGGTGGATAAGGGAGAGGCGGTAGATGTTGTGTATTTAGACTTTCAAAAGGCCTTTGATAAGGTGCCTCACAAGAGACTGATTAATAAGATGAGAGGTCATGGAATTATGGGCAGGGTAGCAAAATGGGTGGAGAATTGGCTGGTTGGCAGGAAGCAAAGGGTGGAAATAAAAGGATCTCGTTCTGGTTGGTTACCGGTTACTAGTGGTGTGCCGCAAGGGTCGGTGTTGGGGCCTCTCCTTTTTACCTTGTACATCAATGATTTGGATGATGGAATAAATGGTTGTGTGGCTAAGTTTGCGGATGACACCAAGATAAGTGGAGGAGTAGGGAGCATAGAGGAAATAGAAAGAATGCAGAGGGACCTAGACAGTTTAGGAGAATGGGCAAGAAAATGGCAGATGAGATTCAATGTTGAGAAATGTGCAGTTGTACACTTTGGAAGTAGAAATAAGCGGGTAGATTATTATCTAGAAGGAGAGAAGATTGATAGTGCGGTAGTACAAAGGGACTTGGGGGTACTTATACAAGATACCTTAAAAGTTAACCACCAGGTTGGATCGGTGGTTAAGAAAGCGAATGCTATGTTGGCATTCATCTCGAGAGGTATAGTGTATAAAAGTAAGGAAGTGTTGATGAGGCTCTACGGGGCGCTAGTGAGGCCTCATTTGGAATACTGTGCGCAGTTTTGGGCCCCGCATCTTAGGAAGGATGTGCTGACGTTGGAGAGGGTTCAGAGGAGATTTACGAGAATGATTCCAGGAATGAAAGGGCTTAAGTACGATGAGCGTTTGTCGGCTCTTGGACTGTACTCGCTGGAGTACAGAAGGATGAGAGGGGACCTCGTAGCGACATTTAAAATGTTGACAGGTAAGGATAGAGTAGATGTGGCTAGGCTGTTTCCCTTGGTGGGCGTGTCCAGGACCAGAGGGCACAATCTTAGAATTAGAGGGTACAGTTTCAAGACAGAGATGAGGAGAAGTTTCTTTACCCAGAGGGTGGTGAAATTGTGGAACTCCTTGCCACGCACAGCAGTGGAGGCCAGATCAGTGGGGGTGTTCAAGGAGGAGATAGACAGATATCTAAATAGTCAGGGTATCAAGGGATATGGGGATAAGGCTGGCAAATGGGATTAGAATAGTTTTTTTTTTCTCTCTCTTTTTTTCCCACCCCATTTCTTTTTCCCTTTTCCTTGGAGCAGACTCGATGGGCCGAATGGCCTGCTTCTGCTCCCTTATCTTGTGATCTTGTGATCTTGAAATGATTTTTTTCCAAAATTTGGAATTTTTGATGGGCACTACATTGAAATACTAGATACTGGATAGAGTGGACGTGGAGAGGATGTTTCCATTAATAGGATAGTCTAGGATCCAAGGGCACAGCTTCAGAATAAAGGGACGTTCCTATAAAACTGAGATGAGGAGAAATTTCTTCAGCCAGAGGGTGGTAAATCTGTGGAATTTGTTGCCACAGAGGACTGTGGAGGTCAAGTCATTGGGTGTATTTAAGACAGAGATTGACAGGTTCTTGATTGGTAAAGGGCTTAAGGGTACAGGAAAAAGGCAGGGTTAAAAGAAATCAGCCATGATTGAATGGCAGAGCAGAATTGATGGGTTGAATGGCCTAATTCTACTCCTCTATCTTATGGTTTTATGGTCTCATGAAATATGTTGGGTTACCAGAACCAAATAGTTCTTTTTTTGAACAAGATGAATCCCATATTTATGATCCCCATCCCCATACCTCTACATTACTCTAAGCTCATAATGTTGGAAGTAAAATGATGTGTTGTTTGTGGTCCAATTATATTTAAAAACAAACTCATTGTTTCCATGGAAACCTATTTAAATGTAAAATGTAATTCTGTAGAAGCAGATGTGTAACATTCAGAAACACCAGTAGGTGGCAGAAGATATCTTTCATTTGCACACATCATGGGGTACAAATTGTCCTCGACTGCAAGATGAAATGTAGGTATTTTTTTATTGAAATTATTGGAAATTTCAAAAGTAGAGCACCACTCATATTTGCCATTGTATTCTGGATTTAGTGCACGTGACAAAGGATAGATTTCTCCTTCATTTATCATCTCAAAATAAACCAAATCTTTCAGTGCAGATATATAATGCATAAGTTCAAATAAAGGAGATTTTTCATTAATAACACCACATGAATTGACTAAGTATAATGATAAAGGGCCCTGACATAATATTAAGAGTTTGCAGGATTGGAGGGTGCAATGCCTACTCCCACCAACTATAGAAGCAGCAGTGTAAAAAGAAGCAGTGATTACAACACTGGGGTTTCCCTTGTCCCCTGCTTCCAAAGGAGGAGAAGCTAAGGATTTTGGGCAAGAGTGTGAAGAAACAAAGTAGATTTGCTTCTCATTGAGTTCTTAGTTGACTACTTACTTAGAAATATATCATTCTTTTTCTAAGACACTCTTTAAAAGCTTTCTCTTTGACCAAGCTTTTGGTCATTTATCTCAATAACTTCTGAATGTGACTTGGTGTTACATTGAAAACAGACTGTGAGGCAGTTTTGGATGCTAAAGGAATTAGATAAGTACAAGTTGTTGTTATATGATGGCTTTCATAAACTCAGACCACAGGAAAGTACATCTCACTCAATTAAGTCCTCTTAAAGTATAGTCACTGTTGTAATGTAGGAAATAATATACTGGCTTCATTACAAAGTGAACCAGTGAAGGCATTTGAGGGATGGTGGGGGTGCTGAACACATAACCCTCTGGTACCACCAAATTTGATAGTATGTCCAAACACACAAAAACTATTTAATTGAGACATCCTAACTTCAGCAATTTCTGCAACTAAGATTTATAAGAGATATAAGATATCTTTATTAGTCACATGTACATTGAAACACACAGTGAAATGCATCTTTTGCGTAGTGTTTTGGGGGCAGCCCGCAAGTGTCGCCACGCTTCCAGCGCCAACGTAGCATGCCCACAATTTCCTAACCTGTACGTATTTGGAATGTGGGAGGAAACCGGAGCACCCAGAGGAAACCCACACAGACACGGGGAGACTGTACAAACTCCTTAGGTGGTGGCCGGAATTGAGGCTGGGTTGCTGTCGCTAACCACTACACTATTGTTGCTGCCTGAGTCCAGATACAGGGATCAGTTTTCCACTGCATTTTTGACCACATTGCCATTTGTTCCTCTTCACAGCTCCTTTGTATTTGAATACTTTTCTGTACAGCAGCAGCCCCTGCCTTTTTTATGTTCCAGAGTTATAGGTTCAGAGATATGGATGACCTATAGCAGGCACCTCAGGGTACTGGAGAGATACCACCAATGCTCTCTCTGAAAAATCCTCAAATCCAAGAGCAGGATCAGTAAACCAATGTCTGTGTCCTTTCCAAAGCCAATATCCCCAGGAAAGGCTCCAGTCATGTTCGGCCATCCCTTATGGGTGGCCCACATCATCCACACACTTGATAGCAATTTCCCAAAATAGACTCTACTCTGTGTTTTGTCACGGCAAGATATTTCCAGGAGGACAGAGGAAAAGCTTCAAGGACATCCTCTTAACTTCCTTGAAAAATGTAACATATTCATCAAATCATGGCAATCCTGTGACTGCTCAAAATGGAGAAAAAGCATTTGGGAAGTCAGTGAACATTTTGAGGCACTTTGAAGGGAGCATTAGAAGGCCAGGCAGAAACAGTGGAATGAGCATGGATCCTTCTAAACAACCCATACATTTTGACTCAGCCCTATGGTAGAGGCTAAAGGTCCTACATAGCCCTCAGAATCCACAAGAGATGCAAATCATTCTCAATCCCACCGGAGAGTCTAAGAAGAAAAGGATACTATAGCTAAACAGAATGATTGATATTGAGCCTAATGGGTGAACTTCAATTATAAATGCCTTTGTTTGTATTATATTTTAAAAAATACAACATGCACTTATCAATTAAGCTTAAACCTGTCTTAAAATTGAGAGCAGTAGAATATAATGCATCTATTAAACATGCATCCAATAAAATTTTCAATTGTAGAATACAATTTATTAAACATGAAAAGATGCATCAACTGGTTTACAAAGAATTGATTATAATCTCAATTAACTACAAAGCAGTACTAATCTATATGTACCTACATTTGCCTTTAACACCAAACAAAGCCTTTCTACATCATTGCAATGTGAATCGACATATTGTTCAGATTTTACAGGCTATAGAGCAGGTCTGATGGAAAATCAAGGGAATGTTAAACACAGACTGTGTGCAATGCACTGAATATAAAAGCATCATAGGTTAAACACACCATGCCATTAACTTTCAGACAGGTTGGTCTGCTAGGTTGATCTTATTGCTTATCAAATCAAATTGTATATTAAATTAAATACTCTGGATTTCAGATTAAAAAGAAAGAATGGATTGAAACATACACAGTGGTCTTGCAGGATGTTGCATAACCAATATGAGATTATGCATGAAAGTGTAAAAGAATGGATTGTTTGAGAAGTGGATTTGCAATTCACAAATCTTAGAATACTTGAAAACATCCCCTAATGTCATCTTAATCCCAGGTTAAATTCTCTGATTCCTCTTCTAAAGGTGGTGACCCCAACTATGGTCACAATTCCTCATCTGTTTGCAGCACCCTCTGATCCTACTGCTCTGATCCTGCTGTCTGGCTGTCTGTTCCACCAAGGTCCTGTACCTAGATGTGGCACATGGGTAAATATGTTACTTGACATTTAACTTAGCAATATTAGCTAATTACTAATGAGTTCAAATCCCACCAGCAGTTTTGAGAATTCAATTTCAGTTTTAAAATGAATTTGCAATAAAAAAATTGGTGTAATGGAAAATAAGAAATTAAGTACGTCATATGGCCTTTCATACCTACTACAACATTATATAAGATCTTGGGCTATCTTTCACCTTGATGCCACTTTCCTACATTCATCCCACATCCTTGGATTCCCTTAATATCTAGAAATCTATCACTTTCTATCTTAACTATAGTCAGTGACTGAGCCTCCAGAATACTATTGAGTAGGGAACTTCAAAGATTCTGCGTGAAGAAATTTCTTTTTATCTCTGTCTTGAATGGCCAACTCTATATTTTGAGGCTGTGACCCTTGGTTCTAGACATCCCAGTCAGGGGAAACATCCCCCTTGCATTTACCATGATAGTAAAACTGACTGTAAAACTGTTGGATTAACATAAAAATACAACTACTTCAGCAATGCCCCTGAGAGAAATAAGTCAGCCATTCAATTCAATAACAGCCTTACATTTGTGTTGCATCTTTACCAAAAACACCCCAAAATGCTTGACATGAGCAGTTCCAGAACAAAATATGGTACTGAAGCACTTGAAGAGATTTTAATCAAAGGCCTGGCCAAAGAGCTAAGCTGCAAGAAACAACCTAAAGAACAGCAGAAAGGAAAGAGGTGCAGAGGGTTCAGAGAGGGCATTCCAGCTTCAGCAGCTGAATTTACAACCACTATTAATGGAACACTGAAATTCAGGACTGTGCAAGAAGACAGAATGAGAGGACCACAGTTAGATTGGAGGGTTGTAGGACTGGAGAAGATTGCAGAGATAATGGGAAGAAGACATATTGGTATAAATCCTAATCTTAACCCTAACCCTAACCAGAATTCCTTTATAGTAATAAAACCTCTCCATGTTTCATACCAAAACACAGCAATTATACTGAGATGAAACAGCTAAGCAATTTGAGGGGCACTTTTGCAAATGTGTTCACCTGGGGTGGAGTTCTGCAAAGTACATTGAGAATTCAGAAGGATATCTGTGTGATTTTCTCACTCATTAAATTCAAAAATAATCGTTCCTCTGAGTTTCCAATGAACATTCCCAGTAGATGATGCTGTCAGTCAGGTCCATTTTAGTCATAAAGTCATACTGCACGGAAACAGGCCCTTTGGTCAAACTCATCCGTGCCAACTAAGATGCTCATCCAAGCCAGTCCTAATTGCCTGTGTTTGACCCATGTCCCCCTAAACCTTTCCTATCCATGTACCTGTCCAAATTTCTTTTAAATTGCTAGCAACTGTTCAGTCTAAAATAAAATCTGTAGATTTTATCTGTAAAATAAGATAAGTTGGATTTCTGAAAGGCTGTTATGGTAAATTTACATTACGCAGGTAGGGTTTCTTTCACTATAGTTGTAATAGATGAAGTTGAAGGACTTCAAATAACAGCATAAGAAATAGAGCCGGATTTAGCCTTAAAGCCCAAGAGCCTGAACTGATTCCAAGAAGATCATAGCGTATCTGATCTTGGCCTCAGCTCCAATTGATAACATTATACTTGATTCCCACATGGTCGAGAGGTGTATCTATCTCTGCCTTAAATTTGACTCAGCATCCATACCTCTCTGAGGTAAAGAATTCCAAGATTACAGCCCTCTGAATGAAGAAATTCCTCTATCTCAGTCAAATGGGTATCACTTAATCCAAAGAATATGCATCCTACTTCCAGATTCCCCTACCACAGGAAACATCCTCACGGCAATTACTTTGCTAGGAAAAGATTCAAGTTTTGATTGAAAAGCTGTAACTTCCTCATGTTGTGTCCATAGATTCCACACTGGTCTCATCAGTCACCTCAGACCCTTAAAATTGGGTGGAAGCAAGTCATCCTCAATCCTGAGTGACTGCCTGAGAAAAAGAACTTTTTATATATACTTAAATATATCTTTCTGACTGTGGAGCAACCACTCTCCTAGCCCCACCCCCAACCTCTGACCCCACCCTTATCAAGTCTACCGCATTGCCAAAGACAGTTGGTAGACACCTTTACTACCAGCATACCCCTTGATCACTACTCATTTTTTTTTCAGTGTCTACACCTCTTCTGATCACCACCTTATCTTGCTCCTTCCCTCCTTGTCACTAATACCCTGCATTCTAATTGACCCGTTCCCTTTATTCTCCACACATTGTGTCCCTGCTGTTCCAGGAGCTATTTTACAAAAAGATGAAGGCTGGGCTGAACCAGGCTATTTATAAAACCTCCGTGGGAAGTAAAAAAGAAAATAAGAACAAAGAGAGCATGAAAAAAAAACTATATCCCTCCAGAGACATGAGTGACTGCAGATGCTGGAAATCTGGAGCAACGCTGGAGGAACTCAGCAGGTCAGGCAGCATCTATGGAGGGAAGTGAACAGTCGATGTTATGGGCCGATGTTTCAGTCCTGATGAAGGGTGTCGGCCCGAAACGTCGACAGTTCATTTCCCTCCATAGATGGGGCCTGATCTGCTGAGTTCCTCCAGTACTTTGTGTGTGTTGCTCAATATCCCTCCAAACCTTTCCTATCCATGTACTGCCCAAATGTCAAACAAGAAAGGGATCCAAGCATGTTCCATACGCACAAGAACAGGAAAATGATTGTAAAGGGGTAGACGGGCTGATCAGAGACCAAAATGGAAATTTACTGATGGAAACATTGGGCATGTCTGAGGTATTAAATGAGTATTTCACATTAACTTTCAGCAAGGAAGAAAATGCTACTAGATTCTCAGTAAAGGAAGATGTGATTGAGATTCTGGATAGGGACATTGTTGTTGATGTATTAGAAAGTTAGCTACACTTAGAATGGATAAATCACCTGGTCTTGATGGGATACATCCTTGGTTGCTGAGCGAAGGAGAAAAGGAAATTAGAAAAGCCTTACTAGAATCTTATAAATATCAATGGATTCAGGGTCCGTGCCTGAGGATTGGAAAATTGCAACTATTACACTCATGCTCAAATGAGTGTCTAGGGAAAAATACGGTAACTGCAGACTAGTATGTCTGACATCAGTTGAGTGGGGTATTGGGGGTACAGCTGATTGAGGATATAATGAGGGACAGAATAGGAGTCATATTAACAAGTGTAGATCAATTAAAGACAGGTAGCATGGGTTTGTTAAAGGCAAATTGTGTCTGACTAATTTCAGAGTTCTTCGATTAACTGAAAGTCAGTGAGGAAAATATAGTAGATTTACTATGTACAGATTTACAAAAGGCAGATGATAAGATGCCAGTTAATAGGCCTGAAGGCATAGAATACAAGGAGCTGCAGAAGCTTGGGTAGAAAGTTGACTAAGTGACAGGAAACAAAGTAGTGGCCAAAGGTTGTGCTTTGGACTGGTGAGAAGTGTATCATGAAGTTCCCCAGGGCAACTGCTTTTCTTAATATATATGAATGAATTGGACCTGGGTGTACAATTTCCAGTTTTGCAGATAAAGCAGAATTTAGAGATGGAGTGAAATGTGAGGAGAACAGCAACAGATTTCAAGGTGATTTAGAGAGGTTGAATAAATGGGTGGATAGTTGACAGATAAAATTTATTGCTGAGAAATGAGAAGTGTTACACTTTGGTAGGAGGAATGAGGCGAGTCAAAATAAACTATGAAACACAATTCTAAAAGAGGTACAAGATCAAAGAGATCTAAGGACATAAATGCATGGTTCATTGAAAGTGGGAAGGCAGGTTGAGAAAGTGGTTAAAGAAGTATATGGGGTCCTGGACTTTATAAATTGAGGCACAGATACAGGAGCAAGGAAGTCACGAGAACCTTCATAAAACATAGGTCATGTCCACTTCTGGGCTCCACACCACCTTCATAAAACATAGGTCATGTCCACTTCTGGGCTCCACACTTTAAGAAAGATGTGAAAACTTTGAGGAAAATGCAGAAGAAATTTAACAAACTTACTCCAACAATGTGAGACTTCAGTTATGTGGATAGATTGAAGACATTGGGATTGCTCATTCTTGGAAAAGTCAGACTAAATAGAGAGGAATTCTTCCCATTGGCAGATAGGTCAAGAGTTACGGGCCACGGCATTAAGGTGATTGACATAAGAACCAATAGTGATTGGAGAAGTTTTTTTTAATGCACCAGATTGGGGCAAAATGCACTGCCAGACTTAGCAGTGGGGTAAATTCAAAAATGGTATTTAAGAAACACTCAGGCAAGTGAATGGACAGAAAGAATTTTCAGGGCTATGGAAGCAGGGTTAAGTACTCAGATTAGCTGAATTAATCTAACATAGAACTGGTGTAGATTTGACTGCCAAATGGCCTCCATCCTTTCTGTGATCCTGAGTTTTTCAGACACAAGGCTGATTCCCTGAACCCAGGTTTTGATGGCAGGCTGGAAAGTACAATTTATCAGCATCAAATTCAAAGTCATGAATTTCCATAAGTAAAATACTCCAGATGCTGGGAAAGTAAAATAAAAGCAGAAATGCTGGAAGTACTCAACAAGTCAGGCAGCATCTGTGGGACATGAAACAGATTAACATTTCAGGTTGATGACCTATCAACCATTCTGGAAAATGTTAGAAATGTCCAAGTTTTGAGGTATGAAAAGTAGACAGTAAAGGAAAGAACAGAAAGAAACATCTGCAATGGTGAAAAACTCTGTTTCTATTGCATTGAACAAAAGAATTGCAAGGCTTTATGCCTGGTTGCATTCCAAATTACAAACAAAGTAAACCTCACCACACTCTTGTGATTGTGTGCTTCTTTCTGTGGTTAAACATCGCAGCATCTGCACAGCCACTGTGTGCTTAGCCTCCCATTTACTTACTTTGGTGTTCATGCGTTACTTGAGCAGTCTTGAAGTAAACCTAAATCTAATCAAGTTTGGTATATTACTGCCTGCCTTTCCATTTTCATTATCACAGTGGGGAAAAATGAATCTCTGCTGGAGAAAAGCACACAAAGCAGCTGGGCTGCAAATACTGCTTTTGCTGCTTGATCTGTTTGCTCTTCGTGTTCAGAGAGATGGCAAATGTTGTGTAAGAAACCCAGACTCTTCATTTTTTTTGTTGTGTGTGTTGTTGAGTGATGCAGTGAGCATTCAATTAGAGCAGGATTCCAGCTGCAGGCAATTAAAAATTGGGATCCAAATAACTATTTAGTCTCCTTGCAGGGAAATACAGAAACAAATGTATAATTGCATGTGATTATGACACATTACAAAACTGCCCCTTGAGGATAAAAGAACACAAATTATTTCATTTGTGGCGTGAAAATTTTCCCAACTTCATTAGCATAAGATCAACAAATCCATGCCTTTCCTTTGCTGTAGATTAGGAATTGTAACGTTTTATTTGGGCAATATTGAAAAGCTGTCAATTAGCACACACTCATTGATGTTTATGTACGAATGTGTGAGGCTATAATAATAATATTAGAATGCAGTTGTACTAAAACTAGAGGACTATGTTGGAGAGCATCCCACTCTCTTCAGTCATTTCAATTGGGATAAAATACCAAGGTTGTTAAGGATTGCCATCCGTCTCACTCAACCAGGATATTACTTTGGGAAGAGTCTTCCACAAATGAGGTTGCCATTTCAGGCAGCTGATCACTGAGTAGTGGCTGCATTGTCTAAAGCAAACTGGCCAATGAAAACAACTGCTTCCTTGGTTACTCCAGTGGTGCAGCTGTCCCTCCAGCCCTGCTGTTCTCTTTAAATGCATTCTACCAGTGACCCCACAGCAGACATTTACAGATTTCCATCACATGGTTTATAATGTCTCTGTATAATAAGCACCAGCATTTTGTGAAGCTGCCTATCACTTTGACTTGTACAAGTGCTATATGCAAGATTGGTTAATTAGCCGCAAAACGTAGATAGCAAGTTGCTAATGAGACATGGATTCTAGGTCAACCAGCATATCCATTGGACAAACTAACTAGTGTGGAATGAAATAGTACAATGAAATATGAATAGCATTTGAAAATCAAAAAAAATTGCAATTGCTGCAAATTAGAAGTAAAGACAGAAAATCTGGGAACTCTCAGCAGGTCAGGTAGCATCTGTGGAAAGAGAAAAACGGTTCATGTTTCAGGTTAATATAAATAGCAAGCCTGGTTATATAAAAACATTCAATTGTATAAAGGCAATTAATGTAAGTAGAGCAATGTTTGTTTAAGATAGCAAAGGTACCCACTGAGACAGATTTGCATGTTTGTTATTAATAATGACATGATTCAGTTTTGAATCCTGATGAAATAAATGATCCCTGACAATGATTATATGAGAACCTATCCAATAACTGGGTTCAAATGATGGGGACAAAAGTTACCTCCACAGGCAACTCAAAATGATTGGCAGTGGACCAGACAATGAAGGCAATGGAAAGAAGATTCCATGGTGTACAAAATGGATTCTGAATCCACCGATGCCTTCAGTTATCATAGCAAAGCTTACCTAGTAAATCTTCAGTGCAGAGTCCACTGGCAGAGGACATTTTTTTCCCAGTACTATAGGTTTGTGCTTTCTATCTATCATTAAGGTCTTGAGACCTCTATTCACATCACATGCTGAGCCCAGTAGCCATGCTATTCAATGTAAGAAGGAAGCTGAAGTACAGTATTAAATACAGTCCTCAATATCTGATTTTCTTTATAACTATTTACAATTTCAATTACTTGAGCTGAGTTTATTTAGACATGGTCGTTTTATGTTTTGTTTGCAGGTGTCCCTCTTCCACAATAATGCTCCCAGTGCAAACAGCTGAGATGTCACGAGAGCACTTCTATCAAAATGACCATTAGCTGATAATTACTATGAAATTCTAGGGATTATGAAACAATGTGTCAAACTATCATGAATTAATCAGATATGCCCATTCAAGCTCTATAATAATTATGCTGTAGAATTGCTTGCTGTCATTTGGAAAATATCCTCTAGAAGACGCTGTTGGCCAGTGATGACCCAGCTGACAGACCATTGACAATAAAACCTTCAAAGTAACATAGAAAAGACATTTGCACTAATGAGCCAATTTACCATTCAAATTGCAATTCCAACTGACCAGTTTTATGTTTAAGTAGCCTTCCTCTTAAGGGAAATCTTTTGATTAACATTCATTGTTTGAGAGTGGCCTGAATTTTGATATTTTCCTTTCTTTTCTGGTTCTCGTCCTTCAGGTACAGGCTGATGCAAACTGGATCACGTTGTATGTAGTATTTACACTACTCCACTCTGTAACCGACCCATTGGGACATGAGCATTCTTCCATACCCCTCTGAAGTTCCACATATGATTAAACTTTGTCCTAAATATACCAGAAAGTTTGATTCAAACTCGTGATTAGATAACTCAGAAACAATTATTTTCTTTTATAGAACAAATTAGTGGGAAAGAAAATCAGTTTAAATTATATGATCACATTATATTACTTCATACTAAATATTGTAAACTTGGTTTATCCTTAATTCTCTCAATGAACTAAACTGGGGAAGCTCTATAGGGATTAGTGCAATCCAATGCTTCAATGTTTCGATAGGAAGTTACCCAATTCTGGCAAAAGTGAAGAATCAGATTTGTTGGCCTCCATTAAGCTGTGTGAAGAATCTAAGTAAGCTGACGTTGCAGCCTGGTTCATGGAAGCAGCTGAGGAATGAAGCAAGTGTTCTTCTGCATAATGAATTAGACAGAAAGTTACCAATGTAGAATTTAGATCCTGGTCAACCATTTGTATCCATGATAAAAAACTCCTACTATATGGAGTGAAATACCTGTGCAAAATTAATGTTTCTCTTTTATGTAAAACATACTGAAATGAACATTTGGAACATTCATGAAATACATTTTCATGATAATTATTCCAATTATCCCACATTCCAAAGACGCACGGGTAGGTTAATTTGAGTTTAAAATGGGTGGTGTGGACTCGTTGGGCCGGAAGGGCCTGTTACCATGCTGTAAATAAAATTTTTTTAAAAATTACATCTTGTCTTTTGTCTTACCCCTGATTGGTTGCAGAATTATGAAAATATGTGGTAATATTCTAAACTCTGATCTAATTCAGTTTACGAAGGACAACACAACAAAAAGCTAAAATGAGTTCCATCAGAAAAGTTCATCTATAGCACATTTCTGTTATGATGTCCATAGCTTCTTTTTCCTTTAGTCTGCCAGACAGAGGCATGAGCTATTGTCATGAGTATGTGAATGAAGGAGACTGTGTCTTCATAAACATTTTGCATTTGTGACTTCCAAACCAGTCTTTCATTTTAAGATGTAATTCTTGTGAAGGTTGTTGGTTCACTATTTAGCGATGGACTACTGTACCTACCTGCTTCTTCTAGTACTGCATTGTGAATAACTAGGGGGAGTGTGAGTGATTGAAAATAACGCCGAATTTTTAAACTGGCATTGCTGATTTGTCTAATCAACATGTGGTTATAAAAAATGTACTGACTTGCTTCAGCCTGGATGGAGTAAGGCATATTTAACATGACTCTTATGCCATAATATGTTCATAATGACCATATTAGGAGCCTGAGAGGGGAGGTAGAGCACATCACAGTGTATTCAGGATATTTGCAAAGCCCTGATGCTATCTTTAAGGCAGCTTCTGCTGAGCAGAGCTGAGTGAGTATTGTTTTTCCTCAACAGCGCCCGACAATAGATTGTGGCTAAGGCTGACAAGGCCCCAGGGACGCAGTGGTGCCCTCTACCAACATATGGTCTGAGAAAGGTCTCATAACGGTTACAAGGCATTCAGATGGGATTTGCATTCTAAATCTTTGCAGGCCTTATGCGTATTCCGCAGGAATGTACAATTACCTCCATTATTTTATTCTAGTTATTTTGCTGGTAGAACAGTAATGAGTTAATTGTTCAGAAAGGCACAACTGACCACATTTCAATAGTTGTACAGTAATACCTCACAGATGAAAGACATGTCCAGCTGTATTTTCTGATTAACTTTGATTTGTATAGCTCCTAGGCTATAGAAGCTCATTTTTTTTATCATTAATTTTTTTCTTCAGACTTCTAGAAATATTTTCCATTCCTTAGCATTAAAATGACTGCTATTTGCCAATTCACATGAATGAAACATTATTCTATAAACTACTTCCATAACATTATCAATATTCATAAATGTGACTAACATTCTTTCTCACAAGCCTCCACATCTATAAACGTGTCGTTCAGTTCAATACCTTTTTAAATAACTTTTTCATTAATATATAAAAGAAAATTATTTATGATTTCACAAAGTGTTGAAAATTTAAAAAGATCTGTTCCTCTTTATGAAAACATTATCTTAACGTAAAGGGGACCAGAACACACCCACACATACCTGAACAAATTCTAGTGCATGTGAGGCCCATGGCTTTGTGAGTAATTCAAGAAGGCCGACAGACCTTGAGCCAGAAATAGGACAAACTAGCATCTTTCTTCTGCACAAATCATGTGTCGATGTGGTTTAACCTGGGCTGAGATGCTCCAGTGGTTATTTCCAGGTGAAAATGCATTCAGTTGGAAATTGTACCAGGCTCCACCACATGATGTTCACATTAATGTGCTTGATGCTTTCTCGGCTTTGGATGTGCACCTGACGATGTCATTGGTTGTACACTGTATGTTCTCTTCTTTACTGATATTAAGTGGAACTTTTTAGTATAACCTGTGACAATCAAGGACCATAATGCACTGTTTAGTTGCATTTATGTCCAATTAAAGGGACATCAGGAGACCAGATTGGGCAGCCTCAGAACTGACTGCATGTTTTTCAAACACTCGGTTCAGTGTGTGATTAAATTAATAGGGAGGACTCTTTTTGGCACCCAGCTGCTGCGATACTTATTCAATGGATGCCTCTGTGATGATACCATTGGTAGCTTTCCATTACTCAAGGTGGTTGTTCTGGCAACGACTGACCACACAGGGTGGGTTAGGAACCAGCTGCTCAAGAAGAAGAATGCTCACCAGTCAATGGGGTATTCAGTGATAGCATATCCAACTGACAATGTACCCACAGGCTCAGCTTTTCCAAGTGTATCATCACTGACATATATGACTTTCTGTGGGAAAACTTGGAGGCTGACTTGGTAGTAAAGAAGGCAATGTTATGTTAGCATTCATTTCGAGAGGACTAGAATATAAAAGCAAGGATGTACTGCTGAGGCTTTATAAGACATTGGTCAAACCGCATTTGGGATATGGTGAGCAATTTTGAGCCTCGTACCTAAGGAGAGGGTCCAGAGGAGGTTCACAAGAATGATTCGGGGAACAAAAGGCTTAATGTATGTGGGGCATTTGATGGCTCTGGCCTGTACTCGATGGAGATCACAAGACTGAAGAGGGGATTTCATTGAAACCTACTGAATACCGAAAGGCCTGGATAGAGTGGACATGTAGATGATGTTTCCATTAGTACAAAAGTCTAGGATCTGAGTGCACATCCTCAGAATATTGGGATGTCCCTTTAAAACTGAGATGAGGAGGAATTTCTGCAGCTAGAGGACGGTGAATCTGTGGAATTCATTGCTCATGATTGTCACGGAAATCAAAGCGAAGGAACTCACCTCTGTGCAAGTAGTGTCTGGGTGACACTGTGCAAATGTAGTGTCTTGGCTGTGAAGGCCAAGTCACTGGGTGTATTTAAGGCAAAGATTGATAGGTTCTTGATTGGTAAAGTGGTTAAGGGTTACTGGGAAAAGGCTGGACAATGGGGTTGAAAAAAAAATCAGCCATGATTGAATGGCAGAGCAGAATCAATAGGCCGAATGGCCTAATTCTGCTCCTATATGGTCTTAAAACCTTCCGCCTTGCTGCCATGCTTGGACTGCTCTCTCTGTGGAGGTCAAGGTCATGTTCTTATCACAGAATCTTTCCAAACAGCTCTGGTAGTTCGTTGCCACATCTCCCAACTTGCTGCTTAACCCTGCTTCAGAGATGTCACCCAGACACTGCATTTGCATAGAAGTGAGTTCTTTTACTTCAATTTCCGTGACAATTGTGAAGCATTTTGGAAACTGTGATTTGCCAGCCTTGTAGGTTTCCCATAAGCGCAAGCAAACATTCACTGCACACATGCACCCAAAAGAGGTCTCATTAATAATCTAGACCTTTTTATTCTGCCCCCTCAATGTTCAAGTGGTTGTGGATCAAAAGAAGGTTTTCCTGATGATCAATGCCAAATTTCTGGGAAGCACATATAGCGTATTCACTTTCAGGGAAAAATTTTGCATCACAAGCACTAGATGGATGAGTCATGGGGAACAAGGCTACACTCTGGTGACATAAGAGAGTGCAGGTGCTGGGATCTGGAGCAACTGCTGGAGTAAGGGCTACACTCTATTTTCTTGACTCTTCACATCAATTCATAGTCCTACAATAGTTGACAAACTCCTAATACAATGGACATGCAAGTACCAGAGTTAGTGTGGAAAATTCCATTGGTCCTTTGAAAGTGAAGAGACTGTCACCTACAAGAGTTGGGGGTGGGGAAACCCTACAGAATTCACCAAGCATGTCCATTTCCATTCACAACTTGCTCATCAATTGAAGCAGCTCATGCTTGCTTGCAAGAAAAGCTAAACAACATTTAGGCACAGGTTTATAAATGGCAAGTAACATTCCAAGAAGAGAGAGTCTAACCATCTACCCTTGACCTTCAATGGCATTATCATCACTGAGCTCCCCACAATCAATAATATCCCAGGCATCACTATGATTGGAAATTCAACTCACTAGCCACCTAAGTACTGTGGCTAACAGACAGGTCAGAGGCTGGGTATCCTGCAGTGAGTGATTCACCTCTTGACACCCAAAGGCCTTTCCACCATCTGAGAGGAACATAGCAGGAATGTGATCGAATCTACTCCCCTTGCCTGAATGACTGCACTCACACAGAATTTGTACATTTCATTATTTTTGCTGCCAATTTCCACTCTGCTCTCACTTTCACATGGTCCAGCTCTGATTCTTCCCTTCCTTTTCTGATATGTCTGTCTCCATCTCAAGGGATAGCTTAGCAACAAATATCCATTACAAGCACACAGACTTCCACATTACCTCCATTCCATTCTTCCAGTTCGTCCACCTCCACTGTGCCTGCTGTGATAACGAGACCTTCTACATGGGTTTCCTCTTGGCTGTCTTCCTTCTTTCTGAACTGTAGTTTCCCGTCTAATGTTGTTGACAGAAGATTGACTGCATCTGATTTGTTTCCCACACTTCTACTTTCACCCCTCCTCCCAACCAAGTCAAGGAGAGCGTTCTCCCGATCCTTACTTTCCACTCACCGCCCTCCAAATGTAATGGATCAACCTTCACAATTTCCGCCAGCTTCAATGAGATTCCCCCACTCTTATTCCCCTCCCCTTCTCTTTGAACATTCAGAAGGGACTGCTTCTTTTGTGATTCCCAAGACCACACTTCTGCCTCCACCAATGATTTCTCTTCTCATGGCATTTTCCCATGCAACCAAAGGAAATGCAACGCTGCCCCTTTCATTTCTTCCCTTCCCATCTTACAAGTGAAGCAGCGATTCACTTGCACTTCTTTCAATCTAAGGTACTGCATTCGGAATTCAGAATGTGGTCTCCCCTAAACTGGAGAAACCAAATGGAGATTGGGTGATTGCTTTGTAGGCAGGGCCTACATTCAATCCCCAGGGGCAACCCTGCACTTCCTATTGCATCTCACGTAAATTCTCCACCCTACTCCCAATCTGACCCAACTATCTGTAGTCCCCTGCCCTGTTATAACAAAGCCCAGTATTGGCCTAAAGAACAGCAGCTCATCTTCTGTCTGGGCACATTGTAGCTTTCTGGGCTCAATACCGGATTCTCCAGCTTCAGTGAACTCCCTTCCTCATTGTTTCATGAGACACCTGAGGCAAGCTTCAACAGAGGGACCAAAGGTCAATTTTGTCTTTCTCTTAATGAAAACCCCATTCAAATTATGGGGTAGGAGAAGGGACCAGAATGACATTGTTTGGAAGAAATGGGGAAGAAAAACTCAAACCAGTGGTTGCCACAGCCTTATTGTATAGACGGAGATTATTAAGATAAGATAAGATTTCTTTATTAGTCACATGGACGTTGAAACACACAATGAAATGCATCTTTTGCGTGGAGTGTTCTGGGCGGCAGCTCATAAGTGTCGCCATGCTTTCGGCGCCAACATAGCATGCCCACAACTTCCTAACCCATACGTCTTTGGAATGTGGGAGGAAACCGGAGCACCTGGAGGAAACCCACGTAGACACAGGGAGAACGTATAAACTCCTTACAGACAGCGGTAGGAATTGAACCCAGGTCACCAGTGCAATAATAGCGTTATGTTAACCACTACACTACTGTTATTGTAGCTCTCTTGGCTATATGCTAAGTCGCTAAAAACATACATGTTCTTCTGTAATCGTCTGCACTCCCCATGAGCACTTTTTGGAAAACAGGAACAGATGTAGCCTCTTTATCATCACTTAAATGTGAATCCGGCTTTAATTTTCATTGGTTTTTTAATATCAGTAAAGTGGAGTAGCAAAATATTTCATGAAGGCAGCTAACTCTGCAGGGCACTGAGGAGAAGTACACTGATAAATTCCTCATTGAGCAGGTCTAGCTCATGATCATGAACAGCACACTTGGACTTGGGACAATGCAGATTCACGGACACAAAGTGAAAATATAACAGCTGAAAATGTGACACAATTGAGAGGTTGCTGAGAATTGCTTGACCAAAGCCAATTTTTACCATTATTAATGCCATTCTCATTTATATTCAACATTCGCTGTTGAATTATATTTGGCTGCACTTCATTGGGTTATGAGAATCAGCAGTACCTCAAGCATGAAGCAGAAGAGTTTAGAGTCATGAGTAATAAAGTTGTACTGAAGCAGGCTGTCCGGCCCATCACATCTATGTGGACCTTTCTGCCCATCTACACTAATTCCATTTGCCTATATTAGGTCTGCATTCTTCTATGCCTGGCCTATTTAAGCACCTGTCTAAATGTCTCACAAACATAGTGATTATATCTGATTTCACACCTCCTCCAGCAAAGAGTTCCAGATATCCACCATTCTCTGTGTAAAATAAATCTTTCCCCTCAAACCCCCTTTAAAACTCCTTCCTCTCACCTTAAAATTATGCCCTCTTGTTCTGGATACCTCTACCATGGGAAAAAATTCTGAATATCTATGCCTCTTGTAATTTTGTAAACCTGTATCAGGTTACTCCTCAACCTCCGTCGCTGCAGGGAAAACAAACCCTGCCTATTGAACCTCTCACCATAACTAAAGTTCTCCAATTCAGGCAACATCCTGCTGAATCTCCTCTACATTCTCTCCAGTGCAACCACATGCACACAACACTCAAAATGCCACCAAATCAATATTTTGTAAAGTTGCAACATAACATTGTAACTTTTATATCTATGCCCCAACCTGTGAAGACAAGCATGTCATATACCTTCTTCACCATCCCACTTACTGATGTTGCCACTTTCACAGGACAATGGTCTAGAGCCCCAACGTCCCTTGGCTCATCAACATTCCCCAGTGTCCTACCATTTACCATGTGTCCAACTCCTTTTTGACTTCCCAAAATGCAACGCCCCACATTTGTCGGTATTAATTTCCCTCTGCCAACACTCTGACCAACTTTTCATCCGATCTCTATCCTGCTGAAGGCTTGGACAGCCTTCCTCACTATCTAACTCACCACTAATTTTTCTATCATCCACAAACTTACTAATCATACCTCCTACATTCACATCCAAATCGTTTGTGTCACAAACAACAGAGATGAGATGCACAATTACTTTGCATAATCTGACATACTGTATGTTTTTCATATCTGCAAAGATATGTTAAGTAGCTTGAAGGCAACAGGAAATAATATATCCTATTCCGACAATAATTTTAAATGTAACGTGCAGCCATTATGTCTTGTTAACTGATTGAGAGATACATTTTTTAAATACATAGTGTAAAACTGTGCAAGTCCAGTGGTCACTTTTTTGTACTTGTATAGTAGTGCACTATACTTAAGAACTTTTAATTACATAGTAAGAATTAGAATTCTCAATACAGAAACAGGGCATTGAGCCAAACTGGACCAAGTCACTGTTTATACTCCAAATAAGCCTCCTCTCATCTTACTTCATCTACTTGTGGGAGCACTCTCACCCCGACAGAAAATTCTTCGGCTCTATTCCAGAGATTTGAGCACGTAATCCAGGCTGTCATTTCATCATAGCAGTAGGAGAATTCTGCATAAGTTTTCTAGCCACACTTCAAAGTAAAAGTAACTTATTGACTACACGCTTTTATGGATTGTTTGAGGATGTGAAAGGTACTAGTTAAATACAGTTTATTTATTTCTTTGAGATTTCGGATTGCACAGCAATGAACATTATCAACTACAAATTATTATGTAACAGTTAAAGCACAGCAGCAGGGTATATACCTAGCAGGTTGCATTCCACACATGCCTCCTTTTCCCCTTCTGCATCAGATCTCATGAACATCTATTTCTCCTTCATGTGTTTATTTATCTTCATCTTAAATGCATCCATGTTATTCACCTCAAGTATACTATCGAGAAACAATTTCCACATACTGACTGCTCTCTGGGTAAGTTATAATTATGGCACCTATTTATGAACTCCACATAACTGAACACATTTCTAATTTGCCCGATCAAACCTTTTCATATTACATCACTTCTCAGTCATCTCTTCCAAAGGAAAGAGGCCCTGCCTGTGCAGCTTTATTGAAAGTAATAACCTCTCAGTTCCAGCATTATCCTTTTTAAATCCTTTTGCACCTCTCCAGGCCTTGATATCCTTTTAGTAATACAGACACCGGAACCAGATAGTAATAATAAGGAACCCTTTGTTCAGAACCGTACAATTCCACAAGTTATGAGTTACAAGTGATGAAAATGAGTTGAATGCTGTAATTCTCAGGGCTTTAATAAGTCTTGTTACCCTTGCCTATACTTCAGTCAGGGTTTGTTTTGACTAGAGTTGCCAGTGCTTGATGACATGGGTTTATCCTATTACATTACTCTGTTTGGTCTTTTTTAATTGTGTAATTACAAAGAAACTGCTTTCTATTCTCCATTTGCACAGTGCCTTACTTGTAAGTTACTCAAGTGTACAGTGGTTCCTTTCATGCTCAGAGCAGGATATCTCCAATTTTGAATGTGCATCTTAAACCTTACAGCATGATATCTAACCTCAGCTCTCCTTTTAAAAATTGAAGTGAAATGGTCACGTGTTAAGGATTGTACCTGTTATGCCATTTCATAATAATTGCACTAATAGAGGAAAATTCCCCTCAAACACTTCAAGTGTTGAATTAAACATAAAGTTTTTAAGACAATTCTTGCAACAGTTGAATTTTTCTCCCAAAGCTGAAAACTTTTATTGTACCCAATTCTCCTGCCTTAGCATGTTTCCAGTCCATTCAGTCTTTCATTCTGAGGTACACAACCCCTACATCTGGAAGCAGAGACTCTTCCCAGAACATCTGGTGATTATGCCCTTAGCCAGCTATCAAATGTGACCAGATGTTTCAGTTTCCCTTCTGCCATCTCCTCACACCATTTCAAGGTTCAAAACTCAGCTGATCCAAGGATCAATACTCCACACTGTGAAACCATTTATTGGAGCTTAATTGCTCCGTAGTGATGCATTGATGTAGCATCAACAACCATTTGGATGAGAGAAAGGCAATTCTGTTCATGCATTTTGGTCCCCAGATAATGTATTTTACTTTCTTCTCAGTTGAGTAAATGGAATTACTTTATACAAACGCTAAACTTGCAGTGTTAGATCACTCTTCAACCATGACCTGTTGACATTGCTTATGGTCATTACGTGCTTCTAATTAAATACAAACTTCCTAATTTCCAATGTAATTTGAATTATTTCTGTCATTTCCTATTGCAAGCTGCTAAGGGTATCTGTTATTTAAATGCGAAAGTTGAATATTCAAGGCCTATTGAGATAAAAAGCATTCACTTTGAAGGAATAGGTTGTAGAACAGATACTTTTGCTTTACCACTTTGAAATTTGGAACCTGATAATACCTGAAGTAGTCAGATAACATGCAATCATTACATCATTATGATTAAGTAATTACACCAATTCATTCTTAATCTCTGGAATTCAATTCACTTCCTTTTCATTTGGCAGAATAACATACTTTAATATGTGAAATTATAAAGTATATTGTTCCGTTAAATCTTGATTCAAGCAGAGACTTCACAATTATCTGATTTCTTCTGAAGTTTTATAATCTCTACACTGCTGAACATTCCTTCATGTCAAAGCTGAAGCTCAGAGCAGTGAGTCTTCAAACCGCAGTTTCCATTAAATATCTAAAGCTCGTTCAAATGCTATACAAATGATTCTTAAGAGGCATTAACTGACTTCAATTAAACCAATTAACATTTGCATGAAAACAATGCACTTGAGGATTAAACATTCATATATAACTAAACTGAGAATTTTACTTTTAAAAGGATTGTCTTTTTATGTCAAAAATTGCTTTTGCGAATTTTAGTTTGATTAAAATACTCAATGGATGATTGAATGACTGTAATATAAACATTTGAAAATTATTATAAATAGTATTGTTCTAAAAACCTTGCCATGGAAAATGTGCATTTACTAGGACTTAAAACAGTATATTCAGGCTGGATGCATTCTTTACCATGCACTACCCCCATGTGAGAAGTATGTCACATACCCTATTGTTCAATAACATTCTAAGCAGTCAAACAAAGAATGAACACCCCTTAACAAAAGAAGCCTTTTTGTTTTAGAAGTGCTGCATTTATCAGAGATCAATAAGTTACATTGATCATTGTACCGATTAATAACCACAACCTTGGGTTATTAACTTCACTAATGAAGTAGAACATGGAAAAATCATTGAATAAGACATACGATGCTCAAATGCAATGAACTGGCCTCACTTCGGTTTAGCAGATTTGACACATTTCTGTCTTTGTCTTTAAATGGTGAGAGTTAACTTGCCAATCCAACCCTTGTTCATTCCAAAAATGTCTTTGTGATCTACTATGGTTCTCCATGATGAATTCTATTTACCTTATAAACTGCTCACTTGTGTTTCAAAACTTCTGATGGTTCTACTTGAAGTGTACAAAAGCAAAATAATGTAATGTTGGAAATCTGAAATAGAAACAGAAAATACTGAATACTGAAATAGAAACAGAAAATACCTACAAAAGGCTGGTAGGTCTCTGTAAAGAGAAGCCGACTTAATATTTCAGACTGTTTATCTCTCTAGTTGAAGTGTGATAGACAAAAAATGATCAATCCTATCTATTTTATATTATTGGCTATGTTTGAAATAAATTTAGCAAAGGGTTGTGCCTTCCTCAGAAACCAATAACTTCAGTTAATGGAGATTATGGACAAATACAGAGTTGAAGAGACTCATTGCTTTTCAATATGTCTGTGTGTTTGGGAAAATGCTCGTGGAGAAACTGCCATCCTGCATTTGTCAGTGATCTGCATAGAATCTAGAACTATAATGAAGACTTTCCTTCCAAAGTTATGACTGTATTTCAACATAATCCAGGCAGCTGGGGCTGGATAATTCCACTCTCCTGTAGTTTGCATCAGTCTTTTGTTATCACTTATAGCAAATAGCAAACACACCAGTAGAAATGGTTAAACAAGGTGATCAGACTAATATCTAAGCAGCATCCAGTTGATTGGTAGAAGCTTTTTCAAATTTAAGTGAAGTCCCCCCCCCCCCCCACCTCACCATCCTTCACACTCTAAGTATCACAGTTCTCTGAGAGTAAGCTATGGCCAAGAGAATTGATTGTGCCAAAGTGGAATATGACCCCAGTACAGTGTACTGAGGAGGCTTTATTCCACCAAATAGCACCTGAATACGTATTCACTGAGTTGAACATGTATGCAAGGCCTTTGAACATCTTGTGACACCACATGAAGGTCATTGGAATCTGACTCTTAGGATTTGATATTGGCTGCATGACTGTTGTATATTGATCAGGATAAAACTCACATGCTTCTCAGTAGCTTGCTTTGTGCGATGGGATGGGTATTGGGGGAGGTGGGTTGAGATTATTTATTTGGAATGATGGGGGTGATATATTTTTCTTCACCATCAGTGCTAAGGAAAAGAACTGAACATTTGTATTCCAGGATTCAACCACTAAACACTTCCTGCCTTACCTCTGATCGGTATCCTCACAACATTTTGTCCAGGTCCTTTCACTGGGGAGGTGAATCCCTCCCACATTCCTACAACAAACAACCCTTTTACCATCATCTTTGACTCTGGATGGAAGAAAAAAATACCATAAAGACTTTCTGGTATCGAAAAAAATAAACATAGAAATTTAATTATTTTTTAAAGGGATATGAGGTTGACATTTTAATGCACAACAAAGGATACAACAGACTCTTCAATATCATTTTTATAGACTATTATTTCCTGCTATTGTTTGGAGAGCCTTCTATTTGTGAGACCTGTGGGATTTCTGAGAAAACATTTCGCACATGAAAAGCAGACATGAACAAATTGCATAATTAAAGAACCTGACTGATCCAAGAGCATTCAATTCTCATATTTTCACTAGTAGTTCATGATTTTTCTGGTGTATTCATATGCAAATCTGCATGTATTCTGCTGTATGGTTTTTATTCCCTGCTTAACCAATGCTCTCATCACTCATTAAAGTTGTTCTAATGAAAACCTTCACAGAACTGCAGAAGTAATCCCTACAAAGAGAGACACAGATAAATATCGCACTTGAAAATACAATTTATTTTCACAATTTTTATTGCAGAACAATTCTTTGATAGACATTGGCAGCATGCTGTTCACGCAAGAGATATATTTGAATGAAACATTTTGCTATTCATCATTTATATGCTTAGAGATTCTTGTCAGTGTATGTACTTAAGCTTCCAAGAAAGGTGTGCTTAGTTCAAAAATTGCAAGTCAAGTCAAGTCAAGTCGAGTTTATTGTCATGTGCACATGTACGGTGAGGTACAGGTACAATGAAAAACTTGCTAACAGCAGCATCACAGGCACATAGATAAAGACAACACACGGAATATATATTATAGCTGAAATAATACAAGACAGTAAAGAGAGGGAGAGCAAAAAAGACTGAAAAAAACAAGAGCTTAGTGCAAAACAAAGGGCACAATCAGGGACAAGTCCATGGTAATGCAAGAGGTGGGCAATAGTGCTCCATTGCTGAGGTTGGGTTAAGATTATGTAGGTCAGTTCAAGAACCTGACGCTTGTAAGAAAGTAGCTGTTTCTGAACCTGGTGGTGTGGAATTTCAGGCTTCTGAACCTCCTGCCTGACAGGTTTTAGGGAGAAGAGGGCATGACTCAGATGGTGGGGATCCTTGATGATAGATGCTGCTTTCTTGAGGCATCACCTCATGTAAATGATATCAATGGTGGGGAGACCTGTGCCCATGATGGACCTGGTTATGTCCACTACTCTCTGCAGTCTTTTGTGCTCCTGTGCTTTGGAATTGCTGTACCAGGCCATGATGCAACCAGTCAGGATACTTTCAACAGTGCATCTGTTGAAGTTTGCTAAAGTATTTGGTGACATGCCAAATCTCTTTAGGCTTCTGAGGAAGTAGAGGCACTGGTGCACATTCTTCATGATTGCATCCATGTGCTGGGCCCAGGACAGTTCATCCGAGGTGTTAACACCCAGCAATTTGAAGCTGCTTACCCTTTCCAGGTCTGACCCACCAATTAGAACTATTGTTAAACTATTTACTTTTTGGCTATTGAGCTTTGCACTTCAGTGGAGTGTGATTTCTTACACAAAATATGCAATTCCATGTGTACCGCAAAGCCATTGTTGAATTTTACTAATAGTGTAGCCTACAACCTCTCTCATTTCTCACACCTCACCTGAAGTGCACTAATAAAGTAGGTATTAAAACCTTCATGTGTCAGGATGGGATATCATTAAGATGTGCAGTAAAACGTTCCAACTTGATTTAAAGGAATAACTAGAGGAGAAACCAATGGCTGTAACCTGGTTGAATAGTTGGCAGTGTGTGCAAGCTGTGAGATGTAGCTGGAGTAGTAAGAAGTGTGTGTGGGTGTGATGAAATATATGAATGTTAGTTTTTCATCCTGACTGATAGATATTGTTGTTTGCTGAGTGAATGGGATTCTTTGCATTTAGTACTGCATGGGATTAGTGGTGTAGTTGGAATATAGCATTTGAGGATGTACTCACTGAATTTGATCATGCTTATGAACCCATTGAACATCTTGTGACATTGCATCTGGGTCATCGCTGGTTTACTCCTGACGTTCACCTCTAAGGTTGTCTCCTCCATGTACCCGGAGGACTTCTTGGCCACAGTGGATAGACATCAAAATTCTTCTCCATTGTTTCCACCAAGGCCTCCAGCGGAGCACTGTAAAAGCATGAAGCTGCCTTCTACATTTTCATGCTGTATCTCTAAAGAAGTTTCAGTCAATTGCATAATGACTTCCTCCTCATCCTGCAACCATGACTGACAGAATGATTAAGTCTGGGTGGGAAATAAAGACATTAAAGTGACAGGGCAGCACAAAGTTTTGTGAATGAGGCAAACTGGACAGGATTGGAAATGAATAACAACCCCAAGAGAGGTACCATGATAATTAGCATCCTCAACTTCCTTTGGGAACATGCCAGCTGCAAGCTAAGAACATTTTTCAAGAATTTATTTCTCTTTTGCTACCTTCAATTCCTACACTTTCAGGAACAGATTTATGGCTTTGCTCAACAGAAGATGTAAACTGACCATTGTACAGTCACCAAGACATTGAAGTAATTGGAGCCTATAATATAAATGGGAGGTGGCTCTTATCATTGGCCACGATCTACCTTTAGTTCAAAGTAGGACTGGGAATATTCAGCTTTGATCAGATTCCTGCTCTGCTGACGTTGTCGGTGCTGATAATGGTGGAATTCCTTAATCCTTTCTCATTAACAGCTCTCTGGCAATATTACTGCTGTGCTCATGACCCTTGCTTGGAAGAGGCTGGTGATGGTTCTCCAACCATACTCTCAGCTTTACTCCTTGGCTCTATTTTCTGTCCCTTCCTTGTTATCGCATGCTCCAGGTGCACCTCACAAGCCCAAAAAATCATTGCCTAACGAATGGTCAGGAAAAGACCAGCAGAAAATCTACTCCAGCAAAAGTATAATCATCTCTTGACTCAGTTAAAATATTCTTAGTTGAGCGTAGTTTTTTCAATTTTCTAATATATGGTTCACGGTAATACTTTTAATTCTTTTATGTATTCATTTCACGTTTATACCTTCAGTGACTCTGGTAGAGAGTAACAGCCACTGACATCATAACATGTTTTCTAATGTAATTCCAGAACATAAGTGATGGAGGGAGCTATCCCACTGTTGAGCAGGGAATACAATATTAAAGCAACAAACTATCTGCTGGAGGAACTCAGCGGGTCAAGCAGCATCTGTGGGGGGAAAGGAATTATTGATGTTTCGGGTCCAGCATCTGCAGTCTCTTATGTCTCTTGGTTATTAAAGGGTTACTGGATGAATACCATAATATGTATCATAATGATGTGCTCACCTTCCATTCTGTAGCTGTCAAAGGCAGTGACTATGAAGAATATTCATGATCTAATGTGTGATGACTTATAGCCATTTTGCTAGTGCAGTCATTTACCTTGGTGACCTTTATTAAAGGGTAGCAAAAAAAAATGCTTCCAATAATGTTAAACATGGAGCAATCTTTGATGAAAACAATGAGTTGATTTAGTAAGACAAGAAACATCTGCTGCCAAAAAGACAAACTCTGCTCAAAAGAAGAGATCTTAAGGATTGATTGGAAAGGATTTTGTCAATCATGACACTATTGTGTAAATATATCTGTAATGAAATGCTGGTTGGGTGGCTGTGAATGATCTCAGAGTTCAAACGACCACTATTGCAGTGCAGGGAGGATTGTGTTCTTATGGAAGATAGCAACTTTCAGGAAACAAAGCTTAGAAAATGGATTGGGAAAATCCATGTATGTCTATGTTTATCCAGAAATAGTGCACAACGTGTGATTTTGAACATTTTGCAATGTTTGCACAAAGTTTCATGTGAAATCCCACCTATCAGAAAATTAGAGCGCTTGTGTTCAGTCTACACGGGCAATTCAGAGTTCCCACTTGTTGCCTGCTACCTTAATTCTCCGTCCCGCTCCCACCCTAACCAATCTGTCTATGTACTTCTGCACTGTTATAACGATGCCCAAAGTAAGCTTGAGACAAAGCACCTCACCTCATCTTCTGTTGGAAGAAGTTGCAGCCTTCTGGACTCCACACTAAATTTTATAACTTTAGAAAATTAATTTTCCCTGTCTGTGCTGGAACTGGTGTAAGTTCTATTTGGTGTTATTTCTGTTGTAAGTCATCTGTGATATTGGCTCAGTTTTTCTCTCTCCAGTAGCATAGTCTAATGTGCAGGGCATGTCCTACAGCCTTAAAATTTGCATGTCTTTAACTTTCCTCTATCCATATTCTCACTCTTTAACTGCACTATTTCACAGTTTTTGTTCCATTTTTTTTCTGCCAAACTACCCCCATTAACTATCACCCAGATGACCTCTATAATTTATTCCCACAGCAATACTGCCCTCACCCTATCAGAGATATTTGCTTTGTCCTGCCAATTCCTCCCCCCCCGCCGCAACTTAAAAATAACATTTTTTTCTCTTCCCACTTCTGAAGAAAAGTCTTAATCTTGCAATAATAATGTCATTTTCTTTCCACAAATCCTGCCTGACCAGCTGAGTGTGTCCTGCATTTTCTGTTTTTACTTTAAATCTCTAGCATTGGATGTTCATTTTTGATATTCAAGGTGATTGCAACTTTGAACTCTTATGCATTATGGTCTTTCTGGGCTAGAGCTGGAAATTTTAGGCATATCTCGCACATTTCCACGTGTGCTCTCCTTTCAAACAGAACTGATTTTATCCCATTCACTCTTCCCAAAGTGCAAGAGGTAGACTCAGCTTCCCCATGCTCTGTGGTGCCATTGAAGGCAAGCATGGCTCGATTTGAATATCATGAACCCCTTTGGAGATGTACTGCAACCAAACAGGTTTCTACTCTCTAACATCTAGTTTGTGTACAGTCATTGGCAGTGAATTTTGCAGCTCACTATTTGGTATCCTGACAGTAGCCATCAATACCTTTGTTCTGTTGAATTCCAGTGTGCTACCCACAGTCAATTCAGCACTGCTAATCGTAAATTGATCACTGGGCTTGAAGGGTATTGGTGAGATGACTCGTGTCTGGTGCACATCCCTCAAAAATTTGGGCAGCATAGATATAATGAATGCAAACCTGTCACATAAAATACATTACAAAAGACAATTAGTGGTTGTGGTGAAGAGCCTTGCAGTATTCAGTAGAACAGGTGTCGAGATTCATGGTGGTTGGTTGAATGCTGAACAAAAGTGACATCACGAGGACATAATCAGTGCCACCAGCTGAAAGGCAAAGAACCGAGAGGCAGGAGAAAGAGGAAAGAGCAAAAAAATGAAACAGCGTCCAAACTAAATGCATAAAAAATAGGTCAAATAGCACTTCACGCTTCTGCTGCATTTTTTCCTATTCTTAAGAAAATGGCAGAGACTTTGCAAAGGGTCCTTCGTATCTGTATTCATGGCAGAAAATACTAAATAGTGATAGTGGATAATCAAGAGGCAAAAGGGATGGAAATATTAGAGAAAGTGCAACAACTCTTGTTTTAATCAAGGAGTTTAAAGTTATGAAGGGTTGTGATAGAGTAAATAAGGGAGAAAATAAGGAGAAATTATTTCCATTGGTGGGAAGGATTTAATGGCCTCCTACTATGTTGTAAAGATTTTATCAGAATGCTGGTACCCCAAAGAATAAAGATTCAGGACAACTGGTAAAAGAACCAGAGAGAAAATAAAGGATGAAGTTAGCTGTTAGAACTTGGAATGCACTGTCTGAACTGGTGGTAGCAGTAAGTTCAGTGACAACTTTCAAAGTGGAATAGGATGTAGTATTGAAGAGTGAAAAATAAATGCAGGGCGATGGAGAATGTGTGGGACAATGAGTCTATGTTTCTTGGTGTTATCCTAAGTGCAATCAATCCATGAAGAATTTGTTGCCCAAAAATTCATTTCCAATTGGTAACACTAAACATGCTATACTGTAGTTCTAACTGTTATACTCAGCCTCTGAAATTCTGAAGTCAATAGAATCAATTTCAGAGGCAGAGTACAATGTGTTGCAAAGCACGTTTGCTGCTGCTGATCAGGGATAAATTTATAAGTTGTAGTGTTGTATGTTTTTTCCTGTGGCTTTTCACGAAGACAAGTAACCAAGGATAGGGCTACCATCAAAATATCCTTTATTGAACATAGTCGACACTCAATGAGCAGCAGAGACTGCTTCAGCAATATATCAAAAGTCATGCCACATGCAGTTCATGATCGAGCATGCTGAATACTCTCATTGTGTTCTCCGTTTGAAACCATCAATCCCGATCTTTTAACCCCCTTCTGGCTCATCTTCTTTCCCTCTCCAAAGTTAAGCCATATCATACTCAGCCAAGTTTGTAATCAGTGACCTGTCAGCATCTCAGTTGGGGAATCCCCCATGATGTGCCCACAAACGGAGGCATCAGACAACAACCATAATATGTTTTTAGATGAGAAGCAAAGGACTACAGATACTGGAATCTAGATGAAAAAACAACAAGATGCTGGAGAAACTCAGCAGGCCAGAGAGCATCCGTGGAGAAAAGCAGACGGTTAACATTTTGGTTCAGGACCCTTCTTCAGGAAGATAGGAAAAGGGGGAGCCCAATATATAGGGGAGAGAAACAGAGCAGTGATAGGTGGACAAAAGAGGGGAGATGGGGTGGGCACAAGGTGGTGATAGGTAGATGCAGGTAAGAGATAGTGATAGGCAGATGTGGGGGAGGTGGGGACAGCTGATCCACCAGGGGATGGGTCTTCACCCCTACTGAGGTCAAGAGAGCTCACACCCACATCTCTGTCATTTCCTGCACCTCTGCTCTCACCCCCATCCCTCCCAGACCAATAGGGATAGGGTCCCCCTTGTCCTCACATTTCATCCCACCAGCCTACATATCCAACACATCATTCTCCACTACTTCCGCCATCTCCAAAGGGACCCCACCACCAAGCATATCTTCCCCTCCCCACCCCTTTCTGCCTTTCGCATGGACTGCTCTCTCCGTGACTCCCTAGTTCACTCCTCCCTCTCACCCATCCCACTCCCACCCTGGGGACTTCCCACTGTCCCCGCCATAGGTGTAACACATGCCCCGACACCACTTCCATCACCTCCATCCAGGGACCCAAACAGTCCTTTCAGGTGGGACAGAGATTCACCTGCACCTCCCTTAATATCATCTACTGCATTTGGTGCTCCAAGTATGGCCTCCTCTATATTGGCGAGACCAAACGCCAATTTCCTAGGTGACTGTTTTCTAGAGCACTTGCGCTCCATCTGTAACCACAATCTGCATCTCCCTGGTGCTAGTCACTTCAACTGTCCCTCCCACTCCATCACAGATATGTCAGTCCTCGGCCTCCTCCACTGTCAGGAGAAGTCCAAACGCAAAGTGGAGGAACAGCACCTCATTTTCCGTCTTGGGACCTTACAGCCTAATGTCATGAACATTGAATCCTCCCACTAAACTAACCCCCCCCCCCCACTCCCCCGCCATGCCTCTTCTTTTCTTCTCTGTCCTCGCTGATCTCTCTTTTTTTCTCCTCTCCTTTTTTTTTCCTCCCCTCCCCCAATGGGGCACCTGCCACCATACCTTTGACCCATCTCCTAGTCAATCTGCTCTCCCCTCCTCCCCTGCATCCTATCACTATCTCTTACCTGAATCTACTTATCATCACCTTGTGCCCACCCCGCCTCCCCACTTTTGTCCACCTATCACTGCTCTTCTTTTTCCTCCTATATATTGGGCTTCCCCTTTCCCTATCTTCAGTCCTGAAGAAGGGTCCTAACCCATGGATGCTGTCTGGCCTGCTGAGTTCCTCCAGCATTTTGTTGTTTTTTCACTTTTTTTTAGATCATAATGGACCAAAAAAGATGCACTATTGCACTGATATAATTGCCATTGCTCTTCACCCCGGAGCTAGGACTCCATTTTTGTGTAATGATTTATGAAGGGAATTCAATCTAATGGCCAAATTCAGTAAAACTTCTGAGCAATATTGCAGCATTTTAAGGAAAAGGGGAGGCGCATGATTGTCTCACATCTACCTGTTGTTGCTCCCTTAACTTGAGAGGCCTCTCCTCATTCTTGTCAATTTGGAAGCAAAGTAGACAACTCCAAGTGGCACGAATGTACACTTGTTTCACTTTAGCTGTATGTAATGATCCTGTAACTTGCTAAGTACCTTTCCCAACCTTTTCAAATTGCAATGAGACACCCTGGGATCCTCTGAAATCTTTTGTCCATTTTGGATAGAAATGTCTGAGGCAATGACTCAACGCCATATGGCAGCTTAGTATAAGCAGGCGATTCCTTCTGGGGGTTAATGGTCAGGTAACTCTGACTCACTGTATCCACAGTCATCTGGACATGAGATTGATTTGGGTACAGCTCACTAAAATATCCTGAACCTGCAAGCTCCATCAATATCTCCTGTGAGGGGAGCAGTGGGTGTTGCACATCATCAATGGTTCTATTCAGAGTGACCTTGCAGTTGCACTGTTTTGTTGATCCTGGGGACCACCAGTGATGTTACCCAATCAGTATCTTGAACACTGACCAACAACCCATTCTTTTTCAACTTGTGTAATTCCTCCTTCAGTGCTCCCCAAGAGTGTGCAAGTTCTCACCAGAGTACAGTCATTGATTACTGGTGGAGACACACTGAACAGCGGCTCGCTTATATTGTTAAACATTGACAGACAATCTGCACTCATGTTGATCAACATCCTCACCAAAGGACTGTTCATCTTACCAAGCATGCTGCCTATCCTCATCCACAGATGTGAAAAATACCATGAATCTTTGGGGCTGCCCAGTGCACTTGCAGTTCTACTGTCTGCGGAGGTTGCTTACCATGATGGCTGTGTGGTTTTTCTCGCCTTTCTGGCCCTTGCAACCAAAGGATTTGCTGAAATCACTTTCTGTGACCATATGACAAGATGCAGTGAGCAAAGGAGGAGACCTAATGGCAAAATTCAGTAAAACTTTCAAGCAATATTGCAGCATTTTAAGGAAAAAGGGAGGCTCAGTAAAGTTACATGATTGTCTAGCATCCTCCTAGTGAAGCTCCCTTAACTTGAGAGGCCTCTCCTCATTCTTGTCAAGTTGTTACCACTCTCTCTTGTGGGGGGCCATTTCCCAGACCCCAGATTTGTTCACCAAGTGCAGCTGCTTCACCATCTGGAAGTCAAACCAGAGTGGAGACTGACCTCTGTGCCATCTCAAAATATCACGTCCTCTATGTCAAACCACTTTGCCTGAATTTTTTCACTAATGAATTCCCAATCCAAGAGGGTTTTAAAATTGCACCTCTCTGACACTCCCTTCAGACGGACCATACATTCACCAACCGTTCGTGGTTTCTGGTTGCATGTGTCAAACATTCAGCTTTTGATATTCTCTGAGGCTGTTGGGTGAAGATGTCTCTTCAATATTTTTAGCCATATCCTCAGCTATGATTCATGGCACAAGTGAACTCATCAACGTCTCATACACTTCACCCTCTGCTCTCTGCAATTGCCTGAAATGAAAACAAAAAATGTTGGAAACACTCTGCAGGTCAGGCACCAAGTGTGGAAGGAGAAACAGAATCAATGTTTAAGTCTGGAGACCCTTGTTCAGAATTAGGAAAGGGAGAAAACAAGTCAGCTTTCATCAGAAAGATGATGGGGGACAGGAAGAGGTGTGTTGCTGAGGAGAAGGTAAAGAAGGCACAAAAGACAGCAGATGCTGGAATCTGGAGCAAAAAAAAACAAGCTACTGGAGGAACTCAGCAGGCTGAGCAGCATCTGTAGGGGGAAAGGTATTCTTGACATTTTGGGTTGGTCTTCTGCTGAAACTATTTATTTTCTCTCTTTCCCAGTTCTGACAAAGGATCTAAGACCTGAAATGTTAACTGTTTCTCTTTCCATAATTCCTTCTTGATTTCTTGAATATATCCAGCATTTCCTGTTTTGTTTCAGATTTCCAGCATCTGCAGGGGTTTTTTGATTTTCAACACTATCATCTTTGTCATTTCATGTATTGCTACATTCCTCTGTCCAGCATCCTCTCCGAAGACTTCAATGATGTAATTAACTTGCTGGAACATCTCCACTTTTTCCTTGGACAGGACAAATGAACCTCCTTATTTCTCAGGCTCACTGACAAATCCACCACACCTACTGTGTGCGATCACTACTGTGCTACCTGAAGAAAACCCGTCCTTGTCTATTTCTTCACTTCTGGTTATTGCCCTGCTACTGCAATATCCCAAACTCATTGTCAGTGTGTGGTCCATGGCATGTTCATTTGGACAAGTAACTAGAAAAGAGCTGCCAACAAAACATCATTTATTTGATATTGTCAACACTCAACTAAGAGGAGCAGTTGGTACAATGATGTATTAAAAATGAAACCACATGGTACATGTGGTATTTTAAAGGGAAACTCGCATCCATATATTATACAAAAACTAACCTACTTTTGTTCTTTAATTGTTTAATATCTAAACATCCATGTATCTGAATTTATCAATAATAGTAAAGCTTGCACTTTTAAACACCAATATTATTTTGTGCCATTTGGCATGCTAGTGGGTCAGATTAACAAGATTATACAGACATCTGATGAATAGGCATCAATCTGCTTGAGCTGCTTGTCATGCATTCATTTTACACAGTACTGTAAAGCCCTATTGGCTGTGTTTGACACTATCTAGTCTCCTTTAAATTTGATTTTCAAATAACCTGATGGGTTCATTGCTACCACACTATTTTGCCATCTGGTAAATTTGATGCTATAACATACCTCAATCATCCAGCGATTTCAGGACCTCCAATTCCCTACCACTTTCCAACTATGTAAATGTTCAACTAATATCCCTAATAGTTTTATAGTTATTCACTAATTTGCCAAGAGTTTCAAGCAGATGTAATCACTGCACGTCCCTTAGTTGCTATTACCTTATGCAAAATAGTCACTATCCTTTTAAATATCTAAATTGGTTGGAGATTTGATGGATCTGATACATTTGAAGTCCTTTTATACTCTGCGTGGCTTAATCTATCTGAGATTTGTCAATTTAATCTGATCTATAATTTATTTGGTGGTCAGATAGTTATACATTTACTTGTCTCATGTAACTACTCCAGTGACTGCAAACGTCTGTCTGATTTCTCCATTGTCCTATTAGCTATTGATTTATTCATCCAAGTTTTCAGGTTATCATGTGGCTCCACAATGTCTGAATTGCTTGACAGCCTACTGATTTTGATGGTCCAGGATTCATACACAAGTGTGAATAATACATACCGGTAGAAGAAAAATCTGAAACCGGACATAATGTATCATGTCATTGCCTCAAGATTCAGGGGAATAGATTTAGGACAGAGATGAGGAGAAACTGCTTTTCCCAGAGAGTACTGAATCTGTGGAATTCTCTGCCCAGGGAGCAGTAGAGGCTACCTCATTAAATATATTTAAGACACAGTTAGATAGTTTTTTGCATAGTAGGGGAATTAAGAGTTATGGGGAAAAAGGCAGGTAGGTGGAGCTGAGTCCACGGCCAGATCAGCCATAATCTTACTAAATGGTGGAGCAGGCTCAAAGGGCCAGATGGCCTACTCCTCTTCCTATTTCTTATGTTCTTATGTCCAAAGAATTTTGTTCTGGGATCAGCAGATATACTTAAAGGAGAAAATGTGTTCCTACAACAACACCAAAGCACATTTCTATAACATCTTTAACAGAGAATGTTTCAGGGTATGAAAGCAAGACAGATTCTTTGAAAGTTTAGCACAAAAAATGAAAGTGTCATTTTGGGGAATGTCCAAAACATGGAGAGTGGATGTGAAGATGCAAAGGGGTATGTGGAGATTAAGTACTTCATATATGAAGGCACCTCGTGTGGGCCAAAGAAGTGTGAGACTTACCTAGAAATTAGGCATGTATTTCTGCAGAACCCTGTATTTATTCATTCCAACAGGATGATGCTTAGCTTTTGACATCAGAGAAGAATATACCTTTTGAATGCATCTGCTTTCTATCAGGGCTATCAGTGGGATCAGCTTATTTTCCTTGATTTCAGTCTTTAACAAAAATTTGTAAAATATTGCGACCAAAGTAGACCTGAAAATGAAAGAATGGGCTGAACCGCGTTACTCTTTATCCTGCAGTTCTGTAGAGAATCTATAGTCATTTACAGTGCATGTGTTATTTTTTTCCTGACTTTTGTGCCAGTGCAGTGGCACAGTAGTCAGGGTTGACATGGAGGTCTGTTATCACTGAACTTGACTGTAAAAGAAAGTTCAGGTAAATGGTTTGAAAATATTTTTTTAAATTTTAGAGTCATAGAGTTGTAGGGATATACAGCTCGGAAACAGGCCCTTCAGCTCACTGAGTCTACGCTGATCATCAACCACTGATTACGCTAATTGGATGTGAATCCCATTTTATTATTCTGCCCACATTCTCATCAACTCCACCCAGGCTCTCCCACTCACCCATGCACTAGTGGCAATTTACAGTGGTCAATTAACTACCAACCTGCAAGTCTTTGGGATGTGGAAGGAAATCAGAGCAACCGGGGAAACTCACCTGGAGGTCACAGGGAAAATATGCATACTCCATGTAGACATCATTTACTTCATCTTCACGTTTCTACTTAAGACATGTTTAAATGTTAGAAATTAAGTGACCATGTTATGTTTTAATAAATTATTCTCTTTAATTTTGTGTAAATTTTGTCACTCCTTTTGAACTACTTTAAACTCTGTCTGATCATTTAAAAGTTATTTAAAAGTTTCACAGCAGTAACTTGTAAAAGGCCAGCAGGACAGACTAGCATGTGGCCTCTGATTCACCTGCCTGCAGTCTAGTCACTTGCAACTCACTTCTTCTTGATGGGCAGCCACATCAGTGAGACCTCAGGGAAGGGTTCAGTGCAAAGTAAGGACAGCAGCGGGAAAAGTCTGGGTAGTGAGCGTGGGAATAAGCTGGATCAAGCAAGGTCTAGTCCATTGTATGCAAGTGACAGAAAGTCAACATTTTGAACCTTCATAAGTTTAGTTATCATTGTCATACATATGTACGTTTTACGTATCAACTGATACTTGTTTCAATTTAATTCAATTAGAACAAATATTGTGCAAGATATTAGCATGGTTTGCCAAGTTGTTATTACTAATGATACACCATCTCACAAAATCAAGATCCACACAAATCTAATTCATGAAGGGACAAATATCAGTCTCTTCAGCCAATGTAAAGCACAAACATCTTAAGGCCATTGTTTCAATTCAGATGGGGATTGTCCACTCAAAGGGCAAGGGCTGTTCGCATACAAGGTCCCCAGACAAAGGGCTGATCGAGTTGATCTTCTCTACTCCAGTGGCATCCGTGAGATGGAAGAGTCACTGTACTGTAAACAGGCCTCATGCTCAGATCCTGAGGTCCTACCCTGAGAACACTCTAATGATGTCAACATCTCTTCAGTGTCAAAGTCCTTAAGGACAGTTTTGAATGGCTCTGATTGTGGGAGCTGTTTAAAAGCTGTGCAAATCGATTGAAATAATTTAGAAAAAGTAAGAATATTTTAAAGATTAAATATGTACATTTAATTGAACACCCTAAAATGACAGCAAATAATTAAAAAAGTAGTATAGAGTATGTAAACCTCTAATCTTCACTTTCCTTTTTCACAGGATTGGCGAACCCATAGGGTTGTGTTTCTCATGCCTGCCTCTCCTGATGAAAAACTTTATGAGAAATGCCTCCAGCCCCTCTACTCATTATATCCATGCTACACCAAAGCACTTTGCAATGTAATCTGTACTGGCTACAGGTAAGTTCCATCCATTCTGGGCCACTATGTTTTTACGAAAACAGTATCCCTGTAGAAGAATTATAACTAAGAATGGTCACTTAGCCAGCTGCGGTGACCTAGTGTCAATGTAGCTGCTACTAAAGTTACTAATTGAACTTTGTTAATGCCTTACCTTCCTTACCTTTATGGGCAATTTTATTGCTGGAATGAAATTTGTTTTGCATATGAACTGCTGATAACCATTCACTCTTTTAAAAATATTTCCCACATGAATGTGTAAATGATTGAATCTGCTATAACTATTATAGGTTACCAATACCAGGCAATAAGATTACCAATAAGATTAGAACCTCTCTCACTTCAGGATTAGTTTTGGTTTGTGATCTCTGCAGTACAAATACACAGGATATACATCTAAGAGGAAGAATGAACATCTGGCACATTTTAACCCATGACAGTACAAAGAAAAGGATGAATTTAAGTAACTTGAAGACTACATTTTTGAACATCTGTGATTTTTATTCTATTAAAGTTCAAGGGTCATGTGGGAAAGGATGGAGGGGAACAATAGTAACTTTTCAACCTAGTTACCATCATTATTTGAGTCAAATATTTAGCCCACAAACCACAAAAAGCTTTAGAATATGTAACATGACTCAATAATATACAGAAACTGACAGGCCAGAAGTGGTTCTGCCATCAATGCAATGAAAGCTAACCCATTTCACTAAATAGAGGCTGAAGAAAATGTAAACGTAATTGGATCAAACACCAGTGCTATCTATACATACAATGATGGTGGTGCAGTTAGGAAACAAACTAGACTTGTCAAGGCTTTGTGCTTCAAAGTATCAGTCATACATCTCATTTCAAGAAAGAAGTAGAAAATCCCCTCGCCAATCATCAAGGTACAATTTATTAAGTTACATTTTATTTGAGCATTAGAAATAAGGATTTGTCTCCTGAGATAAATCAATGTGATAAACATAAATGGAGTTAGCACCAGTCAATTTAAAATCTGCAAAAAAAGAAATTATCTTTGTTTCTTATGAAATTATAAAGAATGCAATACCAAACTTGAACAACCACAAGGAGCTATCATGAGATTACATGGGATTTCCCCTTCTGAAATGTCTACAATATTGATGATGAACTATGTACCAGTTTTGGACTCCTTCTATTCTTGACCCGGTAACATCTGGTCCCAACATACAATGTCAAGTGGAAAATATAAATCAGCACAACGTCTACTCCATCTTAATGAACAGTCAAAATGTTACAGATATAATGGGAAACTAGTTGATACATTACAAGATAAAATGTACACCCAGCATGTAAGCACAAGATTAAAAGGTACACTGAGTGTCAAAGGATTAATATTACAAATAGCTGAACTGTTGAAAGAAGTGATAGCATCCAGATCACATGTGGCAGGAAAGACTAATGAGTATAAAGTTGCATTAGTTTAAATGATCTAATCAAATTTATGAGCTTAGACATAATGGTGAACTCCATAAGCCTCCAATATTGACTCTAACATTTTCCTGGTATTGGTAACTTTTAATTGTTATAGTAGATTCAACCATTTACAAATTCACATGGGAAATACTATTTTTAAAAGAATGAAGGGTTATCAGCAGTTCATTGATCCTGCTGGTCAGGCACCAGATGCTATGGCATCTTAGCATTATCAGGTGGGGCAGAAACTTCCTTGAACATGGTCAATGAGTTTCCAACATCCACTGTCTTGGGCTGGACATCAGAAGAGCTACTTGAGCAAGATGCCAATAGAGTAGGTGTGAAGCAAAATAAGAAATAAGGGAGAAAAGCTTTTATAAAGAAAAAAAAGCAAGAATGAATAAACAATTGATGATGAGCTATGAATGACGAATCTCCCCCTACTAATTATTATACAATAAATAGTGTTCCTGATTTTTCATGTGCTGTACACATTTTTATACCGATAACCAAAAATTTGCATGCAAGGAGATGCAGTCTGGTTCAGTTGCCTGATGTCATTAAGTGGACAGCAGTATTATGGGTAAATGCAAAGGAAATAAAAGGAAGCTGTCTCCAATTGCAGATGGCTGAAGGATCATGGAACACAGATTTAAAACTTTGGCTAATGAATACAAGGGTGTATATAAGGAAAAATCTTTTTGCTCAGAGTTGGGAACTGGAATTCATTTCTATAGCGGTGGAGAAAATAGAATTAATAAATGTCTTCAAAAGAGACATGGACAGGCACTTGAGAGAGAATAACTGGAAGAATTATGGGGAAAGAACAGGTTAATGGGATTAGTGGGATTGCTGTACTAGGAACTAACTTAGACCAATGAGCTGAATGGTTTCTTTCTGCGCTGTAACAATTTTATAAATCTATGATTATCAGTTTTCCCTATTTGTTTGCGGATTCAGGTATATTTATGTTGTAAAAATATGATAGATCCTCATCCAACCTAAGTTTCAATTTATTTCACACCACCTAAATCATTCCTGCTAGGTAGAAAAATTGCAATTAAATATTAATGACAAAAAAACCTAAATATATTATGAAACAAAAATGAAAAGAACTGGAAACAGCAACTGTGGTGCAGGTACACAGTGGATACCACCTCCCTGGCCCTTCACTCAGGTCTACAGTGGATGCCATCTCCCTGGCCCTTCACTCAGCTCTGGAGCATCTGGACAGTAAGGACACTTACGTTAGACTATTGTTTATTGACTACATCTCTGCTTTCAATACAATAATACCAAGCAAGCTTGTCACCAAACTCCAAGATCTAGGACTCAACATGTCCCTCCGTAACTGAATCCTTGACTTTCTAACAAACAGACCGCAATCAGTGAGGATAGGCAGCAATTCCTCCGGCACGATTATTCTCAACACTGGTGCACCTCAAGGCTACGTCCTCAGCCCTCTACTCCCTATACACTCATGACTGTGTGGTCAGATTCTGCTCTAACTCCATCTACAAGTTTGCAGATGATACTACCGTTGTAGGCCGTATCTCAAACGGTGATGAATCAGAGTACAGGAAGGAGATAGAGAGCTTAGTGGAATGGTGTCATGACAACAACCTTTCCCTCAATGTCAACAAAACTAAAGAGCTGGTCATTGACTTCAGGAAAGGAGGCAGTGTACATGCACCTGTCTACATCAATGGTGCTGAGGTCGAGAGGGTTGACAGCTTCAAGTTGCTGGGAGTGAACATCACCAACAACCTGTCTTGGACAAATCACGTGGATGCCATGGTCAAGAAAGCTCACCAGAGCCTTTACTTCCTCAGGAGGCTAAAGAAATTTGGTTTGTCCCCTTTGACTCTCACCAACTTTCACCAATGCACCATAGAAAGCATCCTATCAGGATGTATCACGGCTTGGTATGGCAACTGCTCTGCCCAAGATCACAAGAAGCTGCAGAGAGTTGTGGACACAGCCCAGTGCATTACGGACACCAGTCTCCCCTCCTTGGACTCTGTCTTTACCTCTCGTTGTCTTGGTGTAGCAGCCAGCATAATCAAAGACCCCACCCACCCGGGACATTCTCTCTTCTCTACTCTTCCACTGGGTAGAAGATACAGGAGCCTGAGGGCATGTACCACCAGACTTAAGGACAGCTTCTACCCCACAGTGATAAGACTATTGAACAGTTCCCTTATACAATGAGATGGACTATGACTTATGACCTCATGACCTCACGATCTACCTTGTTGTTACCTTGCACCTTATTGCACTGCACTTTCTCTGTAGCTGTGACACTTTACTCTGTACTGTTATTTTTTTTACCTGTACTACATCAATGCACTCTGTACTAACTTGATGTAACTGCACTGTGTAATGAATTGACCTGTAAGATCCGTTTGTAAGACAAGGTTTTCACTGTACCTCAGTACAAGTGACAATAATAAACCAATACCAATACCAATGGCATTAGTTAAATTCAAAAAGGGAGGAAAAATTATTCATAATGACAGTACCAGAGAAGAATCACGAGCAGCTGCAACCTTTTGGGCAACAAGTTATTGTCAAAAGCTTTTGATATCAGATGTTGAAATGAATTTTCACAACTGAGTGATTCAAATAATTAAATAAAAATAAAGATTTGTCTCTCACTATTAACTATAATTTAGTTTGCAGGTCACATGTGGGATTAAAAGGTTTCAAATTGTTCCATACAAGAACATTGTATTTCAAAAAGAAAGAAGTCTGGTTAGTCTGAGTTTCTATCTACTGCTCTGCATTTTGTCAGAATTCTATTCTACCCCTCATTTGAGTGAAAGCCCTCCCTCTCTATACAGTAAGAGCAATTCGTGCTTTGTTAGTTCAGGGCAGAACTAGCATGTGTTATGGCAGGTACAATGAGGGATGCTCCCCTATGTCAGATAAAATAATGAATGATGATGATCTCTGTAAACAGTTGGACATTGTTTGATTGTGTAGCTGGTGGTCCCACCTTACAATAGCCCATACATATGTTTTATTTCTTTCCACCTTTCAAATGAGCCTAAAAAAGCCTTCAACATCATGAGATCTGTGGATGTTTGTAAAATAAATGCGTAATTTATCCCTATTGCTTGTCATCAAAATATGCTGTGCAATCAAAGCTACTTTCTGGTAATTTATGGTCAGCAGCTATTTAACTTTATGTAACTTGATGTTTTCAGTATCCATTAAAATATGTTTTAATGGATAGTGCAAAAATAAGTTAATTTAGATCATTACAATTTACTTAGAAAATAACAATGTGTAAACTTGGAAAAAATGAAGGGACTAGATAATCCCAGGCTGGAAATAAACTTGAAATTTTGGGCAAACTCATGATATCAGACTGAGGGCATATATTCATTTGTTCTTATTTGACTAAAATTGGTGAGATAGCAGCACTAGTTGGATTGTTAATTCGTCGCTCATTGGGCTAACGATGTCAGGTGCCAGTGATGCTGTCCAAGAGCAGCCTGCGCTGGATTTTCAGATATTCCTCAAAGCTTTGATTAAGGTTGTCCAGTGGATGCTCAGAGTGCTGTAACTTTGACAATGGGGGTTCAAGACATTACCTCGAGCTTTCAAAACACAAATGAGTCAAATCACTCCTGGACTGTGTTCTCATGTAGAGCACTAAGACTGCTGCATGCAGCCCCATGAGAGTGCAGTGCTGCTATGGGAGGAACATGAGTTATTCTCTGTCAGATTACAGCCTGTAAACTTGCCCGCCAGCTGAACCTGACTGTCCTGGCTACCACTGACATACTGAGGTCTGAGCAAGGATATTTAAAATCGGAAAGGGTCAGCTTCCATGTATGTCCTGACAACAACCACCTCCATCTCACCGTCTCCTCCTAATGTCTCCAACTTGGCAGATTACTTTTCTGATATCCAATATCCAATACTGGATGAGAAGAAAGTTTGTCCAAATCCCAATATTCCTTAATTTATAAATTTTTGTTGTAACTATTGACTCTTTGGGGACATATGTTTTGAATTTTAAAGCTATTTTCCACTATAAAAAATAGCGAGCCACTCTCAGTACAGAACTACATTGTATCAAAATTCCAACAATGTGTTTTGCCCGGCCTTTTTAATGTACAATATTTCATTTATTATAAGATTTTTTAAAGGAATATATTGTTCTGTAAATCAAGAAATGGCTGTATTGTGAAGATATAAGACATTGATTTTTATTCCGGCCAGATACTCCATTTGTTAGCCATCAATTCTCTACCTTTCTCTGGCAAATGTCTAAGGCTGAAACACTGTTCAGAATCTTCGTATTCATATTTATGAACAACAAGCAAACAAATCTGTAAAGGACTGTCCAAGGTGGTACAATTAATGATTCCATGTCCTCTTGTTGCTTTTCTGTCTCTGCAAAGGAATGGTTGAGTTTGTTGTACTTATTAAATCGTTTCACATAGCAATGAAGTGCTGCCCTGTTGCAGGCAAGTGATGCCTCCTTTCCTGCCTTCATTTATGCTGAGGACAGTGAACATTTGGTACCAAACGAGTACATCCACACAACATACTCTGCCACACACATCTGTAAAAAGCCTGTAATATCAACTCACTTCCAACATTTGTGTCTGACTTCTTTGAAGCAGGATGAAACAATAGATAAAGTTAAATGTTTCCTGGTGATTGTAGGGCATGCAGCTTCCTGGGTGGCATTCAGACTGGTATACTGATTCCACCATTTCATTGGCATTTTGCTATGTTTGGCTCTGGGATCCAGTTCCTCATTTTTTAATGACTATATCATGAGATTATTTTATTTTCTGTTTGTTCTACATGGAACACAGATATCCTCATCTGAACAAAATTGAGGGAGCAGAACCATTTCAGAGCCTCTGCTAAAATGATACCTTTATAGGTATCATTTCAATACTAGTTTCCAAAATGCAGTTCAGGATTTAGAGTAAGCAGGGTCAGTGCCTACATCAGCAATCCCTTGATTCGATGTGATCATCTACTACAAATTTCCATATGGGTGAGTTAATGGCTCAGGAGATCAACCCTGAACCCATAAATTCACCCACAAAAGGTACTTGCTTGCTGGTCATCTGCCTGCTAGCAAGGAGTACTTCATGTCATAGTGAAATAGTCATAGCAGGAACATGAAAATAACCTCATTGCACTGTGCCAGTACTGTTCAATGAGTGTTGAGTGAAATATGCAGCACTCCTGCTAACACTGCCAGCTGAGCCTGTGACCAGTACCTTCCATGCTCCCTTGTTGTTTTGTGATGTACACAGTGGCCTTGTGCTGAAAACAGTCTGTCGTTTCAACTGTTCTGCTTGCACTCCACCGTTCTAGATTGCTAAATTTCAGAATTCCATTGACTGAGAAGGCCAGACATTGACCTTTTCATTGCCACAGGCTAAAATCACAGACAAAAACATTCCAAGGATTCACCTACACATCAGCAGACCTGTCAAATCCTAAAGTATTGTCTCGGAGTTTCAATAAGCACCTACCATATACACCTCCAACATTTTCCTCCAAAGAGGAAGAACCTTTAATTAAAAAGCAATGTGGAAAAAATATCTGCATGGAAGATTGTAAAGTTTATAGTCGTTAAAATTTACTGAAGGTTATCCAGGATAATTTTCAGAGTGACTAGGTATCTCAAGAGGCAACAATGTGAATGCATTATTGATTCTGAGTATGATATTTAGGAGCTTGCTGTGTAGGAAATCACTGGGGAGAGCCCAGAAGTTACCACTGAGCTATACCATGGAGCAGAATGTCAGGTCACTAATGTGTTATGCAACGGAACTGGTGGCACAATCTGAAGGTCAGCTCACTTATTTTTATTGGTCACTCCAGTACAATTATACATGTGTTACTGACATCAGCACCACAAGTATAAATGCCATCAGGCTTAAGACACATGATTTAGCGTCTTTATTCCTCACGTAAAGGTTTTCAACCAGATTCATGAGAACGTGCTGATAGACCTAAAAAGCCATTAGGCCCATCAAAGGCAAACTTTTCTCAAAGATCAAAATACCTCCCAGCTAACCCAGGAGGAACCTGATTCAGAATCCTTGCTTAAATACGGATGCCTCAGTCACCAAGAAAGTAAGTGTCAAACTGACACTATTGTGGTATTTACAGAATCTGCCAGAGACTGCAAGTTGATAAACTCAAAGCTGCACATTTTGGGTTTTTGCAGCTATTAAAATCAAATGTCAAAACAATTATAAGCTGAGCATAAACAATTTCCTGAGATGACCTCCCTACAAAAGGTAGACCCTTCCTACAGAACTGCTTTGAAGAATTAGGCATTTAAATTTGTCATTATGTTTGCATCTGAAATATAATTTTTATGATGGTTTCTATTTTTAAAACATACAATTAATTTATTTTCAGGATCCTAGCTAAGTAAATTGAAACAGGCATTAGGTACTTGGAAAATGCTAATGAGGGCTATGTCATCTGAAGAAAATTGTGTTGTCATAGGCAGGAGCAGTGTGGGCCTTGAGATAGACCATGATTTTCACTTTCAGGATAGTATGATACTGCTGTTTGACTAAAAGTTTCAGCAAATTGTTTCTATTGATGAAAACACTCACATCGTTAAAGCTTTGAACACTGTGGGTTAGTTACAGGAATATTTTTAGGCTACAAGGGTCACTGATAGGTATACTTATTGAACAAGTTACACCGACATTTTGTTGAGTAATTTGTTACAGGCTAACCTTAGTCAAGACCTATGTTTTGGATTTAAATTTCAATTGGCTGAAAAAAAATGCTGCCAACTCCCATTGCCATTTACCCATAGTGCGCTGGTTTTGTGCAACCAATCAAGGGCAGAAGAAAGTCAAGCCCAAACTTTTGTTACCCACAATCTTTGAATGCTCCAATGAATGAAGTGATCCCAAAGTTTTTCTCAGCATGTTCCCAGTTCCAAGTTGAAGGTCAAGAACAGTCGAAAGAAACAAGTGGGTGAATTAAAATATTTTCAGTTAATTTTTTGGAAGAATAATGGGGTTGGGGAAGGACAGGGTAGGTTAGCTAGTGAGAACAGCAAAATTAAATGTGAAAATATCCTGAGAATGCGGTAGAGAATGGGCTAAAAATAAGAATGAGGGCTAATGCAATACATAGATTTTAGGATGCTTTTTTGCTTTTGTCTTACCTGTTTGGAGTCAATGTTTTCTCCATCTATTTTAAGCTCATCAAAAACTTGAACAGCGCATTTGATGTGTACTTTAGGACTGATCACAGTCTCATTTTGTGATCTGCAATTTAATATTGGAATCTATTTCTAGAACATAAAGTCAACAGTGTTACATGATGACAAGGGCAAACTATTTTGGAATATTGCCATGAAGCAAGAACGGAACAACACAGTGGGCAATGTAGAGAGCACAGCATAAGGACAAAGAGACTATATATTCCATATTCACAAGGCAATGCCTAAAGAGAGGGCTGAAGAAATCAGAGATAAGCAGTTTTAGTATTTTATGTCAATATTGTGGCCTTTGACATTATTGAATGATAAAATATTTCATATTTATCTGAATAGTTAACACCTCCCTTGTTCCTTTCCCACTCCTACTGGTCCAGTTAGGTTCTCTCTCCCTTTGTTCACTTTTTCCATCCGTGTACCCCCCTCCCATTATCTAGATTAATTACCCTCCCCCACCAGGTTCCATCTGCTCATCACCCATGTTCCTTTCACCTGGGTTTCTTCTCTCCTGGCCCAACTTTCCTATCCTTTCACCACCCACCCAGTTCCACCCCAATCTGGTTCCGTCTGCCCTTTGTCCCTCACTTATCTGGTTCTACTTATCATCTTCCAGCCTCTGTATCTATCTTCCCCCTCTCCTCCCCTCACTTGGCTCCCCCTACCCATTATATTTACTTTATTTGTTTCCAACTAACACTGACCAGCCTCTGTCTCTAAGCTCCCTGCTCCCCTCCCCATCTGGCCCCATATCACCTACCAGCCCCTGTTTCATCCCTTCCATCACCTATTTACAAAGGATATCTTCCCTCTACACTCTTAGTCCTGATTCAGGGTCTCAACCCGAATTGTTGACCATCCCTTTGCCTCCATAGATGCTGCTTGACCCATTGAGTTCTGCTGGCAGTTTGTTTTTTGCTCCAGATTCTAGTGTCACTCATATTTATCTTATATCACAGAAGGAGCCCATTCAGCCCATTGTGTCTGCACCAGCTCCCAAACAGCAATCCCAACAGTCCCTTTCTCCCTCTCCTTATTTCCCTATACCCTTGAATCTTTTGCATATGCCCAGAAACTCCCCTCTGATACTTTTATTTTGCCATTAACCTGCATTAAGGGGTAATTTACAGTAGCCAAATAACCTACCATTTACATCTCTGGGATATGGTTGGTGGCAACAGGAGCATCCAGTGGAAACTCACACATTCATGGAAAGGATGTGCTAACACCACACAAGCAACTTCCAAGGTCAGGAAATCCAGTCCTTGGAACTGTGAGACAACCATGCTAATTGATCCACTCCTGTACCACCCTAAAAAGTAATCAAAGAAAATACCTGCTAAGAATTATCGTGGGCTTGCTCCATTGTCATTTATGAGCTCGTAATATGAGGTAATTTCCTTTTATCCACTGATGAGATGCTATGGTATTTTTATGGCACCAATTGAGGTAAAGGCTGGCACTATAAGCACATTAAGCATATGATTTTGCACATTGTGTTGTGATGGAGCACTTGTTTGGATTATATAAACACTCACATGTCTTAAAAATGCTCCACTTGTGGTTATGGTCTCATGAATTTTATCAGCAGTGTTGTAAACATCTTCTGTTAAATCTTTGGCTGCACAGTTTTAACTGGGTGTGCATTATTTTTATAATAACAGACTATTCCATTATACAAATTGTTGACTTTTTTATCACTGTGACCTAATTCCCCTCATATTATTTGTGGTAGTTATTTTTCGAGATATGTTTGCCATTCATGGAAACTGCATGAAGAAATATAATACAGAATGTTGGAAGAACTCAAGGGATCGAGAAGCATCTGTGGAGGCAAAATGTGTAACTCGGCATTTTGGGTTGAGACCTTGTATCAGGACTGAGAGGGAAGAGGAAAGTGCTAATATATAGCAACAAAGGGGTGGGATAGAGGCTGGATGGTGCAACCAGATGGGATGGTGGGCAGATGGAAGTAGGTGGGGGGAGGGAGTAAATGGGACAGTTGAACAAAGGGTGAAGAAAACTAGGTGGAAGGGCGAGTGTGTGAGAGAACACCAGACGTGTGGGTTACCTGAAATTGGACAATTCACTGCTCATTTCATTGGGTTGTAAGCTACCCAGACAGAATATAAGATGTTGTTCTTCCAATTTGCGTTTGGCAATGGATAAAGTCAAGGACAAACAGTTTGGGATGGGGATGGGAATGGGAAGGAGAGTTAAAATGACATGCAAGGTAAGACCATTAGACATAGAAGCAGAATCAGGCCATTTGGTCCATCGAGTCTGCTTTGCCATTTGATCATGGCTGATTTATTTTTACCACTCAACCCCATTCTCCTGTCTTCTCCCTGTAACCTTTGACACATTTACTAATCAAGAACCATCAACCTCCGCTTTAGATCTCTTTATTAGTCACATGTACATTGAAGCACACAGTGAAATGCATCTTTTGTGTAGAGTGTTCGGGGGTCAGCCCACAATTGTTGCCACGCTGCTGGCACCAACATAGCATGCCCACAACTTCCTAACCCATACGTCTTTGGAATGTGGGAGTAAACCGGAGCATCTGGAGGAAACCCACGCAGACACAAGGAGAACATACAAACTCCTTACAGACAGCGGCTGGAATTGAACCCCGGTCGCTGGCGCTATAGTAATGTTATGCTAACCGTTACACTACCGTGCCTGCCCCACTGACTTGTCCTCCACAGCTGCCTGTGGCAATGAATTCCACAGATTCACCACCCTCTTGCTAAAGAAATTCATCCTCATCTCTATTCAAAAGGGACGTTCTTTTATTCTGAGGTTGTGCCCTCTGGTCCTAGAATCTCCCACTACTGGAGACATCCTCTCCACATCCACTTTCTCCAAGCCTTTCAATATTCAATAGCTTTCAAAGAGATCCCACCTTATCCTTCTAAACTCCAGCGAGTACAAGCCCAGAACTATTAAACACTCCTCATATGTTAACCTTTTCATCCCTGGGATCACTCTTGTAAACCTCCTCTGGATGCTCTCCAAACACCAGCACATCCTTCCTTAGGTATGGGGCCCAAAACTGCTCACAATACACCGAATGTGGTCTGACCAACATCTTATAAAGCCTCAGTATTCCATCCTTGCTTTTGTATTCTGGTCCTCTTGAAATGAATGCCAACATTGCATTTGCCTTCCTTACTACCAGCTCAACCTGGAAGTTAACCTTCAGGAAATCCTGCACAAAGTCCCCTTGCACCTCCGATTTCTGAATTGGTTCCTTATTTAGAAAATAGTCTACACCTTTATTCCTTCCACCAAAGTGTATGATCATACACTTCCCTACACTGTATTCTATTTGCCACTTCTTTGCCCATTCTTCCAACTTGTCCAAGTCCTTCTGCAAACTCCCTGCTTCCTCAACACTACCTGCCCCTCCACCTATACTTGTATCATCCGCAAACTTGGCCACAAAGCCATCAATTCCGTCATCCAGATCAAGGTGGCCATTGCAAACAGAGCACAGGTATTCTGCGAAGTGGTTGGATAGTCTGAGCTTGGTCTTTGATTATGCTGGCTGCTTCACTGAGGCAGCAAAAAATATAGACAGAGCCCATGGAGAGGAGGCTGATTTCTGTGATGTGCTGAGATGTATCCACAACTCCCTGCAGTTTCTTGCGGTCCTGGGCAGAGCAGTTGCCGTACCAAGCCGTGATGCATACAGATAGGATGCTTTCTATGGTGCATCGATAAAAGTTGGTGAGTATCGAGGGGAACATGCCAAATTTTTTTATCCTCCTGAGGAAGTAGAGGTGCTGGTGAGCTTTCTTAGCTGTGGCGTCTATGTGGTTGGACCTGGACAAGCTATTGGTGATGTTCACTCTCAGGAACTTGATGCCTTCAACCCGCTGAACCTCAGCACCACTGATATAGACAGATGCATGTGCACCATCCCCCTTCCTGAAGTCAATGACCAGCTCTTTTGTTTTGCTGAAACTGAGGGAAAGGTTGTTGTCATGGCACCATGTCACTAAGCTCTCTTTCTCCTTTCTGTACTCCAACTCATTGTTATTTGAGATATGGCCTACAACAGTGGTATCATCTGCAAACATGTTGATGGGGTTAGAGCAGAATCTGACCATACAGTTACGTGTCTTTAGGGAGTAGAGTAGAAGGCTGAGGATGTGGCCTTGTGGGGCACCAGTGTTGAGAATAATCGTGCCAGAAGTGTTGCTGCCTATCCTTACTGATTGCGATCTGTTGGTCAGGAAGTCAAAGATCCAGTTGCAGAGGGAGGTGTTGAGTCCCAGGTCTTGGAGTTTGGTGATGAGTTTGCTTGGAATTATAGAATTGAAGGTGGAGCTATGGTCAATAAAAAATAGTCCAATGTAGGCATCTTTACTGTCCAAATGCTCCAGAGATGAGTGTAGGCCAGGGATATGGCATCTGCCATAGACCTGTTTTGACAGTAGGCGAATTGCAGTAGGTCAAGGCTTTCTGGAAGGCTGGAGCTAATGCGTGCCATGACCAGCCTCTCGAAGCATTTCATGATGGTGGATGTTAGAGCCACTGGGCAGTAGTCATTAAGGCACATTACCTTGTTTTTGTTAGGTACTTTGTTTTACTTAGATTGCATGCAACCTATGTCAATAACTGATCTGCAGGACCAAAACCCTCTGCCAATCTGTCCCCACTGCACCACACTTCCCTTGGACAATAAAGGTTCAAAATATTTTGGAAAATGTGGACCATTTCCCACATCTTGTGAGCCTCCTCTTGATAAAGGCAGACACTGATGTTGAAATTTACCACTGCCTTCAATGTGCTCACACAGTTTTGAGGAAAAAGATGTTTGACCTTGGATCTGGCACAAAACTCATGGTATACCATGCAACACTCTTCCTTGCCCTCCTATCAGCTTCAGAGTCTGGACTACCTGCAGCTGGCATCTCAAGGCACTAGAGAAATACCATCAATGCTGTCTCCAAAATTCCTCCAAATTCACTGGAAAGATGAGTGAAATAACATCAACTTCCTCTTCCTAAGCCAACATCTCCAGAACTGAGTTCATAGTTACATCTAGTCCTCTCCATTATTCACTTGGCTGACAGACTCCCAAGACACACACTACTCTAAACTTGGGGGGACATCATCGGGCAGACAGAGGAAAAGATTCAAGGATATGTTCAAAGCCTCTTTTAAGAAATACAACATCCCCACTGACTCCTGGGAATCTCTGACCCCTGACAGCTCAAACTGGAGAAGGAGCATTTAAGGAGACATTGAGAACACTGAGGCCATGTTTCAGGACCACACAGAAGGCCTGCATCAATGGAAACTTAGCACCAACTTACAAACTACCACCTGCCTTCCCTTTCAGCCACCTCCTGCCCTGATTATGGAAGAGTCTGATGTTCCCACATTGGTCTCATAAACCTCTGAACTCACATAACCAGAGTGGAAACAAGTCATCCGTATCCCAAAGGAGTGCTTGGGAAGAAGACACTGAAACAGCTCTTTTCCCCACATTGCCCATTACTGATGAGACTATTGATAACCCTTCCACAATTGATTTGGCCTCCTCTGATAGCTTATCAATCATAATCTGCTTGTCATTGACAGATGAACTTCTGTAGTTTATAACACATGCATAAATTATATGTGTTTCCTTCTAGTCTCAGTTTTGAATATAGAACATAGAACATTACAGCAAAGTACAGGCCCTTCGGCCCATGATATTGTGCCAACATTTTATCCTGCTCTAATATCTATCTAACCCTTCCCTCCCACATAGACGTCCATTTCTCTATCATTCACGTGGCCATCTAGGAGTCTCTAAAATGTCCCTAATGTATCTGCCCCCAACAACCTCTGCCGGCAGTGCGTCCCACGCACCTACCACACTGTGTAAAAAACATACCTCTGACATCTCCCCCGTACCTTCCTCCAATCACCTTAAAATTATGCCCCCTCGCGTTAGCCATTTTCACCCTGGGAAAAAGTGTCTGACTGTCCACATGTGTACCAAGTATGAACATGTGAGAGAGAATATGTTACCGGGAAATGAGTGTGGGAATGGGATTGATGAGATTGCTCAAAGTACAGGTATAAACTCAATGGGCCGAATGGCCATCTCTATTTTGAGAAATATAAACATATGAATAAGATCAGTTGCAAATTCTTCAGGGAAGGACAGAGATGGAAACTGCAAAAGGGATCCAGCTTCAGGACAATTTCTTTCAGCCCATGCAATGTATAATCGATGAGAAAACCTTTTAAAGATTGTCTTATCCTGTTTGGGAGCCTGGAGAAGTTCAAAGATGGCTTTTACGACATTCTGTCAGAGGGAAGCAGCCTCCTCTATATGTTTACCTCCATGGGTGGTGAAGATGGGTGTTTGAGTCAGTAGTCTGTGTCAACAGCTTTTGTAGTTTTGTTTGAAGCTCAAACTGCAGCCATTCAGATTCAGGCCCCCAATGCTTGCACAGCCCTGGATGCAATAACAAAGATGCCAAATGTATAGAAGTTGTTTCAATATACTTCTAGTGTGGAAAGAAAGACAAAGGAGATAATAAGGACCATTAATGTGGAGGATGATCACAAGTGTGCTCCTTGAGGATCCTGGTGGTGATATGTTTCTTGATGGCCCTTTGCAGTTGTGTTGGAGTAAAGGAAGGTGTCATAATTGAAGTTTAGATGAAAGTCTCTTGATCCTTGGCAGCCATCCTCCAGCATTCCATAATGAATGAAATAGATAAGAGTAGGTTGGCTGACACAAAACCAGTGCATGAGAATTTGCCATGGATCTGCCTGACTCTATGATGGTGATCACTAGCTAATTGAATTGTTTGAATGATATTTTTTTTAATGAATTCTGTTGGCTGATTTTTGCTGCCTTAGGGCCAACATATGTGCAATGTTTCAGCCCCTGCACTAAAGAGAAACCAGCTACTGCAGCAAATCCTGAGGTTCTTTGTGCCTGACAGCTTCTTTCCATCTGAGAGGCTGCAGTTCTGGTAAGCAGGATACTAGTGATTTGTTTGCTGCCCATATGGACTGCAGGCTGAAATGACTCTGGAGAGCCTGCAAAGAACAGAAGCAAAGAACTTAGGGATGGTGACTTTCATTGCCACGTGCAATGCATAGCCTTATGGTACATCTTCTCCTCCTTATGCGCTAGTCTCGAGATAATCCAGACAATTCACTTAAGGCCTTCTCCAAGCATTTTTTTGTCAAATGCCGTTTCCTAACAGGTCAAACCTTCTTTCATGTTGCTCATCTTTCCTTTGCACACAACCAAATACTAAACTTATAAGCTCAATGCTTATTGAAAGTGTGGAAAGAAAAGAAAGATATCTCTGTTAAAAATCCAAAAATTAGAATAGCAGGCAGATACCTATGATCTGAGCATGTTGGTAAATTGGTAATTAGTTTATTATTGTCACATGTTATATGTAACACATGTAAACAAAGCTTCCCATGATTAAAAAGAAAAGAAGCCCACGGCATTACACTACACGACAGTGCACTTGTAAATAGGTTATTACTTAGACCACAGCCTGTGTAAAATAATGATAATTCTGTTTTTAGCATTTAAAGTGTTTTCATGGATTGAAAACTCACTTTCATTAGTGGCATGAGTGGTATCTAATTGTACCAAAGTGCTCTGCTGAGAACGAACTGTTTTCATTAGGCATGTCTTCATTTTAATTGTAGCTTTTAGGTGTTTCTTTTTATCTCCCAAAGAAAACCCCTATGCAAATTCAAAATTTAAGTATGTGTTGTGGCGACTCACCTTACCAGTATCGAACCGGCTCCCGAGATCGCGATCGTCGTCGGAGGCCCCGACCCAAGATGGCGCGGGGCCCTTCTTCTCCATCATTGGGCTAGGAAAGCCCACGCACGGGAAGGTCAGGTGAATCGCGCGTGACATCAGCATGGGAATTGAAGTGCGGGAAGAGTTTCGGTATTAAAAGGCGCACCGTGCCCCTGCCGAGCAATCGACTTCTGACTCCAAGCAACAGACTCCGTGTCTTTATTCTATAGTAGTGTAGCTAACCGCTACAGTGTACTGTTTTCTTCACAAATTAAAAAATGATAGCTTTTACTTAGATAATTATTGCATGCATGAAGCCCTTGGTCAATCCTCAGAATACTTATAATTGTCATGTTACAAATTTTAGGAGTCAATTGTGCTTCAGTGCTACATAACATTTTGCTTGTGGGTTCCAGGCACACTTCAACTATATTATTCCATAATCAATACTATGGGAATAGTGTACATGGAAGTGACACCTTTTGGATGGGGTGTTCAGCCCTGTTTAAATTGACTGGATGTGAAACGTTCATAGCGTTATTATGGGAACATAGATAAAACATATACTTCAAACCAACACCATAAACAGGTTGTGTCATTTATTTCATTGCCCTTTGTAGGATCTCGCTGTAAGTCAATTGACAGCTATGTTTCCTGGGTTACAACAGTAGTACACGCCAAGCATATTTCAATTACTCCAAATTGTTTTGGATATGATCTGATCTTGTGAAAAGGTGTTTATAAATGCAACAACTTCTTCAATAAACATCTGCAAGAATTATTACTATTAATAGAGTACTGAAAGTTTTCTGCTTTATACACAAGAGGCTAGCCATTGCTAAGAAACATTTTCTTTTGAAATTAAAATCCCATCAAGTTACTTTTTAAACAACAGGTGTCAATGTTAATCAGGTGTTGAAGAAAAGTGAGTTATTATTGTCATGTTTCTCAAAGATTATTCATTGATTCCTTCAACATAAAAATAGAGCTAGAAATTCATTTGAGTGGGGCATGTGTTAATGATCCATGTGGTTGAATAGCAATTGTGATCTTGGCTTTACAGTGTGCATAATATATAAAGAAATGTTTGATCACATGATCAAAAGTTTGGTCTCATTAGCCTCCTCAGAACCCATATAACCAGAGTGGAAGCAAGTCGTAGAAAGCACTCAAAGCATCAATCAGGGATGGCATCAATCCACTTGAAAAACCCAGTTGATATATCTCCTGGGAAATGGATGTATGCAATTAACACTCAGTGTGGACAACACAAGGAAATCCTGGATTGAGTTTCAATGGCCAGTCAGCACTTGCAATACTTAAAATGGTTCATCACCTTTTTGCAAGTTTGCTTGAATTAGATTTGAAGAAAGCTTAATGCTTGAGTAGACCTGAGGACAGGGGGGATTCTGGGTGAGCAGGGAGTTCAAGACTGGCTTTTCTTGCTTCAGATTTGGGGACCTTTACAGTGGTCCTGCAGGGTCTATAGAACAAACAGGAACAGGAGTAGATGGGCCAAGGGCAAAGCTCTCTTGCTGAGGAGATGAAAAGGGAAGAAAGCCAAACCAGTCCAGTCTGCAAAGGAGGTGGTCACTGTCATCCTGAACCCCTTTGCTTTAAAAGTCTGTTGAAACCATAATTAAAATATAAATTGTCTAATTAAAATTAAGTGAAAAAACAAATAATTTACCTTCTTCTTCTGAAGTAGAGAGCATCTGTGGCATCCAAAATGACACATTGAGGATCATGCTGTAAGATATGGCTGTACCAGCAGCTCCCACCCAGCAGGTTCCACAAGTAGTTCAGGATGACAGAGTGGCTGCCACCTCTACTGATACATTAATTAAAACGAAGTGAAAGAACAAATCGCTTATGTTCATTTACATTTTTTGTGAACCCAGTCAAAGTGAATGGGATGATGCTGTGGCTGGAATAAAGCTGGGGTGCTTGATATAAAGTCCATCTAGCTCCTCAACAGTGAGTCCAGGGGTGGAGCAATTGAACAGATGCACCCTCATTCATTCAATCCAGTGAATGCTTTTGAACAACTGTGTGTGGACAGGGCTTCTGGAATGCACTGACACATGCACTGCAGCCAATGGATGGTTCTCTGTGGGCTGTCAGTGAGCTGCCAGTGTGATCCAGCTCACTAAACTGGGTTTGCCTCTTCTCATTCCACTGAATTCAAAAGTTCCCTTGAACAAGAGTTCCTTTATTCTCCTGTGTAACACTTACCCTTTAACCAAAATATTTAAAATAGATCATCTGGTCATTTATCTCATTGCTACTTATGGAATCTTGCTACATACATATTTGTTAATGCTTTCCTTACCTTACAATCATAAATACATTACAACAGTGACAATAATAACCACAAGGGCTAAGAACAATATGAAGATATGATCTGTTTATGAAAACTGGAATGTAAATATAAGATCTTTTCTCCTTCTTCCTTAGTGTGCAATTCAAGCCTCCTACAAGAGTTCAGTGTTACGTAGTCAGTACTAACCAGGTTAAGTATTGTCTGAAGAAACATGTATTCATAAAATCCAGATTGAATGAGGCATTTTTGGAAGTTGTCATCATCGTGTGAGAGCTCATCAATGATTAACCAGAAGAAGCAAGTTGAGATGAATACCTCTCCCTTTTAGATCGGGATGGAGGAACTAACAGGAACCCACCAGCAGAGCTGGTACCAGGACCCAAAACAGGTTATGTGGCAGTATTCAGGCAGACACCTATTTTTGTCCTGAAGACAGCCCTTTGGGGACTTGGACACATTGAAAACCTATAAATTTTCCTACAAAAATCCATATCGCATTTCAACAAAGACTCAGACATTTCCTTTTTATGTAAGAATTCCTAACGCCATATTTACATGGATTTGGTTCACTGCAGATAAGCCCAGGCCTCATTATTGAAAACATACAAAACAAAATTTATATTTGCCCAGACAACATGTGGCCTTTATGTCTATTTGCAAGCCTTTCATTTTATAAGTAAGCACAAATAGCAGCAGATAACTACCTGCTCCCTTTAATGCCCAGTTATAAAACTAAAGCAAACACATCTGAAAACCATTACAGTATAGCCTTCCTCATATCTTATTCTTGATCTGCTAATGCGTATTTGATCGAGTAATGTAGTTTGTTCCTGGTATGGCTGACCTGATGATTTGTGTGTGTTTCACTGCAAACATTATGGTGTAAATACTTATTATTTTAGCAGAGAAATTATAGAACATTTCTTGCTAAGTAGAAGCAAGTGGTGGCTTGTATCACTAGTGATCACTGTATTATTATGTAATCCTTTGGCAAAACAAAATACAATGGCATGGATTTTAAACACTGCTGAGAGTGAAGTAGGTAATGGCTAAAGTTGGCAGCAAACCATCTGGCCCTGACAGAGAGCCTGGGATATTTTAACTGGGAATGATGTACAGGCTGAGGATGGTTCTTGGTATCTGTGTGGGACTTGACAGAAAAAATCTGAATCAGTTGTTTGACAGGTTGATTCAGGATCCTACTGTTTTCATGCAGGTGTCTCCCTCACCAATTTCAAAGAGCAGGAATAAATTGTTGCTCTAATTTTAATTGCCCTTCTGTTTTTTGTTGGAAGGCATCTCTCCATAGATTTGGCACTCTTTCATTACCAACCAACATCATTTACAAATCTCTTAATCCTACTTTGAACCAATTTCTTCCTTGTTGATGCTGAAATACACTCCTTCTTGGTCTTTTAAACCAGGATTGTCACTATCTTTAATCTGTATAGGACCAAGAGTTCTTCACCATTTGCAATCTGTGGGAAATCAGTCATAAATCATAGTGATAGTTGCACCATTCCTCAGCTTTAAGCTCATTACTGAAATGAATGAGCCCAGTTTTTTGGAATCTTGCTGATGCTTGTATGTTAACATTACATCTAGAAATGAGTGTAACTGAATTATTTCGGAGAGATAGAAGTATAAAAAATTCTTTAATCAACAAGGACTAAAGATATGTATCTTATAAAATATTAGCTTAGTTTGTAAATTTAGTTGCATGATATTAACATTTTAGGAACTTGCTGAAATAAAGCCCCCAATATGGGATACATAAAGGACCTGACATATCCAGCAACAGAAAAGAAAATTACATCCATGGCTCAATCCTAAAGCAAATTTCAGATCCTTTCATGAAGGCACAAAAACTCTCTGAAAAATAATGGATAACGTGAGGAGCTGAAAGAGATTTGCATTTGTAATAAAATAGCATTGAATATACTAATGCGACTAAAAGCCAAGGAAAGCAGCCAACAAAATCAAGGACCATTCCCACCCCAGTCATTCTCTTTTTAACCCCCCTCCATCAGGGAGAAGATACAAAAGCTTGAAACACAACCAACACAATCAAGAACAGCTTCTATCCAGCTGCTCTAAGACTCTTGAATGGGCCTTTTGTATGATAAAGATGAACTCTTGAACTCTCAGTCTACCTCATCATGGCCCTTACACCTTATTTGTCTACCTGCACTGCACTTTCTCTGTAATTCTAATACTATATTCTTCGTTCTGTTATTGTTTTTCCTTTTGTACCACCTTGATGCACTTATGTTTGGAATAATCTGTTTGGATGGCATGCAAACAAAGCGTTTTACTGTATCTCAGTACATGTGACAATAATAAGTCAATTACCAATTATCTTCAAGACCTGGTGTCCTGCATCGCAAGGTTTTGAAAGAGAAGGTGATTGAGATAATGAATGAACTGGTTGTCATCTTCCAAAATTCCATGGATTCAGGAATGATTTCCCTTGACTGGAAGGCAGCAAATGTAATCCCATTACTTAATAAAAGAGAGAGTAGTAAAATGAGAAACTACAGGCTGATTAGCCTGGGATCAGTAGTAGGGAAATTGCTAGAAGCGGTAAAAAGGCACTTCAACAAAATCAATGTCGATTGTTGGAAAGGAAATCATGTTTTGGTGTTTCTTGTGTTGTAACTAGTGGAATAGGTAAGGAGGAACTGAGGGGTATTTGAACTTACAGAAAGCCTTCAATAAGGTGTCAAACAGGACGTTATTGAACAAAAGTAAAGCAAATGGAACCAGGGGCTATAAACTGATGTTGATTGAACATTAATGGACGAAAAACAGGGAGTAGGGAGAAGCAGATTATTTTTGGGTTGGGAGGCTGTGACTTATCGAGTGTTGTAGGAATCATTGCTGAAGCTCCAGCTGTTAAGGATCTCTATCAATGTTTTGGATAAAGTGACGAATGTGTAATACATCCAAAAGCAAATAAGAAAATCAGATGTTGAAAATCTAAAATTAAAACAGAAAATCTTGAAGATATTTAGCAAGTCAAATAACTTCTGTGGAAAGAGAACTAGGACTAAGGTTTTGCTTTACTGATCTACTCTGATGAAAGGCTATCAATCTGAAATATTAACACTGTTTCTCTCTTCTTAGATGCTGTCTTTCATGTTGAGTGGAACACCAAAGCTGTGAAACACTGCTTTTCCTACTTTGAGGTTTTCTTACAGCAGCATAGTCAGTGGAGAAGGCGTGTGAGTCAGCCTGCTCAATTCACTTTGCTCATAAATATCTGGGGATAAAAAACAACATCCAGTGAGAGAATGTGAATTCTTTCTGATTAAATAATTCATATTCTTGCTGCCATAACAATGGAATTGGCATAGGAAACCTATCATATTGGGGTATACATCAAATTGTATTTTTAATGGTACTCTTCTTTAAAGCATGTGATCCTTTTCAGTTTCATTCTGATAAAGACTTCATTCATAAACTAAAGCAAGGAACATGGCAAAATATAAAGAACAAGTGAATTTGAATATCTTCACTGTTTAACTTTCCTTATTGACCATTCAACTGTTAGTTTCAAGACTATTGTGAGAGGAGAAAATACTTCTTCAGAACTATCACCAAAATAAATTATTTTCTGTTTTCTGTTGGTCTCATAAAAACCCTTAAGAATACCTGCAAGGTTTGAAAAAGGAATCAAAAGAGAAAGCTTTGTTTTATTTTTAGTGGTGCTGTTGCTATGAATGTTTCCTGGTAGGCAGCGCCTGGTGATGAACGTTATTTGAATTAGATTTTCACAGGAGATGGTTCCTGACATCAACAACATATTTTAAGAGTATCAGAATTAGGGAGGTTCTGTCAAATGTGTTCTTCACCTATTACTTCATTTTCAGCTTTCCTGAATTTATGTTCATTTTGCAGTAATATTTTTTGTGAAAAATTCTCAAGAATTATCAAACTCACTGCAACATGCCTCACTTATATTTCCTCTCAAACTCACTAAAGCACACCACTTCTCAAACAGTATGTACTTCTACACTTCTTTTTGAGCTGCATGTCTGAACATTTGTATTTGATTCTGCTAACTACAACCTCAAAAGATAAAGGAGATTTGTCAAAAATTATTTCTTTTTTTCTAAATCTATAATGACCCTGCCCAATCCTATATTCTTTTCTAAGTAACTTATTCCTACTTCCTTAATCATGGATTGTAGGATTTTCCTTGCTACTGATGACAGACTAACTAATCTATTTTTCCCTGTTAACTCCTTTCTTAAAAAGTGCATTTACACTTAGTACATTCCAGTCTGTGGGAATTATTCAGAAATCTATTTCAGAAGACAACAACTATTGCATCCATATCTTAATAGTTGTATCTTCCAGAATGCCACAATGCAGGTTATCAGGTCCTGGGAATTTATCTACTGGAGAGAAGGTCCAGATGCACTTTATACCTGGCCCCTCAATATCACATCCAAGTCTGGTTGGTGTATGAGTGATAGCTCCTGTGGAATAAGGCAAATGTAGGTAAATAAAACAGAAAATGCTGCAGATACTCAGTAGGTCAGGCAGTATTTGTCAAAAGAGACACAGACAAATTATTTCAAGTCAAAGACTCTTCACCAGATTGGCAGGTTCCACAGATGGTGAATTCACTCAACAGGTCAGATACAGAGTAATCCAGTCCAATGATGATGGGGTCTACTTTGCAAGAAATCACTTGAAGAAAACCTTTTTGTATTTTTTAAGCCAATCATTATCAAAGATGATCACCTTTGAAATAAATTAATGTAATTATTTTACAGTTGATTTAGCTGCTCATAAATAGACCTTTGGCATCTTATTTTCATATGTGTATGGTCTGAAACAATGTTTTATGGCAGCACAGTTATATACATGACAAATATTAATTGAGATATATTTGCATTAAGTTACAGTTAATAGAACTAAAATACAGACATGTAATGGGAGTGCAATATAATCTTTTTAACTTCTTCCTCAAATATTATTTTCAGTACTGAAATTAAAAGAAAGCACAGTTAAACAAAAAAATTCTGTAAGAATGTTTTCTGTCTCTTTTGTAAATTTAAAACTTAGTCAATAACATGGCAGAGGCTCAGCAATTTAAAATGAAGATTTCCAGACAAACTGAAATAGCCTGGGTAGAAGGTGATGGCAAACATTAAAGGACGTTATGAATCAACCTGCAGGACAAAGTAAGTGCATTTACCTAATCCATCTCAATCAGGATTGTGCAAGTTATGCCTTTATCACAGTCTGCCAATTTAATACAACATAAGTTAATACAATGTCACCTGAAGTAACATTTAACTAAAAATATGAGACAGTGTATCATCTTGTCCTTTTACCCACTGCAGTTCTTTGTATTTGACTTTGCTGAGAGGTGTTAGAGGGAGAGTGTAAGTGGGCAGCTTTAACAGAACATGCATGAAAATCTCACAGAAATTGCAGCATCCACAAAAGGAACATCAATACCTGAATTGTATTCGGTCAACCTGAAACAAGTTAAAAGTAATACTAGAACTGCTGAGTTATTTTAGTATGCACATGTGTGCATTTGTAAAATTAATCAGATTAACATGAGTAGATATTGTCATTTTTTGTTTGGTAGGTTTATTACTGATGGCAGGAGGCATTACTTCACACAGGGTAATTTAAAAAAAGACTAGAATAGTTTTCAAGATGGGAATTTCTGAAATAATGGCCTGGTTTTTGTGTGTGGCCCTGCTACCATGAAGGTTCTCACTACAGCCGAAAGTTCTGCCTTTGTACATCAATTTGGCTTCTGGGGACCTGCACTCTGCAGGTACGGACGAGTGCATTAGAAAGTGGTGAACACACCAACTCACTGTTGTCTTGTTTGCAATCACTTCTAAGATTTGTTCAAGATTTGGCAACTTGGATTTTGCTGGCTGCAGTAGGCTGCTAGCATTCACAGCAGACCTTAAGTGATATCTGGACTTACCTTTGCAGATCTCTTGAGGCCAACTTGCTGCATGAGGCTGGCTTCATTCTCAGTGATTGGGAGGGCGAGAACAAGTCCTGCCTACAAAACTGTTGAAAAGAAGTCACATTCAATTTTAAGCATTTAGCCACTGTTAAACCTGTGGAAATGCTATGAATGTTTCTAAGTGTTTCTACCATTCTAAATCAGTTATAAACACAGGTCCTAAAACATCAAACAATTAAATAAAAAATGATTTAAATATAGGGATATTTAAATAAATTAAACAATTAAAAAATGTAGATTGACTACAACTAAAATTGGTCCTTGTAGTCATTCTTGCCCATTCAAATGATTGGAGATATTGTTTCTGCACCAGGTCTAACCCCATGTAATTTGTTGTGCTGGATTCATCAGAGGGATCTGTTAGCAATTTTAGATCTGCTTTTGTGCGTGCATACAAGCCAATCACAAATATTGTACATTTACATGAGGAGATTCTGGCACTAATACATAGAACTGCTGGCGTAATCCTGTAAGATCTGAGCCAATGTATTCAATCAAGGTTTGGAACCGGAAGCTTCTAATAAGTGGAACTACATGATAATGTGGTCTTACCATTCCTTTATGGTTTCAAAATACCATAAAGCCTAACAGTATTGGTTGTTGTGCTATAAAAAAATGAATCCCAGTTATAAACATTGCTGGCAAACAGTGCTTGCAGGTTATACACAGTTAGAGTAAGGATTGATAATGCACTGGTCTTGTAATAAATGGCCACAGTAGATTTCAAAAGATTCTTTCGTCTCAGTGTCAGCAATCACACTACAACAAGTGAAAACTGAACCAAGTGACCTCAAACCACAGTAAACTTGGATGTAATGTGACTCCTGTGGGAGCCACCTTAAATGAGCTTTGACAACACCTTTTGTGGCTTTGTGGGATTCCTATTCCACTCAGAGTTCAAGCAGTGGGCACCATAGTGGTCAAAGGAAGCATACTGATTCAGAAAATTTAAGTACCTGTATTGTGTCTGAATCTTTGCAGTAACATAACTTTCATCTGTTGAATGGAATATCCTGCCATTTCAGAAAAAGACAATAAAAGAAGAATAGTTGATAAAACAGAAAGTTTTCCTCTTTCTTTATCTTCCCCTCTAATTCTGCTAACTGTACACAGTATTAAAATAAAGCCATTAATTCTATCCCAATCCCTATTTTCAGTTTTGTAATTTAACAAATTATCTGCTGGCAGTCCTTAAACCCCTTCACATTTCCTCACGATACATAATTCTAAATGACATACACCATAATATTAATATACAGTGCAAGCCAAATCTTTCTTCACAATGCAGAGCAAAAACTATTTTTGGGAAGATACAGATTTAAAGAGTTTGGAATAAAGAAGTTCTGAGGTGGCAGCATATAAACACAAAGTGTTTCTTGCATATGAACACTAACATGACAAATTAGAAATCTAGTTAGTCATACTAAAGCAGCTAGCTCACTTTCTGTGTTCTTAAGCTCCCAAAGAATAGCACAAAACACATTGCATTTCATGTGCAAAATACTGTCCCCATGTAGTCACATTCTTCTGGTAAAACCAAGCTGAAACATACTTTTGTCATCAGTTCGTTAAAAAAATACATTTTCTGCTTTAACTGCTCACATTTCTGACTATAGCACTTAGAATAATGCTGGGGTCCAGTAGAATATGTCATCCACTTTAAAACATATTGAATTTTCAAGAGTTTATGTTGAAACATATATTTTGCGATAGCCTTGTATATTTTAATTGCCCTTCTTCCAATTCCATCAAAAGTTCACAGCTATTTTTTGGCAGTTTTGAGTGGGAAATAAATACTGTCAGCACTATCTCAATATGTTTCATTTTGCATTGCTTTAAAACTGTCCTATAAACTGAGGATGTAGAACACATGTGTTTTGGCCAATGGAGTGCTTGTCTTGCACTGAGATTGGGTCGTAGCTTATTAGCTGCTTATTGACGACCTTTGATTATTCAGGGAAATGATAATGGGGCCCAAATCAACAACCTTGTTGAAAGCCCTGTTTTTCCTTTTTTTTTGCTGTTAGTTATTGAAATACTATACATTAGATAAACCAACTTCATTTTTACCTTTAAACACAGTTACTGTAGTTCACATGAAGGGCATCAGATAAGACATTCCTAGACGCAAAAGGAGTTCCAAATATTTACTTAGTGCTGAGAAACTGTGAAAATGTATAATGGTTAGTTTCACCACTGACTTTTGTTATATTCGATGCTGCATTGGGAAGTTTACTCAATTATACTGACATTCATAATTTCACGATCATTTTTCTTAGTTCACTTTTGTAAATAGAAGTCCTAAAATGGCACAATAGGCAAATTAGTCTGCAGTGTTAAGTTGAATGAACTGAATGTGATTTGCACGTTTATCTTAAATATGTACGAGGGGCTGGGTTACATGAAACAAAACAATCCATAATATACTTTGAGGAGATATGTTTAGATTTACAACTATTATTTCTCACAGAGCTATTTCGTTAGAAAGTTTGAAATTAACTGTAAAGATAATACAATGATGGAAAGTTTTGCTGCCTTAGATATACTGCAGTTGCTCAACTATGTGTGTCTCTACGCTGCTGACCTTATCCATCGACTTCAACTGCAAATTCAACATGATTGGAAGGTTTGTTGAATACAGAAGTAAACAGTATGTAGTGAAAAGAATGTGAACTGAACCCCAAAAATGGAACATGGTCTCCAAAGATTTTAGTGCTTTCTTGCTTTACAGAGGTGGTAATTTACTGTGCCCCTGCGGGGTTAGGCCTGTCAGGTCCACCATGAAAAAGTTCTAAGGCTGGCGAAATTGCACTTTGTTTCTTTTACTTCTGTATCTGTCTAAAAATACATTCGCATTAGCCGATCCCTTCTCTGACATGTTAGCTTTCATGTCTCTTCACTGGAAGTGCATTGGAGCCCCTATTTCAGCTCATTTACCTGACTGCATTTTGAGTGAACACAGAACATTGAACAGTATAGCACAGGAACAGGCCCTTCAGCCCATGATGTCTGTGCCAATCATGATCAAATTATCTAAAACAGGAGTGGGAAAATGTAACTCTGTTACTTTATTTTCTGTGTAAGCATCAGTTATATATGTCAACCCATATCTTAGTAAAGATATCCTTTCAAGGAGACGCAATGCAAAAACAATAAAATTATGTAATGATATTAATGCTAGATTTATTTCCTATCTCTTCCCAGTAATTTTTTCTTTCCTGAACTTGTATAATGCTTAACTTCACCATCCTTTCTGGCAGTGAATTTCAGATTAAAACTGTAAATAAAAACAAATGAGAAAGAACTGTAGATGCTGAAAATCTGTAATTAAAAAGAGAAAATCCTGGAAACACTTAGCTGGCCAGATTGCATGTGCAAAAAGAGAAACAGAGTTAAGAGTTGCAGGTCAGAGACCCTTCATCACAATGGGAACGAGAGATATATGTTGGTAAAATTGCACTTTGTACTTTTACTTTTGTTCCTGACTAAAAATGTTAGCATTGGCCAATCCCTTCTGTGACTTATTAGCTTTAACTTCCCTTTTCTGGAAGTACAATTACCTTTTTCATCTCTCCCAGTTCTGATGAAGGGTCTTTGATCTGAAATGTTCACTGTTTCTCATTCACACATGCTACCTGACCTGCTGACTGTTTCCAGCATTTTTTGTTTTTATCTCAGATTATAAGACATAAGATACCTTTATTAGTCACATGTACATCAAAACACACAGTGAAATGCATTTTTGCGTGGAGTGTTCTGTGGGCAGCCGCAAGTGTCACCATGCTTCCGGCACCAACATAGCATGCCCACAACTTCCTAACCCGTACATCTTTGGAATGTGGGAGGAAACCGGAGCACCCAGAGGAAGCCCATGCAGTCATGGGGAGAATGTACAATCTCCTTACAGGCAGCGGCCAGAGTTGAACCCAGGTCACTGGCACTGTAATAGTGTTATGCTGACGGTTACTCACTGCATGATAAAGATTTTCTCCCTATCACCTTTCGTTCTCTTGCCAGCCACCTTCCATTTGTGTCCTTGTGTTCTTGATTCTTCTGACAATGGAAACATTTTCTCATTGTGATCTTTCCTATACCATCACCTCACAACCACCTCTACTCTCAAGACAACAATCCCAGTTTTTTACAGATTGTCTGCTTTACTGAAGTTCCTGATCTTAGGACCATTCATGTAAATCTTTTCCTGAAATTCCCTTCCCAGAATTGAACATCATAGTCTGGCTGCAGCCAAAGCAGTGTTTATTTGAGGCTGAATATAACTTCCTTACTTTTACACAGAAATAAAGAAAATAAAAGCAGGAGACCATTCAACATGATCATGTCTGATCACATATCACTTATGCATCTCATCCATGCTTCTGTTTATAAAGGCTAGTCTTTTTAACCGTTTTCTCAACCTGTTCTGCCATCTTCGGAAAATTGTGCAGTCCCTCTATTCCTGAATCCTCTTCAGAATATACCCTTTAGTATATTGCCTCTCCTCATTCTTCCTAACAGACTTCACACTTCTCCGAATTATATTTGTCATGTTCCACCAATCCCACCAGTTTGTCCATGCCCCCTTGAAATTTATACTATTCTCCTGACACTGTACAATATTTCCAAGTTTTATATCATCTGCAAATTTTAAAATTATGCCCAGAGCACCTGAATCTATGTCAATAGTAGTCATGATCTCAGCATTAACTCTTTGGGGAAACATCACTATAAACCTTCCTCCAGAGTAGACGAGTATTATTCTCCAAATTCTCTCTGCCTCCTGTCCTCAAGTCAACTTCATATCCATGCTGCCACTGTCCCTTTTATTCCAATAGCTTCAATTTTACTGACAACTGAATTATGTGGCAGTTTATCAAACAACATCTGAAAGTTCACATACACATTGGCTACACTGCTTTCATCAATCCATTCCATTACTTTAACAAACAAACTCAGCTATTACTTAAGCCCAACTTACCCTCAACAAATGCTTTCCTCTTTAATTCACACTTATCCAAGTATTAATTCCATCCTTCACTGACACTTTTTGCAGCTTTGTTGCCACTAAGGTTAAACTGACTGATGTATTGCTGCTGGTTTTATCCTAGTATCCTCTCCTGGAAAGAAAAGGTACAAGGTTAAACTTATCTAGTCCTATAAATATACTACTCATCTTAGGTGCGAAAAATGTAGCACACCCTTCAGAATGTACCCTTTATTATATTATTTCTCCTTATTCTTCCTAACAAACTTCGCATTTTCAGAATTACATTTGTCATGTGTCCACCAATTCTAAAACAGAAAATCCTCCTCTCTTTTTAGCAATGATGATCTGGTAAGCACATGTGGTGAAATCAAATCTAATTTAAACTGCTCAGGGTAAACTGGCAGAACGTGTACCCTATAAGTCAAATGGAATGTGGACAAGCTGCATTAACAGAGTCAACACAGTGCTAAGATATGGTAGAAAATAAAATTTGGGCAGTAAGAAACATTATTTTTTCATTTTTCATGTTCTAGTGCACATTGTTTGTGTTACATGTATATTTTGAAGAACAAGATTTTGATTCCCAATGCTGTAGCTAATATTTAATCTTCAATTAACATTTTAAAACAGATTACCTCGTCATTATGACCTTGTTATTTGTAAGAGTTTACTGTGTCCAAATTGGCTGGTAATAGTAAAGGTAATTCATTGGCTTTGTAAAACACTTGGGGATGATATGAATCTGTGAATAGCACAATGTAATTGTAAGTCTTTCTTTTTCTTTTATTGATACTTCAGGCTATTGTGGAGATGTTTGGAGGTAGGCTGGTGATGGAGGTGTATGCGTTAAAATAATAGCAGTGTATTTACCTACCAGTTTTTGCCATGTTTCTACCAGCTGATGTTTCAGATGTATACATCAGTCAAGGGCATCATAAATATTTCAAAGCCAGGGTCTAATGACAACTTTTGGACCTTGATGTAATTTTGACCCCAAGTAACAGCCATGGAATAGCTGGCAGTAGCTGGATCCAGAGCAAGTAAATGCTTAGGAACAAAAAGAGCCAGAGTGCCCCCACTACTCCCTCTCCCTTGACCACAAATGCATTCCCTACCTCCCCTCACCCCACTATCCCTCTTCTATTCACTTAATTTAATGTTGGGGGTAATCTTCTTGGCTTGCTGCCTGGAGCATGCCTGCCACTCAGAGTAAACTGGCAGAATGTGTACCCTATATGTCAAATGGAATGTGGACAAGATGCATTAACATAGACAAAACAGTGCTAAGATATGGTATGAAGTCTGGATATCACACATGACCCCTATTGTCATTTCCACTGGATTCAGCTTGGTTTGAGTGAAACCCTGGATAAGATGTTTACCAAGTAATCCTTACCCACCAGCTTCATCTAAGGTTGCTAATACATTTGTGAATTGTATATATTGTTTCCAACAACCTTTTCATTACTCTTTATTGTACACTTGCTGCACCCTCTAAAGTGATCTTCAAAATTTCTAAACATAAGAACACAACATAAGAAATAGGAGCAGGAGTAGTCCATCTGGGCCTTCAGACATACTCTTCCATTAATCAAGATCAAAGTTGATCATCTACTTCAGCTACTTTTTCTGGCACTACTCCCCCATCAGCTGATTCTCTTAAATTGTAGAAAACTATTGGCCTCTGCATTCAATGAATTCAATAACTTGAACCCCCAGAGCCCTCAGGGAAAGAGAATTCTGAAGATTCCCCACTCTCTGAATGAAGACATGTCCCCTCATCTCAGTCCTAAATGGCTTGATTCTCAACTCCTCAGCTAGGGGTAAATTACTCCTAGCATCCAGCCTGCTGAGGCCTGTAAGCATTTCAATTAGGTCACAATAACCTTGATTATGTACTTCTCTTTCAGATGTTTGATGACAAGAAGCTCTAGAATGTTCTGTTATTTGCTTTTTTCATTTCACTATTTTTCCAACTTACTTTCATCATTAATTTAAGTTGGTTGTCACTATTCTTTCTAGTTTCAGTGAGTAACCTGCCAACTATCCATTTCAAAAAATTTTCCATAACATTCAATGACATGAATTGAAATATGCAGAACAATAAGCCCTTTTGGCCCAAAGTCCACAAGAGCAAATATTCCTAATCACAATTACCCGACCTGTTCCCATATCCCTTTATTGTTTTTTCCTTCATGTGCTTATCTAATCTAATCATTAATGTTGACATGAATTCTCCCTCCAGCACTAACCCTGGAAGTGAATACCACAGCCTCACAAATCATGCATAAGGTAGGTTTTCATGGCCCCTGAAACGAATCTTGCACATTTAACCTTATGTATTTAAAATGTATTTTCTTAAGATTTACATATTATACCCTTTATAATAAACCCGAGATTTCCAATGACATCTTCCTGTTTTATCAGCCTGAGGAGTTGCCTTTAACATCCTAGGAGTCAATGCACAGGAATTATGAGCACAGGTAGCCCGCTTAATTAAGATCATGGTCTCATTCATTTCCTTCTCTTCACACCCCTTCCAGACAGATCATTTGCAATTAACAAGACTTCACCAGCCTATCTCAGCCAAAAGCACCATTTACATCACTATTTCTCTTGGTTCCATTTTGTCATAGCTATTCCCTTTGTTCTCTTCACCCCTCTCCCATCATTTCACTTTCTAACATTTCTCAGATCTGATGAAAGGTTAGCAAACTGAATATTAATTCTGTTTCGCTCTCAACAGATGCTGCCTGAACTGCTGAGTATTTCCAATATGTTCTGATTTTGTTTTAAATCTTGCTTGTTATCCTTCCTATAATCTCATATTTCTTCAATTTCGATTGTAACCTCTCATACCATAACTTGCAGAAGTTCATGAACACCACATCCACTGCTTTTCCTTTATCATCAAATGTCCATGAGGTTCTGGACAAATGGTGACTATCTTTAATAGAGAATCAAAAATGTGTTCTACCACAATTTTAGGTTAATTGGCCCTCAATTACTCAGTTAGCTGTCTCCCTTTTAATATGTCCACCACACTGGCCACTTTTCAATTTTCCAGTGTGCACATAAATTCAATAGAACCCAAATCACAACTTCTAGGACCTCTACAATTTTCAACTTCATTTCTTTCATGATGGGTCTTGATGTTCTGTCTAGCCAAACTAATGGATTCATTGTAACATTGCTCATCCTGCTGTCAAGTCATTTCAGAATTTGGCCTCTTTGTTGTATCTTTCTTCTTTGTAAGGCTGATTACCCATTATATACTCATACCAGTTTTTGGTTAATCCTTTATTCCTCTTCTCTCAGTAGTCCCAAAATAATTTCATTTTAACAGTTCTATTTTTAGTGAATGCCATAAGTCACTTCGATTCCAGGTAGCTTATGGCTGTATAGTAAGTTGGAATAACAATTCTTGGTGGAGCTAACTCGTCTTTCCTCCTTAATATTGACCTTTCCATAGAGTGCAGAATGAAAGCTGTTATCACTATTTACACCAAATTATCTAAGTTTTCAGTACATACAAGTCCAAATGTACACTGATGAAGGTTCTGATTCTGACTAGCATCATATTTCCATGGCTCATAGTTTAGATACCAAACATATGTCTCTTAACCTATTTTATATAATGTACACACAAGGCATTGTTTCAGACGTTCTACTCTAAGTGTCAGCACTCTCTAGAATGGTAAGATTAACAACCTCTTGGTTTAAAATAAAATGCTGCACTTAAGATTATTTATTGTTTATAATCTATCATTGATGATGATTTATTTTGGTCATGTTTTCACACATTTTTCAATGATGTTCAGCCATAGGCTACCTGGAAGTTCATTCGGTGGAGAGTGGGAATAGATTTTATTCTACCTTCTTTAACGGAACATGTCAGAGTTCTTGAGCCAGGCTATTTGTTCCAGAAATTCAGATCCATGCTTTTGTTACGTTCAGATTTGACTAATCCAATCCTCTTTAAATGTCAGTTCATTCCAAATCTTTGTTGATCTGTTGGAAAGGAAAAATAGAAAACTGCTGGAAACACCCAGCAGGTCAGGACCCTTTGTCAGAATTGGAAAAGAGAGAAAATAAATTAGTTTTCAGTAGGAGAAAAGGTGGGAGGTGGATGGGTAAAAAAAGGCATGTCTCTGATGGGATGAGTCCACATGGGTTAATGGAGGAAGTTACAAACACATTATGCTTCTTTATTATTTTGATTCTACCTTGTATGAAATCACATTTCTTCCTGGCCTATATACTGACTCACAAACCCACAGAGCATCCAATTCAAAATTCACATCCTTGTGTTAAAAATCTTTCAGTCTGTCTCTGCACCACACTTTAGAAATAAAATAACTTTGTATTTTTTATTTGCTAAGGTTTAAATTAACTAATTTGAACTTCAGTAAAATATTGCTGACCTTGCCGCTGAGAAGTTAATTATTCTACCTGAGAGGAAGAAAGCTTGCAGTACAATCACTATAAGATCCAGATCCTTCTGCATCTCAGAGTCCAGTCAACTCTCACCACTTCGATAATATGTTCCTTTTTTTCTTGCCTAAAGGGCAATTTCACATTTTTTCCATAATATAATTGTTGTTTCCCCACTCATTTAACCTAGCAGTCCAGAGTCCAAAGTCAAAATCCCATCCTTTCCAATTGTCCAGATTCATTCTCCAAAACTAAAGCCAAAACTGCCCTTCTCCTGTTCGGCTTACTGTATATTGGCCAATATTCTCCAGAATGCATGCCAAGAAACTTACACTCTCAACACTTTTCACACTAATTCTGTCCTTGTTTAAATTAGGGTGGTCAAAATCTTCCTCTATTACTGCTGCAGTGGTTTTGTGCCTTAGAAATTTGCCTACATACTTGCTCTTTTATCTCCCTCGAACTGTGTGGTGAGCTAGTGGGGTACCTATATCACACTCAATCATTGTCAACTTTCTTTTCCTCCTCTGTGTCAGTGTAGGACCTAGAAAAGGTTGAAAAGAACATTTTTGAGACTGAGTAGTAATTGGTCCAATCCCTGACATTTGCATTTATGCTTCACTTTTTCATTTTGATCAACAGCCAAACAACACTGAAATAATCTGAAAGCATGAAAGAGGGAATTGTATCCCTTAATTTTCAGGAACAGTAAAGCTGCTAAATAGATGATATAGATGCTTTGTTGGGAAGATTCTAGGGTCATCAGTTTGTTTATAAAGCATGGTATTAAAGGCAGTGTATAGGATGGGGCAATCTTTTGTTGACTCTGGGTACTTCATAGATAGTTATGCAAAAAGACTGAAGAGTATGACAACGGTGTCTATCGGTAGGGTATAGTTAGATCAGAAAAGAAGATGACTTTCTTGTAGGCAACATTACGATCAGGCAAAAATGACAGAGAAACAAATGAGAATATCTATTGTGATTCAAATCTGCCTTTATCCCCTTGTCTCTCAGTAGGTTAGATATTGTGTTTCCTAAAAGTGACAGATACACTTTTAAAGGATATTGCAACTTTAAATTTCTTGGAAATATGCTCCCCAGTTGACCCGAGCAATGAGCATTTCAAAGAAAATAGACAAATTACATTCTCAACTGTTTTAATCATCATGATTTTCACTAATCTCCAATTTGTGTTTAATTTAAGCTGTATCAAAAATATGAAATAGCAGCATCAAGTGCTTAAGGCTTTTTTTCCCTAATTTGACAAGTCCTACTCCAGCTGTTTCCATAAATATGTCAATAAATTTCTAAATCTCCAGAGAGCTGGCAAATACACATGGATGCACTTAACTGCCAGTGAGCAACAAAAATGTAGGCCTGTAGGAAACTGCTGCACTAATGTAGCCTTTGATTAATCTCTAATTGCAGTTTTCTCATCTTAGCAAGGAGGCAAAACTATAACAGTTCCTCAATGGACAAGTGGTTTCTAGCACCTAGCAACCACCAGTTCTTTTATATTAAGTACAGAGAACTCAATGTTGTTACATCAAAGGTGGCTATGGATCACTGATTTGTTATCTATAGATCACGGTTTAAAAAACTGTGTTCACCACAGCAGATAAATTAGTAACTTAAGAAACTGTCTCAACATTAAAACATAGTGTGACGTGGTGCATAAACTATGAAATTAAAATGCAGTTTGTAAGGTATCATTGGTGTAATCTGGTCAAACAAATGTGTTGATTCGTGCTTTAGCTCAAATCTGATTTATAAGAACATTAGAACATAAGAAATAGGAGCAGGAGTAGGCAGTTCAAGATTCATGGCTGTTCGTTTACCTCAGCACCATCTTCCTGTCCTATGCCCCAAAAAAGAAAGCAGTAAATTAAGCAAAGCCAAGGATTATTTCATGAAAGAATTTCTGTGATTCCAGAAAACATTGCTGTGATAATTATTCAAAATTAGACTTTTTAAAAATCATATTACATCTTCATTTATATGTATTTTTTTATTATTTTCAACTTGAAACAAGTAAAACAGACAACGTTGAAAGGGCTCAGCTGGTCAGACACATATCCAAGGAGAGAGACAGAGTTAAAGGACCCTTCATCAGGACTGGAAAAGTGAGAGACAAGCATATTTTAAATTGCAGAAGGGTGGGGAAGTGAAGAATAAAAATTATGAAAACTTTCTCTGCAGCATATCCAAAAATTTGGCAAAATCATGCAGCATTAAAATGGACAAGCTTGTTTGGTTTTAAACTATTTACTGTACTTGGACTCAAAGCCAATCCTAACCTCTGACTCACCTCTTTTGTACCCAGAAGATGACGATTAGGAGGTTAGAGTTTGGGTTTCAGACTTTTTTGGAAATGCAATTCATCCTGACTTTAACCCGCCTTTAAAGGTTAAAATAAACCTGTTCCAATTGTTTTCACAAAAGCATTAGATTCCTCTTGTATAGGCTGCCCCTTTTCCAGGAATTTGAACCCATTTCTCCTGTCTTTTTTCTTCAGCAATATTAACATTAATAAAAACAACCCCTATTTATAGAACATGTTTAATTTGCAAAACATCCCAAAATAGTTCACAAGAATGTTACAGGACAAAATTTGAACTGAGATGATTAAGAAGAGATTTAGGTTAATTGAGAAAAAAAGGTTGGTCAAGGATGTAAGTTTTAAGGAGCATCTAAAAGGAGGAAAGAGAGGAAGTGAGAAGACGGATTCAGAGGGAGAATTCCAAACCACAATCTTGGCAGCTGAATGCATGGCCTCTATATTTTAATGTAAAAGTGATATCAGCTTAAAGCTAAAGCAGTTCTTGTTTCAGTTGGATGTGATTTACTCTTCATGAACTAAAGCCAATTTTTGGGTTTTCCCCTTAGAAACAAAAAGAAAGCAACAAATAAATCAGCTTCATCCAGTTTGAATAGCACCTCATTTTGACCATCATACAATACCACTAATAGTTGCTATTGGAATTTCATGGTAGAAGCTGCTCGTTATTTACAGTTTAAAAAAAGTGATATCTTAAGTGGAAAAAACAGGAAAGGAAAACCACAACTGTATTAATTTCTGTATTTTGTTTTACAAACCTTAGACCTCTGCAATTATTCACCTTTTTCTTTATATTGTGCATTTACTCTTTTCATTGGGTTCCTGGACAATTTGTAAGATAATTTTTGAGTGACTATATAGAGGGTATTTCTAAATTAGTTCCCCCTGCAATTCACAATTTAGAATAAATTATTCAATATTGATGTCAATAGTAAAGGTAATTGTCTTTTATTAGTGTTGGGGATTTATTAGAAAGGTGAAGTTAAAGACTGGAAAGAACATTTGACATTGAGCATTAAGGTCACTGGAAGGGTCACTCCAACACTAAACAGTAAATCTGTTGTATTGCTATAGAATTGATTTTGCAATCTTCCAACATCATTCCTACTTTGAGTGATGTGAATGTACTGAGTTTCTTTGGTGTATAAGCTTTATGATCTTGGTGCATTCTCCCATGAAATGATACAGAACAATATGACAACACCTTCCCAAAAATGCTCAAACTTGTCATTGATTTTATTGTTCTGTGGTTTCAAACCTCAGCAAAAGGCTGAGAGACAGTTCTTGTATTTTAAAATAATATTTTTGTACCAAATTAAAAATAGGAATATTATAATTGATTGACTGCAATTATGTGGTCATTCTTTAAATTAGTGCATTTTAATTGGTTCCACATTGTATAATATAAAATCAAAAAACTCTTAAAAGAAACTGGTTGATTAAGAAGGTGAGTTTTAAGGAGCATGTTAAAGGAGAAAGCAAAAGGGTTCATTGGTAGAACTCCATACCACGGTCTTGGCAGCTGAATGCGTGGTTGTTATATTTTTATGTAAAAGCATATCAAACTAAAGCTAAAGCATTTCTTGTTTCAGTTAGATGTGGTTTGCTCCCCATCAACTGAAGCCAATTTTTGGGTTTTTCTCTTAGAAATATGAAAGAAAATTGGAATTTGGGATTAATGAAATGATCCCAGCTCAGCAGCATTAGATCCATTGTACATCTGGTGCTGCAGAGCTACAAACTGACCTCAGCCTATAATGCAAGGTCAGCTGATTTAAATATTTACACAAAGCTTGCATTGCAAGGGTCATGAGTGTGGGTTATTGGCCACTAGCAACTGTTAAAGCTACAGCTGTGTTTTTTTTTAATACATGTCCTTTTAGAAGAATGGCTTAATTCTTGGATTGAACTTCAAAATATGTTGCAAGAAGCTGATGGTGCAGTCAGTGAATCAATAACCATTGTCAGACCTTGCAGACCTGACTTTGTACAGCCTTAGATGACTCTATGAACATATTTTGGCAAATTTCCTCATCATGTCATTGCTGCCCTGCCATACCAGAACTAGTTTGGCATCTAGTTCTGAGCTGTAGACTCCAGAACCACAATTGTGATACTGCAATGATATTTAAATTTTGACATCATGAGTGAAATCAGTTGTTCCTTAGAGTGCACCAAATTGAATTGACGTTAGCATTTACATTGGTAGAGGCCCAGGAGAAAACCCAGTAAGAACAATTCTATTTGCAATTCCTTCTGATAATAAAGAAATTCACTCTTGAAAAATGGTACAAGCCAACAACAGGACTACCCAGTTCAGTCTTCTGACATCATTTTTTAGTTTTCTTGCACCCCCAATCTTCAGGCCATACTTGCCCTTTTAAAAACAATACTCTTATTTTCAAGCACCTTTTGCAAATGTTATAAGGCGAGGTAACTGTCAATGAACATCAATTCAAAGAAGGGCAGGACTAGCAACTCAATGTTCTGGAGTACAGAAGCTTCAGGTGTGATAAGGGAGGAAGTAAAAAAGGATTATTGATTCAGGAGGTCGTCACTGCTCTAATAAGAGAGGATGTCCCAGAAGGCTTTTCAAATGAGGCCATATAGGTTGGGCTTAGAAATGAAAAAGAGGGTAAATCACTTTTCAGGGGTTTGCTACAGACCTCCCAACAGTCACTGGGAGGTAGAGGAGCAGACACAGAAATTGGAGCAGTAACTTGCAGTGAAATCAAAGGGAGAAGTAAGAGCAATTAGGATTTGCCCATCTTTAGCTCGGATCACCTTGGTGTGAAAAGCCTAGAGAGGGTGGAATCTTTGAAATGTGTCTAGGAGAGCTTTATGGACCAGTATGTAGATAGTCCTATTGGAGAAGGGTCAGGGCTGGACATAATCTTAGGAAATAAAACCAGGAAAATGGTTGAAGTGTTTGTAGGTGAGCATTTTGAGAATAGTGGCCATAACTCTATATGTTCCTAGTTGTGAAAAGAGATAAAGGTGGTCAAGAGATTAAAGCCCTGAAATGGGGGAAGGCCGATTTCAATACTCTAAGAGAAGACCTAACAAAAGTACACTGGGAACAGCTACTTGCAGGTAAATCCAATCAGTGGAAGTCTTCCAAAAATGAAATAGTGAGAGTTCAGGGCAATGTTTTCCTGTCAGAGTAAAAGGTAAGGAAGGCAAATCTAAAAATTCATGGATGTCAAGTGACATTGAAGGTTTGATGAAAGAAAAAAACCAGGAAGGATATAAAAGATACATATAATATATATTTACATATACATACATATATACCATTAAAAGAGATGCAGTCCTTTGGGAGAATAGGAAGTTCAGGGGTTACCTAAAAAGGAAATTAAGAGGGCAATGAAGGGTAATGAAGTATCACTGGTGGCCAAAATTAAGGAAAATCTCACGGTATTTCATGCATCTATTAAGAACAAGAAGGTAACCATGGAAATAGGACCCATTAATGACCAAAGGGACAGTCTGTGTGTGTGGATCCAGAGCACATGGGTGAGATCTCAAATGAACACTACTCATCTGTATTCACTAAGGAAAAAGATATTGCAGTTGCAGATTTTAGGGAGGGGGTGAGGATAATCTCGAGCATGTTAACATTAAGAAGGAGGATATATTAGATGCCTCAGCAGGCAAAAAGTTGGATAATTCTCCAGGGCCTGATGATGTATATCCCAGACTGCTATGGGAGCCAAGGAGGTTTTTGGGGCCCTGACGGAGATTTTTAAATCTTCATTAGCCACAGGTGACGTGCCAGATGACTGGAGGACAGCAAATGTGATACCTTTGTTCAAGAAAGGCAGCAGGGATAAGCCAGGTAATTAGAGGCTAGTGAATATAATAAAAGTGATAGGGAAGACCATAAGACCATAAGATATAGGAGCAGAATTAGGCTATTCGATCCATTGAGTCTACTCCATCATTCAATCATGGCTCTTTTTTTTCAACCCCATTCTCCCACCTTCTCCCTGTAACCCTTAACCCCCTTACCAATCAAGAACCTATCAACCTCTGCCTTAAATACACCCAATGATTTGGCTTCCACAGCCCTCTGTGGTAATGAATTCCACAGATTCACCACCCTCTGGCTGAAGAAATTCCTCTTCATCTCAGTTTTAAAGGGATGTCCCTTTATTCTGAGGCTGTGCCCTCAGATCCGAGAATCTCCTACCAATGGAAACCTCCTTTCCACGTCCGCTGTATCCAGGCCTTTCAGTATCTGGTAGGATTCAATGAGATCCCCTCTCATCCCCTTGAACTCCATTGAGTACAGGCCCAGAGCCATCAAATGCTCCTCATATATTAAGCCTTTGATTCCCAGGATCATTCTTGTGAACCTCCTCTGTACCCTCTCCAGGGCCAGCACATCTTTCCTTAGATACGGGGCCCAAAATTTATTACAATATTCCAAATGCGGTCTGACCAATGGCTTGCAAAGCCTTAGCAGTACATCCTTGCTTTTATATTCTAGTCCCCTCAAAATGAATGCTAACATTACATTTGCCTTCCTTACAACCGACTCAACCTGGAAGTTAACACTTAGCGACTCCTGCACTAGGACTTCCAAGTCCCTGTGCACCTCTGAATTCTCATCCCATTAAGAAAATAGTCTACCACCTTTATTCTTCCTATCAAACTGCATAACCCTTATGTTGTATTCTATTTGCCACTTCTTTGCCCACTCTCCCAATCTGTCCAAGTCCTTCTGCAGACTTCCTGCCTCTGCGATACTACCTGCCCCTCCACCTATCTTGATATCACCTTCAAATTTGGCCACAATGCCATCAGTTCCTTCATCCAGATTATTAATGTATAAGGTGTAAAGCTCCGGTCCCAACACTAACCACTGCGAAACTCCATTGGTCACTGGCAGCCATCCTGAAAAGGACTCCTTTATCTCCACTGTCTGACTTCTGCCAGTCAGCCAATCTTCCAGCAATGGCAGTATCTTTCCCCTAAGACCATGGGCTCTTAGCTTGTTTAGCAGCCTCATGTGTGGCACCTTGTCAAAGGCCTTCTGAAAATCCAAGTAAATAATGTCCACCGACTCTCCAACAATAATCGGAAGTCATTGGAAAAAGATCCACTTGGTGAGGCAAGGATTAATCAGGGATTGCAAGCACAGTTTTGTTGATGGGAGATTGTGTCTGACTAACTTAAATGAGTTTTTTGAAGAACAAAATGTATCTAAGAAGGCAGTACGGTTAATGTAGTCTACATGGACTTCAGAAAGGCCCTTGACAAGATCCAACATGGAAAGCTGCTCCAAGAGGTTAAAGCTCATGGGATCTAAGGGAAGTTTGCAAATTGGATCCAAAGTTGGCTTGATAATAGAAGACAGAGGGTGATGGTGAAGGATTGCTTTTGTGATCGGAAGCCTGTGACCAGTGGTATACTATAGGGACTGATGCTGGGACCCCCTTACTGTAGGTTGGCATGGGCATGATGGGATGAGTAGCCTGTTTCCATGGTCTATGATGCTACGACTCACATATATTAACTATTTGGAAAGGAATGAAGGAGGTATGATTAGTAAGTTTGCAGATGACATGAACATTGGTTCTGTTGTTGATGGTGAGGAAGTCAAAGTCGTAGTCAAAGTTGAGTTTATTGTCACAAGTACATGTATACACAGCTGCAATGAAAACCTTACTTGCAGCAGCAATCACAGGCACATAGGTCAGATAAGCAGCATTCATAAGGAAAACATAAATTAAATGTAAAATATACACCATTTTTACAAGAAGGCCAGTCTGGGTTTACAGAACAATACTGATGAGCTGGTATATTGGACAGAGCAATGACAGATGGAATGTAATCCTGATAAGTGCAAAATTATGCATTTTGGAAGGTCTATTGAGGCTAATACATACACCTTGAATGGTAGGGTGAGAGGGAGTTTTGAGGAACAGAGGGACCTCGGTGTACAAGTGACTGTGACGCGATGCTTTAAATAAACTGAACCAGTAAATATTGCTTGGATTAGTGCTGAAGAAGTATAGCTGGGAAGTTCCTGGATTTTTCCCAACTTCTGCTGATATTTGTTGTACTTAAGAATATGACAAAAACATCTTTTAGATCGCCTGCAGAGTTTCGTCAAATACTGTAAAAAAATTCCATTGTTCTGCTTTTAAGTAGGAAATCCTTGTCCTCTGATCTGGTACTGGAGAAAGGAAGCTGATACCAATTAACTAGTAAACATAGAGCCTAATATGCATTCATCATCACCTTTTGCAACCCTTGTAAAAGTACCCCAGAGTATTCAAAAGATGGTAGTTACCTTCCAGAATAAGAGCAGTGAATTTGCTGCTTCATGTTCATTGCTAAATGGCTCATTCCATCTAAAAAGATGTGTCACATTAAATACTGTAATGGAAAAATCATTTAATTTTTGTTTAAAGAACAATCAAAACAACCGTTAACTTTCATTTTATTTGTTGTTTCTGATCAAATTTGTTGTTCAGATCAAAAGGTGTGATTTGGATATAATTGTAATGAATACAAATGGATTGCACAACAAATATAATGTCATCATCATCATCGCAGAAGAATGGACAACACAGTGCTGGAAAACATTGTATACATTGCACCATTGATCTGTTAGGAACCTCTATCATCATTTTCTGTAGATGTCATGGACTGCTGACATATTTCAGGAATGAAAGTCTTTGTACTTGGTATGACCTGGTGCTAGGAAAACTAAATGGGCTAAAGCCTGATAAGTCTCCTGGACCGGATGAGGTGCATCCCCGGGTTCTGAAGGAGGTAGCTTTAGAGATAGCGGAGGCATTGGTGATAATTTTCCAGGAATCAATAGACCCTGGCATGGTTCCGGAAGACTGGAGGGTCGCAAATGTAGTTCCGCTGTATAAGAAAGGTGGGAGGCAGCATAAAGGAAATTACAGACCTATTAGTCTGACGTCAGTGGTGGGAAAGTTATTGAAATCGATCCTCAAGGATGGGGTTATGGAATACCTAGAGGTGCAAGGCAAGATAGGTCCTAGCCAACATGGTTTTGTGAAGGGAAGATCCTGCCTGACCAGCCTATTGGAGTTTTTTGAAGAAATCACAGGTAGGGTGGATAAGGGAGAGGTGGTAGATGTTGTGTATTTAGACTTTCAAAAGGCCTTCGACAAGGTGCCGCATAAGAAACTGATTAATAAGATGAAAGGTCATGGAATTACAGGTAGGATAACAGAATGGGTGGAGCATTGGCTGGTTGGCAGGAAGCAAAGGGTGGGAATAAAAGGATCTTGTTCTGGTTGGCTACCAGTTACTAGTGGTGTTCCACAGGGGTCAGTATTGGGGCCACTTCTTTTTACCTTGTACATTAACGATTTGAATGATGGAGTAAATGGTTTTGTGGCTAAGTTTGCGGATGACATCAAGATAGGTGGAGGAGTAGAGACTATTGAGGAGACAGGAAGGTTGCAGACAGACCTAGATAGTTTAGGAGAATGGGCAAGGAAATGGCAGATGAGATTCAATGTTGAGAAATGTGCAGTTATTCACTTTGAAAACAGAAATAAACAGGCAGATTATTATCTAGAATATTCAAAGTACAGAAGTAGAAAGGAAGGATATTGGGTCAGGGGAGGTGGAATCCTTGTGGGTGGAGCTAAGGAATAGCAAGGGTAAAAGGACAATAGTAGCAGTCATATATAGGCCCCCTAATAGCAGTCAGCAAGTGGACGATAAGTTGCAGTTTGAGATAGAAAAAGCATGCCAGAGTGACAATGTGAAGATAATTATGGGGGATTTTAACATGAAGGTGAACTGGGAAATCCAGAATGGCGGTAGTACTCAGGAGAGGGAGTTTGTGGAATGTCTAAGGGACGTTTTTCTAGAGCAACTTGTTGAAGAGCCCACCAGGGGATCAGCTGTTTTGGATTGGGTGCTGTGTAATGAACCGGAGGTGATTAGGGAACTAGAGGTAAAGGAACCACTGGGAACCAATGATCACAATATGATTGAGTTCAGTTTCAAGTTTGAGAAGGAGAAACTGATAACTGGTGTATCGATATTTCAGTGGAACAAAGGAAATTACAATGGTATGAGAGAGGAGTTGGCTCTAATTGATTGGAAGAGTAAGCTGGCTGGAGGGACGGCAGAGGAGAAATGGAAGGAATTTCTACAGGAAATAAGGAAATTGCAGGATAGATATATTCCAAGAAAAAAGAAGGTTTTTAATGGAAAAAAGGCACAAATGTGGATAACGAGAGAGGTGAAGGCTAAAATAAAAGCAAAAGGGGCGGCGTACAAAGAAGCAAAAATTAGTGGGAAAACAGAAGACTGGGAAGCTTTTAAAAACCTGCAGAGAGAAACTAAGAAGGTCATTAGGAAAGAAAAGATGAATTATGAAAGGAAGTTGGCGGATAACATTCGAAAGGATACTATGAGTTTTTTTAAATACATAAGGTGTAAAAGAGAGACACGGGTTGATATAGGACCAATTGATAACTGTACAGGAGCTATTATAATGGATGATAGAGAGATAGCAGAGGAATTGAATGAATATTTTGCATCGGTCTTTACTGTGGAGGACATCAGCAATGTGCCGGTTAGTCAGGAGTCTCATGAAATGGAACTGAGTTCAGTTAAGATTACTAGGGAGAAGGTGCTAGGAAAACTAAATGGACTAAAGACTGATAAGTCTCCCGGACCGGATGAGGTGCATCCCCGGGTTCTGAAGGAGGTGGCTTTAGAGATAGCGGAGGCATTGGCGATAATTTTCCAGAAATCGATAGATTCTGGCGTGGTTCCGGAGGACTGGAGGGTCGCAAATGTAGTTCTGTTGTATAAGAAAGGTGGGAGGCAGCATAAAGGAAATTACAGACCTATTAGTCTGACGTCAGTGGTGGAAAAGTTATTGGAATCTATCCTCAAAGACGGGGTTACGGAATACCTAGAGACGCAGGGCAGGATAGGTCCTAGCCAACATGGTTTTGTGAAGGGAAGATCCTGCCTGACCAACCTATTGGAGTTTTTTGAAGAAATCACAGGTAAGGTAGATAAGGGAGAGGCGGTAGATGTTGTGTATTTAGATTTTCAAAAGGCCTTTGATAAGGTGCCTCACAACAAACTGATTAATAAGATGAGAGGTCATGGAATTACGGGTAGGATAACAGAATGGTTGGAGCATTGGCTGGTTGACAGGAAGCAAAGAGTGGAAATAAAAGGATCTCGTTCTGGTTGGTTACCGGTTACTAGTGGTGTGCTGCAGGGGTCGGTGTTGGGACCGCTCCTTTTTACCTTGTACATTAACGATTTGGATGATGGAATAAATGGTTTCGTGGCTAAGTTTGCGGATGACACCAAGATAGGGGGAGGAGTAGGGAGTATTGAAGAGATAGGAAGGTTGCAGAGGGACCTAGACAGTTTAGGAGAATGGGCAAGGAAATGGCAGATGAGATTCAATGTAGGGAAATGTGCAGTTGTACACTTTGGAAACAGAAATAAGTGGGCAGATTATTATCTAGGAGGAGAGAAAATCCAAAGCACGGAAGTACAAAGGGACTTGGGGGTACTCGTGTAGGATACCTTAAAGGTTAACCACCAGGTCGGATCGGTGGTAAAGAAAGCGAATGCTATGTTGGCATTCATTTCGAGAGGTATAGTGTGTAAAAGTAAGGAAGTGTTGATGAGGCTCTACAGGGCACTAGTGAGGCCTCATTTGGAATACTGTGCACAGTTTTGGGCCCCATATCTTAGGAAAGATGTGCTGATGTTGGAGAGGGTTCAGAGGAGAATTACGAGGATGATTCCTGGAATGAAAGGGCTTACGTATGATGACCGTTTGTCGGCTCTTGGTCTGTACTCACTGGAGTACAGAAGAATGAGAGGGGACCTCATAGAGACATTTAAAATGTTGAAAGGACTGGACAGAGTAGATGTGGTCAAGCTGTTTCCCTTGGTAGGTGAGTCCAGGACCAGAGGGCACAATCTTAGAATTAGAGGGTACAGGTTTAAAACAGAGATGAGGAGAAATTTCTTTAGCCAGAGGGTGGTGAATTTGTGGAATTCCTTGCCACATACAGCAGTGGAGGCCAGATCATTGGAGGCATTTAAGGGAGAGATAGATAGATATCTAAATAGTTGGGGTATCAAGGGATATGGGGATAAGGCTGGAAATTGGGGTTAGGTTTTTTTTGACTCCCCCCCCCCCCAATTTCTCATTTCTTTTTCTTTTTTCCTTTTCTTTGGAGCAGACTCGACGGGCCAAATGGCCTACTTCTGCTCCCTTGTCTTGTGATCTTGTGATCTTGTGATCTTGTGACATGTTATTAATTGCATGGTGAACTATTATCCCATTTTCTATATCCATGACGTCGATAATAACAGAATCTGAAGAATTAATGAAGTAACATATTTTTGTAATCTCCTACTTGTAGTAATAGAGGAACAAACCTTCAAACTTTGCAAACGGCACATAAGCCACCTCTCAAATTAAACCTCTACGCATACATTTTTGATGAGTCTAAGCTCCCACATAATTTGCTGAACTGCTGAGTACTTCCAACATTTTCTGCTTTTGTTTTAGATTTCCAGCATCTGCAAATTTTGTTTTGATTTTCACTAATTTGCTCCCCTGTCCGGTTGAGAGATTTAGTGAGTAAACTCAAACTAAGTGATATGGGATGAACTTTACACCTTACACCACTTTTCACCAAATAAAAACAGAAAATACTGGAAATAGTCAACAAGTCAGGAAGCATCTATGGAGAGAGAAACAGAGAATATTTCAAGTCAAAGACCATTGTCAGATGAGGGGTAGTCTACAGTGTGTGGCCACAACATACCCATACACTCACCTCCCAACATTTTTGGAGGCATAGGCTCATTACTCAGGCAGATATTACATCATTTCTGTGCTGTGGATGATTTTCAAAGTCTATAATAATTACCGGGAGAGCCAATAGTTACATAACAAATATGCTCAGCATGGGAAACTGGAACAAGCACATGAAATCAACAAGACATCATCATCCCAGTCAGAACCCTTTAATTCCTGTCCCCAAGGCATTTTTTTTCTATATCAATTTTTAGAATCTGGGTGTCACTGACAAGAGCAGCACTTAAAACTGACCAAACTATCTACTTTAGAAATGTTGTTTAGGTGGTAAGTAATGACCAGAATATCTGTTGACTGCAGTGTAATTCCAGTATTTTCTGTGCCTATTTTATACTTGTAACCACCCTTATATATTTTTATTCCCTTTTATCAACATCATAGGATTTACTTTGCAAATATATGTTCATGGAGCAATATCCGTTGCCCTCAAATGAGAAAGCAAAAGAGAAGGGCCACATACTTCCCATTTATCAATTTTCAATGGTAAAATGTGTGGGTAATACATCCATGACACAGCTGCTATGGAAAGCATTGACTATTTCAGTGACAGAGAGTATTTCAACTGTACTGGATTTAAAAGAAATGTCTTTGGAATGGATTTTACCTCCTGGGTGGGAAACTGGTTCGGGGAGAAAGAGCCTCAGACCTTTCATCATGGAAGGGCTAAGATGATTATACCAGATAAATCTCAGTTATATTCCATCAGACAGAGTTGCCTACCTCAAACATGTGAAAAGAAACAGTGGACCTGCTTTGACCAGCTCAGAATCCTGGGATCCAAAGGACATGTATTCCCTCTATCCCTCACCTGACCAGGGTCTTTGGCCTGAAACATTGATTCAGTAAGCTATGGAAGGAAGGGTGGGATCCACTTCATGGGCCAGGAGGAGGATCCTGAGGTGTCATAAATGGGTCTTTCTCTGTGGAGTGTGGAGATACACTCCTCCTCCTTTATATCTCCCAAAGGAAAATTTTTGACTTACCTTAGAGGGCCTCCTATTCTGTCTCACCGCTCTTTACTGAGTGGGCTATCATTCCTTAAAGTGCTCTTATGGCTTAATTGAATCCTGATTCATATGTTCTCACAAGATACATGTCTGTTTCCGGCATGTGACTTTGCCCACTGAAATGATGCATGTCTAACATGGTGGCCAGTAAAATTCAAAGAGGGGACACATCAATGAATATTTCCATTTTGACCATTTTAATTGCATGTTACCTGACCAGTGTGAAAAATTTTCTATTATGTTTCTCCTAATGCACTCTCTCTTTTCAGCAGTTTGGAAAGTGACAGTAGGGAATCTATCACATTTATATGGCATATATAGGCAGGCTATTACAGTGCCAGTGACCCGAGTTCAATTCCCGCCGCTGTCTGTAAGGAGTTTGTACGTTCTCCCTGTGTCTGCGTGGGTTTCCTCCAGGTGCTCCGGTTTCCTCCCACATTCCAAAGATGTACGGGTTAGGAAGTTGTGGGCGTGCTATGTTGGCACTGGAAGCATGGCAACATTTTCAGGCTGCCCCCAGAACATTCTACACAACAGATGCATTTCGTTGTGTGGTTCGATGTACATGTGACTAATAAAGAAATCTTTTCTTACCTTAGCTTATATACCTTGGCTGAAATTTCTTTTAAAGAAGTTTAGTAGAAAGAAACATAAAATAGGATGCAGAATGGTTGATTGAAAACACTAGTTTCAGTCTCTGCCAACAATGAAGATTATTCCCTTTCTCTTAACTTTTCGCATTTCCTTATTTTTGTATTCCCCTAAGTTATGAACATTCATAAGCAAATAACTGAGCAACTCCAGTGGTTAGGCTGGATGGCAGAGCCTGTGAAGTGCTTGAGAAGAATCTAAGTGTGATTTTCCATTGCATTCTGTGAGGATGTACCCGGTGTCAAATCTACTCCATTATATCCTTCTCTTCTTTGTAGACAGTCCTGGTTTAGTGGGTTCTGAGTTGCTGGTGAAGCCAATGTAGGAACCACAGACTCTTTCACAGATGGAGTAGGAAATACCTGACAGGACAGGCAGGCCGGTAGTATGTAAGGTGATGAACTACTTCCCCTGCTTATGCAGGGTTTCTGTATGCACCTGATGCAAGGCCTTGAGGTTCACAATGCCATCCCAAGTACTCCTTCTCCGTGTTGAGCTGTCATGGGTCAGAGATTCCCAGGAGTCAGTTGGGATGCTGCATAATTTCTCTCTGAATGTTTTCTCACATTTCTCTATGTTTTTACGACATAGAAGGAGGTCTATCCTGGCTGTCAAGGCAATCCCATCAATCCCATACCAGTACTTATATTCCTGTAATCTTTTCTCTATCACATGCCCATCACTTCCACCCTGGCAGGGAACAATTGGCCAATTAGTTTAACATCTATTATTGACAAGATGCTAGAATCAATAATCAAAGAGGAGATAATTATTAATTAGAATAGCTGAACATAACCAAACCTTGTCAACATGGTTGATTAAATCACGTTTAAATCATGTTTAAATCATGTTTGAAAAATTTGCTCAAATTCTTTGGGAATATGACAGGGGGAAATGATGAAAGGAAACCTATAGATGTAGTGTATATAAGTTTCAAAAAGCTTTTTAACAAGTTGCACATAAGAGACTGGTGCATAAATTAAGAGCTCAAGATATTGGAGGAAATGCATTAGTTGGAATGAAGCTGCCTGATTGTAATTGTCTCAAGACTAGGAATGTGAGAAGATGCTGACAGTCGTTCACTTTTTCTTGCAGTGAACTTAGAAGATTTCATGGAGACAGAGTTGCTGGTACCTTTCAAGTGCCTTGAGATACCTGCCATAGATAGTCCATGTTTCAGAAAAAGCATATAGAAGGGCAGGGATCATTGATGCTTGGTGGACCATGAGTTTAATGCCACGTCAAAAGTCTTGATCTTCAATCAAGTTTTTTCCTCAATCTCCAAAGGTTATGCTGCCACCAGAAGGTAACATTTGGTGAACTTCATTATTGGTCTGACTTTGCTGAGACGCATTTCCCAAGTAATCCACATCTTCCAGGGTCTGGCCACAAAATGTTTAGGTGCACAGTGACACAACAGCTCCAGTGACCTGAATTTGATCTCCTGTGCTGTCTGCGTGGAACTTACGTATTCTTCTTTTTACATTGAGGATTTCCCTGGGGTGCTTGATTTCCTCCCACATTCCAAAGATGTGCTGGCTGCTAGGTTAATTGGTTTCTGCAAACTGTCCCTAATGGGTTGGTGGGTGGTAGAATCTTGCAGGAGTTGATGGGAATGTGGGGAGAATTAAAACATGGAATTAGTGTAAATGGTTGGCATGGACTTCTTGGGCTGAAGAGCCTGTTCCCATGCTCTATAACTATGACTTCATTGTCAGAGGGGAGCACTGTGCCATGTGGGGATGGTTGGTAGCCACTCCCAGTGAAAATGTCAACTTTGACTTCAAACTTGGCCTTTGTGCATTGTGCTCCATATGTTAGCTCTGTCAGCAGGGTTGAGATTTGGAATCTACTGTGCATCTTATCATGAAGGAGCATTAAGACCACAGCTTGTTGTCTGATAGCACTGTAGGTTAAAAGGAAAGCCTATTACATGGCATAGCATAGATGTAACTCTGCTGCAGAAATTCAGCAAAGTGAGCGGGATGTTTTCTTTGCACATCGCAGGCAAAGAAATTTTTGAAGTTTCTGGATCTCTGGTGCTTTCAGAACCCAAAGGGTTAAAATGGGTAGTGACTGCAGGATGCCTTGGTTTGTTCAGTTCAATACATTTATTCTAATCAAAATTGTCATCATGACTGGTACTTGTGTGCAATAAACCAAAGACAACTGTAAATTTGTATCAGACAAAAAATCTATAGATTTTTGGCACCAGAATAACCATTGGTGTATTGCACATGAAGCCAATAACAACTACTCCTGAATGAGAAAAATACCAAAAATAAATTAAAAATAAAGCATGTATTCTTATGGGTTTGAGTTGTCCAAGGTATAAATATCAGAGATTTAAACCTTCAAGACACAAAAGCTATTGCAATGTTTGTGCTAGCTCAGCGAAAGGGATCACCTCTTTTTGTCCTAGCTGACTGCAGACACACAAGAACTCAAGGCAGTGAATGGCGCAGGTAAAGCCACAGCTAAGGGGTCTGAATCAGATAAACTGACGTCTTTGACAGATAGCTCTCTTTAAACTGGAGCCATTAAACCTGCTCTCCTTTCTCACGGGAATGATGCACAACTTCTACAGTATCTCTAATGCAGCTGCTAAGACTCAGTTCAAGACTCTTTCACATTCTGAAACTGGATCATGGTTACACTGAAAAGCTGGAGTCTATAATAGCTTTGAGTCTGTGGTTGACTTCCCCTATCACTGGAGCCTGTTAGGCCAAAATCAAGCATGGCATTATTATTAGACTACAAACAATTATTCACTCCCCTTGATTTTACATATTTCATTTTTAATGACTTCCTTTTCCTCTGGAAGTTTTAGTACTCAGATAATAATAGTAACCATATTAAAAATATTGTGGCTAGTTATTCCCTCAGGGTCACTGCTGATGTAGAAGACAGAACCTGTATAACTTCAAGACTCAAACCAAAACTGATTATTGATATTCAGGCCCATCATTCTCAGAGTGAGTATTGTGTATCAACTGCAGCAAAGCTTGGCGCCAACCTTCTTCTTTTATGCATCACCAACCAGAATTAATTGCAAGCCAATCGAACAAAGTACAACTGATCATTAAATCAATTAGTAATCTTAGCTGTTCATCCTGTATTTGTCTACTTGGAGGGTTCATGATCTTTCTCAGGGCCACTACTTAAGAATTTTATTTTGTTCTTCCCAACTCCACCATCCTCAACCAACCACAGTATTAATTCCCCACTAAATTGAAGTGATGCCGACAATTTTGTATTGCTTGTCATTAATTACACTCACCATCTGACACCCTTATTAGCTATACTGTTTAGCTGCTGAAGAAATGCAAATATCGTTTATAAATTCTGTGAAATAAAAAGAAGGAAAAGAAAAGAAAAAATGTAAGGACTGTCTTATTGATGCTAAATCTTGACAAGCTTTCATATTAAAAAAAATATCTTGACAATAATTTCACTTTGCTATGGGTTGTACTTATTCTGCCATTTATTTTTAAACACTTGGGTACATAATTTAGGAGCATTGGATACTATTTTATTGGCAGTTTGGCAGAACTCAATTAGACATTGCAAGGGAAACTGCTAGCAACACGGTGGATTGAAAGAGACTGCAGGGGGAAAAAAGGGTCTTTTTTCAATGCTTTGTGATTAATTCTACTTTATATTTCTTAAGAGGTCAAATTAAATTTACTGATTGTAATATCAGTTGCCACAACAAATAAATAAAAACATGAAATAAAATTTAGGGGTAAACATTGCAAAGTCGATGAAATAACATGAATTAGAAAGAAACAAATAAGATCAGGTATGTGCAAAGTTAATCTTTTTATTAATTATTGCCTTGTTTCAAATTTTCTTAACATGGAACTGAGTGACTGTTAAGCAAGTCCCGTTTTTTTAACCAGCTGAACCAAATTCTCCGGCCTGGTCTAATTAAGGCCAGTGGGAATTGTAGAACTGATGAACAGTGTCTCAAATGGTACCATTGTTTAGGTGTTGGTTATATTAGCTAATTCTCAGCCAGCAAACAATTTTTTCTCCTTTTAGAAAATATAGTTTTTTGAAAATACTTTATATCTTAACTCTATTTTATTGAGAAGGTAAAAATTGCAGTGCATTAATGTTAATTAAGGTATTTTCCAAGTGAAATCTGAATCCCTCGGTATATTTATTGATTGAAAAGTCTTTCTTAAATGTTGTGGGCTGAGGATTTGCCCTGACAATGCATTTTTGACAAACTGAAGGGAATTGTGCTAGCCACAGGTCAGTCAATTGAATAATATCAGTACCAAGTGTAATCTTGTTATCAATTTCTTCATTAAGTACTTTGTGAAAACTAACTCATCAGTCAATAATCAGCTTATATAGTATGTTGGTAACCAGCTTTACTTTCTTATTGTTCAAGATATGTTAAAAATAACAAGTTTGTATTTTATTGTACTTATGAACATAAGTATTGAAAATGACTAAATAAATCATAACTAACATTGTTTGCTCTCTAATAACAATGTTCATTGTGTGTGTAGGATACATCAAATAATCTATGATTTACTGGAAGATCATCTAATGACTGTATATTAAACTAGTTAAATTATGTCCAGCACTTTAAAAGTTTGACAAATTCAAGCTTAATTGTTTATGGATAAGGCCAGTTGGAATAGCCAATAAAATAAGACATGATTCTTCATGCAATTATTTACTGTTTGTTTATGTGGAAAATAAACTTAGAGCAGTTTCATAGACTCAATTGGTACAAGGCTGCTAGAAATGTATTCCTTGCATTTATCAAATTCCCACTTGCTTATGTTCGGCTCCCTTTACACCAATACATGACTCAAAGGCACTTAAAAGGGGCATACTCTTTAACCCCATCAAGAAACCCAAAACAACTCATTTACTCTTTTAACTATCACTACTCTGTCAAGAGTTTTGTCAGCCTTTTCATTGTAATAGGACCACCCTTCCCTTTTCCCAGCTGCTACCTCTTGTGCTGAAGTGATAATTGTTTAGCTGTGTTGGCCAGTTGCCCGTGAATGGGCAAAGCAGTCTCGACACCAGGAGACCATCTATTTTGAACTGTTGTTAAATGACAAAGAGGAGTAAAATGATGCCAAGATATCTTCTGCATCCCCACAACCAAGCTAAACAAATTCTTTGGTGGCTAAATTTTTCACTGAGAAGTGGATTTAATGGAAAATCCCAACATATGATGATCTTGTCATGTTTTATTTGATTGATGACAAAGATATTAATCAGTGTTAGTTGTAATCTTCTTACCACTTCTGCCTGATTTTGACTAGTAAAATATTTTCTATTTTAAAGAGATTACAAATCATCAGTAGGTTTCATATAAATTTTTTTGAAAATTTTCGTCATGTTTGTAGGTAAAAGGAAATTCCTAAAGCAATTAATAGGCAAGCTTCCTCATAGTTAGCAGCAGATTATTTTTGGCTCAATGTTCATCCATCTTGATGTTGTTCCTGATGCCTGGCAAATGTTGTTTTTATTGTGGATTGCCAAAATAGATTACACCCAATTTGTTGGGGCTGACTGTACTGAGGGGAATGTTTCTAATGTTAGAGTTTTAATATATAATCATGATTACTGTAAACATTGCTTTAAAGTGTAATTACCTGAATAACATTAGACAAGCTATGTAATGGTTTAATTACAGGACAACAGAGGGAGAGGTATATACAAATATTAGCTATAGTCATCAGCAAATTGGAAATCACAAAACCACTAACCATTTGGATTTTGTGCCAACGTTGGCAGAGAAATGGCTCTTGTTGCAAAAGATGGAAGAAGAATGACTGTTTTTCAATTGATGACCTGGTGACAAAATCTCATTGTCAGGATTTGCATATTCCACCATTGCCCCCATTCCTCAATTTCATTAGTGGGTTGTTGACAACAGTGTCCTTCCTCCCATCACCTCTCCCTCCCCAAAACAAAATAGCAATTATTCCATGAACAACTGATATTTCCCATTGTTCATTGCAGGCACCATAGTTCCAAAGTGTATAATGACATGGTGTAATGATATCGAGGTGTTAACCATTATTTGAGAGAATGGTGAAAGTCACTTTGAAGAACGGTTGACATAATTATTAAAATAGTTGGCAGAGTTGAATGGGTAATGGGTGTAGTTGGGAGAATAGCGGATACAGTTTTAGCCATAATACAAAGTACTTGATATCATTTTTACCACTGTACATCAACCCATCTCTAGCTCCAGAGAATGGATCATAAAAATTGATGGTGACTGTGCATGGCAATACTGATAAAGGTCCTGTCTTTTGGAATATGTGCTAAAACAAGATCCCGTCAACTAGATATAAAAAGTCCTATTGCACTATTTTGAAGCCAGTGAGTAATCTCTGGTGTCCTAACAAACAATCAAGTTGCTGTTTGTGACTTGGCTGTTAAGTTTCACATGATAATACTGTGTCTATGCTTAGAAGTAATTCATTTGATGTAAGTCATGTGGGGTTACCTGAGGTCCTGAAAAGTGTTATAGAAGTGCTGGTGTTTTTACCTTTAGCATTATTTTTGAGAGGTATAGAACAATTTCAAAATTAAATGATTTTATCATGCTATGTGGTTGCCATTTGCAAGGCCAGCAGATACTGCACCACATCATCATAATTGGAAAAGGTGTGCAATGAATAGTTCTCTTGAAGCACCACTGTCTGCATGACATAGCCATTTCCACAGTAGTACCAGGTGATGGATTTTGACCTTGCTGTGTTTAAGAAGTCATAATTTATGTCCAAGTCAGGCTGTGGTATGACTTGCAACAAACAAGATCTGAAGGAACTCAACAGGTCAAGCAGCATCTGTGAAGGGAAATGGATAGTTGATGTTTCAGGTTGAGATGAAGGGACTGTCCATTTCCCTCCACAGATGCTGCCTGACCCCTTGAATTCCTCCAGCATCTTGTTTGTTGCTCCAGATTCCAGCATCTGCAGTCTCTTGTGTCTCCTCTGTGGGATGACTACCATCTGCCATGACTATGTGATTGAAGATTCAGCCTATAACTCTGGTCTGCCAATGACTGTGAGTTGAAGACCTCATGGAGCCATTCAAGCTCACATGATAAGGGTCAGCTTGGGTGGGGCCAGTGCATGATGAAGCATGAGTAACTCCTGAATCTCCTCACTGTCCAATCCAATAATCCTTTCAAAAACCCCACCACTCACTCTGTGTGATTCAACCCAATCTATTCCCATGATTGCTAGTGCATGTCCATGGTCTATAAATGCAACAGGCAACAAAACCCATCTGTCACTAATTAAACTTTCCCTAACTCAAAAGATCCCACTTGTATATGTGTCCAACACCATTTTGCATTACCTCAATGGAAAATGGTTGATGTACGTCCAGCACACATCCTGGTTTACAATATATGGCTGAGGGAAATCCTGATGCAGGGTTTCAACCCAAAACTTATATGCCACTGCTATAAGACTGTTGAACAGTCCCCTTGTACAATAAGTTGGACTCTTGACCTCACAATCTACCTCGTCATGGCCTTGCACCTTATTATCTGCCTGGACTGCACTTTCTCTGTATCTGTAACACTTTATTCTGAATTCTGACATTGCTTTTCCCTTGTACTACCTCAATGTACTGATAGAACATAGAACATATAACAATTACAACACAATTCAGGCCCTTCAGCCCACAAAGCTGTGCCAAACATGTCCCTACCCTAGAAATTACTGGGCTTACCCATAGCCCTCTATTTTACTTTATTGATGAAATAATCTGCATGGATGGCATGCAAAAAAAGTTTTCCACTGTACTCACCACATGTGAGAATAAACAAATTTACCAATTTACCAATACACGTTGACAATCTCTTTCCTCCCACAGGAGCTGCTTGGACTACTGAGTTCCTCCAACAAGTTGTTGCTCCAGGTCTACAATACCTTGTTGCTGCAGTATCAACCACATACTAATCATTGCTTCCTCCATCAATAAAGTGGCCTTAGATGTGTTGTTCTTACCATCATTGCTGGATGTGGAACATACAATGTTCTGCATTCCTGTTTCCACTCTTCATTATCTAATACTACCATGTGAACCAGAGAGTTGTTTCTTTGCTCCTGAGGCATTTTTGTCAACAATATTTCAGGGACTTTCACTGCATGCAATTCACCCCATCCTGGAACAATTATTGAGCCAGGTCATCTTGAACAGGCATTTTGAATTGGAGTGTCCCCATTACATTGATAATAAGAATTGATGCCTTTGCACTCATATAACTTACAAGCTTTCTGCCTTTTCATTCATGTAACTTAATGGTTTTCCTCTGAATCAATTTGTCCTCATTAATTCTCTACCTAGGGACACGATTCTCTGTTTCCTTTACTCTGGATTACTGTCTTGCTGTTCTTCCAAACAGCAATATCCTAAACCAATGCAGCACCTACAGACTCGTTGGTGTTTCTGCATGCAAAGGCAGATAATAGAGGTGGACCTATCAACAGAACACTCTTTATTGAAGGCAGTAAATTGTTAACTAACAGCAGTGTCTGGTACAACACTGTATCAGAATCATATCACATGGTGAACTCAGTTCTGAAAGATATATGTATGCTTATATGTAACTCCAAGTATGACTCCAAGTAATGTAATTTTCTCCTGATTTCCACAGCATTAACATTTACTTGGCTGAAATGAAACTCATTCAAATGTTGTTTGATAACAAAAGCAGTCTCTCTCAGATCAGCTATATACTTATATACCATATTTAATTTAGCTGACAGTTCTTAGGCATTGAAGGGAATTCATGGACTGGGATGGTTCAAGAATGTGGCTCACTGTCACTGTATAAAGGGCAATTAGAGATGGGCAACAAACGTTGGTCTTGCAGAAAATGAAATAAAACCTGCATTAAGGTTAAAAGTTATTTATGAGTAAATGACAAATAATGAAATGGTCAGTTGAGCAATAATGCCGCAAAGGTAAAAAAATGAGATTTGATATCCAGTAGAAAGAAGGTTGTAAGATGTAAGAAGTGGAAATTGATGGTTAAAAACAATTTAATTATTTCTGCCAGTCCATGTTCAATCACTAAGTAAACTGTTTATCTTATATTCACAGTAAAAAGCACTAACTATTCTTTGAGTCTTAATCTACAACCCACAGTGTGTTATACATTGATGTTATGACACATGTTAATGTAACAAGATACCAACAAAAATACTGGATACTTATACTAAAAATGTATTATGTGGTGCTGGATGCTCTGGAAATCTACTTCTCTCTATTTAGAATGAAATTGTAACTTCCCTTGAATAAATGAAAGGAAGACCTGCATCTCTATAGAACCTTTCACACTCAGGATAATACTCTATCATCAAATAAGTAATTTTGAAGACTATTTATTTGTGTAATATAGGAAATGTAAAAGCATATTTTACAGATCAAATCCAAGCTTTTTGTTAGATGATGATCAGATGACATTAGATCAGAACACCAGCACCTTCTCCTCCTTTTCAACATCTGTATAAGGACTGCTCCTCACGTTTAAACCCCTTGACTCTTCTGCCCTTGCAAACCATCACCCCGCTGAATACTGCTGGTCTGCAACAAAACACAGAACATGCATTATTCACACATTTTGACTATAAAATACAATAGTGCCAGTATTCCTGGGGACATTCTCTGCTAACATAACAGTTATCACCATTGTCTGGCCAGCATTAACTCCCAAGCATCACAATGAATTATCACAAAACAGTTTTGCTGACTTTCATCAAAGTGCTGATTTTGTGAGCTTCCTGTGTGTAAACTGACTGCTGTGCCCTCTTCATGGTACCAGTGACTACACTTTGCAAGTACTTCATTGTCTATAAAACAAATTTCAGAACCTCTGCTCCCCCCACCACCACTCCCTTCCCCAAGGTTATGAAATTAGTTGAGTTAAATATCAATGGCTTAAAGGAAAACAGCATATTGATACTTGGGCATGAAATGAAGCACAGAATCATAGGATCATAAGAGCACTGAAGAAAGCAGCTCCACCCATCTAGGCCATGCAATTCAAAGCCCAGTACAGCAATTCAGTCAATCCTATTCCTCCATGCTTGCATCATTGCACTGGAAATAATTTTGCCTCAAGTGCTAATTTAATTCTCTTTAGAAATATTTGATTGACTCTGTTTCTACCACTCCTACAGGCAGAGTTTCAGATCATAATAATAATAAAAATAAATTTGTCCACACATCTTCCCTCTAGCTTTCATCAATCACTTTGAATCTATGTCCCCTTGATCTTGAAATGTCTGTTATTGGAAACTGTGTCTTTATTTAACCTGACATAATCTTGTGCCCTCCCTTTTTGGCCTTCCTTGCTCTAAAGGGAGCAACCTAGCATTAAGTTGTAGCTGAAATCCCTCATCCTCAGATGTTCCACATTGCTTCTCCTGGGTATAAATGTCACAGGAATTAACACTGAATTTAAATTATTGGCAGAGGAATTCTGGAAGGGAAGATGTGGTCAATCACTTATTTTTTTGCTATTCTAATTGCTCATCCATTTCATTCCTGTTCAGTGAATTGGGTTAAAATCAGGATTTGGATTTTGGGTGAGTAATATATTTTAACTCAGTCCATTAATTAGCTCAGGTTGAGATGCAGTGACTACCTTTATTGCCTCTGCTTTAAAGGGATAAAATATTAACTGTAGTGTTCCTCTCTTGATTGCTAGCTAGTAACTGTTGCTATGAAGTGTACACAGGCCACAAATTAAACTTTGGGATTTCCCATAGCTAAATAGCCTGCCAACAGTTACTACCTTTATTAGTCGAGGCATTGAGTTCAAGAGTCAGGAAGTTATGTTGCAGATTTATAAAACTCTGGTTAGGCCGCATCTGGAGCATTGCATTCAATTCTAGTCACCCCATTTTAGGAAGGATGAGGAGGCTTTGGAGAAGGTGCAGAAGAGGTTTACCAAGACGCTGCCTGTATTAGAGGGCACATGCTATAAGGAGAGGTTGGACAAACTTGGGTTGTTTTTTTTGGAGTGGCGGAGGCTGAGAGGAGGTGAGATAGTTTATAAGATTATGAGAGGCACAGATAGAGTAGACAGCTGGTATCTTTTTCCAGGGTTGAAATGTCCAGTACCAGAGGGCATGCATTTAAGGTGAGAAGGGGTAAGTTCAAAGGAGATGTGTGGGGCAAGTTTTTTTTAACAGAGAGTGGTGGGTGCCTGGAATGTGCTGCCAGGGGTGGTAGTGAAAGCAAATATGATAGAAGTGTTTAAGAGGCTCTTGGATAGGCACATAGTGTAGCAGTTAGCCTAACGCTATTACAGCGCCAGCGACCTGGGTTCGATTCCGGCCACTGTCTGTAAGGAGTTTGTATGTTCTCCCCATGTCTGCGTGGGTTTCCTCCGGGTGCTATGGTTTCCTCCCACATTCCAAAGACATACGAGTTAGGAAGTTATGGGCATGCCATGTTGGTGCCTGAAGCATGGCGACTCTTGTGGGCTGCCCCCAGAACACTCTATGCAAAAAGATGTATTTCACTGTGTGTTTCGATGTACATGTGACTAATAAAGATATCTTATCTTATCTTACATGAATGTGCAGAGAATGCAAGGGTATAGATATCAAATAGACAAAAGGAATTAGTTTAGTTAGGCACTTAATTACTAGTTTAATTAGTTCGGCATAACATCGTGGGCCGAAGGGTCTGTTCCTATGCTGTATTGTTCTATGTTCTATGTACCCAGCCTCAGCCTGAATGATGCAGTTATAACAGAGGTAGTTATTCTAGCAAAGATCAGTGTATTCAGTAGAGATAATATTATTTTTGTTGATACAGTTATTTTGTTATACCGTTTCTCTAATCAACACAGTCAACTATTCATTAAATCCTTTCTAAAGTTTAAAACATAGAAACATACAATGTGGTCTGATTGATCCGTGCTCATACTTATACTCCACATGACCCTCTTGTCTGACTTCCCTGTAAAAACCTATATCTATAACTGCTCTGAAGTATTTGTGATTATTGCTGATGGCTTAGGGACTTGACTATGATCTGCGGGCATACAGCACAAGCTATGATATTCTAAAATTCACCAGCCAAGGCTACGATCATTGACATTGAACTCACTGAGATAAACTGAAAACTACAGATAAACTCAACTGCACACTCAACTAGCCAAGATGTTGTGAGGAGGCTACTTTAGAAAAAGTGAAATTAAGTAGGAGGAATCATTTGAGAATAAAGTATTAAATTTTTGAAAAGACACAAAAACTACAAATGGCATTTGCTTGGGAGATGTTTTAATAATGCTGATGGCATTGACCCATTGTTGCTGTTATTATCATCAGAGGCTCTTCACTTGACATTGAGTTCAGTACCAAAGATAGTCCTGGGATTTGCAGAAGTAGAAGTAGGTCTATAGGATTACCAGCAGGTACAATTCAGTAGATACACCAGAAAAGTAACTGTGCTGCTGTTGTTAGTGGTTTACACTTCAGTAACATCTGTATTTGCAGACAATGAGGAAATTTGCTTTGTTGGGTTCTAAAACTGGCTGCATGTTTTTTTGTGGGGTGAAGTTAACTTAGTGCTGCCTGCTCATTTTAATGACTTCAGCATGCAGATAATTCTAACTGCACTATGCACTGTACCATTGGAACCCCATGTCCATGACAGGCTGGAACCAACCTGCTTAATTTATGGCTAGCCTGCATCTCTTAAAGGAGAGGTATCTTCTGTCTGAAGCTGAAGCTGCCTGTGATCTGCAAATGAAGCTGATCTGGGGGAAAAAAATCAACCACAGAACATGAGAGAGTGGTCTATATTTTCCCAGTGCTGTATATTGGAGGCCTTGGTGCAGGAGATGGAGAGGATGAAGATGACCTGGTTCATGTCCAAGGTAATGTATCTTCAAGTACAATATCCTACCAAAGTACCATTAGCTTCATTCACTGCCCAGTATCATCAGTCACCTAACAACATTCTCTTTTATTCAGGACTCATGCCTAATATTAAGTGTTCACCAAAGAATAATGCACTTAACACAGCTGTCAACTTTCCACCCACAACTCATAGTTTGTACATACTATCAGGTATTCATCATGAGTCAATATAAGATAAGATATCTTTATTAGTCACATGTACATCGAAACTCACAGTGAAATGCATCTTTTGTGTAGAGTGTTCTGGGGGCAGCCTGCAAGTGTCACTATGCTTCCGGCACCAACACAGCATGCCCACAACTTCCTAACCCGTACATGGGCAGGCATGATAGTGTAGTGTTTAGCATAACGCTTTACAGCACCAGTGACCCGGGTTCAATTCCCGCCACTGCCTGTAAGGAGCTTGTACGTTCTCCCTGTGTCTGTGTGGATTTCCTCTGGATGCTCCAGTTTCCTCCCACATTCCAAAAACGTACAGATTAGGAAGTTGTGGGCATGCTATGTTGGCGCCAGAAGCGTGGTGACACTTGTGGGCTGCCCCCCCAGAACACTACGCAAAAAATGCATTTCACTGTGTGTCTCGATGTACATGTGACTAATAAAGATCTTATCTTATCTTTGGAATGTGGGAGGAAACTGGAGCATCCAGAGGAAATCCACACAGACACAGGGAGAACGTACAAGCTCCTTAAAGACAGTGGCCGGAATTGAACCCGGGTCGCTAGCGCTGTAATAGTGTTGCTTACGCTAACCACTAACACTACCGTGCCATATGACACTCATTTACACACTTCCCTTTATTGTGCAAAGGTAACCCACGTTGGATGTTGCTACCTGGTGAGACAGGTGCAGCTGGATGATACCTCCATGGGAGGAGACAGTGTTCCTCTTCATTGGAGTGGCCAGTAATAAACCTAGGGCATGCAATAGGATGAAAACTATAGGACACAATGCCACTTAATTAACACTTCCAATGGAGTGCTTAGATACTGCAATATTACTACATTTAGGGATAGCTTAAGGCTGCGGTTTGCACGTAGAAGTCTTCAGGCATGGTTTCCTGCAGGCAGGGCAGGGAGAAAGGAGTACAGAGGTCCCAGATCACTGGAGGATGAAGTCAGATGCAAATTCTTCTGCAGGGGAGTCAGAGGAGGAACTTGAAGAGACAACTTGCTGAAAAAGATTGACAGAGAATCAAGGCAAGAGCTATGTCACTTGGAGATAGATCTTGTTGTCCAATAACTATCTTCTACTTCGAATGAACTAAATACAATTGGCTCTGTAGAAGTAGAGAATTTAAAGGCATCCCATGAGGAATAGTGATGCAACTACCGCTGGATCCAAACTGAAAGGAACCCCATACATAAACATAAATAACCATGGTGACCTTGACAGCAAAATAATTCTATCCTCAGTCTGAGTTGAAACTATGATCCACAGTAGAGGGCAGGAAGCCATAGAGTACACAGAAAGTGCTTCAGCAACTGGGGGGGCTTCCACAACTATAAAGAATTCGAGAAATGTCTGGTAGAATTGTAACAAAAGCTAGTAAAGATGGGTGAGTAACAAATAGCAAGTAACAAACAATCTGCTGGAGGAACTCATAGAGGGTCATGCAGCATCTGTGGGAGGAAAGGAATTGTTGACATTTCAGATTGAAACCCTGCATCATGACTCAATCCTGCTGCAGGGTTTCGACCCGAAATATCAGCAATTCCTTTCCTCCCACAGATGTTGCGTGACCCATTAAGTTCTTCCAGCAGATCGTTTGTTGTTCCAGATTCCGGCATCTGTAGTCTCGTGTGTCAACCAATTGCAAGTACTTGCTGATTCCTTTAAATAGCACTGCTGCTGCCTGCTGCTGTGTGCCAGTTATTTTGTATGAAGTTATGAGAGGGGGCAAGTATATTGACAATGCTGGCATGACAAGGTGTTGCATACTGACACTGCGATCAACCTATTCTGCAGATTTCTGGCAGCTGCTGATGGCACCTGCACTAATGCCCTCTCCAATGTATCGGGCTGTGTGACCCATGATACAATTATCAGAATCAGAATATGATTTATTATCACTGACATAAATAAATAGTGCAAAAGAGGAATAATGAGGTAGTGTTCATGGACCGTTCAGAAATCTGATGACAGAGGGGAAGAAGCTGTTCTTGAATTGTTGATTTTGGGTCTTCAGACTCCTTCCTTCCCGATGGTAGTAACTTGAAGAGGGCATGTCCCAGGTGGTGAGGGTCCTTAATGATGGATTCTGCCTTCTTGAGGCACCACCTCTTGAAGATGTCCTCAGTGGTGGGGAGGGTTGTGCCCGTGATGGAGCTGGCTGAGTCTACAACCCTCTGCAGCCTCTTTCAATCCTGCACATTGGAGCCTCCATACCAGGTGATGATGCAACCAGTCCAAATGCTCTCCACCATACATCTATGGAAATTTGTAAGTGTCTTTGGTGACATACCAAATCTCTTCAAACTTCTAATAAAGTAGAGTCACTGGCATGCCTTCTTCATGACTGCATCTATGTATTGAGCCCAAGATAGATCCTCTGAGATGCTGATGCCCAGGAACTTGAAGCTGCTCACTCTTTCCACCGCTGACCCCTCAAAGAAGACTGGTGCATGTTCTCCCGACTTCCCCTTCCTGAAGTCTACAATCAGTTCCTTGGTCTTGTTGATGTTGAGTGTGAGGTTGTTGTTGTGACACCACTCAACCAGCTGATCTATATCACTCCTGTAAGCCTCCTCATCGCCATCTGAGATTCGATCAACAGCAGTGGTGTTATCAGTGAGTTTATAGATGGTGTTTGAGCTGTGCTTAGCCATACAGTCATGAGTGTACAGAAAGTAGAGCAGTGGGCTAAGCACACATCCTTGAGGTGCACCTGTGTTGATAGTCAGTGAGAAGGAGATGTTATTGCCAATCCGATTGTGGTTTCTCTATAAGGAATTCAAGGATCCAGTTGCAGAGGGAGGTACAGAGGCCCAGGTTTTGAAGTTTGGTTATTAGAGCTGAGGGAATGAAGATGTTGAATGCTGAGCTGTAATCGATAAACAGCAGCCTCACATATATCTTGTTGTTGTCTAGGTGCTCCAAAGCAGAGTGGAGAGCCAGTGAGAGTGCATCTGCTGTGGTGGAAGGCGAATTGCAGTGGCTCCAGGTCCTTGCTCAGATAATGCAATTATCCATAAATGCATTGATGCCATATTGGGGCCATTCACTCAAACAACAAGCATTATGGAGCTGAGTTTTGCAACCGTATTTTACAGTTGATATTTGATGGGGAGGGTGGGGGGGGCACTGGGGAGTGGAAGAGTTAAAGTCATTCTGATTAGTATTGTATAGGTTGTCATTACTTGGAGCACACAATATTCATTTCCCCTGACAGCAATGTGACTCAACATTGGGGTGCAAGGTAGATTGAGTCACATTGCTGTCAGGGGAAATGAATATTGTGACTCAACATTGGGGTGCAAGGTAGATTGAGTCACTGATCTGCTTTGCACAATCTTTGAGACAAATTTCTAGCCCTAAATTTTCTTATGAAATTGTAATAAGTGAAACACTGACATCACCTTATCATCTACAGAATTCCTATGTACTAATTGATGCACTTGCGGGTTATGTAGTTCCGTGCTTCTCTCTGTTCTATGAGTTGTAATGTGACTCTGCTCTGTCATGTTCAGAGTTAAAGATCTAGTTCTTTTGTTGATTTCTTTTCCTCTCTTCCTTCCTGTTTTTGATTACTGTGGAAAAAATCTGATGATACTGCAAACCCGGTCGCATGATTCAATTTATCATTCAGGGTTTATAGCAGAAAACTGGCAAAGGACCTAGTCCTTCACCATGCGGCGTAACTTTCATCTTCAAAGTGCCCTGGAAAGCATCCATGCCCAGAAAACAAATTTCCGCAAGCAAAAGCAGTTTCACATGAAATTTCATGACCCGGCACATAATATGAATGATAAAGAAAACTAATGGAATTTAGGCAAGCACTTTAATCTCAGGATCCAGATTACTACTGCTTTCACAGTTTATGATACCATTTAACCATTTATGTGCATTACTGATTTATATGGTGCTTACAGCTGTTGATTAGTGTCAATTTGGTAGTTGTAGTAATCACAAACTTTACTTAGTATCAGGCAGATGATATCTCCATGCCAGTTTACCTGACTTTCTCTTAATTCCTTGCTGAATAGTCTTCGTTAATAATTCAACACTTGAATGGCAGTAGATTGGCTTTACATTTCTTATAACATGCAGATATAATTGGCTCAAGTACTACATCAGTAATAATTTCAGAACATTTGTCTCCAATTTGTCTTTCTTCTGCAGAAGGCTGGAGAACCTTTCATCTTTTACTCTCAGCAACCTTTCATTTAATGTTCTTACGTGTAAAAATATATGCCAAAAGGAAATTTCTTTGCAGCTATAAGGGGATGAAACTTGGGTGGTTCTTCCATGGATGCTGAGGCAAATAGGGAGAAGATGACTGAAATAGCATACTTCTAAGTTGTAGATGTTGACAATTCTGTAATCCACAGCAAACTCTCACTGATTATCCCAATCAGGTTTGGATAATAGACATGGACTAAGGTTGAAACTCAAGCCAGGTTTCAGACATAGATGATAAGAATTGTCTTAAGCCTAATGTGCTGAAGGGCCCTGAAGCAAATTTTATGATCTTAAAATGCAGAACAGCATAGTTTGCGGTTTATGGTAGTGCTTCTTCATTTTGTCTAAAATTTTGACCCTTTGGTCAGACCACACTTGGAGTATAGTGTTCAGTTCTGGTCGCCTCAGGATGAGGAAGCTTTAGAGGGAGTGCAGAGGAGATTTACCAGGATGCTGCCTGGATTGGAGAGCATGTCTTATGAGGATAGGCTGAGTAAGATAGGGTTTTTCTCTTTGGAGAGAAGGAGGATGAGAGGTGACTTGATAGAGGTGTACAAGCTGATAAGAGGCATAGATTGAGTGGACAGTCAGAGACTTTTTCCCCAGGGCGACAATGGTTAACACGAGGGGACATAATTTTAAGGGGCTTGGAGGAAGGTATAAGGGAGATGTCAGGTGTAAGTTTTTTACACAGAGAGTGCTGGGTTTATGGAATGCACTGCCAGCAGAGGTTGTGGGGGCAGATGCATTCGGGACATTTAAGACACTCTTAGATAGACACATGAATGATAGAAAAATAGGGGGCTATGTGGGAGGGAAGGGTTAGATAGATCTTAGAGCAGGATAAGATGTTGTCACAACATTTTGGGCTGAAGGGCCTGTACTGTGCTGTAGTGTTCTATGTAATTCAGGTCATGAAAACAAGGTTATTTTTGTCTCAAAGTCTCAAGTATTGTATGAGATGAACTTTCACTTGGCAAGTTGCAACAGCTGACGAAAATGGAAGCTAAATGTTGAATTTGTGTAGGACCTGAACAGTTTGCATTTAGTTTTGGGGGGGGAGGTGGGGTTCAGCTTTTGGACTTCTTTATTCTTTAATGGGGTACTTAAATAGAAATTACAAGATGATAATTCTGTGCATTGATTCCACAAAACAAAAACAGTGAAGATGTTCTGTGGTTTAAAATCTACTTGTCCTGATTTTAGAGCGACACACGTGTGGGACCCTTGTCACTTGTAAAACACAATGATGGAGGCTGGCCTTAACTCTACTTCTTTGAAGTAAGTAGTGGATTTCATTATTCACACAGATGCTTTATTCAAACATGCATAAGGTTTGAAGTGAGGCTTCTTTGCAATCTGCCAGGAAATACATTTAGCATTGAAAGAGATTCTCTGTCAGTCACAATATCTCATTCATTTTCATATACCAAGGTTGCTAGATGCTTAGTTGAATACTGAAGAAAGGACAGAAAAGTTCTGCCAAGTGACACAGCCTCTGGAGTGAAATCTCTCAGCCCTGGCAGTCTCTGTGTTTTTTCATGTAACTGCTCGCACCTGGGTTTTACACACAATTTTGGTCCTTTCTTTTACTCTCCTGGTTTTTCAACCACTCGCATGCCAATAACCTGGGCATCTGACAGACAAATAGGATTGGCTAATAGTCCATAAATGTGGTTAGTATGTTACATGCAACATTTTTGAAAGCAGATAAGAATTCCGCCGATTTGTCATTTATAATCAGGACAGAGTTTAGTTTATTGGAAAAACAAATGTAAAAATCAATTTTCCTAAGCAGGGATGCTTTTGCAGCTTTATTGGTTAAATGGCAGGAGTAAATTATTGTAGGTCATGTTTAATTTTCATTCCATTAATTTTACTGCATTTAAATTGGGCGGGTGGGTTTTCAACCCATAAGCGACTCAGTCCGCCAGATTACCTGCAGGTGAGGCTCATCTCCCAGATTTGCCTCCTGTAAAGGGATGTTAGGGCATTCAGGGAGCAGGACCTGCGTGCTGTGATTCAGCTCACTTACTCCCCTCATCCTGCACAGGTAAGTGTGGCCACATGGGGGACTTTGGTCAGCAAATCTGCAGCATAGGCTGAAGTCACCTTGATTCTGCTCATTTTTATTATCCCCCTTGCTTCCTAACATGCCATTCTCTTGCATCTTGCACCTTGTCTAAGTATATGTCACAGCAGATTCAAGGGCATGGTAGAGCAGATGAAGATAAAGAGGGAGGTTGCAAATCGCAGGTTGATGAGGTTAAAGAGAATCAGGAGGATAGGAAAGGTCAGAGCTTTGGTTAAGAGTAGTGGGGCAGGAGGACAAGAGGGAAATTGGGAACAGTGGTCAGGACACAGCAGACAGGAGGGACAGAGCCCTGACATTGCATAGATCGGGCTCTCATGGGTCAGAGGAACCAATCACTTTGGGAGTTGGAAACGTGTCTGGTGGCAGGAGGCAGAAAGGATGTCTGAAGCTAGGATGATGAAGGAGGGTGGTGGAGGAGGTGGTGTGCTGATACTGCTTGAGCTGAAAGGTAAGTAGAAATTTTAAAGGGACCTACTTGTAGAAGGATCCATGAACCACATGTCATCGCCACAGACTAGATCAGACTCAACCTGTCTTGCGATGGCCTGCTACTGCAATTATGGCTCATGTCAGGGCTATGACATGTGAGTTTTGTACAAGTCATGTCTAGATGTCATTGAATAAATTTAAAGTCCTGAAAGGAGAAAAGAAAGTGTTCAAGATTTTTTTATCTTTTGCATTGCTGGAAAATGGACCAGGCTTTCTAAAAAAGCATTTGAACTGAATCCATAATTGTTTTGAAAAAGGAAATGGATAAATATTTGAAAAAGACAAACCACAAAGACTGTGGGGAAGAGATGATGTGTAGTAAAAGTAGTACTTTTAGAAAGTCAACACAAACTTAATGAAATAAATGGCTGCTGATGTCCTTCATGAATTACTTTGAAATGTAATGATTTTTATTATGTAAGTGAATCATGGACTTCATATAAGCACATTCGTTGGAATTAAACTAAGATAGGCTATATTCAAATTGGTATGAAAGACCTGGAGACACGGGATTAGTTCCATTTCGATCACTTGGTATCTTCAGCTTTGGCTTAAGAATTTTGAGCCGAATAATTTGTGAGTTGCAGTATTCTACTTCCATTTCGATTAGTGATAAGAATGTAATTATCCATGGCTGAATGTACAGAATCAAGTTTTATTCATTTTGTGACTTTGTTGAAAGAAGATTAAGTTGGTATCGGCCCATCTAGTAGAGGCAGTAGGCCCGCTCCTTCCAAATATAAAGCTGGCAGAACTTGATCCTTGGAGCTGAAGTGAGGGCCAACTTAGTCTGATGTCAGAACATTGATTTAGATTCATAGGGATAGTAATTTGTCTGGGCACCAATTCAACAGTGTGTGCCCCAGCTGGGAGGTGCATGATTGTCCCACATTTAAACACAACAAGATCAAATTTCAACCCCAGAGAATTTTAGAGTGCACGTGACATAAGCAAACCATCTGGGCAATTACAATAGGTTTTTCCCCACATAAACCATCAAACCCTGGCCACTTATTTGCTCACTGTGTTCTTTTATCCCTTCTTATTTTTCAAATAACTACCAAATGGCGAGGACATGAGCTCTGGGCCAATCAAGTTGACACAGAGATTCACCAATAAACCATTTAGGGAAATAACTATGCAGCTTAATCCTTGGTTTAGCTATCTAGCAGTGATGCCAAAAATAAATGCTGGAGTACCACAAATACATGATTAGACAGTAGTCTTAGTGATTAGTATATTATACTTCACTGTTTCATACTTGGAAAACATGAAGTGAAATTCTGGAATGATCCAGATCCAGTGACACATCACGGCCGAAGACCTCCTCAGCTGTGATGTGTCCTTGGTGTGAACGTAGTTGACTCTGTCCCACAGCAGCCCATTCAGCCCAGCAGCAAAATCAGGCCAGCCTGCCACTGCTACTGATCAACACGAAGTTGAGAAGGCCACGTCCCAAGTCAAAAATAGTAAGGTCTTGGGAACAGAAATCCTAAAAGCTGACAGTGAAAAATCATAGAACCACAACCTCATCACCCACATCTGAGAAGGGGAGCCTAGTCCAAGGGACCTCAAAGATATGGCATTTATGACCAAGAAAGGAGACAACTCTGACTATGGTAAATACAGAGGGGTCTTCCTGTTGTCTGTCACAGAAAAGCCATCTCCAGGGTCCTCTTCAACTGTTTCCTTGTGACTGAAGAGCTGGTCCCCAAATCGCAGAGTGCATTCTATCCGTCCAATTGAGAGAGACCGTGAAACACCCTCCTCAGATTTGGTTGCCCTCAGAAATTTGTCTCTGTTACCTTTGCTCCATGATGGTATGTAAGCCATGATATTAACCAAGAGATCTACAACACATCTTTGTGGTTCAAATATTTACCAACCTCTGCCTTCAATATATTGAATGATTGCACCATCCTCACTCTCTAGGGTAGAGAATTTCAGGGAATCAAGAGTCCTTGGGATATTCCTTCTCATTTCAATTTTTAATGGGTAATCCCTTATTCTGGAACTATGTCCCCGAGTTCTGATTACCCCCACAAGGGAAACATCCTTTCAGTATCCACGCTGTCAATCCCTATCAGAATCTTATGTTTCAGTAATCTCACCTCTCATTCTTTTAAACTCTAACAAGTATAGGCTCACTCTGCTCAACTCTTCTTCATTCATCAACTCCTTCCTCCCAGGGATAAACATAGTGAACCTTCCCACACCACCTCCAATGCAGATATTTCATTCATTACATATGGAGAATAAAACTGTATGTGGTTCTCCAGGTACAATCTTGCCAGCATCCTGTATAGCTGCATTAAAAAATTTCCCTACTTTTATACTCCATATACTTTATAATAAAAACCAGCATTCAATCAGTCTTTCTAATTACTTGCTATGCCTGCATGCTAAATTATGTTTCATGTACCAGGACCCACCTGTACTTTGATTTTATAGTTTAACTCTATTTAAATAATAATTTGTTTTTTTCATTTTTCCTTCCCAATGGATTATCTCACAATTTCCCACATTGTATTCCATCTGCCAACCTCTTGCCCACTTAATCTAACTAAATTCCTTGCAGACCTCTTACAGCTTGCAAACCCACCTATCTTTGTTTCATCAGCAAATCTGGCTACGGTATACCTGGTCCCTTCATCCAAGTCATTAATATAGATTATAAACAGTTGAAGTCCCAGCATTGATCCCTGCAGCACTCCACTAAATACTGATCGTGAATCCAAAAATCACCCATTTATCCCAACTCTGTTTTCTGATAGTTAGATAACATTGGACAGGTCACTTTTAGCATGGACTTGTATGCATTGTGGAGGCTTATCTCTGCACAATTGTCCTGCTCTGTTCATGCATGTATGATTAAATTTCCCAGAAGTGGTGTCATAATGTGTGTAATGTGTTGTTTTATGTTACCTTGCGCCTCCAGGCTTTAATGTGACATTCAGAGGGTCAGAAGCAATCTCAGCAATCAGTTTTAACGAAAATTTTTAATGGGCAGTACGCAAAAATGATGGAATCTCATGCCACAGTGCTCAATGTAATTCCTCAGGTTTGTTCGCAAGAGTCCTAGAACAGTGTGTAGTGTATGTTAACTGATACAAAACAAATTCACTGTCAAACAGGATGTGGCCACCTAAGTTGTATGTTTTTTTAAGAATTGTCCAAGATCCAGCAAAAGATTTTAGTAACATGAGCCTGTATCATACAGGCTAGTGCAGTTTAATGTGTGTTCAAGATTTTTAAACCCAAATAGAGCAGAACAGAGGTAATAGTCTAACCCTTACTCCATTTTTCTCCTTGTGAAAAGGAGGATTTAAAGTAAATGAAAATACTTCCTAAATTACTCACTTTGTTAGGCTTTGGTTCTCAGACACTAACACCAAAATCCCCTTAACATTTTCAGTGACCTTTGGCTAACAAAAAGCCTACCCTGTAAAAGGGTCAATATTTCCGATGCCTTTTAGCAGTTTTTGATGTGCACACAAAAATCACAAATGCAGATGAAAGCTATTCGTAGAATAAAGGCACTTTTTTTTCCTTCCTGAGCTACATAGGCTAAAAAATATTGATGAAGTGCTCTGTTGAGGAGGAGATCTAATTAACTATTTGATTTACAGACAGAAGACAGACGGGAACTGTGTGTTTGGCTAATACCATGATGCAACATCTTCAGGCATAAGATCTTTTTAATGTATTCTACACTGATGCAGCTAAAAGAGGAATGAGGTTTTTGAACGGATCCATTAATTTAATTGAAGCAAGCAATGACAAGGGATAAAACATCCAGTGAGTGTGTCGCCTTAAGATGTACCATCTCTGACAGTCAATGATCAATACACAAAAGTAAGAGGAAAGGTGGACTTTAGAGACTTCAAGGCCATAGATTTGCAGCAGGCATGGTAATGAATGGATATTGAAGTGGTCTTACTCTCAGTGTGGAAAAATATGTTTCTCACACTGGTGCTTTTTCTATTTCCACATTCGGATAGATGCAAGCAAATCATGCTTTCTCACTAAAGTTGCCTTTCTAGGGGATTTTAACTTATATCTCCAGATAGCTACCAAAAGAGAAGCAACAAAGTGAAATTGTTCACAGAAATAACTATTCACATCTATAAAATCTTTTCTTATTCTGTTTGGACTTTTTTTTACATGCGCTATGAAACATAACCACAAAGTAGACTGGAAGCTACTTAATTTCAAATGGTCATAGAATCATAGAGTTATACAGCACCAATGCAAGCTCTTTGGCCCAACTCATCCATGCCGACAAAGTTGTTTACTTGAACTAGTCCCATTTCCCCATGTTTTGCCCCTATCCCTCTACGCTTTTCCTTTCCATGTACCTGTCTAAATATCTCTTAAACATTGTAATTGTACCCACCTCTACCACTTCCTCTGTCAGCTCATTCCATATACCCACCACCCTCTGTGTGAAAAAGTTGCCCCTCAAATCCCTTTTAAATCTTTTCCCTCACCTTAAACCTATGCCCTCTAGTTTTGGACTCCCCTACCCTGGGGAAAAAGACTATGAAACCATTCACCTTGTCTATGACCCTCATGATTTTTTAAACATCGATAAGGTCACCCCTCAGCTTCCTACAATTCCATGGAAAACGGTCCCAGCCTATCCAATCTTTCCTAATACTCCAAGTCCTCCAATTCTTGTAACATCCTAGTGAATCTTTTCTGAACACTTCCCAGCTTAATGACATCCCTTCTTACACCCAGGCGACCAGAACTGCACAAAAAATTCCAAGTGAGCTCTCAACAATGTCCTGTGCAGCTGCAACATGATGCCCCAACTCTTGTACTCAATGCCCTAACCGATGACGGCAAGCATGCAAAATGCCTTCTTCACCATCCTGTCCTTTATGACTCCACTATCAGGGAACTATGTACCTGTATCCCTAGGTTCCTCTGTTCTGGAACACTTTCCAGGGCCCTACCATTTACTGTGTAAGTCCTGCCCTGATTTGACTTACAGTATGAAAGGCTTTGTTTTACATATTATATAAAATGGCCATCTGGGAGTTTGACAAGAAAAATAACATGCAAAGAACATCTTGGTAGTTCATCATGGGACTGCTGATGACATCCCAGAAAAGGCTGGTCTCCAGCTGTGCCTGTGTTGTGAGCAGTATGCTAATATGGAATCTGCACATCAAGATGTTGCTAGTGCTGGAGAACTCAGATACATGTGTATGTAATCTGCACTCCAGAACTGCCATGCTGATAAGTTTGTAGAGCTGGATTTCCTGTTAGCAGATGTCTTGGAAAAAATATAAACATAAAGGAAGATTGGTTACTAAATGTGAATATGATTTATCATCACTCTTCCTACTAGACCATGAGAAAAAGTAACAGAATTTGGCCATTTGGCCCATCGAGTCTGCTCCGCCATTCAATTATGGCTGATTTTTTTTCAACCCCATTTTCCTCCCTTCTCCCTGTAACCCTTAACCCTCTTACCAATCAAGAACCTATTAATCTCTGCCTTAAATACACCCAATGACTTGGCCTGCACACTCCTCTGTGGCAATGAATTCCACAGATTCACCACCCTCTGGCTTAAGAAAGGCCCTGTATAGTAGTAAAACTTCCTCGCACAAGTATTGAAAACTTCTTGCAATGAAGGCCAACATACCATTTGGTTTCTTGACAGCCCATTGCACATGCATATTTACTTACAGTGACTGTTGTACAAGTACATCCAGATCCCTTTGTAAATCACTATTTTGTATTCTATTATGACTTAAATATTATTATATCCTTCTGTTTTTCTTACCGGTATTTCTGGTTTTGGCATTCCAGTTTGGTAGGTTGTTTCTGAGTGTCTCACTTGTTTCCTTTGGTATTGGTGCTCATGTCAGTGGAGCAGCATCGTCAGCAAGGATAAACTGGCACTGGATATGTAGGTGTTGAAAAAGCACTGGTGCCTCCAATCCATTCCAGGTCAGACAGTAGAGTCAAAGAGCCACATGAACAGCAAGGGTGTCACAAAAGGATGTGTGATTTGCTTCTGTAGAAGTTTAACCCAAAATGCTCAGGAGTCAGCCTCCGTAGGGCACTCATTTATATGGCTCACCTGACTAAAACCAGCCAAAAATTTAAAAATGAGTGAACTTGGTCTGGAAACAGCCCGAGGTTTTATAGGAGAACACAGCCACAACGCTCCGCACCGAGACACTGTTCCTTGTAAACTTGGCAGCAGAATACTGCTCCGCTGCCTGGTCCTGCAGCTGCCACACGAAAACCATTGATGGGCACCCTCAAGCCCACTTCAACTGGATGGTTTATGGATGTTGGACCAAGTTGCCCCACCTGCCACAAGCCATGATTCCAACATCCACCACCACGTGAAAAAATGGTGAGCAACACCAACCTCCCTATTCACAAGAACTTGGCAAAAACACCACCACAGCAGTCAAAATCACACTGCCCATCCAAGGAAACAGCTAACAACACCTTCACAGAGACACAAACCTGCCCAGATGGAAGAAACTGCATCCTGTGCAGGAAACAAATATTTCCTTTCACCAGTGGATGTGTTTTAATGTTGCTCAGCCATATGTGGTGGACTATAGTTTTAGATTTCAGGAAGCAAGGCCACTCTCCCAAAGTCAGTCTATCATCTGGAACCAACTTGTTGACCGAAGTTTGAATAGTGGTCCTGCCCTCACCTGACTTATAATGTACTTATCTGGATCCAGGGCTGGAAGGCACCATGGCAAGTGCAAATCTTTATTGTTTTTGTAGAGCAGGAAGAATTATCTGTCCTACAGACATACAAGGAAAGTGTAGGCTTCTCTCACCACCTCCACCCCCAACTATGATTCCCTGGCCCAGCTCTTGCAATATATTTATCTTGTGCTGGTGAGAAGAGAAACAAAAATTGAAAATGCTGGAAAATCTCAACAGGTCAGGCAACATCCATGGAAAGAGAAACAGTCCATGTTTTGGGTTAGCAACCCTTCATCAGACCTGCTGAGTTTTTCCAGTATTTTCAGTTTTTGTTTCAGACTTCTGTTCTTGCTTTACTTTAAAAATATATATACTCTCTGTGTTCAAAATTAGGGATATTTAGTGCATCTGCCATCTTTTCTTGTGAAGTTCATTCAATGGTGAGAAGAGATCGATAAGATTGGCCTATATTCAATGGAGTTTAGAAGAATGGAAGGTTATTTGATTGAAATATAAAAGATCCTAAAGGGGATTGATAGGCTGAATGCTGAGTAGTTATTTCCTTGTTTCCTCAGGTTGGAGTATCGGCAACTAGGAGATGTAGAAGATCTAGGAGATCTAGGAGATAAGAGATCATCCATTCAGGACTGTGGTAAGAGGAACTTCTTTACTCAAGGAGTTGTAAATGTTTGGAATTTTCTATCCAATGTCTGTGAAATCTCATCACTGTGTTCCATAAAGATGGAGACAGATGCACATTTGGATCCAAAAGGAATTAAGAGATATTGAAATTGAATGGAAAGTGAGTATAAAGTATGAAGATCTTACTTAATGGTGTAAAAGTTTCAAAGGACATATGGCCTACTCCTGCTTCTATTTTTTTCATAGGATCCTGATCACTGAGCCACTTAATTTTAAGGCACTTCTTGTTGACCATCAGACTTTTATGTTGCAAAATTAATAAGGAATCTCATTAATTGTCTTTAAAATTAGCCAAGTCACCCAGTAAAATTCCAGGATGGATGGGCCACTCATTAAATCTCATCTTCATTTGAGTCTAAACATTGATTCCACTAGTGAGCAGACTGAGGTTATTTTAGTTTGCACTTAGCTGGGATTACAGGAGCTGTGAATGCTTGCTGCTAGGCATCTGATGTGGAAAGTGCTCCATTTGCTAGCATTAAATATCCCTAAATTTGAACACAGAAATTTTATGTATTTTTAAAATAAAGCTAAAGCTTCACTTTAAAAAGCAACATACATCCCTAGAAAGTGCCTTTTTAAGTACTTTGTCAGTCAGTTTATATGACTTGTATTATCACATTCACTGAATTGAGGGACTTTTTCAGGTTTTGTATTGTGCTATAAGGGTAAGATTTACAAAACAGCAGACTATTTATGAATAAAGAGCCTGTAACTCTATTAGGTCAGTTGATATTTTATTGGATCTTTTATATAACCCAGTAATTTGGGGGCTGGACATAGTGTTTTATTTATTAAGAGCAGAAATGTTACTACAAATGTTTTTCTACTGCTTACAATATTTATTTGTATATAATTTTTTAGTCTTTAAATCCAATTCAGGAATCAAGGCCACAATATTTAATTGTTCTCTTGTTCAATCTCTGGACTAAATTGATAAATTAGAAAAACAGTTTCACATATACAAAGCATAAAAGCTGTGAATTTTTCCTCATTAGTATCAGTCTTATGTTCTCAAAATCGAAAAAGAAAAGACAATTAGATTCCAGCTTTATTTTAAGAACATTCTTAGATATCATCCACCCCTGCCTCTGGTAGTCTATTGCATTTTACGCAATGGACAAAGCTACAGACAGAAATAAAATGACATGAATTCTTTCAGTACCATTCACGTTGTCAGGACATCACAAGGCAATTTTATCCAATAGAGCTTTTGAAGTGTAGATACTGTTATAATGCAGGAAACATGGTAACCAATTTGCGCATAACAAAACCTCACAGATGTCATTGTAATGAAAGTCACTTAAACCCCTTCAATAATATTGTCTAAATATTGGCTGGGACATCTCTCTGTTGTGGAACTGCAAATATCCAATGCTGAGAAGATGATTAATTGGGGGTTGTGATGATGGGATGTACTGGTGAATGGTGAGGTCAAGATGGCATGGAGTGGCAGGTAGTGCAGGAGTTAGTGCTACTGCTTTGGGAACCAGGGTTCAATCCTCATCCTGACTGCTGTCTGTGTGGAGCTTACATATTTTCCCTGTGACTATATAGGCTTCTGCCAGGTACATGGGTTTTCTCTTTCATCCTAAAGATATGCTGATAGGTTAATTGGTTACTTAAATTATTTAGTAAATCTGAGTGGCAAAAGAATCAAAGGGGAATTGATGGGCATGTGAAAGACAACTTGCAGGGCTAAAAAGGGAAGGGGAATGCCCCTGATGGAATTGGTCTGCTGGGAGGAGGCATGGACCTGATGGGCTGATTAGCTTCCTTCTGTGCTGTAATAAGTAATTATCTGTAACTAGCAAGGTAATATTGAGGCAATATTTCATTACAGTAAATAGATGGATAACTTATGCAATTAATCTTCTGTCTGCCTCTCACATTGTAAACCCATTGTCTGGACTCCCTGCTTTCCTCAAACACCTTTATGATCTCCACATGCATGTTTATACAGTGAAGTGTTATGCATTACTGCTGGTACCAACTGTTATGCTTCTATTTGGAATAATGAGCACATAAGTCTGTCTTACTACTGACTTATGAGCTCCCTGCTGATTTCCTTACTTGCAAGCTCTGAGCTGTGGGGCAAATTGTGGTTCAAACTTTATTTGCTTTTTAAATAGTATTTTCAGCACTAAAAGGAAGAAAGGCTTGCATTTATATAATGCCCTTCATAACTCTTATGAAGGGTATTATATACATGCAAGCTTTTCTTCCTTTCTTAGAGGTCCTATAATGCATTACATATAATGAAGTACTAGTGAGGTCTGGTCAGTATTGTAATGTAGGAAATGTAGCAACTAATTTACTGTAGCAAGTTTCCATAAACAACAATAATGACCTTTCCATATTGGTGATGTTGATTGAGGGATAAATACTAGCTAGGGTAGTGGGGACAATTCCTGATCTTCAGACTTGTAAGATGGAATGTACTGCAGGAATCAGTACTGGGACCTTTGTTATTTGTAAAATATATATTTAAAAATGACTCAGATGAGAATATAGGGAGTCTGATTAGTTAGTTTTCAGACAACACAAACATTGGAGGAGTGAAAGATAGTAAAGAAGATTGTCTAAGGATATTGTGAGACATAGATTGGCTGGAAAGTTGGTCAGAGCAATAGCAGATGGAAGTTAATCCAGACAAGTGTGAAATAATGCACTACAGGATGTCAGATTCTGGTAGGATATACAGAGTAAATGGCCGAGAACTTAGGGACATTGATGTACAGAGGAAAGCTGAGGTGCAAGTCCATAGCTCATTGAAAGTGATGACATGAGTGGAAAGGGTAATGAAGAAGGCATTTTGTATGTTTGCCTTCATAGGCTGAGGCATTGAGTATAAGAGTTGGCCATCATGTTGCTGCTGTACAAGATGTTCGTTAGATCGCATATGGATTATTGTGCACGGTTCTCATTTCTACACTACAGAAGGAAGTGTTAGCAATAAAGAGAGTGAAAAAGAGATCCACCAGGATGTTGCCTGGAATGGAGGGCTATAGTTATCAGGAGAGATTGGATAGGCTTGGTTTTTTTGCACTAGAACATAGAGGCTGAGAGGTGATCTTACAGAGGTACATAAAATTTGAAGGGCATAGATAGGAGAGATAAGAGTCTTTTTCCCAGGGCATGGGAGTCTCGAACTAGAGGGCAGAGGTTTAAGGTGAAAGGGGAAAAATTTAAAGGCGATCTGAAGGGTAAGTTTTTCATACAGAGGGTGGTGGTTATCTGGAACGAGCTACCAGAGGAGATAGTAGAGGCAGATACATTACGTTTAAAAGCTATTTAGACAGGTACCTGGATAGGAAAAGTGTGGAGGGTTACAGGCCAAATGCAGGCAAATGGGATAGGCATAGATAGGCATCACGGTCGGCATGGACAGACTGAGTCAAAAGGGCCCACTTCTGTTCTGTGCGATTCTATGATTGTATGACAGTCTTTTATATCCATTTGAGAGAGGGCACAGAGACTCTATATTTAATCTCTTTTCTGAGAGACAGTACCTTCAGTAACCCTCCCATGGTGCCACACTGGAGTGTCAGCCTAGATATGTAACCACCAAGTCACAGCTGACTCCTTTGCTTGAAGGACAAGGCTTTAAGCCAGTTCATGAAAAGGTTCAGCAGTCAAAACATACACTTAGTTGATTTCTTTTGATTGCTGTTCTTTTCAGATCTTCCAAACAAAAAAGAGAGGTAAGTAGCCACCTGATCCCTCCTGGTTAGAGACTTTAATAGAATTATGTGGACATTTCTACCAGTGTTTCATCTTTTTCTGTTATTACTAGGCCAAAGCTCTGTGTAAGTTGTATATAAGTGGCTAAATCTGGTTCTTCCAAAGCCTTTTGAAATCCAGTCTAGCCTTTGAGGTCAATCTATAATGGAAATGCTGTACTTCAACAATAAACAGCAAGCTCCATGATGCATTGACAAACAGTATCCATGTTAGCATTGCTGTCAGACAAGCAGTCTAAGATTGAACTATCCAGATTAGATAATGTTGTTGAAAGGTCTAGCCAATCTTATTACTTCCTTATTGGCTGGGTGTGTTTGATCGTGGATTTCAGAGCTAACTGTATTGCTAGTTGAAAATTTATTTCCAATGTACATTTTGCAAAACCAAATGAAACTAGTTTTACCATATGAAGTTGCAAAAGCCAGTTTCATGGTTGTAATTTTTAGAGATCCTGGGGTAGTAATTGAAATGTTTGTAAAAAATTATGTTAAAATGGCACCCCTGTGATCTATCATGTTGCAATATTCTGTAGCTGGGCAGAATGCACATTAGAATCAATATAACTTGAGGAATGCTGCACCATTATTGTTCATCTGCTATCTCCTGCTACTGCTGATAGCAGAAATTTCAAGAAAGGTTTGTAAGAGAGTGGACTGGTGGGACAGGAGATTATTGGGAAGTAGGAGAAGACTTGGAGTGGTGTGTGTGCAGAGGATTCCATTAGGGGTATAAAGACTAGGGAATATGTTGAGCAGAGAGACTATCTGGTTGGGGGATAGGGAAGTTGTGGTTGCAGTCTGGGCAGATAGCTGATCAGGAGGGCTCTGTGAAGAGGACAAATGGGGAGATGGCACTGAGTACATCACCAGGGAGCAGGTGGTTGCTGGGAGCAAGTAATACAAATAATTACTAAAAGAAGAACCTACTTGAAGGAAGAATGAATGGTAGGGCCCAAAGAAATACGGAGGAACAGAGGGACCTTGAAGTACATGTTCGAGGATCCTTAATGGTAATAGCACAGGTGGATAAGCTAATTAAGAAGGCATATGAAACACTTGCTTTCATTAGCTGGTGCATGGAATAATAAGAGTTTATGGCACAATTACAGAAAACATTGGTTGGGGCACAGCTACAGAACTGTGCACATTTCTGGTCGCCACACTGTAGAAAGGACGTGACCATACTGGAGAGGGCACAGAGAAGGTTCACCAGGATGTGCCTGGGCTGGAGAGTTTCAGTTAGGAGGAGAGAGTGAACAGACTGGACTTGCTTTCTTTGGGAGTGGGGGAGGCTGAAGGAGTAGGTGACTGAGGTATACAAAATTATGATAGGCATGAAAAAGGTAGACAGTGAGAAACTTGCCCTTTATCAGAGTGCTCTTGATTATAGACATAGGTTTAAAGTAAGGGGTAGGAGATGTAAAGGGGAGTTGAGGAAGAATTCTTTCACATAGAAAGTGAGTGAAACCTCTAATGTACTGCCTACGGTGATGATGGAGGCAGAGACTCACACAACATTTAGGAGGTATTTAGGTAAGCAGCTAAAATGCCAAGGCATGGAAGGCTATAGGCTGAGTGTTGGAAAATAGGATTATTACAGATAAGTACCCAATGCTTGACATGCATATGTTGGGCTCAAGGGCCTGTTTCCATATTGTATGACTCTAAGGTGGACTCTCTGGTATTATCCTTCAACTGTCATTGGAGCAGATCACAAATCTTTAACACTCGGTGAAGTGCTTTATTGCAGGCCTGTATCTGCAGTAAAATTTTACACATGACATCAAAGTGGGCGTCAAATGCAGTTTGATATCTTTATGTACACCCAGATCAATAAGCTGGTAGTACACTACCAGAGCACCATGTTAAAAAAAATCCATCACAAAGCACAGAAGAAAATGGCAGTACGGTAGGATTTATAGATCCTTGCTTTCAAACTGAAAAATAAAGAAAGCGACATCCAAAAATGTTCTGATTTTGCTGCAAACATTACAGTAGCTGTTGCTAAACATAATAGCATTTCATCATGGAATTTTAACATAAACAGAATCTAGTCTATAATGTCAGCTGTGGATCTGTTTTAGTGTTCATGGCTCTGTGTCAGAAAGCTTTTATTTGGTTCAAGAACCAATCCAGACACAAGCACAAAAATCTCCGTTTACAATCTGGTGAAGTACTGAGGAACTGCTGCATTACAGACAGCGTTGGCTTTCAGATGAGACATAAAACTACTGAGGCCCCATTTACAGGAAGGGTGATTGACCAGGACTAAAGGGACCTTAGCCATGGTTGTGGGAAAGTGTGGAAAGGTGAGGCAAAAGGTGCGAAAAATTGAATGGCCCTGTTCAAAAACAATATCGATAATGTGAGAGGTGAACTCTTGGTTGAGGAAAATGGAAGACGTGTCAGCAGTGTTGGTCTGGACGGTTGCATTGGAAGAAAAGATGCAGTGGAGATGGAGGAACTTAGGAAATTAAATGTTTTTGAAGGAAATGTATAAACTTTGGTTCTCATTATATCCTTCAATTCTTGTGGACAACGAGGCACTATAAATTAAGGAAACTTGGTTGATGAAGGAAGTTTAGGGTCCAATCAGAAAAAAGGAGGCAAATATCAGGTATAGGTAGCTGGGATCAAGCCAGTCCCTTGAGGAGTATAAGGGATGTAGTGCACTAACATTATATTTTATGTTCTGTTTTCTTTTTACTACCTTGATGCAATGAGGTATGGCATGATCTATCCGGGTGAAACACAAAACTAAATCTTTTCACTGTACCTCATTACATGTGACAATAATAAACCAATACCAATATCAAAAGGCAGCCATGAGATATCCCTAGCAGACAAGATAAAGCAAAATCCTCAAAGATTTTATGTGTATTAAGAGCAAAAGTGTAGCTAGGGAACAAAGAGATCCTCTTAAGGATCAGTGTGATGATCCATGTGTGAAACCACAGGAATTCAAGTTTCAAATTTAAGTTTAACGTCATAGGCATTATACTAGGGTATAAATGTCATGTAAGTTAGCTTTTTGCAGCAACACAGTACATTGCAAACATAACAAACATAAGTTAATATAGACCTAAATTATGTTGCCTTCCTGAGGCATCACCTCATGTAGATGTCCTTGATGGTGGAGAGAGCTGTACCTACAATGGAACTGGCTTAGTCCACCACTCTCTGTAGCCTCTTGCATTCGATTTCCATACCAGGCCATGATGTTACCCGTCAGAATGCTTTCCACCATATATCTATAGAAGTTTGTCAGAGACTTCGATGACATGCCAAATCTCCTTAAACTTGGCCGAGGTCTTAGCTGAATACTTGCTTGTCTCTATTTACCATGGAGAAGGACATGGAAGCGAGTTAGTTCAGGAGAGGGGACAGCGATATCCTGCAGTATATCAATGTTATGAAGGAGGAGGTGTTGGATATCTTGAAACGCAGAAAGATGGATAGAGCCCTGGGGTCTGACCAGATGTATTCCAGAGTGTTATGGGAAGCAAGAAAGGAGATTGCTGGCCCTTTGACAGAGATATTTGTATCTTTGTTAGCCATGGGTGAGGTACTAGAAGACTGGAGAATGGCTAATTTGTGCCTTTATTTAAGAAGGGCAGCAGAGATAAGCCAGGGAACTACAGGCAGATAAGCCTTACATCAGTGGTGAGAAAGTCATTGGAAGGGATCCTGAGGGAGATTTGTATTTGTATTTGGAAAGTCTGATTAAGGATAGTCAGCATGGCTTTGTGTGTGGGAAATCATATTTTACGAATTTGATTGCATTATTTGAAGAGGTGCCAAAGAGGATCAATCAGAACAGGACAGTAGATGTTGTCTACGTGGACTTCAGTAAGGCCTTTAACAAGGTCCCACATGATAGGCTGGTTCAGAAGGTTAAATCATATGGGAACAAGAGTGAGCAAGCAAATTGGATACAAATTAGCTTGGTGGAAGGAGTCAGAGGGTGGTAGTGGAGAGTTATTTTTCAGATTGGAGACCTCTTGTCAGTGGTATGCCACAGGGATCGGTCCTGGGTCCCCTGCTGCTTGTCATATATATTAATGATTTGGATTATAATGTCAGAGGCATAATTAGTAAGTCTGCAGATGACACCAAAATTGGTGGCATAGTGGACAGTGAAGAATGTTGTCCAAGTTTACAATAGGATCTAGATCAACTGGCAAAGTGGGTCAAGGATTTGCAGATGGAATTTAACTTGGACATATGCAAAACTATGATTTCTAGGGAGTTAAATCAGGTCAAGATATACACAGTGAATGGCAGGACCTTGAGGAGTGTTGTTGAACAGAGAGACCTTGGGTACAAATACATAGTTTCCTGAAAATGGAAACAGAAGTAGACAGGTGGTGACGAAGCTATGTGGTATGCTTGCTTTTATTAGCGTTCTCCCTGCGTTCTCCCCAGGTCTGCGTGGGTTTCCTCCGGGTGCTCCAGTTTCTTTCCACCTTCCAAAGATGTACAGGTTAGGAAGTTATGGGCATGCTATATTGGCACTGGAAGCATGAGGACACTTGCGGGCTGCCCCCAGAACACTCTACGTAAAGAAAGATGCATTTCACTGTGTATTTCGATGTACATGTGACTAATAAAGATATCTTATCTTAGCTTATTAGCTGAGGCATTGAGTATAAGAATTGGGATGTTGTGTTACAGTTGTACAAAATGTTGATTAGGCTGTACTTGGGTTATTATTTACAGTTCTGGTCACCAAACTATGAGAAGGACAAAGTTAAGCTAGAGAGGGTATAGAAAAGATTCACAAGGATGTTGCCTGGGTTGACGGCCTTGGGTTAACAGGGGAGATTGACGAGGCTAGGCCGGGTTTTCCCTGGAGCTAAGGAGAGTGTGAAGTGGCATGATAAAGGTATATAAGATTATGAGAGGCATACATAGGGTAGGTAGCCAGTGTCTGTTTTCAATGGTCAGGTTTTCTAAAGCTGAAGGACATAAGTTTAAGGAGAGAGGTAGGAGGTTTGAAAGGGATCTGAGGGGTGACTTTTTTCACACAAAAAGAAATTGGTATTTAGTATGAGCTTCCAGAGGAGGTGGTGGCAACAGGGACAGTAACGTCATTTAAGAGGCACCCGGACAGGTACTCAAATGAGCATGGGATGGAGGGATATGGAATTAATACAGGAGGTGGGATTGATGTATATAGGCATGATGGTCAACATTGACACAGTGGCTGAAGGACCTATTTCTATGCTATATAATTCTATGACTTTATGGCTCAAATATTTTAAGCAAAGATCCTGATGATTTATTTCTTCACATAGTGAAATTTCAGTTTTCAGAGTTATAGAAATCTCACTACATTGTTTCAATTGCGCAATCTGGCTTGACTTCTTTTATGGAATGAGTGGGTTGAAGTAATTTTTTAGCAAGTATAATATTAGAGAAAAAATCCTCCCTGCAAATTCTTTTCTAAACATAGGTTGCAAGAATTTTCAGATCCCCATTACCAGTTCAAATCACAGCAGGATGAGCCTGAGATTTACGAGCTTTTTCCCATAGAGAGCAATTGATTCACCTCCAGCTTCAGATAATATGATTCCTTTTTGTGCATTTTCCATCTTGACACCTGTGCCATCAATAGAGTCAACTGTCAACACTGTTATGTCTTGTCAATATACACACAGTGTTGTGTATGTGTCCATTCACATGCAGTGAGGTTTTGTGGTAGGAGTGTGATAGAGTGGGGGTGTTATTAGCTATTTCAGTCTAGCAACAGGAAATTTCAATATAAAGCTTCTTAATTATTTGGGCATTGTGCCAACATTTTTGTACTATAGCCAGTGTTGCATGAATCATTTTTTCCATTTTCTGCACAACCTAACACACATATAGAGTGTCACGCGGGTTGATGTTGAATGCTCCCATCTGACATAATTGACGTCATAACAGCTTCAGAATAGGGTCTGTTGCTTTCTTGTTTCACTAACTTTGGCAATGTGACCCCTCTACTTTCAACCAGACCACTTCTGGGAGTCCAAAGTTCCCATCTCCTTCAAGTGATAGACTCCTTGTAATCCATGTCTTAAATAGAATTCCAATTGCCCGGTAGTTGGGCTCCATACAGACCTGTTCATCAGGAAGTGGAAGGAAAGAAACACTTCAAGATGCAAATGCTGAATGATATTGTGGTCATGAAAATAAAAACAAAGTAGAATTTAACTGACACATTCTTTGAGAAAGTCACTGCAACTAAGTGACTTTTGCTGAGTTGTGGCAAACTCTCAATTGAGATCTTAGAGTTATTAGGATCCAAAGTACCTGTCTAAATTCCATCTAATTTGGGCTGATGATAGACTGTCATCAAGTAATTCATTTTGGACAATAGAATGGAGGAATACCTACCCTATTAAGGGTCATTTTGATTGCTGATAAATTTTGTCAAACTTTTGGTTTGTAGAATCTTGAGACTTAAGACATTTCATAACATTCCCTCCAAGCTTTGCATTCCTCCACAATTTAAAATAAGTTTTATTTTTAACATTGTAATTCTGATAAAAAGTCATCGACTAGAAATGTCTGCTCTGCTTTTATCTCTCCGCAGATATTGTCTGATCCGCTGACGCCAGTCTTCATTGAGGGGTCAGCAGTGGAAAGGGTGAGCAGCTTCAAGTTCCTGAGCATTAACATCTCAGAGGATCTATCATGGGCACAACACATTGATGCAATCACGAAGAAGACACACCAGTGGCTCTACTTCATTAGGAGTTTGAGGAGATTTGGTATGTCACCAAAGACTGTTGCAAATTTCTACAGATGTACGGTGGAGAGCATTCTGACTGATTACATCAGTGCCTGGGATGGAGGCTCTAATGCGCAGGATTGAAAGAGGCTGCAGAGGGTTGTAGACTCAGCCAGCTCCATCACAGACACAACCCTCCCCACCACCAAGGACATCTTCAAGAGGCGGTACCTCAAGAAGGAGGATTCATCATTAAGGACCCTCACCCTCCGGAACATGCCCTCTTCACATTACTACTATCAGGGAGGAGGTACAGGATAAGATAATATATTTACTTATGAGTCAGATGTACATTGAAACACACAGTGAAATGCGTCTTTTTGCATTACTAAGAATGTGCTGGGGGCAGCCCGCAAGTGTCACCACTCTTCCAGCACCAACATAACATGCCCACATCTCCTAACCCATACGTCTTCGGATTGTGGGAGGAAACCGAAGCACCTGGAGGAAACCCATGGAGACATAGGGAGAACATACATACTCATTACAGACAGTATCCAGAATTGAACTCGGGTTGCTGGCGCTGTAATAACTTTACGTAACCGTTACACTACTGTGCCTACCAGAAGGGTCCTGAAGACACATACTCAATGTCTCAGGAACAGCTCCTTCCCCTCCGCTATCAGATTTCTGAACGGTCCATGAACCCATGAACACTACCTCGTTATTCCTCTTTTGTACTGTTTATTCATTTTTGTAACTTATAGTAATTTTTATGTCTGTATGTCTTGCACTGTACTGCTGCCACAAGACAACAAATTTCACAACACATGTCAGTGAAAATAAACCTGATTCTGATTCTGATTCTGATTCTGAGTCTTTCTAGCATTTTCTGTTTTTATTTCCAGCACCTGCAGGTTTTTTGATTTTGCCCCATAGCAAACCTTAGAATCATCTCTCTCTTTGTTGCAATTAATTTATTACTGGTGAAATCAAAATTGGTGCATTAAATCCCCCTCTGGTCACCTTCCTTTTGTAAGGATACAAAGGCCCCAAAGATAATGGGGAAAAAAATTACTGGAATTACACTAGAGAGACTAGTTATATATTTGGACTGTGAAAACTAGGGATTTTCTTCCTGGAGCAAATAAGGTTGAGATGAAATGTGAGGGAAAAGAATGAAATTATGATGAATTTAAAAAGGGTAAATAGAGACGAACTGCTCCCATTAACAGGTGGCTTAGGAACCAGTGAATGCAGAATTAATGTGATGAGCACAAGCTATAAAGAGGATTGATATATAAAAAAAATTACAACAGAGAATGGGTATGACCTAGAGCACATTTTCCAGATGGGTGGTGGAAATAGCCATTCAGGGCCATGAGAATGTAATTGAATAGACTTTTGTGAGTAATATTTGTTAAGGGAAAAATGCAGGGGAAGGCAAATTACAAAAGAGTCAGCTAGGTCTCAACTAGCTGAATGGTCTTTTTTCTTTGCTATATTGATTCTGTGATTCTAGATTGGGTATCTTGTTGGAAAATGTAACCTATGAATTGTACCTTGTGGGAAGCTTGTCACATAATGTGACTCTACCTCCTCTCCTGCCTTTCTAAATGCTCAAACCTTTCATATGTTCATATAAACAGAATATTGCAGATCAACATGACCCAGATGCCCATCAAATTTCTGCTAGTTGTAAAGGGGAATTTCACATTCTAATCACCCTCTTTTCTACTTACCCTTTAAAATTTATACAAAATATTTCTAAGTCAAGTAGTCTTGCCCAGCACTTTACCATTCCTCTTTCCATTGCAGTTGAAATAGAATTCTCTTTCCTTATGTTGCAATTGTATAAGTCATTGGTGAGGCTACATAGAGTCCTGTGTACAGTTTAGGTTAGCCTGTTATAGCAAAGACATGGTTAAACTGGAAAGAGTTCAGAAAAGATTTGAGGATTTTGCCAAGACTAGAGGGCTTGAATTATAGCGAGAGTTTGGCCAAGCTAGGTCTTTATTCCTTGGAGTGTCAGAGAATGAGAGGTGACCTGATGAAGGTTTATAAAATCATGAGGAGCATAGATAAAGTGGATGGTAGCAGTCTTTTCCCCAGGGTAGGGGAGTCCAGAACAAGGGGGCATAGATTTAGGGTGAGAGGGGAAAGATTTAAAAAGGACCTGAGAGGCAACTTTTTCACACAGAGGGTGGTGAGTATATGGAATAAGCTACCAGAAGAAGTGATTGAGGCAGGTACAATAGTATCATTTAAGAAGCACTTGGATAGGTACATGCAGGGTAGGGCTTGGAGGGATATGGGCCAAATGCAGGGAATTGGGACTAGCTGGGTGGGCACCATGGTTGGCAAGGACTTGTTGAGCCGTAGGTCATGTATCCATGCAAAATTGCTCTATAACTCTATTCCATTCCAGATCCTCTTCTATTTTCAGATCACAGACTTGCTCTGATTTATCACTTGCAGTCTTCTCCAGGGATATATTTTTCTCTGAATTCAGTGCAAAAAATTCCTCCTATTCCCAAAGCTGCATCGATTGCACCCACACTGCATTGCATGCCTTCTATCCATATCCCAGAATATTTCTGAATAAAAAGGGATTCCACTACTTCAAATCCAGCTTCCTTATGGCCAAAGGCAGTATATCATCCAGGCCTGTGACTAGATTTTTGGCAACAGTCATGATTAATTTAACCCATGCCCATCCACTGTGCTGCCTTTATTCCAATCATGCTCTGTGCTCTAACCAAAAGGTTTGCAACTTGCATGGCTTCTTGTTAGCAACATGAGAACAGCAACAAATATAATCAATAATATTGATCCCATTGAAATCATCATCAAACGTACAGAGTTAGTGTGTTCAAACACATGTTCCCATTGCCTTGAGGCTGTTTGCAGACATATAATGTCATGTGCTTCCATCTCTTTGACTACATGATTTCTGCACTCTACGTAAAATAAGGTTTCCCAATGGGTGTGTTTTTTAGGCAAGGCATGAAATGGATGCCCGATGCCTACCTCTAAAAAACCATAATGTGATATAAGGTGGACAACATTTTGACATGGTGATTTTCTATCCCCTTTCATGCTTACGTACAAGCTTAGGTAAACTTTACTGTTAAATCTGCCTCACCACATGAGGGATAAGGTCAGGAGTTCTTTCATTCAACCTATATACAGTAAATACAAATCAGGATATGTCTTTCTCTAGGTTCATTGTACCATCGATTCAGTACATTTTCCTACAATGTGTCAATGCCACTCTTGTCTTCCCCTTACGTAACGCATCCATGAAGTGTCTGAGTAACTGTTACACAGGGCTGATCTGCTCAATGTCGGCAGGAGCAAAGACTGGGGTCCTTTCCCATAGAGCCTTTGAACTTTAGTGCAGCACATATTCCTGCACCTTGGAATGTGACAGTCAGCAGCATTTGCTTACAGATATCCCCTTAGAGGAATTTGCTTCCTACCAGTATCAGGAGAGCAATTCTTGACTGACATGCTACAGCACTAAGTTTCTAATGTAAATTATTTTAATCAGAACACCCAACAATAAAGGTGAAAAGCAGCATAGCTGAAAATATATAAAAAGCCAAATTATAATATTTTTAAAAGTATGGTCTGAATTGCCATGTACGGATTGTGATATCACACTTACCAATTCTGACTGTTTTTACAATCTATAATTATGCAACCATTATGTCACCATTGTATGGTTATAATATCAGATTCAAATTCATGCAAAGTGATTTCAGGCATGCAGTTAAGGAAAAATGGTTGTACTACAGCAAACTTCTCAAGAGCTTCAAAGTGCTTTTCACATTTGGTTTGTATTTTATAAGTTGACCCAGGTATAAAGCCTTATTTCCACAGGATCAATGCTTGGCATCAATGTTGACAGTACCTAAAAAGTCCAACCACAATTAAGAGATCTGAACACCTTCAAGACTAAATTTATAGCTGGCTATGGCTAATGACAGATCACCATCACATATCCACAGATCCACAGAATGTGGAAAGAGGCATTTTGTCCCATTGAGTCTTTATCAGCTCTATGTATCAGCAATCCAGCTGGGCACACTCCTCCACCCTCATCTCTTAGTGATGCAACTTTCCTTGCACCTCCTTTTTGAATGCTGCAATCAAACTCATCTTCACTGTTCTTCTTGGCAGTGCAATCCTGACCCTTACCTCTCAATGTGTAGAAACAACTTTCCCTCATGTCACTTTTGAATATTTCAGCTAATCACTCTCATTCTATGTCCCCTACTGGTTAACCCTTCCACCAATGAGAACAATGCATGTTTCTCCAATCTATCATATAATTTAAGTTCTTCATCTTTGAAATCATCTTGGTGAATCTCCCCTGCTCAGACGGAAGATGAGGTGTTGTTCCTCAAGCTTGTATTGGGCCACGCAACGATGCAAGAATGAGGAACAACACGTCATCTTCTTTCTCAACACCTTCCAGACTCCATTGAATTCTCCAGCTTTAGGTAACTCACTCTTCATCTGACCATTCTGCTATCATTATTTTGGTTCAGTTTTACTTTTTTCTCTTTGTATAGTCTGGTCTGCTGGGCATATACCACATTCTTGCTACTAACAACACATAACACTGACAAAAAAGCATAATGTTCATATAACTACCACTCTAACTGCCTCCATTAACCCATTTGGTCTCACCCTATCAGAGATATTCCCTTTGTTCTACACATCCCTCCCTCACCTTCTCTTCTACTGAAAACTAACTTGTTTTTTCTCTTTCCCAGATCTGGAAAAAGGTCCTGGACCTGAAACTGTTTCTCTTGCACAGATGCTGCTTGACCTGCTGAGTATTTCCACTATTGTCTGCTTTTATTACAGATTTCCAGCATCTGCTGTTTTTTTAATTTTCAGCATCTTTCTCATTTAGTAGCTCAGTCATCCCCACTGTCTACATGGGTAGATTTCCATTTTCATCTCTGATCAGTCCATCCATCCTCTTACAAATGTTTTCTTGTTCACATGCTACATAATTTTTTTTCATTCCCCTTTAATTTGTTGCCAGTTTTTCCTCCTATTCTCTCTTTGCCTTTTTTTATTTCCTTTTCATTTCCCTTCTGAACTTCCAAGTTGAGTTTATTGTCATATGCACAAGTACATGTATGCACAGGTGCAATGAAAAACTTACTTGCAGCAGCATCACAGGCACATGGCATCAGATACACAACATCCAGAAGGAAAACATAAATTAACCATAAATTATACAAGAAAGAACACAACTAGAACAAAAAATAAACAAAGTCCATTGTCGTAAAAAGTGGTCAGAATGGTCATAGTGTTGCTATACTGTGGTAGTAATTAGGGTTGTACAGGTTGGTTCAGGAACTAAATGGTTGAAGGGAAGTACCTGTTCTTGAACCTGGTGGTGTGGGACCTCAGGCTTCTGTACCTCCTGCCTGATATTAGCTGTGAGAAGATGTCATGGGCTGGATGGTGAGGATCTTTGATGATAGATGTTGCCTTCTTGAGACAGTGCCTCATGTAGATATTACTGATGGTGGGGAAGGATGTGCCTGTGATATATTGGGCTGAGAGCACTACCCTCCCTGTTATCAACCTGATTCTCATTCTATTAATAACCTGTCACCTGATCTTTAATTTCTGCTCTGCTTTGCTCTCTAACTTTTTGATCATCATTTAGGTGTAGTGGACAGTGAAGAAGGCTTTCAAAGCTTGCAGAGGGATCTGGACCAAATGAAAAAATGGTCCAGAAAATGGCAGATGGAATTTAATGCAGACAAATGTGAGGTGTTGCATTTGGAAGGACAAATCAAGGGAGGACATACACAGTAAATGGTAGGGCACTGAGGAGTGCGGAGGAACAAAGGGATCTGGGAGTTCAGATACGTAATTTCTTGAAAGTAGAGTCACAGGTAGACAGGGTTGTAAAAAAGGCTTTTGGCATCGTGGCATTTATAAATCAAAGTATTGAGTATAGGAGTTGGAATGTTTTGGTGAAGTTGTATAAGTCATTGGTGAGACCAAATTTAGAATATTGTGTGCAGTTCTGGTGACCAAACTACAGGAAGGATGTCAGTAAGATTGAAAGAGTGCGGAGGAGGTTTACAAGAATGTTGCCGGGTCTTCAGAAGTTGAGTTATAAGGAAAGATTGATCATGTTAGGACTTTATTCCTTGGAGCAGAGAAGAATGAGGGGAGATATGATAGAGGTTTATAAAATGATGAGGGGCATAGACAGGGTTAATGCAAGTAGGCTCTTTCCACTTAGATTAGGAGAGATAAGTACGAGAGGACATGGCTTTAGGGTGAAAAGGGAAAGGTTTAGGGGGAACATTAGAGGGAACTTCTTCACTCAAAGAGTGGTGGGAGTGTGGAATGGGCTGCCATTGGATGTGGTAAATGTGGACTCGCTCTTAACTCTTAAGAGTAAATTGGATAGATACATGGACAAGAGAGGTCTGGAGGGGTATGGGCTTGGGGGCAGGTAAATTGAACTAGCCGAATAATGTTTCAGCACAGACTAGAAGGGCCGAATGGCCTGTTTTCTGTGCTGTAATTTTTCTATGGTTTCTATGGTTTCTACAGAGGGCTGGCTTTAATTTTCCAATTCTTCTCTCTTATGGGATATACCTAAACTGTAGCTGAGACTGCTCTGTCTTATTGGCAACCTGTTGTTCAATTATAGTTTTTTTGCCAAGCTTTGATTCTAGTTCATCAAGTTCAAGTTTATTGTCACGGGCGTACATACCCAGGGTATAAATGCCATGAAAATTAGCTTTTTGCAGCAGCAGCACAGTACATTACAAACATGACAAACGTAAGTTAACATAAACTTAATTTAACATAAATTATACATAACTTACATAACAAAATGTGGGCCAGATCCGTTCTCATCTCATTGAACTTGACCTTTCTCCAATTCATTATCCTCTTCCATAGTTATTCTGAACCTTATGTTATTATGGTACCCGTTTTCTCCCACTGATAATTGCTCCACTTGACCTGAACTGAGGCTACCTTCCGTATTGATATTAAAAAAAATCTTTTTCAGAAATTCTTTGCCCTCTTTTATTACTATTTCTATTCAATGTTATTGTTGTCTCAGGGTATATTTGAATATTTTATATATCTCCCACTATTGTTCCTATGGTTTTTGCTTGTCTCTGCATTTTCTTATAGATTTGCTCATTAATATCATTCTCAGTAGTTGCAATTTATAGAATAGTCCCAGTAGTGTATCAGCATTCCTAAATTAATTCTAAATAGTGCAGTCAACTGTTAGATTATGGAGGCAACATTGTTATTTTGTTATCCATTAAACTGAGGAATGTATTCGGGTCTGTGGGTGGCAGCATGTATTCAACTATAGCTTGCCTATAATTTTAGTTCCCCTTTTTATAACAAAAACAAAACAAGTGAGCTTTCTACTCATATTTCTTCAAGATCGGGCTGCCCCCAGAACACTCTACGCAAAAGATGTATTTCACCATGTGTTTCAATGTACATGTGACTAATAAAGGTATCTTAAGATTACCCTTATAGTATTTGTAAAAACAAGGGATTCACACTAATTGAGAAAACTGGTGTGACTTAGTTTTATGCATGTGCAAAAGCAGGTTTTCCTTACATTAGACAGATTAGTCATGGGTTATATTTGTTGGGCGTGTCGTGGTTGGGTTGGCTTGGTTTGAGTTGATCTGGAAATCTGAAACAAAGCTGGACTGTATACGCCTGACTTCCCGACTATTTTAACCTGTGCTAATCTATGACAAGTACAGTTTGGTTTTCCATTTACCTCAATTGTAGGTGTGGCAAATGCTGGAAGAAAACTCTGGAAGTTTGTTTAGGTGGAGTTCATGTCAAGGTTATTGTTACAAAACTTTTTCTTTCAGTAAATTCAGTAAAATTCATAAACTTAAGGACAGCTAGTCTTTAAGTTTACTGATATTGCAAAAACAAATATCATAGTAAGAATTACTCCAACTTAAAATATCAGAATAACTTAAAATGATTTCGATGGATTAAAAATGAATCATTTGTAACTTTCATATTTATTCAAGTAAGAAAAACATAATCTAGAAATAAAATTCTAAGAGTCAGTGTCTGTTTCCCATGGTAGAAATGTCTAAAACTAGGAGGCATTAGTTTCAGGTGAGAGCAAGGAGGTTTAAAGGGGATCTAATGGGTAAATTTTACATACAAAGAGTAGTTGGTATCTGGAGTGAGCCGCCAGAGGAGATAGAGGAGGCAAGAATAGGAACAACATTTCAGAGCCACCCAAACAGGTATTTGAATGAGCAGGGCATAGAGAGATATGGAATTAATGTGGGCAAGTGGGATTAGTATAGATGGCCACGATGGTCAGCATGGATGTGATTGATGGGCCAAAGGGTCTGTTTCTATGCTGTACAACTTTGATTCTATGACTCTGAAAATTTAGTCTGGCAAGGCACCAATGAGCCAGGTACTCCTATCATTCCCTTTAGTCTTCCTGCCTCATTATATTTATTGCCATCAGAAGCTGAACAAGTCTCTAATTCCGTGAAATTTTTATGATAAAATATCAGTTTTCAGTAATATTGCAGACTAATGATTTTCTTTCCCCTCCCTCCCCCCACCGTAATATGATTAATATAAATTCAGGTGATCATGATGTCAATATATGTCTTTCAATGATAATATGCAAGGAAATCAATTCTGGTTGGAGATGTTTCACTGAATCAAGTTGAAACCTGCTGGAGATGCCACTATGTCCAAGAATGGCACAGGTGGTGATGGCTTAGCATTCTGGTGTGAGATCACAAGGCAAAAGTAGTTTGTTACATGTTGCACTAAACAAATAATCACACTTCAGGAAGGATGTCTATTCTGAAAATAATGTTGTGAAGTTGGCTGTAGCTGAAGAATTCTGAGGAACATGGGATCAGATATCTTCAATATCTGACAAGCAAGACAATCTTAGCCACCTCTTTTGGAATATCTACAAGTTTGTCCTTTTTGATATCTACATGGTTAACCTCTTAAAATCAAGATATAATATTTGCTACTGCTTGTAATATTGATTTTATGGAAAGCAACTGTCAAGCCATTGTAGTGCTTTCTCTCTGCTCATATAAGTTGGCAATTTCCACCTTGGAGCTTTCTTTTTATCATTAATTCATCAGAGGTAAGGTTTAGGCAGATTACCTGATGTATTAGGTAAACTAATTTCAACTAATTAAGACTATTTTCCAAGTAGTTAACTGATCTTCCACCAAAGTTTCAGCACAGGATCAGAAAAACCTGTGTGGATAGATAAGATAAGATGGTCGGCACGGTTGCATAGTGGTTAGCACAATGCTTTACAGTGCCAGTGACCCTGGTTCAAATCCGGCCACCGTCTGTAAGGAGTTTGTACGTTCTCCCCGTGTCTGTGTGGGTTTCCTCCGGTGCTCCGGTCTCCTCCCACATTCCAAAGACATACAGGTTAGGAAGTTATGGGCATGCTATGTTGGCGCCGGAAGCGTGGCGACACTTGCGGGCTGCCCCCCAAAATCACTACGCAAAAGATGTATTTCACTGTGTGTTTCGATGTACATGTGACTAATAAGGATCTTATCTTATCTTATTTTGCTCTGGGCTCCTGCCTACCACAAACTGAATTGAAATTACTGAAACTAATTTCAAATACAACATGTACTAGCCGACACAGGCTTTCATCTCATTACTCTGAGCTGATCTGAACTTATGACCTGAGGTGAAAGGTCAATGTCTAATTCAATGCAACACCCAGTCCTTCTTTCCATATTTTAATTTGTTATTCACTGGTAACTAGACAAAAACAACTGTTTGAGCCTTCTGGCTTCAGCAGTAAGAATTATCAAAAAAGTTGCAAATGAATTAAGTTTAATTTTGGAACAGATAAAAACAGTATGTGAATATATGAACAAAGAGGAGTGATAATTTTTGCTCTGGCACATTCAAAGCTGCACAATGAAGCTAGCTGAAACAGGCTGTTTGAAAATCAGTGAAAAAAAAGGAAAGAATAAAAGAGCAATTTTGCAGAATTTAAATGAGACAAATGACAGTTCTTGAAATCTTAGCACCTTGAGAATGGTTGTGTATTTCAGAATCACTTGATTGACAGAGGCACAACGTTGCCATAGATTCATAAATGAAAACAAAACCATTAGAGTCAGGGATTAATATGACAAGCCAGAATTGAGTTTCTGGGAGCCTCTATGGCTCTTAGCATCTATTGTATACAAGTGGTGCCGCCGGTGCAAGATCTGCTGCAGTGGTGTACAATGTGATAACCTTTATCACTTTTAGTCCTGAAAATATGAATGCTGAACCTGTGAACTATGAACAGCAAGCTAGTACTGGTGGACAATTCTTACAGGTTGTCATAGTACTTTAATTATTTTTTCCTCTTTTACCTCAAAATACATGAAAATTACTCAGGTGGCACTTCGTTAAATACCATTAAATACATACACAGATGTTAAATATTCAAATATTTTTCTCAGGGAATGATGCACTTCATGATATATTTTTAAGCTTTAGATATATAAGCAGCCAGGTTTTAAACAAGAAAAGCAAAAAAATAAAAATCTCTTTTTTTTCCTCTCAAGTACGGAAAATACGAAAAGTAATGATAGACTTTCTGAAGCTGGGCAGGATTTATATGCACAGTAAATATCCATGCATGCTCTAGCTGTCAATCACTTTTGATCAGCACTGGGCTATTGTCTAAAGCAATTATTAGTAATGATTGCTACTTCTTTTAATCATTCATTTATTTTCCTTGTACAGAAACAGCAGGGTAACAGAGTTCTGAGAAGGATTTTACAGAGCACTCTTCAAATTATGTCCAATTATGTTAAATTATATCTCGCGTGCTTCATGGTCAGCAGTTTGTTCATATCCCAAATTCAATATAGCTACACTGCTTCACAGATACTACATAATGAATTTCTTCTGACATACAGATACAAACGAAACAAGTTGTCTAATTTGATCTTGGCTCCCTGGTGACTGAGTTAGTAAATGCTTTTCTACGTGGAATTTAATCATATAAATTCAGCCGTAGTTCTTGGCACTCTCACATTGCACTGGGATTTTTTTTAAGAAAACAAATCAATCACTCTTTCCACTCCTCATCACGATTTAGCAACCCCTAAGAAAGTCTGTCTATGTAGGAATCTAACGAGGATAGCTCAGTACTGAATTGATATCTATATAAAAGTTTATGTTTAAAATTAAATTCTGGTTTAACATTATTAAATACAAGAAAACAAAAAGATTGACATTAGAGATAGGAAATGCAATGATGTCCAGCTCCAGGAAATACAAAATTGATAATAAAATATGAAAAGATAAAATGATAAATCCTGCAAAAAAAAACTTTTTGAATGTCAAATATTACTTGATATGCTTAAGGTGTGAGAATAACCCTTAGGAAAAAGAATTTGCTTACATTTGGACTGTTAACTATTTCAGGGACATACTATTATAACTATTGCTCTTTCATCGGACCCTCTTTTCATTTTTTTTCCACAACAACTGGAGCTAATGTTCACACAAGCTACAAACTGGTGGAACACTTCCCCACCTATTAAAAGAAACAGTCCAAGATGGTAATCCACAAGATTTCTTTGTCTGTCTCAGTATCTGTCCCCGTTTGACTAAAGGGAATGTTCTCTGAGGAATAGTGGGAATAGTTATTTTATTGTCCCTTTTATACACTTACAGAGAAATGCCACTTGATCCTGTGTATTTAAGCATTGCCATGTGAAGGCCTGCAGTACAGCAGAAAGAGTTAATAATTATTAATGTTTTAGAGTTACCCAAATTTACCATTCATATATGGTTAATCCTTGAATGTGGGTAATACAAATGGTGAGGAAAATATCAGTGAGGCACAAGGAAGACTGCAGACGCTGGAAATCTGAAGCAACATACAAAACGCTGGAGGAACTCAGCGGTCAGGCATAATCTATGGATGGAAATGGACAGTCAACATTTCGGGTCAAGACCCTTCATCAGGACCAGATGAAGGGTCTCGACCAGAAACGTCGACTGTCCATTTCCCTCCTTAGGTGCTTCCTGACCCGCTGAGTTCCTCCAGCAATTTGTGTGTTGCTCCAAGAAAATACAGGTGTATGCTTTCCTTCACTGATCCAAGGAAGTTGTCTGAGAGGAAGATGATAAGGTTCCTACTGGTGACAATCTTAAAAGAAATAGGAGAATATTACAAACAACTGAGAGGTCTTGCCAAGGCAAGAAAAATATTTCTGACTCTCATCTTAACAAACTTGCTGAAGTTTTGGGCTACACTGGGACCCTGCCGAGCAATATCCTGGAGAATGCTGATGCATTACAGCAGTCTTGGTCCTGGAGTCCAAACTCTCACAGGTACATCCCCCCCTGACACCCACTCAAGCTGCATGCTGTGTGCAGCTATGTGGGAACCTGACACAAGCCATTACATTCCATTGGTGCTCTTGCTGCAAAGAATCACCTCATGACTGTGAGGGCTGGTGTTGGATGAGGCAGAGTGAGCATTGTATCCACCCAGTATTAAGATGTGGGGCTCAGGGAATGATGAGTTCAGTCTATTGCCAGTGAACAGCAACACCAGCTCATTGAGTTGTCAGACCATCCAGAACCTGCAGTCTCTCTCATCAACCCCTACTTGAGGTGATGGAAGTTGCTGTCCCATCCTCCCTTTGTCTGGCTGTACATCTCTCCATTATACCTGCTAACACAGAGAAAGCTCTAGGATAGAGGAGAGTTGTTCTGCCAAACCAAGAAGGGAGGAGATGGCAGCTTCCATCACATCCAGACTGAGGCAGCTCCCATCACCGTTGGTAATCTGATAGCTGATACAAGTGATGAGGAAAATGCAAGTGTATGTTTTCTTTCACTGATGCAAGGAAGTTGCCTGAGAGGATGATGATATGTTCCATTGGTGACATCTCATAGGAGAAAACTGCAAACAACCGGATGGTCTTGCCAGAGCAAACTTTCTCTAAAGTTACTTCTATTACGCTGAAACCCTGGAGAAAATGAATAGGTACTAAGGAAGGAATTGGCTTTGGGTGATGGAGGAGGAATGGTGTTTGGGGAAGAACAGTGGAAGTCATGCTCCATCACATTATTGACTAGCACACTCAGTAGGAAAAAGCATGGGCTGGAACAGGCATTTCCAAGTTCAGGGCAAATGGGCAAATGGGCAACTGGCTGTATAAAATAGATCTCAAATGGGCAAGGTCTATTTGCCCACCATATGGCTTTGCTGCAATATTTGTACTATTATCATTATTACTAATACATCTAACACCATTTTATTCAGCTGAAGCTTCTTCATTTCTCTTATTTTATAGATTAAAGGCAACTGAGGACAAAAATTTTTTAAAGCTTTATCTTTTAAGCAATTTCTTAAGGTTATACTTGTATCTCAACTGTTCAATAACCTAAGGCTAACAATAATGTTCTTGCTTTAAAAGAATGGCATTCCTGAAAGGAGATATAGATTTCATGCCATCAAATCGTATTCCCTTTATTTATTGCATTTATTAGAACAAAAGCTAGTTATTCCATTTGGCACAGTCACAAACTAATCACTAATTATCTTCCAAGCACAGCCATCATTTTTCTTGAGGTACTTTGGATGCATTGTCAATTTTGAAAGATCTTGTTGGGTGAATTTCTAGGCGTTTTATGTATCTTTGAGAATTCATTTCAATTCAAAATGATGGAAGCATCCCTTTAAGATTAAAACAAATCCAACACAATAATTTTCTATGTCTATTATTTGTCAGCTACAAAATAGTTCCTTGATCAAGCTCAAGTGGATTTACTGCTGAACTCAGTGGGCACTTGCCTCTGCAGCACAAAATTAGCATTAGTTAGTAAAGCCTCTTGAAGTAATTATGAGACTGTAGAAATCTGAAAATACCTCGCTGGAACAGTAAAAAGTGCATTTTTGAAGCTGGGTCTGAAACACATATTTGGGGCATGGTAGCTGGTACCTTACTTTCTGTTCAGTCTTATTAAATTTCATCTGAGAGTACCTCTTTCTATCACTTAAGTTTTAATGTTCAATTTCTCATTGTTAACAACCGTCAGCTTGATGAACGCAAACGTTCACAAAAAAAGATAAAGTGTACCATATATTTTCTGAGTCTGACAATAAAGTAAAAGGTGTTGATTATTTGATCAAACCTGTCACCACTCAAGTGTATAATTTTTTTTACTGGAGTTATATCCAGTCCAATGTATGCGTTTAGATCAGGAATAGAAGCTGCAAACACATGTCTCCTTTGGTCTGAATTTACTTCACTTTACCAAAACAAGAGAAGCATTAATATTTATCACGGAAAAGATTAATACAACTGATGTTTAGTTAGCTGCAACACAAACAACTTGAAAGGGTTAACATCTGTAAATCTTCAGTTCGAGCACATGTCAAACTTATATTGTAGATGAACTGCTATGGGTAGTTTGTGTCCAAGGGTCAGTACTTGGTTTTGAAAAATTTATTGCTAATTACACTTTCCTCAAGATTGTTTAGCCTTTACAGAAATGAAACAGCTCATCCTGACTTACCGGCTCAGAGCTGATCCATTATCTGTTGGCTGTGTGTCATATCCAACTTCCTGAAATCCTGGACCTCTTTTGTGTTCTGTTTATTCCTTCCTGACAGGACCACCATCTCTCTTTCCTCGACTAGCACATGGCCTCTGTCAAGTTCAGCTGATGACATGACCCTGTTACCCAGACATCAGTCACCATGGGGAAGGAAACCCTCATGCGATTGCCAAATGAAAGGAGCCAGTTTAAGATTTTTTAAAAGACACTGTGCTGTTTAACGGGTACAAAAATGCTGGCTTTTTTTCATAAATACAGAATAAAATCTCATGACAGTATCACTGTTCTGTGTGTAAAAATGGTTTGATAATAAATTCATATGACTAGTATTAGATTACTGGTGCCTGCAAGTGCAACAATAATGCCAAGCTCATCATGATATCCCAGAATGAACCTTAACTTTCTTTCAGTATTTAATTTACAATTGAAATTTCATAATTGTATTTCAATTCAATTAGAAAAATGTGAATAAGCCAAACCCTAAGAAAGAAAATAAGAATGTGCCAAATATTTGTCTTCACTGCTTGGGTGGGTATCTGGCAGAGGATATTTCCTGTACATTTTTTGAGCTTGTTCAATTGTAATTGATTTTACAATTTTGCCATTCATTTCTTAGCCATTCATCCTTCAGACTTCACAAAGACGGCAAATAGGTTGAGATTCTTGTTGCGAAAGCTGGAAGAATTTATGTCTACCTATTCCGTCAATTCCCCTTAATTGGCTACAACCTGTCAAAATCATCTAAACAGAATTCCATTGCTGCCACTACCAGGATTAATAAACTAACTCAGGTCATCTGATGTAATTGGGATTGCAGGAAAGGAAACTCTTTTATCATCCTGTTTACACCATATCCAATATAAGGCTTCCAGTGGGGTTACCAAAATGCCTATATGATTTGGGATTAGTATATATTAGTTTATAAATCACAGTCCGATAATGTAACGACAATACACTGATGGGTGTTTTGCAGAAAATGATCACTATTTTAGTTGGCAGTCCAGGTGACAACAAACCCAGAGATTGGGTTTTAATTGTTTAGAGTTAGGAGTGCTGGAGATGCTTCTCCAAGCTGGTGCACCAGACTTTAACCCAGTACTAACCAGCCCCTTCTCCAGCATCAAAGTGAACTCTACCTGACCTATCAATATCATGTCTATACAAAGCTAAAGGACTAATCGCCAGCATATGATTTCCACCCACAGCCAGTGATAATGAAGTTAGCCACCAAACTGAATTGTACCTCTCAAAGTCACAACAATTGGATGTCTGATAGTGTTTATCAGACTCCTAGTCTGCTCACTACACCATTCCTAGCCTGTTCTGATGGATGTGAACCATTATGCAAGTGAACATAACAGCACAATCTGCTTTGGTGAATTCAGCACTAGTTAAGAGAGCTAACCCACACGATACATACCTATGACAACTGTTCTTCAAGCACCCCTTGCAGTAAAGTCTACTTACCATAGCCAGCAATTGGATGTAATAGGGCATCTTTGGTAGTCAGAGGTAATGAAGTGCCTTAAGGTAATGTGGGCATTAATATTTTACTTTACAAGTCCTGTGGCAGTCCAGAAGAAATTTGTTAGGCTTAGTAGTGGGATGAGAGGGTTGTGCTATCACAAATGGTTAAAAATTTTGGATCTTTATCCTGAGACTAATGAGATCCTATGGAGGGTGTGGGATGCAATGACTGGATAAATATTGAGATGTTTCTACACAATGAGTGAGATTCAAGCGAGGGGACATAGTTACAAGATAAGTGGGCAGTCATTTAAAACTGAGGTGTATAGGAATTTCTCCCCAGAGAAGCTGGTGAATCTTTGGAAGTTTCTACTTGGGAGAGCTGTGGTGGCTGGATCGCTGAGCATATTTAAGGAGGATGCAGCAGAATAGAAATTTGGGCTAAGCATTGGCAGATGGAATTTAATGTCCACAAATGTGAGGTGAATCATTCTAGAATGCCAAATGGGGGTAGGAAATATAGCATAAGTGATAGGACATTAAGGAAAGTTGATGTACAAAGGGTCTTTGGGATTTAATCTACTATTCCTTCACCGATGCAACACAGGTGGATAGGGTAGTGAAGAAGGCATGCAATATAATTACCTTCATAGGTTGGGGCATAGAATATAACAGTCAGGCATTATGTTGCAACTTTACAAAACACTGGTTAGACCACACTCGGATTATTGTGTGCTGTTTTGGTCACCACACTATAGGAAGGATATGGTTGTTCAGGAGGGAGTGCAGAGAGGATTCACCAGGATGTTGTCCGGATTGAAAGACTTTAGCTATGGGGAGAGATTGGGAGGCCTGGGCTTTTCTTCTCTAGTTAAGGAGCTGAGGAATGACCTGATAGAGATATACGAAATTATAAGAGGCATGGATAAGGTAGATAGTCAGAATCTTTTTCCCAAGGTAGGGATATCAAAAACAAGAAGGCATAGGTTTAAGATGAAAGGAGGGAGTTTTAGAGGGGATTGTAGGGGAAAGTTTTTTTTTACACAGAGAGTGGTTGATATCTGGAACTCGCTGCCAGAGGATGTGGTGGAGTCAGATATAATCATGACATTAAAGAGACATTCAGATAGGCACTTAAATAGGCAAGGCACAGAAGGATATGGTCCTAATGCCGGCAGATGGATTAGTGTAGATGGACAGAAAGGTCGGCATGGATGTGGTGGGCTAAAGGGCCCGTTTCTGTACTGTTTGACTCTATGATTCTAGGAAGTAGATGAATCTTTGAAAGATCAGGGAATTGAAGGTTAAATTGAACAGGCATAGAAGAGGAGTTGAAACCTAAGCAGATCGTAATGAATGGCAGGGTAGGCTTGAAAAACCAGGTGTTGAACTCCTTCTCCTACTTTCTTGTGCTGTTCTTGTGTTCCTTAAAAATCTTTCTGTTCTGCAGAAGCTCTGGAAAATTATACGATCAGATTACATGCAATGTTGAAGTTCTGTTAATTCTCTCATGACTTTAATAATTGCTCTAGTTTCTGAGCCAGAAATACATGGGAATAAGATTAACCGTTGAATTAAATATGAAAATCAAGGAAATTTTTCAATGTTTTTGCTTAAAGATCCTTTGAAAAACTCTTCAAGACGTATCTCTTTTTATAATTTTTTGTCACATGTTAACTGAAGACACAGAGAAATGCAACATGCTTATAATTTCTCTGCATTTAATGAGTGTGCAATGAATAGTGGGAAAACAGAATTCACTTCTATCTTTAAACAGCAAACAGTTCTAATGAGCTCCAGACCTGTCATTCAGGTGATTTGATTGGCTCTGATATCTCCGAACCTGATTTCCAGCTGATACATTTGCTTTATTCGTTATGGTCAAATTCCACACCCTGCAAGATACCGCAAATCTGGCAAATATGTTAAAACGATGATTATCAGCTATGAAACTGTTGTGTTTGCATCATTTAAAAGATGGTATCAGCAGAGATAATTGCACCCTAGGACTGGCAACATAATGTAGTTTCTTACACAAGGATGATTGACACATAAAAACAATTTCTTAACGAAATACTTTGGCACTACACTCATAAATTAAAGCTCAAGTCATGCAGATAGGTCTCAGAGGTGCATGGAGGTTCATTGATGTCTATGGTACCAAATGTCAGAAGTAAAGTACAACCCCAACATATTTTATGTTTAGCACAGATGTTCAAGGAAGATCTTTCACATCTGTGGTTTTTTTTGAACAAGGAGAGAAATCTGAAGTTAAATCCACTAACATTTCCAAAACTTAGTAAGACAAAGATCCATTTCTACTTGAATTTAACGTGCAAAAGTATCAAATAGTTACATTGGCTCATTATGTATAGATGTTTATGTTTTATTTAATTTCTGTAACATTCCACATTTTATTACATTCTTTAATATTGGATGATTTCAATTGCCATTATTTTACTGGCACTTAGATGTGGTTACTACTTACATACTTGTTTCATTCTAACAATGATTTTCTTTTGAGATTGTGTGCAATATTTAAGCAATAAGTAAAGACCTTGCAACTTCATTTATTAAGAATATTTTGAACTGTTAAAAAGGAGATGGGAATAAATAGCAACAAAATTGCAAATGGTACTAATTATTGTTGTAAAATATTGATGTACTCTATCAAATTGTTGCTTATGTTTTAGGTAAGAGTAGAGTTTGCTAGCAAACGAGTTTGAAATGGACTCCACCGATGTTACCTTTATACTTTGAATTCTTTGAATTAGGCAGCAAATATTTCACACACTTTTTTCACTTCTTCTAAAACTGGAACAGAAGCTACATTGGCTGTCTCCTGCTTGATCTTCATTCCAATTCAGTGGCACTTTTGGATTTGCGAAATAACTAAAATAATTTGCTATTCACGGGCAGTTGACCTAATCCGTCACATTCCTACATGCACACTCGATGTGGGGATAGATATGTAGATGTTGCAAAACAGGTAGTGAAAGGTCAAGCAGATCACATGTCACTGCTCCAACTTAGAAAGATGCCGTTTGGTCTCAGCCTCTCCAATCTCTGGCAGTCTGCATACTTTTAAGTGGCGTCTTCTGCCAAACTCTTTTCCTGGAATATAATTTTCAATTTTTATTCTTCCTGTGGGATAGTGGTGATCATTATCATTTGCTCAGAATATGGTGAAACAGCATTATCTTTTGATACCACCAGGCATGAAGTACAGTTGACTTGTTGCAGTTAATACAGTAACATTAACCAACCACAAGATAAGATTCCAATGACAAGATATATGTTATGACCAACTCCATACCCCAATGGATTAGTCTCTTCAAGTTTTGTTCTTTACGTAGATTTAAATTGTTTTGTGGCATGTATAATTTGGAATCCACTTGTAAAAAAAAGAGCTAATTCATCTAATTTTAATTGATATAAAAAGATTTTTGTATAAAATACCTTTTAATATTAATTTCAGACAATTAGGTGTTGATTTTGACTGATTCTCTATTATCATCCTATTTTACTTTTCCAGGTTCTTAAAAGTAATTTCTCATTAATCTCATTAGGAAGTGCAAATCTAGGTGAAACAATGGGTTAGAATGTTGGATTGGCTCCATGCTTCTATGAGAAAAGATCCTTGCAAAGTGCAGGATCTTCTTGATTTTCTTTTTTACTTCAAAATAAACTTGATTCATAAAATTATATGCGAGAAATACAAAAAAAAGTGCATGGCTTTCTTTACATTCACAGTGTCGTTCAATTTATAAATTCATAGTGTTATTGGTTCTATACATTTGTAGTGTGAGCACATTCTGCATACAGAGAACCATTGCCAGCCATGTGGACCCCTTTGGGCACCACAAAAGTGCCCACGTTTGAGAGGTTTTTACCACATGATAAAATTATAACTTGTCAGTGATAGCTGTGTGTCTACAATTTATCACAGTGTGCTTCATGTGAGTGCTGCTGCCCTCTAGGATCATGGTAACACACAATTAGTCCACTTGACTGCAAAAACAAAACACTTGGCCCAGATGAACAGTTATCAGCTTGAAATGCTAACTATTTCTTTGTTTCTCTTTTCACAGATTCTGCCTGACCTGCTCTATGATCGCAGTATTATCTGCTTTTAGTCCAACAGACTACCACTGAAGCCGGAGAAGGTGTGTGATTGCAGAGGTAAAAGTGAACCAGTATAGGCTGCTTGATCATCTCAGTAGGGAAAAAGTGTTTTGGGAGTTTGGTGTCAAACATGCAAATGATGGGCCGGCCCAAAGTAACTGACTCAGTACAACTGTGACTTTAACACTCGGCATGTTGGCCTGAGAACCAAATCTGAATTGAGCTTGCTTATCCTTCCAGTACATTTGGAGATTTGTCACAGGGAGATATTACCAAACAAACAGAGGAAAATATCCAAGGATGTGCCCATAGCATCCTTGATGAATTGCAACATCTCCACTGACTCCTGAGAATATCCAACTCAAAATGGAGAATAAGCATTTGGAATAGTATCAAGGACTTTGAGTCTATGCATCAGAAGTGCTGCATATGGAGTGCACCACCTAACAAACTGCTTACCTGCTTGGTCTACCAGGTACCACCTGCACTATTTATGAAAGGGTCTGTGGTTCCCACATTGGCCTCATCAGTCACCTCAGAACTCACAAAAGTGGAATGGAAACAAGTCATCCTCAATCCCGATGGTCTGCCCAAGAAAAAGAAGGGACTGGCTCAATCAGTACAAATGGATTTAATCAGCAGTGAAATAAGACATTGTGGCGACTCACCGTTTAGTCGGGCGAACCGGCTCGGCAGTCGGGTCGCGCGGCGTCGGAGCGACGAGGCCCAAGGTGGTGGCCGGCCTCGTCTTTCCGAGCGACGGGGAGAACCCGCGCGCGGGAAAGTCTTGATGACGTAGGACTTACGTCATTGCCGGTTGTTTTGGGCGGGAAGAGTCTCCCTTAAAGGGCCCGCGCAAGGCGGGAAAATAAACCACTTCTGTTCGACAATCCTCCGACTAGCATCTTGTTTTATTTCGTGGTAGCAACCGCTACAACATTTCAATTATTTTCACCCCTTAGAAAATAAAATTACATTGACAGAAAACTGTTGTTTGAAGGAAAGCTGTCTGGCCTTTGAACTTCCTCTGCCAATAAATAAATATTTCTGTGGCATCCACTTTTTGTCAAAATCTGAACCAGTAACTTTGCACATACCACTTGAAGGTCTAATCTTACACTGAGAATGTCATCATGCAACCACTGAAAGTCAATGTGACCCTGACAATGAAAAGGAATTATGACAGAGGTACATAGCAGAGGTACAAAGGTCTGAACTGAAAGCATTGATTTATTTTTTTCAAATATATGCCTGTTTTCAATGGCTTTAACAGATGCAAGTCAAAATGGCAGTCACATGCAATATTCTAGCAGAAGACTTGGCACATTATAAATTTGATGCAAAACAAAAAGAAACTGAATATTTACAACTTCTTACTTTTAATAATTCTCATACTTAAGTCACCACCCAATTAATAAGATGATTACTTATTCACTTAACAGTGAACTGAGACAAAGTTTTCAAAATTTGTGCAATGACTAGTTAGAAATAGTTATCTTAGTTATCTTAGGAAGAGCAACATCATGAATGATAATATATCTTAAAAGTCTCTGGTGTTTTTTGCAGTTTATTTTAAAGATTTTATAACACTATAAGTTTCACCCAAGTAATGATGCACTGATGTATTAGCACTGTTTCAGAGCTAAGTGCACTGAGAAGAGAGGGTTGAGATTTGGTAATCTGGGACGAAGTTTATCAACATTTCTGGGGGAGGACCAGAATCTTTCAGGCCTCCAAATTCTAAAAGCACAGCAAAATGGAAAGATTTTCACTTGGTTATGCTTTTCTTGGTACAATTTGCTTAAAATTGGCAAGATTAGTCCAAAGAATTATGGAAATGAATGCAAAAGATTATGCTTTTTTTCTGTGGGTATTAGTCCCTTCAATAAATTGATTGTTGCCTTTAAATTCTTGTTGAAAGCATTCACATGAACATTTTCTTAAAATTCTCAAAAAATGCTTGAATAATGAGCTATGGGCTAGAGGTACACATTATTCAGATAAGCATTTCAAATTTGTCTCAGCATAACTTAAGTGAAGGAATTGGTATGTTATGAATGAATATATAATTTTAAAATCTTTAGGACGCATAATCATTAGTGGATAAACAAAGTTATTTAAAGAAATGCTCAAATATTCATTTCACAAAGTATCCATGTCTTTTTTGTAAAAAGTGAGTAGCCTAGTCAGTAGGGCATTGACTTTTTGCTTAAGATTTAATGACTGCAATGGGATTCAGTCTACAGTTTAATCTAATATATATTGAAATATGATAACTACAAATTTGATTCTTTGGGAAATAAAGGGGAAATCATTCTACCTTTCAAAGCTTCTTCCTGTAAAACTGCAGGGAGCTTTCGTGAACTGTATATTCAGAATGCACAAAGTTCTCTGTAACTATGTAAATGAGAAATATCCAGTCAACTCCCAGGTATTTAATACTTTAAAAGCTACAGTGTAAGTACATTTCAATAGAACATTCAAAGGATAAATTTAATTGATAAAAATATAGCAGATGATTTTTTGGCATGTTTCAAAAGAATATAAATCCATTTGAATGATAATATTCTTTACATTAGCCTAACCCAGGGGAGTCAGAACAAAACCTCTTTTTATTACTCCGTCACTCATGACTATGGATTCAGCTGCTTAGGCCCAAGCTCTGGAATTTTTTGTTAATCCTCACCATCTCTTGCTTCTCCTTCAAGACATTCTTTGGAACTTCAAATCATTGGTCATTTTTCTAAATGTCTTTAGGTGGTTCAAGGTGAAAAGTTATTTAATAATGCTCCCGTAGAGGTCATCAGGATGTTTTACTACATTGCAGATCTGTATGGTGGTACTAAAATAGTAATCTCGAATTTAGATTAGAAAAAAATTATCCCTATTCTCTGCACATAAATAGTGCATAAAATTCATTTTGTGTATGTTTTGAACCATCGCTGACATCCTGGCTCTAGGAATTGGACTAGTCACTTATTGTTTCAATTTAGCCAATCAGTGGTGTCACTTCCCGTCATATTTTGTGCACCTAATGATATTATCAGCATGTCCATCATGCATTTCTGACCTTACCGATTAAAGTGATTGGGAGCTATGATCTTCATTGTTCACCTGCAGTAAAACTAGGAGCAGGCAACGCAGGAAGTGGGGAACATAAAGGGATCCTTGTGAGCCATTGATTTTATCTTCACTCACTCACACATTGATTTATAAAGGCTGGATGGGGACTTTTCATGGCACAGGAACTAATCGCAGCACAGGGACTAATCATAGCACGAAGATTAATCATGACACGCGAATAAATCACAGCACAGGAATTAATCTCGGCACAGTAGCTAATCATGGCGCGGGGACTAATCATGACACTGATCATAGCATGGTGTCTGATCACAGCATGTGGATTAATCACAGCACGAGGATTATTCACGGCACGGGAACTAATCACCATATGGGAACTAATCATGGCACGGGGATTGATCACCACACAGGGGTTAATCACATCATAAGAACTAAACACAGCCAAAGGAGCTCATCGCATCACGGGGATTGATCATGGCGCGGGGACCGATCGAGGCAAATGAAGTGATCATGGCGCATGGTTTATTCACACCATGAGGATTATTCACAGCAAGGGGATTGATCATGGTACAGGGAGGGATCATGGGAGAGGGACTGATTGAGGCAAGGAAATTAATTACATCACAGAGCTGATCACAGCACAGGGAGCGATCAATCCCATGAAAGTTGATCATTGCATGGAGACCAATCACAGCAAGCCAACAGATCACACAAGGGGACTGCTCACGTATCGGGACTGATCACTCAAGGGGAATGATCACTCAAAGGGACTGATCACACATGGGGACTGACTGTGGCACAGGGTCCAATGGGCTGTTGCATAGCACGGGGGTCCCATTGCCCAGCACTGCTTCCTTCACTCCTTCTCCCACCGCAGTGCCCCACCTCAGTTTGCTTCAGTTACCCTCTCCCTCTCTGATTTCCTACCTCCCATTTTCATTCCTCTCCAAGCAGCTTGTGTGTGAATGAGGAAGCAGCTGCCAAATGTGACCACATTCACTGGCTTCCGACACCTTGAGATGGGGAAGAAAACACGACAGTGATTCCTCAAACCGAAGAGGTCCTAACTAAGCAATTTTTTGGTAACACACAATTTTTATGCTAGGGCACGATGGAGTGTCCATTTATCAAATCAAAAATGGGTGAAATCCAATTTCTAGATTAAAACATGTTAGTGCATCACAAACTGAATAAACTCATGGCCAGTCACATTTGATCACCTTGGAGATGGTCCAGAAGGTATATGATAACATGAGGTGCAGCATTAAAATAAGTAAAGTATTGAAGTCTTAATATTGCAAAGAGAAATCCATATGAAAAATGCATGTGATATCCAACAAGAATTCAGGCTTAAAATGCTACTGTTGTAAATAAAGCTGAGCCATTTGTTGTCACTATGAAATATTTTATAGAGTCATAATGCATAGAAGGAGGCCCTTTGCTTCACTGAGTCCATTCAGACTATCAACAGAAGCCCATTTACAGTAATCCTACATCAATCCCATATTATTCTCCTGATATTCCCCTCCTCCCCCACCCCCCCAGATTCTGCCACTCACCATCTGACTATATGTAATTTTCAGGACAGATTCACCTACTAAATCACATTGGGAGAACGTGCACACTCCACACAGGCAGTTCCAGAGATCAGGACTCTAACTCAAGAAGAGATGAAGACAGCACGTCTGATAGCTACACCACCCTGCTTTGCTGTGGTAGCTCAAGAAATGCCAGGGCAGTTACCTGGTGAATCAGCCTCTCCAAGCCCTTGCACTCCTTTTTGACATGCAACACCCAGAATTTCGCATTCCACAAGTGCTGAAACTGGACAACTTTGTCTCTCTGTTGCTTTTGTCCTCATGTCCTTGATCCAATATGATGCCACTGCTGCTCTGTGGAAATCAAAATTATGGGGTGAGACTGAGCAGCATGTCACTGAACTCATTTCTGGAAAGATAGCTAACAATTTGGGGTAGTGAAGAAAAATCAGGCCGATTCAATGAGAGGAAAGAAGTTTGCAGTGAGAGAGACACAATCTATCATTTGGGACAAGAAGGAGAGCTCCTTCTCATCCTGATTCCTTAAAAAATTCTCAGCCTAGAAATATAAACTGTTTTCCAGTGACTTCAAGGGCTACAGTACTGCTCAGATCAAATTTCAGATGGCTTGGAAACCTGACAATGGCCTATGAGAAAAAAATGTCCAAATGAACCACAACACCACCACTTAATGTACACCCTTCTCCCATGATTCAAGCAATCACCCTATGCCTGAGTGAAATGGTGACAATTGGTGAAAGCTTAATGCTATGTTCATTCCCCGCCCTCCACAATTCATTGTCTCAGAATAAGGGGGCACCCATGTAAGCCTGAGATGAAAAAGAATTTCTTCTCTCGGAGGATTGTGAGTCCTTGGAACTCCTTGCCCTGGAGATAGTATGGGGGCAGAGTCCTTGAGTATATTTAAGGGTGAGATGGATAGATTTCTAAACAGTAAGGGAATCAAGGGTTATGGGGAAAGGGTAGCAAAGTAACCTGAGGAAGATCATATCAACCAAGATCTTATTGAATGAAAGAGCAGTCTTGACTGGCTGAATGGCCTACTCCTATACATATTTCTTATCATCTTTTGGGAATGTCAACAAAGCCCAGTTTGGATGGGAAATGGTTTAAAGTCAATTTATATCAATTTATTTATAAAACATAGCCAGATTAAACAATGGAAAGTTCCACGTAACAAAGAAGGAATGTGCATAAGTCCAACTCCAGCAATTTTTGTCAGCAACACAACTCACATGTTTTAATTTTAAAGCACCCCGTCACTTATAGTGTTCCCACACATTGGTATCAATACCTACTATTTAATCTGTTAAATGTGCTTACTTTTTAACTTAAAGTGATAATGCTCTGCTACTGTGCCAGGGCTGGTGCTTTTAAAATGAACAGTTTGATTGTACAATGGTACACATTATGTTGACCCTGGCCTAATCTCATTTTTCAAGCAGTTTGTGGTATAGTGACCTGAAATACCTGCCATTGCATTTGCTACTCCAGCTAACCTCAAGGGAAGCAGTAAAGGCTGATCAAATTTGGATGCTTGTATTAACACTGCATACTTTAAAAGGAAAATAAACTCACTTAGAAACTCCAGGTATTAAATTTCTGTACAGGAACACTCCCCAGAAACCTGCCAGCCTAAAAGAGATGACACTACGAGGTAAGAATTCCTTTGATCTCTATGTGTAAATGCATTTGAGAAAAAAACCTTCTTATCTGTATTTAGGTGAAACCACAATTGCATTCTTTCAGCATATGTTTACTGGAAAAAGACAGATAAGTTTAATTTTTCATTATACAAAGTAACATAGAGGAATACTTACCTTATTCAGATTTATGGGCCTTCTGGATTAAATAAATGCAGTTTTATTTTGTTTTATGATGACGGCTTACTTCAATAAACAAGCTGATGACGTCCAAGACTAAATTTAAGACACTAGCAACTATCTAATTGTTTTGAACAATTGGAATTTGTGCAAAGCATACCTTTAACATCAGTAATGTACTTGGAAGAAAGAACTTCCATGTATAGAGTGCATTATCAGATGCTCAGTTTGTCCCAAAGTACCTCATTGTCTACTATGTATCCTTGTACTACATTAGGTTGTAATGCAGCAGCCAGTTTTGGGCATTTCAAGATCCACAAAAAGCAAAGAGAAAAGCATCTCAAGGTAGCACCATGTTCAAGAGCTTACACTGGGTAGGTCACACAGCTCTGAACAGTGCCATGAGGTCTTTACCATCCACATCACTGAGCCTCAGTTTAACATCTCATCCAATAGATAGCATACCTGGCAGCATAAGAATCCTTAGGGCACCACACTGAAGCATGAACCAATTTACATGCTTAAGGTCTCAAGTGAGCCTTGAACACACAAACTTCTTTTTCAATGGCAAGTGTGTTACCACTAGACCAAGGCTGATGCTATCTAAAGAAATGATGAAACAGTAAGAGAATCTCACTAAAAAAGGACATTTCCACTCTGAGTTTGGCTGCAATTCCTACATCCTGTCAAACATACTTGGGTGAGGTCATCTCCCTGTTGGGAGACTGACAGAAGCAAATGAGCTCTGTTCTTTGAAACTGTGCCCAGCACGTATCACTTAATGAACTACACACAGCAAACCTTTCTAATCACTTGTCTTATCTTGATTTCCCTGGTACTTGTTGCTGCAGATAAAAGTGAAATTGTTCAATACCTGCAGTTTAGAGAGGAATTGGCAACTGCTGGTGTATGTGCTTGCTGGTATTTTTAGTGAGTTTTGATAGAAAGGCTGTAATCTGATCAACGGTAAACACAATCATGATAACAGCTTTGCTGCTACTGCTGGCGCTGAGGTATTGATTCTGTACTACCAGGGCTGTTTGATGTCGCCTTAGAGCATTCAGGCAGGAAAAACAATTATTGACTGATTTCACCATGCGTACAATGTGCAGTGGAGAGGCTGGTGGCAGAGATATGCAGAAATAGTCTTTTTGTTCATTCAGACAGTAACTTGACACAGGAGCCAGTGCAGCTGCTTTAATTTATGTCCTTCAACTCCATGAAACATGATAAAAGATTACACATTGCATTGGTTAAAAGACTTAACACTTTAAAGAGCATAATTATGAAGGGAAAAAGCAAACTGACAGAAAAAAAACATGAAAGTAATATGTCAAATGCCAGCAAAGGTTGCCATTGTGATCCTTAGAATGACTGTGTCAAGACCTGAGAGTTATACCTTTGCTTTATACTTAATTTAATGGTGATAATAGTTCAAGTCCTGGCAATATATAACCCTGCAAATAATCTACCCAATCACATTTTGCTGTTCTTTTTTTAATTTCTCAGATGACTTGTTTTGTCAGCCAGGGGCTCAGTTGGCTGCACAGTGGTTTCTGAGTCAGAAGGTTGTGGATTCCCCATCTCGAGATACTAAAGAACACAAATCCAGGAAGGCACCCCAGCACAGTACCATGGGAGGGACTATCTTCAGCTCCCCGCACTGTTCCAATGAACCTCAACACAAGCCTGAGAATAGCACCTCATCTTCAGCCTGACACATTACAACACGGTGGACCCAACAACTCAATGAGTTCAGTTAATCAACAATTACAGCCTTTGAATCTCAGATTTCCATCATTCACGTGTTTTTTTAATTCTTCTCCTGGTAATTTCAGATTTTATTCATCTTCTCCCATTTACATCTTCTCCAAACCAACCTTTTATCTCAACTACCCTCTTTCACAAGTTTTGTCATTCATTTTCTCCTGCCAGACTTCCTTGATCACTGACCATCCTTCTGGTTCTCCCCACTTCTCCTCTCTTTCTCTTACTTTAAAACTTTCGATAGTTCTGATGAATAGCCATCAACCTAAAATATGGAACATTTCTGTCTCCCCAGACGTTGCCTGACTTGCTGCATTTGCTAGAGAAATAAAGGACTGCAGATGCTGGAATCTAGACGAAAAACACTATGATGCTGGAGAAACTCAGCAGGCCAGGCAGCATCTGTGGAGAAAAGCAGGTGGTCAACGTTTCGGGTCAGCTGCATTTGCTGTTTTATTTCAGATTTCAATCATGTGCAATATTTTTCTTTTGACTTAATTTTAATGTTCTTACCAATATATAATCCCACAACCAACGACAGATTATTTTACAGAACCTGCTTTGTACAAATTAGTTGACAATTTCTTACATTGCACTTCAAAGGTATTTCATGGGCTGCAAACTAAGTGAGAGGGATGTTGGCGAAGAGGCATAAGTACAAGTCTTGCTTCTTTCATCATTTGACAGATGCATCATTCTACAGCTGGGAAAATTGACACCTTCCTTCATGAATTTCACCATAAGGCATTCAATGGGAAGGATCCCACTTAAATAAGTAAAGGAATCCCCAAGTAAATACCAAATGGACTATAGTTTTATCACTTTGGGTTGTAGACTTACTTTTTCCTGATGAAAACTTTCTTCCTTTAAGGTGTTGATGATTCTCTGTCCATTCAGCTACCTGTTTTCAACGTTTTGTTCTTTCAATAGTTCTGTTCAGCTGAGGACTGAATCCAGTAGTTCAAGAAAGTGTTAATGAAAATCTAAAAACAGCTGATGCTGGAAATCTGGAATAAAAAAAAGTAAAATGCTGGAAACACTCAGCAGGTCAGGCAGCATCTTTGAAAAGAGAAGCAGAGCTATCATTTCAGGTTGAAAACCCTTTGTCATTTCTTTGACCTGAAACATTAACTGTGTTTTTCTTTCCACAGAGGCAAGGAATTGTTAAGACTGAAAAGGATAACAAGTATGTTTTGAGGTAACAGACTGGTAAAACTGCTGAAGTTTTTATTAATAGTAAAGGGATGGAGGGTAGGAATGAAAAAGACTGGAAAACATCAAACAGGAAACTAAACAATTAATCTCAATTTCAACAGGAGATGCAGGAAAACTAAGAGACCACAAAAGAAATGGTCAAAGTGAGCCTACAGCCTTGCTTTACAAGATGATATCAGGGATCAGATACTAGATAGAAAGAGAGATTTAGATTCCAGTTATAAATTCCTGTGGCAGCATCATAGGGTAGAATTGGGGTGAAACAAAACATTTGCATATTGAAAAATGCTCCTGGGACTTGGTTATTCAGCTGCATTGTAAGTGGATCAGATGTGGCAGTTAAAGCTCCAAGAAGGCTTAAATAAAAATTAAAGTTGTTTCTTTGTGATTGACAGCAGTAGGGAATTCACTTGCCTCACGTCTGCTATCATTTGGCAAAAGGAAGCAAATTTGGAGTGGTTGGCAAGTTTTGCAGTTCAGTGATTCTCTCTTAGTATGTTTAGCTTCATCACATCTTGGTCCCAATACTGAAACCAAGCCAAAGAGGGCAGTATTAGAGGTAAGGCCTGCTGGTGCTCCAGCTGAAGGTTCTATCTGATGTTGATTGTGCTTCTTTAGGTCCCACATTATAGTTGTGTGCATAATACACTGAACTGGGTATAGAAAGATAGTCATTTGAATAGTTTGACAATTGAACAGGTTAGATACTTCTCTTCAATCTTTATTAATGCATCCCTTTTTTTAGGAAACTTCTCAGTACAACATCTGAGCAGAAAACTTACACACAATCACTCCCTGGAGTTGCTGCAAGATTGGAGAATTTATAAACAAATTTGGCTGTATCAGCTCTCACTGGTCTCACTGGTAATATCCAGAATACTCCATTAAAGTACCAAACGCCTCTTAATTTTGCTCTTAATGAGCAATTACCCTGTTGAAAATGCCAAACTGCTTCCCTCTCTTGGGAATTGGGCCTAGGTTCCCACACAGGGCCTCATTGAGGTCAGATTAAATGCATAGGTTTGTGGGTTGGTGTTGGATTTCCACTTGACTTCACTTTCAGCGTGTTTATCTCTCTGCCCACTCCCAAACCCACCTCCTTGCTTGTATAAAAATTTTGCAGTGCTGACAAATTAGAAAGCAAACACTTGAAATTTCTATGGTGGTCTTCCAATCATCCACTGAATGTAAACCGTGGAGAAAAATGTACATATATTACCTTTTATGTTGTTTTTTCTGGAGTATTCATTGAATTTATGCCAGGCAATCAAGAGAGCCCATATGGAAAGTCTTCCCCAAATGTTGTCAACACTTTGAAACTATTTATTATTTCCCAATTTTATTGTCTGCATCTAAGGTGGCTATTATAAAATTAGTTGCTCCAATTCAACTTCTATTTGATGACACAAACATTATAACTTGAAGGTTGGATAGTGGTTAAGAGAATGGAGATACAAGAGCGAGAGAACTGGTTGGGGGAGGGGTGGGAGGTAGGATGTTATATTGATCATGGTTATCATACAAGTGCAGGTTGTAAAGAAAATGATAGTCTGATGGGAAAATGGACAGTTTCATAAAATGTTAGATTAGTCATCTTCATGACATGCAAAGGTCCTGACATATAGGATTTGAAATAAGCTAGAAGCTGAGCTTACAACATAAATAAGGAGTTCAAGCAGTATCAAACAGAAAGAAGCCAAACAGGCTTGTATTAATAAGAAAATGTAAAATTCCAGTCCTGGGAATATAGAATAAGAGGAAATAATTACGTATCATGCAATTATACAACAATGTAATGATAGCAGGGGTTCATCTGGGGGAGATTGTGAGTGGGGAATATCTGTCATGCTCATGAACAACAGGTCAACATACTGAAAGGTATAGCTGTCAAGGAATGGGAGAATAATTGGTTCACTAAGCAATCACTAGGTATCAGGAAGGTGTTTCCTGTAGGATGGAGCAGAGACTATTAGGAAAATATAAAACACAAAAGGATTTTTTTTTAACTTAACCAAAAAGATTGGGACATCACAAAACAGTTACAGTTGGGTTTGTTTTTAAAATAATTCTGCCTGTTAATGTAATATTACAGATGCCAATAATGATGGTAGCTGAGGTTTATTTTTCACTCTGGATAACTGTATCTGTTATGACATTCATGTGCAAGACAAAAGGATTACGTCCCGAGACATGAAAATATCTCACAGTTCCAGTAATACAATTATATAGCAGGGTTTATCTTTGCTTGTGGAGCACCTACCAGAAAGATAGATATGAAAAGAGAAGACTGGCCAGCTTTCTTTGTTTATGTGTGAGTAAGTGGAGCGTGTAGATGAAACTGAATGTAGAGATGCTGTGGGTCCAATGTGTGGCAAGCTGGTGGTAAGAGCACACAGATAACTTCTAACTCCTTTGAGGTACGTGGGCAGTGGAAGACTTATACTAATTCTTTATACCAAATTTAAACATGGAAAGAGGCATCTGTAGAGAAGGAAATTGACTGGAAGAGGCTATTCTGGATTCAGGAGCAAAATCTTTCAAACTGAAGTTAAGGAGAAAAGCTAAGTGGTGAATGTTTGAGAAGATAGATCATTATTGTGATCCTCCTGTAAACTTTATTTGAGTAAGATAACAATGACATATTGTGAGAATTCTAAACATATCCATGAATAAAATGTACAAGAACAATGCACCACTGGTGTTATTTTCTTGGAAATCCAGTTTTATTGTTCAGTAGAAGAGCAAGGATATCATGTTAAACTTACACAAATTATTCTCTCAATCTCTCGTAACCATACTAGATATCTATATCCATTAACTAATTTCACTATGAATATTCAGAATCAGAATCAGAATCAGAATCAGACTTATTATCACTGACTTAAATAACATGAAATTTGTTGTTTTGCAGCAGCAGTACAGTGCAAAGTCATAAACTTACCGGAAATTACAGAAGTAAATAGTGTGTAAAAATAGAATAACAAGGTAGTATTCAAGGTTTCATAGACTATTCAGAAATCTGTTGGCACAGGGGAAGAAGCTGTTTCTGAATTGTTGAGTGTGGGTCTTCAGACCCCTGTATCTCCTCCCCAACGGTAGTAACAAGAAGGGGGCATGTCCCGGATGGTGAGGGTCCTTAGTGATGGATGCCACCTTCTTGAGGCACTGCCTCTTGAAGACATCCTCGATGGTGGGGAGGATTGTGCCCGTGATGGAGCTGGCTAAGTCTACAATCCTCTGCAGCCTCTTTCAAAGCTATGTATTGGAGCTTCCATATCAGGCAGTGATGCAACCAGTCAGAATGCCCTCCATCGTACATCTCTTGGAATTTGTAAGAGTCTTTGGTAACATACCAAATCTCCTCAAACTCCTAACAAAGTAGAGCCACTGGTGTGCCTTCTTCGTGATTGCATCAATGTATTGGTCCCAATGTTCACAGCCATGACAGGTGAAACCCAATTTCTAGGCATCCATTTTAGATGTGTGATGCCAATTTTGCACTCAGCAGTAATCCCCATTTACTTGTTCTGTAAGAGATAATGGAATTATGTCAATATATGTTTCAAACAATGCTAGGATGGTTAAATCTCAAAAGGTGGGAACTGTGCATTCCTTGATGGGAACTGCAGAGATTCATCGCATAGCAGCGCTTTTGCACGGAGAAGGTCAGCAAAGCTTCAAGTGACTCAGTGCTATAGAACCCACAACCAAGAAGCATGGAGCTGAGGAAAAGTGAAGGGGAGTGAGAACACAATAATCCTCAGTGTGTGTGGGCATTCCTCCTTTGCAATCCACTACAATGTGACTGGCATAGTGCCACAGCAAGGCGTGGGATGATCAATGGCACAGATACTGCATACTGCATAAAGGTGCATAAAATGACAAGGCAGCAATGAAACAAGGGAAAATAACCGAGAAAATATTTTGACAAATGGAGTATCAGTCCAGCAGATATATTAATGTCTGAATGGCGACCACCTAATTCACACCTTTGTAGGGATTTCACTGCATGAACTCTTTGTCCTTTTGTAACTCAAAAATCATTTCAGGTTGCACCTTTGGTCTCTAATTTATGTCAGAATGGGTGGAATTTGATTTTGCATGAGTCGGAGTCTCATATGCTGTAGCTGGCAAATATGGAGCATGCTCATGTGAGTAGTGGGAATGCTCAGTCCAATTTTCAGACAAGCAGAATCTAATTTGGAAATAATCAGTGACATGAGATAACCTAAATTGCTTCTTATACATAATTTGCACTTAAAACAGCTGTCTTTAATCAATTTGGTTTCTGGGCTCTCATTCTTTCATCTTAAGTGGATCTCGGTTCAATAGAAATGCATCCATAAAACAATATTTTAACTCAATATGTTATCCCAATGTCAAATCCTTTGCAAGGTGGTTTAATAATACCAGCAGCGAGGGAAGGCAATGTGAAAGGTGACAGAGTGATGAAAAATCGTTCCAGGAGATGCTGGAAGGTGGTAGGTTGTGCTTGGGTGGTGAGAATCCAAGAAAATAAATGTGAGGCAATCACATCAACAAAATAAAACAAAATACAGAGAGATGAGTTCCACTGCAGCATCTGGGGAATTTATATTCAAGTAATGAAATAAATCAGGGACTTTTTTTAAAAAAAGCAAGCTTGGCTCAATAATGGTTATCATGAAACCACTAAATTGTTGTAAAAACATATTTGGTTCATTAACATCCTTCAGGGAAAGAAATCTGTTTCCCTTACTCCATCTGGCCTATTTGTGAGTCAAAACCCACAGCAATGTGGTTGACTCTTAACTGCTTATGGCATTGCTAGAAATGTTCGCATCCCATTAATAAATAATAAAAAGATGGAATGACAAGCTACATGATGTGCAGAAGCAGTATTCAGTTCTTTGTTGTGTTTCCAAAACCTCCATTCTCTGTATATAGTGGCTGATTGAGCTGGGCCACATTCGGTATTACTGTAGTTAGGTTAACCCTCATCCTCATGCAGAGCAGTGTGTCACCGTGGAAGTATGGATTTAGATCAGATTACTAGCACTACTGTGATAATAATTTCATAGTCTCTGAGCTACATTTAATTGAGAATTGGAAGGTCAGACTGAATACTGGAGCAAATGAACGTGCATTGTGTAGACCAATAATATTGAAAAACCTATATAAAACAACGTGATTGATTTGGATTAAAAGGATAGTGGGAAGGAATTTCATCAGTAAACATTTGGGAAGAAATTGGACAGTGCTGTTAAACAATGTTGAGAGTGCAATTAACCTGGGACACCTACCCTGCGCAAGTTGCATAAAATTCATGTTCCCTTCTCAGATTATGATTGTAGCTTCCAGCCAGCAATTCAAACTGCACTGCTTATTGTTGAAGCCAGTTTGGGCTAATTGAGGCGACGGCTACACCTCTTAAAAGGGAGGTGCTCATTGCCTCCAGGTATGAGTGGAAGCCAATTCCAAAGACTGGGAAACCTCTCAGAAGCCATGGCAATAACAGAACAAGGAGTGAACATGGAAAACTTCCGACATGGCTCTGGTCCAGGGAGCTACCTAGGTCAAGTCTGAAGCAAGTATGAGGTGTGAAGGTTGATGGAGGTTGGTTGCAGTAAACACCAGAAATATAGCACTCTGTATGAGGTTGCAGAGACATTTAGAGATCATACACTTCAACAAAGTAATTTCAAATCAGAGTCACTCACTCACTGCCAGTAGCAACAGATTTGCAGGGAATGAAGTGGATCCAAGCCAGATTAGAGGAGAGTGTGCTGGCCAGCATTGTAATTATGGGTACAGAATCCTTGGCCTATGACCATACGGAGATCACTGGAAGTTGATGGCATGATCCAAGCTAATCTGTATTCACACATCCCAGTTCCCTCTTTTGTCACAGTTCTTCTGATTTATAAAATGTAGGTGGTATAAGTGTTCAGTTCACTCTTGCTTCATCCCACATTGGGACATTTGTTGCTTTCTGAGAAGAGTTCTGGTGCCATCTGCCTAGAGAGTGAAGCCATCCATTGGTTCTGTTCTGGAAAGCACAGATGAAGGCTTCATTAGGGCTGTCCATAGGTGAAGGCTGAGGCGGGTGTTTGGGTTATTGGCAGACCTGAGTGGAAGTTTGTGGGAATTGTTAAAGTGTTATAGCGTATGAGAATCAAGATCCTATCTGTACAATGTTTTGTACAGATCCCAAAGCCTATGTTTTCTAGCATGGAAGTGGTGGCTGGCTCCATTTAAACACTTGTGCACCCAACCATTTTAAGCGTCTGAGAGCAAGTTCTAAAATTTCACTGTAATTTGTGTAAAAGCTGCCCAATATTTGGTTGCTGCAGTAGCATTTCTAATTTCTGCCATATAAATTCAGACTGGTGCCTTTGTATGCATGAGCTTATAGCTTGATGCCTTCTTTTACTTCCTTAGTTACCTAAGGCTGGTTCTCCCCACACTTACTGTCCTTGCTTTTAACTGGAATATATTCTAGATGAGCACCGTGAAAAATCTCTTTGAAAGTCTTCCACTTACTGTCCCACCATATAGCCTGTGTTTTCAGTCTACACCAGCCAACTCCTCCCTCATTCCATTGTAGTCTCCCTTGTTCAAGCATAATACACTGGTTTTAGATCGAACTATTGCACCCTCTATTTGTATGAGAAATTCAATCATACTATGATCACTCTTTCCAAGAGGATCCCTAACTACAAGATTGTTAATTTTATCTGTCTCGTTGCACAGGACCATATCTAAGGTAGCATTTTCCTTTGTAGGTTCACTACATGCTGTTCAGGAAAACTATCAAAGATGCATTCTATGAAGTCCACCTCAAGACTGCCTTGACCAACTTGATTCACTCAATCTACATGCAAGTTAAAGGGACATAACCATCTGCCACATTACAAAGGAATTATGTAAACTCTCTGGCTATATGAGGATTTTCTGTCTGTGGGCATGATTTGTCCATTGAGTGTAACAACTCGTGGGTTCCAGTGTAGGTCTGGGTTATTCTGTGGAGCCCAGAAGAAGCTCACTTGGTCACCACGGGAACATGCAAAGTCCACACAGACTGCACCAGAGGTCAGGATTGAACTGGGTTGCCACAACTGAGAGTCAGCAGCTCTACCAGCTGCACCAGTGTGCTGCCCACTTGGGATCTATGTTGACAATGACACAGTGATTAAATTTGGAGATGTGCAAGGGGTCAGAATTGGAGGAAACCAAAGGTGTCAATGTATTATATTGCTGGAGGTAGATTTGGGGAGAGAATAGAATGTGAAAGCAATTGAAAGTAAATATGAACATTTTATAATTAAGATTTTGTCATACTGGAGAGGGGTCCAATGGGAATGGTGTATGTGGCAGACATCAAGCTTACATCTGGAAGCTTCACTAGCCAATGGAAGCAGGCTCATAATTTACCATTAAATCAATATAGGAGAAACTTGTATTTATGAGTGCCCCAAAAAGTGCACAAGAGGGCTGTTGAACAGTGAATCTACAACAGCCTCGGACGCAGCCAAGCCCCAAGGCCTGGAGTCAAGTCTGAATGAAGGAGAGGTCAAAGATGAGAGAGGACCTTCAGGTGGAGGCTAGAATGGGGCCTGGAAGCATTTGCTGATAGTCATATGACAATAGTCTGATCAGGACTTTATTGGAATGGGGAGAGTTCAGGGCCTTGATTGTGGCATTTGGGGAATTGGGCTTCAGGATTCTTGGGATGTCAGGGTCAGGGCTGATATGTGAGTCTGTGGCTTGATACTGTGATGCAAGGGAGAAGGTTGTGAGGGTATCTGATGAAGGAGAGATAGTTAGTAGCCAGTGGGCTGTACATTGGTAGAAGGGAAATTATTGGAGAAGATTCTTAGGGATAAGATCTACTCAGATCTGGAAAAGCATGTACTTACTCAGGATAGCAGCAGGACTTTGTACAGGGGAAGTCATGCTTTTTTTGAGGAGTTGATGAAGATGATTAAAGAGGGTAGGGCAGTAAATGTTGTATAAATGGACTTTAGTAAAGCATTCTTATAGCAAGCTCTCTTATAGCAAGCTGATCCAAAAGCTTAAGGCACATGGAATTCATGGTGACTTGCTAGATGGGTTTCAAAACTGGCTTGGCCATAGCAGACGGAGCATAGTGGTGGAGGAATGTTATTCTGACTGGGGTCTGTGACCAGCGGTGTTCCACACGGATCAGTGCTGGGGCCTCTGTTGTTTGTGATAAATATAAATGATTTTGACAAAAATGTTCATTGGCTGATGAATAAGTTTGCAGACGACACAAAAAATGACAGGAGTTGTGGATAGTGAGGAAGGTTGTTAAAGACCACAGCAGGATAAAGATAATTTGGAAATTTGAGCAGAGAAATGGCAGATGGAATCTTATCTAGACAAGTGTGAGATGGTGCACTTTGGGAGGTCAAATGTAAGGAGAATGTATACAATAAATGGTAGGACTCTTAACAGCATTGATGTACAGAGGAATCTTGGGGTGCAGGTCCATAGCTCCCTGAAAGTGGCAACACAAGTAGATAGGGTGGTAAAGAAAGTGCATGGTATAATTGCCTTCACTGGTCGGGGCATTGAGTATAAAATAAAAGTCAGGACGTCAACTGTACAAAGCTTTGGTTAAGCCACATTTGGAGTATTGTGTGCAGTTTTCGTCACCACATTACAGGAAGGATGTGGAGACTTTAGAGAGAATGCAGAGGAGGTTCACCAGGACGTTGCCTGGACTGGAGTGTCTTAGCTATGAGGAGAGTTTAGACAAACTTGGATTGTTTTCTCTGCAGTGTGGGAGGCTGAGGGGTGATCTGATAGACGTACAGTATATAAAATTATGAGAGGCACAGATAGGGTAGATAGAGTCTTTCCCAGGGTGAAAATGCAAAATACTAGAGGGCATAGTTTTACAGAGAGAGGGGGGGAAAGTTTAAAGGAGATTTGCGAGGAAAGTTTTTTTACACAGAGAGTGGTAGGAGTCAGTAACACGCTGCCAGTGGAGGTGGTGGAAGCAGATACGATAGCAATGTTTAAGATGTATTTAGATAGACACATGAATAGGCAGGGAATGCAAAGATATAGATCGTGTGCAGGCAGATGTGCAGTTTCAATTGGTATCATGGACGGCACAGACATGGTGGGCCGAAGGGTCTGTTCCTTTGTTGTACTGTTGTGTGGTCAATGTTCTATACAGTGAGGCTTTTAAGAGTGGAGTGCCATCATGGAGTCATATTATTAAAACCAAAATGAGTACAGTATGGGGAACAACGTCATTTGGTGTTCATCTGACATCAAGATCAGGTCATTTGCACAAAAAGGATAGAAGCCCCTGCCAAATTTTCAGAGTGGTGAGGTTTGAACACAATGAACACAATCTTATTCCACTCCAGAAATATTGTTTATCAGGTGTGTAATGCTGCAAAAATCAGTGGTCAGTGTTCAAATTTCTAAGTCAACTTTCCTTAACTCAGTTTCAATTATATCATTATCTCAATCACTTTAAGTTATGTCCAAATTTGCAGTGTATATGCTCAGTGTGTAACAGATGTGTGGTTTCTCTGATGATCATGTGAAGAACTGGAAGTGATTCGTAAATTGTGTTAAATGATCTTTGGGAGAAAGGACTCTTCAACTAAAGGCAGTTCAGTCAGTCATTTCATACAATAAATGCATTAGCTCATCAGCTCTTATGACATGTCGTAGCACAATGTTTGCATTGTGCACAATCTGATGTGACTGCTTTATGCTTGTAGCTTCCTTCATAGATATCCACAGAGCAAGTTAATACATTTTGACATAAGAGATGTGTAATGTACAAAGGTGAAATTTATTGGTGTTATTTCAAGGTTGTGTCCTTCACACAAAAAAAATCTTGTTACTGAGTTAGACTGTGTATAGGACCAAATAATTTTCAAGTTTTCAGAAATAAGGATTATGTTATATACATAATGTTTAGCTAGAATTACAGGTGCATGCACATGTTGTGTTGAATTATGTACACCGATTTGTCCTTGTTTAAAGACAGTAACCAAGGCAATAACCTGGGTATCTCCCCTACGTTGCATTGACTTATTTGCAATGTATTCTAAGTGCATTTGAAATGAAGAAATGGGACACTTGACCATTTGTTCAGTTCTCCTCATTCAGAGAACAGAAAAAGCATACTGTTACCTATCTTGAACTCAACCCAGTGACCACTGTGGTAAAGTTTATTTATGTGACTAGTGTAAAGCTTTGCCATGATGCTTATTTTTAATGTGATGTCCTCAATGGTTTGTTGACACTGTTCAGGTTGGCTCCACACTCTTATTATGAGAATGGGACTTTTTTATCATTCCACAAAAGTGCTTGTGATGTCAATAGACAGCGGACCAATAACCTGCCGTTTATACATATCTCTGGTAATGACGTCTGATTTGCTGCATTGACAAGTTCTATGTAGTTTTACATTATTTATTTAATGCAGTACTGCCACTTTCAAAAGTCTTTATCAATCCATAAAAATTACATAATTATTATTTGTAGACCTTTATAACATTTGTTGATTTTCTTATTATGGCATTGTTTTCTGCACAAAGAACTAACATTGTCAAGAGCTTTTGAAGTACAGATGATTATTTTACTGTTTCAAAGAATATTTCATTGGACAACATTTAAACACCTGTCAGGAAAAAGCAAACAAAGCGTTATGAATGGCCATGATTACATGTTATCTGCAAACTCTGGAGGCTGGTGCGGTAAACAGCACAATCTGTTCTTTTGTTTCCTTATTATCACCATTGTTCCATGATTGTAACTTGCTTAACTAGCTGCTGTTTGCATTTCTTGATGCTGAAGAAAGTTTGTTTTCCCACTAATGTTTTCCCGCTTGTTTGCTTTGTGGTGATGGCTGTTGACACTTCAACCTCACTTGCCTCACAGTGCTGCTACTCCTGAATCCAATCAACCAGGCTGCATGCAAATGATTCCAGATTGATGATTCTTTTCAAAATATTTGTAATGAGATAAAACACGCAGAGGCTTCCTTGCCTGGAGACTTTCTTCCATGACCCTGCAGTTACTGCATAGCCATGCTGGAAAATAGTCAAAACAACCAAGGTTAACTCATTAACTTATCTCAAACATCATTTATCTTGCCTGTGACATTTGTGCAGAAGGGTCAGGATCACTGGCTTATCTTGAAGAAGGTTGGGGGACAATTAACTCCATTTTCAAGTGTTTCTTAGCAATGAAACTTCAACTTGTTGTAAGTATACAAAGATATTCTTTCCTTTGCCTAATGCTACCTATAAATTGTTATCGACAATGCACTGTTGCTTAATATTACATTCACTCGACAGTTCCAACATGCAGCCTCTCATTCTACTTAGATACATACTTAAATACATAGATTTTTGCGACAGAATTTTATAATAAATCTGTAAAAAATATGATTCCTACAACCCTGCAAAATGACATGGATTTTATTTTTGCATTAATTGTTTTATACAAGTACACTTATCCATCTCCAAGTTAACAAATTTTGTGTATTTCAAATTTATGGTTAAACAAGAGGAGATCTTAATTCAAATCAAATCTGAAAATGAATGGACACATAAAACAAGAACACAAAAAAATGGGAGCAGAGATAGGCCACAAGACCCTTCAGGTTTGCCATACCATTCAATATGATCATGACTGATCTTCTCCTGGGCCTCCACTCCTCCTCTTTGCACATAGGCCTCAGTTTCCCTGTCCTTCAAAAATGAATCTACCGTCACTTTAAAATACTTCTAATGAGCTGGCCTCCATAACTCTCTGGGGCAAAGAATTCTAGAGATTCACCACACTCTGCAAGAAGAAATTTCTCTGTACCTTGGTTTAAATCACAGGCCCATTATTTTCGTTTTAAATTATGTCTCCTCATTCAAGATTCTCCCAGCATTCAAATACCTCAACATCTACCCTGTCATGCGCCCTGACGATCTGATATGCTTGAATAAACTCATCCCTTATTCTCCTTAACTCCAAACAATGCAGACCCAAACTACTTAGCATCTCTTGGTAGGACAATCCTCTTGTTCCAGGAATTAGCTTGGTGAATCTCCTCCACTGCTACTATATTCTTTTTTCTACGTAAGGGGATCAAAACTGTATGCAATATTCCAGGTGTGGCCTCATCAACACCCATACAACTGAAACAAAAACTTCCCTATTTCTAAACTGCAGCCCTTTTGTAATAAAGGCCAATATGCCATTTACCCTCTCAACTACTTAATGCACTTTTTTGTGTTTTGTGCACAAGAACACCTAGATCTCTCTGTACTTCACTCTTTTTCCATTCAGATAATTCAGAACCCCTAACCAAAGTGCATGACTTTGCATTGTCTCACAATGATGCACTCCCATTCTGTGCCCATGGCATGGTATATCCAGAAAGTGATGTTGTTGTCCCAACTCATTTCCATGATTTCAGTATCTAGCAAATGCTAACCATGCATTCATGAGTAGGCAGTCCACATCATTTATGCCTAATACCATACACTGAAGAGATCTAGTCTACACATCTGGAAGAGAAGGTACATTAAGGTTGATCAGGCACCAGCAATTGTCCAACATGTCACCATTATGAAAATGTGTAATATGGGAAGCACGCTATGTTGGCGCCGGAAGCATGGCAACACTTGCGGGCTGCCCCCAGAACATTCTACACAAAAGTTGGATTTCACTGTGTGTTTTGATGTACACATGACTAATAAAGATATCTTATCTTATATGGGAGAGAATAGGCTTTTCAGATGCCATACAGGTAGGGGAATTAAATTAGAAATTTGAAATAAGGAAGAAACAAGGTATGCCTTTCACAACATAGAACATTACAGCACGGTACAGGCCCTTCGGTTCACAATGTTGTGCCAACATTTTATCCTGCTCTAAGATCTATCTAACCCTTCCTTCCCACATAGCCCTCCATTTCTCTATCATTCCTGTGTCTATCTAAGAGTCCCTTAAATGTCCCTAATGTATCTGCCCCCACAACCTCTGCCGGCAGTGCGTTCCATGCACCCACCATTCTCTGTGTAAAACACTTACCCCTGACATCCCCTTATACCTTCTTCCAATCACCTTAAAATTATGTCCCCTCATGTTATCCCTTGTCGCCCTGGGAAAAAGTCTCTGACTGTCCACTCGATCTATGCCTCTTATCATCTTGTACACCTCTGTCAAGTCACCTCTCATCCTCCTTCTCTCCAAAGAGAAAAGCCCTAGCTCACTCAACCTATCCTCATAAGACAACAGGTACAATGATGTAATCATAGTATTGTAGAATTATAATAACACAGAAGGAGACTTCTGGTCATTTGATTCCATGCCATCTCTTTGCTAAAGCAATGCAGGAACATAGGGAACACAATAACAAATCTGTGCTTTGCAATTTCATATCATTATCAATGTGACCAGCTTGATTGAGGGATAATAATTGGCCTGGAACCAAGAAAAACTAAGAAAAATTCCCTGTTCTTCTTCAAAATATATCATGGCCTGGTTGGTATCCATCCGTTTATGAATTTAGATTAGAATGTTTATTTTACAGTGGATTTTATTTCTGTGTTGTGGAAGCTCCGAGTAAAGAATAAGTCAGATATGAGGCTACTGGTAAATGGGGAACTGGGGATGCAGTTATTGCCTTCAGAAGAGTTTATTGCAACAGATTAGATAGAAAAGGCTATTCATGTTGTCTCCTCCCTTACTCTTCCTTCATTATCTTCTCCTACTTCCTCATGTTCCTCAGCTGCTTTCCATATAGCTGATGACAAGAGCTGTTGCATCATGAGATTATACAGCATGTAGCAATTCATCACTGAATTTGACGCATACAATGTAGGGCTCATTAAGAGCTGTTAGGTTGCAGAAACATTGTTTTAACATATCAGTGCTCTACTACATTTTGTGTGAGATCAAGACATACAAATGTCACTCATGCATGCATGGATTATGCATCAGAGTCATCAGCTGTACTGTCAGAGGATAGCCCTTGTGGCTTGGTGGCCACTCTTTGGTCTGCAATGGTTGTTTAAATGCAGCTGGCACAATGACAGCCCCAGAATGAATGCATTGTGTTTGCTGTCAAGGTACTGGCAACAGATCTATTTGCTGTCGATTGCTATATGCCAATTGGACATTGATAAAGTGGTATTCTTATGGTCCATAGTAGAGCTGAGCTGATGTGCAACAACTGAAAACTGATGTGTGTTACATCAATGCCATCATCAACCGTAGGAAAGCCTGCAATCCTAACAAGGCCACTGGCAAGGGGAAATGGGATGCAGTTAGCGCTTGGTAACCTCCTTCACATGGCAAACTGCAAGATGTTACAACTATTTCAGATCCACCTCGGCAGGAGTTGGATGCACAACAATTCATTAGACAGTCACCTTGAGTGATTTTCCAAATGCAATTCTTGCCCTGCTCTAAGGTTGACATAGAAGTTGCAACTGATTTCAGGGAGGATGTTCTCATTGAAGTGCACTTTCGATAATTGTTCTATGCTGAGGTTATTGACCTAAAACATTCACTTTGCTGCTGCTTAACCTGCTGAATATTTCCATGAATTTCTGTTTTCATATTAGATTTCCAGAATCCACAGTATTTTGTTTTGTGTTCTGTGCTGAGGTTGAGGTTGGAAAATTCCTGACAGAACACTCTGGCTGATCATGGCCTCCTGCAAAGAGCCTGTTTTCTCTTCTTCTGCCTTCTCCTTATTCTTTCAGCAGCTAGTCCAGCTCTGTATGGCCTCTGTTTGGTCAGGCACGGTAGTGTAGCAGTTAGAGTAATGTTTTATTGCACCAGCGAACCGGGTTCAATTCCAACCTCTGTCTGTAAGGAGTTTGTACGTTCTCCCCGTATCTGCATAGGCTTCCTCCGAGTGCTCTCGTTTCCTCCCACATTCCAAAGACGTACGGGTTAGGAAGTTGTGGGCATGCTCTGTTGGCGCCAGATGCGTGGCGACACTTGCAGGCTGCCCCAGAATGCTAAAGATACATTTCACTGTGTGTTTCTATGGACATGTGACTAATAAAGATATCTTGTCTTATCTATTGCCCTGTAATGCTGCATTAAAAGAGGCACAGCTACAAATGTACCCATGTCTTAAATCAACAAGTTAGCGTGGAAGGTTTGCATATAGCAAAACCTCATTCGCCACACTACTTGTTAATACTTGGACATTTTTGACAGGACTGGATGCAAAACAAAAAAGTCAAATGACAACTAGCTTACACATATTTGCTGATTCCTTTACATTGCCCTGGTGGCCGTTTCTTCTCTTAGAGTCATAGAGTCATAGAGCACAGAAACAAGCCCTTTAGCTCACCATGTCCCAGTTGACCACCTACACTAATCCCATTTTTATTCTCCTGACATTCCTATCAACTTCCCCACAGATTTTATCACTTACCCACACACTATGGGCAATCTGCAGTGGCCAATTAATCTACCTACCCACATATCTTTCAGATATGGGAATTAACCAGAGATTCAAGGGATAAGCCAAGTGGTCGCAGCAAAGGACGTGCAAGCTCCATTCCAACTGAGATCAGGATTTCATTGGAGTCACTGGACCTGCAAGGTAGCAGCTGTGCTGCACCCTGCAAGCAATGCAAAGTGTTAGCTAGAGCACTGAGTTCCAACATTGCTGTGCTGACGAAACATCAGCAGTCCATGTTAATTGGTGTCAGGATCTGCCTACTCTGCATACTTCTGGTGGATATGGAACAATTGCTTCATAAATAAGCCCATGTGCCCTGGACTTGTAAGAAATGGATGTTAATATTGTGCCATCAATCTCCCAGAAAGGATAGTGAAACCCTGATACTCCAAGTTTTGAATAGAACCAGGAAGTTTAATTCATATCAACCAAATCAAAATCATATCCAATTTAATCTTAAATATTAAGTTGTCATCTCAATCTGTTTACATCTGATAAACCTTAGTATTCAGGCAGAGTGGGATAGAGATATAACAGATCTTAAGTAACTGATGTAAAGAGAGAGGTCATAATAAAGTCATACAGCACAAAAACAGGCCCTTCAGCTCACGGTGTTGGTACTGACCATTGAGTTCCTATCTTCATTAATCTGATTTTCCAGCTCTTGTTCAATAGCCTTCTACGTTATGGAATTTCAATTGTTCCTCTAAGTTCTTTTTAAATGTTGTGAGAGTACCTACTTGCAATCACCCATTCAGTTGCCTGTCATTCAAATATTTATTTATTTTTAATAAAGTTCGCTACTGGCCACTCATTATCACAGTTTATGGGACTCTTCAATAAATAATTTTCCTGTTATATTTGCCAAGGTAAATGTGGCTGGTATTTAACACAAATTCATTGGATGTGAGACACTACAAATTTTTTTAAAGATGTGGAGGCAATGATACGTGCATGTCACTTTTAATATTGCAAGGAATGTCAGTTTTCTCTTTGCTTGTCCATCTATTTTTGCATTTTTTTCTTACTCACTGATCTTTTTTTGTCTTCTGGTATCTTATTCATATGTAACCCAATGCATCGACTTGTGCTGGGCATTCCTTACTTTTCGGAAACCAGAAGTGGGTGTTCTGGTAAACAATGTTAACTGGACAATTTTATTCAGCATTGGCATCTGGCTATATTCAGGTCAAAGATTGTTTCAAAGTTGATTTAATATTGTTACAGGGATATCAATATCACATCTGGGATCCAGTGAATGTTATGCATGTATATCCTTAACCAGAGAGAAAAGAATAGTAAAAGAATCAAAGTGAATGGTGAATGATGGAAAAAGAAATAAGATGAACTATCATCAAACAATATATAGAGACTGAAAGGGGAATAGAAGCAAGAGAGGGAAATGGAGAGAGAATAAATCAACTAGAAAGAAAAATAAGAAACATATTTGAATCAACAACGAAGAAAGGATATTGCAAGTTTAGGAAGTTTATTGACCCTTGAGAAGTTGATAAGTGAATAGCAGGGTAGGTGACACAAATGTACAAACATTCTTGACCCATGAAGTACAGAACTAGCAACGCTATCCATCATAATCAAGAACAGTGGAACACCCAATGAGGTAGCCATTGCACTACTTTCAGAGGAGCATATGCTTTGCTAGATAGAAAAAACAGGTCCTTGTAGTTTGTCATCTACTAACCTGGATTTGCATGCTACAATGTTAATGGAGTAACTGACTTATTTCATCAATTGGCCTCCATCAAGTTTAATTTTTTATTTAGTCATTTCACTGATGTTGGTGTTGGCAGCATTCGTTCCTTATTCTTCATGGCATTTAAGAGATGGTGGGCACCCTTTTTGAAAGCAGGTACTCCTACAGTGCTGTCGAACTGCAAGTGCCAAGAAAAAGACCCTTCAACAGTAAAGAAACAACAGGCAATATGTTTTCAAATCAGGATGGTGTGCAACAAAGAGGTATTTGGAATTGATGATTTTCCAAAAACTGTCTTTCCAGGCAGTAGAGGTCATGATTTTGGGGGGGGGGGGGGGGGGGGGGTTGCAGTTGAAGGAATTAAAAGTCAATGGACTCGGAAAGAGAAGGGCATAGAGAGACACAGACCTAAAGTCACCTGTATCCTCCAGGTATGCTACCCTTGATGAATCATATCTTAATTTACTTGAATGGAAATTCCACATGTATTTTTAAATATGTTATTTGAATTCCTATCGAAACAGCTTTCATTCGTGGAAATTGTCTTATGATACTCATAGGACAGTAGATGGCAAAACCATCACAAAGAAACTTGCAAGATGAATGAGGAAAGAAAGGTCTCCAGGAATAATTCATCACCTGTTAGATTGAGACACAATAAATTCATTGGTGACCTTAGGAGAATACAATGTTGAGTGTATGTCAGGATCAGAAAACACAATGTTAACAGGGTGTTGTATATTATTAATTACCAATTGAAAAGAGCTGTGCTGGGAATAGTTTGTATTCAGGCTGTAAATCCCACAGTTGCTCAATCACAATTCATCTCACTCTGGAGAGTAACAGCAAGAGGACCTGACATTGGTGAGACAAACACAGATTCTGCCAAATTATCCATTAATTTGCAGACAATGAAAACTCATGGAATATTTTAGGCTGCAAATTGATGGATTATTTTACAAATGAATAAGAGTGAATGGCATCAATGCATCATTACAATGAACTGACTTTCAAGTAATTTCTAACTCATTGACTTTTGATCAGGTCACAGGATGGGATGTTTGAAAAAAGTTGATGTAAGCAGCACTGAATTGTAAAGTTGCCCCATTCTTTAAAGTGTGAAGAGAGAGAAAAAACTAAAAGTTACAGTCCTTCAATGTCCTAGCCTTCCAATTTTCTCCATGCAGCCTGTGCAGAATTTTCAACTTTATTGCATCGGCTCTTCTGTCACATTTGGAAGGTCAGGGGAACTTAAACTCTCTTCATTTCCTTTGATATAAGCTGGACTTCTGACTACATATCATCATGTAAACCACCAACTTTCTGCTCCACAGCAGAACCCATCTCCAGCACTGCCTCAACTAGCAAGGTGCTGGAAATATTGTTGCTTTCTTAACTTCATTCTCAACTTTCTGGCTATCTTCTCCCCTCTCCCCAGATGAATTAAGCTCATCCTAAATTCTGTGCCCCATATTCAAATATTTACCAAGTTTCATCAAACTACTTCCTGTCACATGACAAATCCTTCTTGTCATGTGACACATCACTAAAGGAAGCAGGTTACCAAATTTCATTCACCAATCATGCTTGTGCTTGATGCCCACATTCTTTGTGGTTCTCTAGTCTGATGCGGAAGATGGCAAGAACTTTGTAATTGGTTTAGAATAATAATGTGATATATCCTACTTAGTTTATCAACACTTTGAGATTTATGCAACTAAACATTATTTTAAAAAAGCACTGGCATGGTAATGGTTAATGTGTTAATCAACGTTATTAAAGACTGCTTGCTGGAGTAATTTGTCACATGACAGGAAGGATTTGTCATGTGACTGGAAGTTGTTTGATCATGTGTATAAAAGGAGGTTTTCCCATTGCTAGGGAGAGCTCTTTTGGATTGGGGGTGTGAAGTGTCATTAAGGGCTGAAAACTGAGAAAGTGTGCCTATAAATTCCTGTTAGTAGGGCTTTGGAACAGCAGAAAGGCTGCAAGAGCTTTGTTTTAGTGATGTTGGAGTTATACAACACAGAAACTAGTCCTTTGGCTCAACTTGTCCATGCTGACCATGATGCCTTTCTGAGCTGGTTCCATTTACCTGCATTTGGTCCATATTACTCTAAACCTTTCCTGTCCATGAAACTGTCCAAATATCTTTTAAATGTTATAATTGTACCTGCTTCTGGCAACTTGTTCCATATAACCACCACTCCCTGTGTGAAAATGCTTTCCCCTCTGGTCTCCTTTAAATCCTTCCCTACTCACCTTAAACCTACGTCTTCTAGTTTTGGACTCACCCACTTTGGGGCCCCCAGCACATTCTCAGTAATGCAAGATGATGCATTTCACTGTGTTTTGATGTACAGTGCATGTGACTGACTGACTGAGTCATTCTCTCTCTTTCTTGCTCTCTCTCCTTGTGCAGCGTCACTATACCCTCTCTGGCTAAGCTACATCCTACCCATAGTATGGTGACCAGAACTGCAAACAATATTCCAGTTGCTGTCTCACCAACATTATATACAGTTGTGACATGATGTCCCAATGTTTGTACTCAATGCCCTGTCCTATGAAGGCAAGCTTGCCACATGCTGCCTTCACCACCTCATCTACCTGTGTTATCACTTTCAGGGAACTATGTACTTGTTCCTCTCGGTCTCCTTGTTCTACAACAATCCCAGGACCCTGTCATTTACTGTGTAAGATCTGCCCTGGTTTAACTTCCCAAAATGCACCACTTTGCACTTGCCTGAGGTAAATTCCATCTGCATTTCCTTTGCCCACTTTCTCAGTTGATCCAGATCCTGTTGTAATCTTTGATAACCTTCTTCACTATCTACCACACCACCAATTTTAGTTTCACCTTCAAACTCACTAATCATGCCACTTACATTCTCAAACAAATCATTAACATATATTACAAACAACAGATCTCTGTAGCACACCACCTGTCACACACCTCCAATCTGAAAAATAACCCACCCTCTGACTCCTTCCACCAATTTTTGTTTTCTCTTGGGAATTGTTTGTTTCCTGGATTGACTGAGCAGACTTTGCCTCAAACTGTAGCCATAGTCAAGTGATGTCAAGAGCTATTGAAAACTCTTACATTTGCTGTTGCCATGACTGGGGAATGGAATAGTGTAAACTCTTTGTTATTACTAATTGTGTAATAAAATACTTTTCTTGAACATGTTGATTGGATTAGAACCATATTGTAATAAACCAATGTTTTACAAGATTTACTTATTTAAAATTTTCATCCTGATGTTCAAAACGCCAAGTGTGTTTTTAAACGCCAACCCTCTCCTTAACTTCCTCTGTCCCTATGAAAAACAATGTTGCTGTCCTTGATTCTGCCCTCCTGTGCCTCCACCACTGCCTTTCCTCTATCATTACTGCCCATGTTTTCAGCCATCTAGCTATTAATCCCCAGACTTTCCAGACTGGAGCATCTCTTCTTTTAGATCTTCATTTATGAGTGAGATTTCTCGCTCATTTTTCTTCTTTGATTCAATCCTTTTTCTTGTCTGATTATCCTCTTATTAAGTGCATTGGGATTTCTCCTACAATAATGATATGAAATAATTGCAAGTTCAAAGTTAAGCACACATGTACTGCAGTTGTGAATAAGGGACAAGTAGTGTTTATGCAACTGGTTTAGAAATCCAGGATCCTGGATTAATGATCTGGTGATTAGTTCAAATCCTGTGAAAGCTAGGGAACCTGGAGCTGTATAATTGATTAAGAATCTATGCTGTAAAGCTAATATCAGTAATAGGGACAATGAAGCTATCAAACTGATGTAACAGCCCATCTAGTTTGCTGTGACTCTTCAGATGTTTTCCTTACTTTTTTGAAAATCAAAATTTATTTATAAAAATATATACTGGAAAGACCATATAATCAGTATATGTCTTTGGTTACATTCATAGTATCATTCAGTTAATGCAATTTATTACAACGCACCAATGCCACTTGTGGCCTCTTTGAACAATATACCCTTCAAGTGTTTGAGAAGCCATTACACAGACCCAACACAATGTCTAATTGCAGCAGGTCATTAGATTGCAGTCCTTTCCCACAAAGCCCTTGCATTGGCTGTACCGAGCTTCAGTGCATTCCTTAGCATGTACTCCTGCAGCCTGGAATGTGCCATTGATGTACAGACACCCCATTGCATTAGAAGACTAACAAGGTTTGGGCAGATCAAAGTACTTCTTTCACTGAATTGATGATCTTCCTTATTTGCTTTGACTAGCATGTGACACAAGACCTATGGCAAAGTAATGGTCTCTGATTATTAAATGCTTTTTCTATTTGCCTGGCATGATTAGGAAGGGGTGACCAATGGGCAACAGTGAATGAAAAAATAAAGCAAAGCCTAAAAAGCAGTCTAGAAATGCGAGTATTTTCTGAAGTATTTCACAGGGAATACATATAATCCCCAGTTTATACTAAAAGCCTTGGGTAATGAGCAAGGCATACCTTGGCCAGATCCTGATTCATGAAAAGTCCTTATTAACGTGTGTTAATAAAACTTGCATTATTCCAGACAATCACAAACAGTGCTTACTGAGCATGTGAACCAATTTGGAATTGAGCACACCTCTGTCACTGAATGACACTCTGCAAACTTTGACTTTGGACTTGCTGTCCTGGATCCAGAAAAGAGGTAAAACACATACCAATTTCTACCGCAATAGTTTTGAAAACACTTCAAGAACTTTTGGTGTCATTCAAATATATTAGCACCAACATGCTGCTTGGAGACAGTGAACAAACAATATAAGTATGTTTTAAAAACACCCATATCCCTGGAAGACTGTTGCTTTTCCTGTGAGCTACCCTCATCAGTAGATTGAGATATAGATCTGGAATGAAAGCAACTGATAAGCAAGTCAGTGTCGTTATAAAGCCTTTGAAAGGAGAAAAATTGTAACACTTACCAGCTGAGGCATTACCAAGCATGCTTAAGTTTCACGTTTTTAATTTTAGTTTTTTTTTATTTATCTTACATTTGGAAGTGAATATCTTAAAGAAGACATGACTCAGAAAAGAAAGAAATGAACGGTGCACAAATTGGGAAATAGTCTGTAATCAAGACTTTTATGTTTTACAAATTAGATTAATAAATATAATGCACTCCAAGATTGGAATGATATACAACATGTTTCTATTTATGTTATATGTTTCTATGTCAGTGGCTATTGCTATGCCAAATCCCAATCTGGCTTTAAAGGCCTGTATGTGAAACCAGGACACTTTTTTCTATTTTGATTTAGAAGAATACTGACATTTTTTTTACTTTTACAACCTTTTGCTTTGCAGTTGTGAATAGCAGGAGCATTAAGCTGCTAAGTATCAAAAATCAAAAAAAGCAGAATGTCTATGTGATTCTAAGCTTAGACTTAAACTTTAAGCTCTAAATGAGTTCATGTTAGAAACTGAAAATCAATTAACTGCAGGTGCTGGAAATCTGAAATACAAAAAGAAAATGCTGGAAATACTCAGCAGGTCAGGCAGCATCGGTGGAATAAGATACAGAGATATGTTTCAGGTACAAGATGTTTAATCAGAACTGTTTATCTTTCCATTTCATTTTCATTTCATATCAACAACCATCTGGTTTCACTTAGTCTCACCCACCTTTCCCCTGAAACAAAATCATGGCTTGAATCAGGATTTAAAATTTATACGAATGGCTAATCATGTTACAAAAATAGGTACAAGTCCATATGCAAATCCATGAAGAGTAGTTGTGGGCAATTCAGTAAACTATAGGAATAAAATGAAATTAAACATAATTATCCTGGTGTTAAATTTGCAGTATAATGATGGTTGTGACAACGGTAATCTGTACTGGTGAAATATGGAGGTAAGAGTCAGATCAGACTGTGGAGGAAAGTGAAGAAAACTGTCATCCAGGAGTCACTTGCCAGTTCATTTTACAGTCAGACTGGTCAATGGCTGTGCATTTGAATTTTGTTTATGAAGTTATAATGTCAGGCCAGTGCTTTGAAAGCAACAGCACAAATTAGAAATTCCAAGCATTGTTTCCCATAATCTTCCATTGATCATTTTCTGATCAAACAGTAATATGAATCACACTTTAAAGTTATATCATATCTGCTGTGTAGACTGATGCTCCAAAGTAGCTGAGAATCAAAATATGGACTTTGAGCAATATTTAGTAACGTGGCCCATATCTTGATCACAGAGATGCATTGTAGGAAGAATCTTAATTCCAACAGGTTACTTCTATATCAATGATAAAACATACAGATAGCTGCACAATAATATGCTTGCCTTTTTTTGTGTGCATACAACTACACATATTGCAATAATATTTATAAAAGAACAATACACATGATATTATTAAACGGGAGATACATGGAGTTCTTAAATTAGATACATTATCATTATCTAACTACACTATAGAGGCAATCATTACATTTAAGAAATTAACTTGAAAAAAATTCCAGCTAATTCTGGTTATGATTAATTGTGGTGGTTGTAGTTATGGTTAATTGTGGTAGGTGCAGGGTAGAAATTTGTCAACCTATCCAATAAGCTACATTGGAGATACTGAGAAAAGAAGGAATTTCCTGACTAATTTTATTTGCTGTTTTGTTTTTAATTATGCTGTATGTTTGAGGCCTTGCTTGGATTGCTTGCAAGGAATTTCCTGTCCATTTTGATGTAACCCAGAGGGTGAGATAGGTGCCAATCATGTGAACCTGCCCTGAGGTCAGGGTAGCAAAATGGAAACTGGAACCAGTTAGGCTGCTCAACTATAAGGGTTTCATCAAGGCTCTAATTTATATTGCTGCAAGTCATATTATGCAAAAAGTTGAACTGCATTCTAACCTGTGAAATGAAAATAAACCTGCAGATGCTGGAAATCTAAAATAAAAAAAAAACAAAATGCTGGAAATAGTCAGCAGGTCAGACCACATCTGTGGGAAGAGAAACAGCTAACATTTAAGGTCAAAGACCCTTTTGTCAGTACGGTGGAATGGTGAGTGTTCTTTTCCCATTATCCTCCAAGTGAACGTCGTAACATGCACACTGAACTTTTCACGATCGTTTATGCCTTAAACACAGCATTAAGACATAGCCGCAGCTAAACTGGAGCTTTCACCTGGAAGGGAGAGTGCAAATTAATAACTGGTCATAACTTTGGCTCTCAGTATCACTCAGTAATTTTATTCAATCTCTCTGGCATTGAAAGGTTGTTGTCCCAGTTAACAAGGCTTGAAATTTTTTTAATTCTTTGAGTCCAAGCACAATCCAGCCCTGACTTACTGATTCAGATGGCACTGTCAGGAATTGTGAAAGGCCCTCTGAAGACAAAGCTCTGTAGAAACTAGTAGTCAGATTCTACCTTCATTCTTATTTCCACCAGACATTGAATTGAACTGTCTGTGGGAAAACCACAGAACTTTCAGCCTTTATTAAAAGCAGGCTTTGATCCTTCCTCAATTCATGGTAATTTAAACAGTTAATCACACCATTGAAATGAGTCGTATCACCACAATGCCACAATATTCTCCATGATATAACAACAGCAGAGCAAACACGACATGTAGCTCTGACAAGCAAGCACTGGACTGATTATTACAAGGAACATAGCTGCTAGTATTAATTAATACTGTAATAGGAGGAATTAATAATGCACTGTTGTCATAACAGAGCATGGAAGTAATCCAAATTGGAAGCTTTCATGCTAAATCTTTATGCAGAACCTGGAGACTCAAGAGACTGTAGGTGCTGGAATCTGGGGCAAAAAGGCAAACTGCTAGAGGAACTCAACGGGTCAGGCAACACCTGCAGAGGGAAATGGACAGTTGATATTTTGGGTCGAGACCCTGCAACTGGACTGAATGAAGGGTATCGACCCGAAATGTCAACAGCCCATTTTCCTCCACAGATTCTGCCTGACCCACTGAGTTCTCCAGCAGTTTATTTTATGCAGAACCTGTTGGCTGACCAGAAACAATCTACCTTCTGACCTCATTGAATGAGACCACAGATTTTGGGTTTAGCCAACATTGGGTACAGTGAGGGTTGGATCTCAGTAGCTCCAGAACAGTGTGCTGTGAACATGAATTAATTGCCAACCCTCCCGCTGCAGCACAGTGAAAGAACAGGTAATGTGACCAGCCGCTGAAACAGAAGAAGTCCATGCTGGAAGTCTGGTAGAGTCAGAATGATAGTGTCCCAGGTTTGTGATGTGGAGTCTGGAAGAGCTGGTTCACAAAATTATGGAAGTGGGTACCATTGGGCACCTCTTCAATTAAACTGCCAGACTGCAATCAGCTCAGTTCAAAAATGAGACTGAGGAGCCAATGATGCCATGGGATGCCCATTTAAATTTCTAAATGAACTTGTGTGAACTCAGTAAACTGCCATTCACCCAGAGATGAAACCATTTCAACACTTCAAGAGCTAGTCATACTGCATGGAAACGGCCTTGTCAGCTCCACGCAGACAGCACCAGAGGTCAGGTTTAAACCCAGGTTGTTGGAGCTGTGAGGCTGCCACTCTACTAGCTGCGTGACTGTTCCATCCTTCTACAATCCAATCAGCACCTATGACACCTAAGTCTTGTTTTAGATCAGTCAACTTTATGTATATTTTGCTACATTACATCACACACCACTCTTTTCATAGCAAACTTCTCATAGACCTTGAATCTAATCTGAAACTCTAACTACATTGCACTCCCTGTCTCTCTGCAGTCAGTCCTTTCTTGGGGAGATAAAAGTACTGAAGTTGTCTTTATTACATCAGCCGCAGTCATTTCTGAGGTTGAGGTAAAGAAATGAACATACATTGAATTTTAGATAATTCATTCCTACTTTTACATGCTACACCTTCATAGCAGCTTTAGTCACGTTGTAATATCATTCCTGTAATCTTTCTGTAATCTCTATCACTTCTGTTATCTTTCTGCATGAATCACTTGCTGCCTGAAATCATTACTTTTGTACCCTTACCTTATGTCTGCAATCTCTTCCAGTGATTAACTGAATATTTCTTTCTTAAATTCAAACTTAGTCTATCTTTACATATTTTGTGTACTACCTTTTGGAGACACTGGTTGAGCATGCTAAATGATAATGATGCCTGTGTTTACCATTGCAGAGGGGAACCTGACAATCTTAATCATACCTCAGCAATGGATCAATACAGATCACCTCTTGCACTACCATGGACTTGTCCCTGCTTGTGTTTTTATTTGCATTAATACCTTGCTTTTTACAGTCTTTTTTTCTTCACTATCTTGTATAATTTATGTATGATTTATTTCCTGTGTGTTGTCTGAACATATGTGCCTGTGATGCTGCGGCAAGCAAGTTTTTCACTGCACCTGTACCTCAGTGTATTTGTACAAATAACAATATAATAAACTTGACTTAACATGAGTAATAGCTCTTGTATTACATGTTTTCCCAGAATATGCATCCTGGACACTTATTTGCCAAGAAAGAGCAAGGTAATGAAACTATCTTTATAATTGCAAGAAATATTTTCTTTATGTTTAAAGACAAACAGGTTGTTAGGCTCCCTTGAGCATTTCTAGTTCTGATACAACAGAAGAATTAGACTGGGTAAAGAAGGCAGGTTTATTTTTCTTTTTAAAGGGCATTATCGTATCAACTGGAATTTAAATGACATTCTCACATCATGAATATTTTTCTGATGGCATCTATTTTATTCCAGACTCTTAAAACAAAAGCTGAAATCAAATTTTAAAATTACCTTGATGCAATCTGACCTCCCACACTATTATGTAAATTTATCTTATCACTGACGTTCCCCAGATCAAATTGAAGTTTATCAACTGACATATTAACTCTGTTACTCTCTCCATAGATGCTGCCTGGCCTATTAAGAATTTCCAACATTTTTTGTTTTCTTCCCAGGATATGCATTATTTTGCTTTTGAGTTATTGTTTAATTTGCTACCACATCTCTTCCAGGAATAACTATGCCAAAGAAGATCTGTTCTTTTTTCCGATGACATTTCTATTTATCTCTTTTAACATGTTCACACTCTCGGGTTTCTCTTTTTCCTTGCTTTTTATGTAGTATGTGGCAAAACTCACTTCCACAACCACAGCTACCAGTGATGCAACTAGCAGAGCTGCTGCCCTGCAGCACCAGTGACTTGGATTAAATTCTGACCTTTGGTGCTGACAGTGTTTTCCCTGTGGCCACATGGGTTTCCTCTGTGTGCTCAGGTTTCCACTTGCTTCCCAAAGATGTATGGGTTGATGGGTCAATTGGCCACTGTAAATTCTGCCTAGTGTATTGATAACTGGAAGGGAATGAGGGGAGATATAAAAAAATGGAATTGGTGTAAGATTAGTATAAATGGGTGTTTCTTGGTTGGCTCATTCTCAGGTGGCTAAAGGGCCCATTTCTGTGTTGTACAACTCTATCACTCTAACTCTTAACTTCATCATTTGTCATTTGGCTTCTCTCCAACCTATCACTGACACTTGTTCTCTTCATCTTCTCTGAAGCTTATGATTGATTTCTTACTTTTCTTAGTTCTGATGAAAGATCATTGATTTGAAATTTTAGCTCTGTTTTTCCCTCTGTAGATGCAGCCTGACCTGCTGACTATTTCCTTCATTTTCTGTTTTTATTTCAGACCTCCAGCATTCTGTGTATTTGCTCCTCTGGCGTTTCCTATCTCCCAGTTCCAGAATTTCTTTTTCTTTCATTCTCTCTCCTTCTGTCTTTTCAAAATCTTCTGAATGCTTTTCCTCAAAACATATCATCTGCTATTAACAAGCTTCCATCACCACCACTTGTGAATTCTTGTCTCCTCTCTATCATAGACATTCCCTTCAGTCTCTCCAAGTCCCCCTCTTCTCTGCAATTTAAAACCGGTTTGATTTTTCACCTCTCAGTTTTGAAGAAAGGTATTTGACCTGAAATGTTAATTCTGTTCCTTTGTCATGAGATGCTACCTGAGTATTCTTAGTATTTTCTGTTTTTATTTCAGATTTGAAATGAATGTTTTGCTTTTGAGGTAATGAAAATGCTTTAGTTTACTCCATCTCTGTTCCTTTCTTCCTTTGAAGGAGATGGATCATGCTGTACTGAGATTTTCTGATTGTTTGCAATCCTCCAGTACCTCATCCACGCAACAATCCTCATGTGAGTTTCAACCTGTTGCATTTCAGAGCTACTTGACCGTGGCACATGCCATCATCAAACTCTATTCTAACCTCATCTAGCATCCAGGCAAGAATGCTTTCCAGGAGGAATTGCAACATTTCTATCAAGAATGAGAAACCAGTTCCTTCAGTAACAAATAAACTATTCTGTTGCCAATGGAAATCAAAAATTCTGTGCATGCTGGAAATCTTGATTTAGAAAAAACAGGCATCTTCTGTGGAAAGATTATGGATGGAAAGTAGCAGACCTGAAGTGTTGACTGTTTGTCTTTCCACTGTTTCTCTGACACCTGTTTGAGATGACAAAAGTCAAAAAGCCATATTTTGGCTCTTCATTGTTTGTGTGAATCACTGAAAATTTGCTCATTGAGCCACAAGAGTCACTTGATAGTATTTTAGAGTCATAGAATCATAGTGTGAAAACAGGGCTTTCGGCTCACTAAATCCATGCCAAACATTAAGTAACTATTCACATTAATCCTCTCCTATTTGGACTTTGTTCTCCCCACATTCTCATCAATTCCCCCACACTATGGTTAATTCACATTGGCCATTAACTTACAACTCCTGCACATCTTTGGGAGGTGGGAGGAAACCAGAGAACCCTGAGGAAACATAGGTGATCACAAGGTGCGCATGCAAACTCCACACAGATGGCACTGGAGGTCAACATTAAACTCATATCGATGGAGCTGTGAGGCAGCAGCTTACTAGTTGTACCACTCTGCTCTGCCACTATGCCACCAACTTCTTCTGCTATGTGAAGGCAACTCACCTCTGTACTGTTGGAATGGACATATCCAGGGCAAACCACATTGTATAATTTATTATGTGCCATATTGAATCAAGTATGGTATTAGAAATGGAATGAAAATCTTTGATAAATAATAGCTGGGTGTTTAAAACTGAATGATGAAATGTTGGACATAATATTCTATGCAGGCAGCAATGGCGTCAATCTGATAGATGACATCAGAAGTAAGCTTTATTAGGTTACAATAATGAGTGTAACGTAAATTATTCTGAGCAGTTCTAGAGCACATGTGTTGTTGATGCTGAGCTGAGTTGATTCTTATCATTGGACTAATACTGCTTTCACTAGCCAACTGTGTGTTTTAAATTCTGACTAATGAATCCTGAATAGCAATTTAGGCAACATCATCAAAAGCTGGTGTTATCCATGGAAGCACAGTCAATCTAAGTAAAACTCTGCTCCTCTTCAATTTTTGACATCCTACGATGGAAAGGAAATAAAGCCATAGAGGGTGCTTAGCGTAGATTCACTAAGATGATTAAGATGATGATAAGACTGTAAAACAATAGTTATGAGAGTAGAGCTACTGGGACCATTTCTGCTGAGGCAAAAAACCCAATTAAAAGTTATCATTAAGAAAGGAAGGAAAGAGTTTTGGAAATATTGTCATGAGGTGTTGTTGGAGAATGTAATTGGGATGGTTGATGTAGTCATCATTTAAGGGAAAAGTAGATAATTGTTTGAAATGGAGAAAGATACAGCAATAGGAGCATGCAGAGCAGTGGGATCAGTTTTGGATTGCTCTAGAAATAACATAGAGAACTATAGACTCATATAGCCTCCTTTTGTGCAATAAACTTCTATGCATCCATAGTTTTGCTTCCATGTGTTCTGTGAAGGTTAACTGGGTTTAAGTGGTATCATGGAAGGGTACCAGCATAAATGGAGGTCACTTGGCCCTTCAAATGCATGCTAGCTCTTGGAAAGATCAAGGAAGCAAGCTCCAATCTTGCCCCCTTTCCCCTTCAGCGTGGAATTGTTTTTTTAGCTTTCTCATCTGTTCGTGTCCGGCAATTTAATACGTCCTTTTTTAAATGGATGTGAAAGATGCCTGTGTACTATTTTAAAGAAGAGCAGAGGAGCCCTGTTTACTCACCAATACTAGTTAAACACATTACCCGATCTATATCTCATTCATACTTGTAGGAACTTGCTGTGTTCAAGTTGGCTGCCATGACTCCAATGTTACGGTAGTGATTACACTTCAAAGTTAATCATTGGCTGTAAAGTGCTCTGAGGTCCAAGTCACAATCTAAAAGGAACTCTATAAATAGAGGTCTTTCAGCTTTCTTTAAGGTCCCTAAGCTAAAAATGGAGCAAAGGGGAATACAGATGATTAACGCTGTTTGTTTTCTACTTCAGTTCATCTTCCTAATTAAAATAACACAGTGCCTCATTACACCAAGCAATAGTTTGCCAAAACTTAAGATTTTCACATTTGCAGCTTGTCCTGAAATCCTGTCCAAGCACTGATCATCAGAAAAGATTCTCCTTGCTTTTAGTCCTAACTTTGGGCTGCCTCAAAATTCAGTCTATGTAAGAAAGAATCTGTGGCACAATCCGAGTGACGGGGGAATTATGTGGGACGTTCATCAAGAGGTCTAGTAGACGTGATTTCTAGATGTGGCAACTGCAAGAAATCGCAGGTAGCAATATCAGCCATTATATATGTCCTTTTTCAATTTTATACATTTTTCAACTGGGTCAGTAATGACTATAGAGAATCCTCCTCTAATTTAGTTGCATTCAGAAACTCATCTCCATTCCACATTTGTTACAAGATGGCTTGCAGGCCATGATTTGAATAGTTGGATCTGACACAGACCCAATCCCAGCATGGAAAATGAACAAGCAGTCCTATGTCCAAGTTTGCGCCAATCTTCATCTCAATCTTTCTTGCTACTATATGGTACCTTGTTTGTAACAAACCTCCCATTGGAGTGGAGCTAACCTACAGAATGCAAAATTGTTCAACCTACTTTGCCTCCATTCCAGAACAAAGGTCACTACAAGCTCACTCACTGAGCTGCAGAACTCCAAAGACACTTGCTTATATTCACACTCAGAGGCCAAGCTTTGTCATTTTTAATCTGTTCACTGAAGTGCACAGGAGAATGGATTTATGAAGCACCTGTAAAACAACTGCTTGCTGCAAAACACTACCCCTCTACAATCAAGGTCCACATCATGACATTAATGAAAAAAAGAATCACCTTCCGTATCACAGAAACCACCTCTCATCTAAAGTGGACATTAACGATAAAATGCATTATTGCCTTTTGTGCACAAGCACAGTTTTTAGTCATCTGAGGAAAGGAAGTTTCAGAGATTAAGGCCTCAGATTGGGCATAAAGTTCATAGTCTACTGAGCAGGAGTGATCCCTGTTCTCCAATGCACAAGAGGCCTGAAGAGCACACAGCTGGCACCTAAAAGCACTGGAAAGATACCACCAATGCTGTCTCTGAAAAACTCTCCAAATCTACTAACAGGATAAACAAACCAACACCTGTCTTCTTTCAACCAACATCTCCAGGGGCAAGGCTGTATATACTCTCAACCAGAAGTGATGGGCAGGCAATACTGCATTCCTAAAACGTGTTTTTCTCTGAGCTCTATGATTACCAGCAGAAAAAATGGAAATGCTTCAAGGATGCTCTAAAATCCTCCTTGGGAGACAAGATGCTACATCCCCATTGAGGATCCATAGCCTATGACTGCTCAAAAAGGAGTTGAAGCACCTGGGAAGACACTGAGAACCTCCAATCAGGAGCACTTTGAAAGCTCATCAAAATTGGCAGAAGGAGAGTTCCACCTCCCATGATCCCAGCCACAAGATATGTAGATACCACCTTGGTCCCATCAGCCACCTCAGAAACACAAGGTCGGAGAGGAAGCAAGTCATTATTAATCCCCATGGGCTGCCTAAGAGGGAAAGTTGTAGGGGGATGGGGCAAGTTGCATGGAAGAACAATTTTGACTGAAAAGCCAGTGCACTTGGCTCTATTACAAAGTGTGGGATTGGAACACAGGTTCACACTGTGCGCAATTAAGCAAACCTTTAAAATTCCTCATCTTGTCTGTTTTTCACTTTTCTCCAACTTGCAGAATCTTACAGTTGTATTAAATTCTGTAGAATTACAGAATGGTTACAATGGGGAAGGAGACTACTCAGCCATTGAGTTGGTACGGGCTTTATGCCAGAGCAGCGTAGCTTGTCCCACTCCCATGCCCTCACCCCAAACTTCTGCAAACTTTTTCAGGTAATTTATCTGGCTTCTTCTTTGAACTTGGTAATTGAATCTGCCTCCACTGCTACCCATGACTGTGCATTCCATTATGCAGCTCATTGTATAAAAGTTCTTTTCTCATGGCACATTTGGTTCCTTTTCCAGTCAGTTCCATTCTATGTCTTCAGGTACATAATTTGGACCATTTACAAACTGTACATTTGTCTTGCAGACTGCAGGTGGAGTTGATTTGCTTGGGACATTTCAGGCTTTTTTTTTGCTCTTTGCATTTTAACCTTAATGGATTATTGGCATCACAACTGAGTTGAACAAAATTGCACTGCAGTGCCAATGGGCAAGTCAAGGCTTTTCTGCAGCCTCACATAAATTCCATCAAGCTGGCTCAGCACTGACAATGCATTTGAACTTTTGAGGTGGGTGGGACATTCTGCAGGCCGTAGCGACATGTATCCACATTCCGAATGCAAAGCGGCAGCTTCAGCGGCAATTGTATTTCTGACAAAAAAAGGGAAAATCTGAACAAACGTGCTTGTGGCTTTCAGAACTGACAGCTTAAGCAGATTACTTCAGTGGTTTCAGACGATGTGCTTCAACACACAGTGAGTCTTCTCAATTCAGCCCAGTGTATGAGTTCGTGAACAGGAGATGGGTTTATCTTTGCAACAGCTTGCCAAATAGATCTTCAGATCAAAGGAATACTTGTGCTTTGCACATATTGTCATCTCCTTTTGGAAAAGAAACCAGGATGTTCTGTTATTTGTTTAACTACCTGAAGTTTTTATTTGGTGTCAATCAAAATGTCAGAGTGTGGTCCTTGTCTGCTAGATAAAGCTAGATAACAACAGACAGATTGATTGCAGAGATATAGAGTCATCGGATATCATTTGCATCACGCCTGTTTTCAAGTTAACCCCTATGTTGAGCAGTTTGCACTTGTCTTCCTTACAAAAGAGTTACACAGGAATCTGAAACCTTGTTGACTCGTCTGACAAAATCCTCCCAATAGGATGAGTAATTATGCTTATCAATGAAAGAAAATACTCAATGAAATTCAAAATATGAAGATGTTAAAAAAATGAATCTAAGAAAATTCAATTATGGAAAAAGCATAAGCAGCAGGTCTATGTAAAGGATGATAACTTTAAAGCAACAACCAATCTGCTGGAGGAACTCAGCAGGTCAAGCAGCATCTGTGGGAAGGAAGGAACTGTTGACGTTTTGGGTCAAAACCCTGCATTAGGACCTGTAGGGTTTCCACCCAAGACATTGGCAATTCCTTTCCTTCAACAGGTGCTGCTCGACCTGCTGAGTTCCTCCAGTAGATTGTTCGTTGCTCCAGATTCCAGCATTTGCAGTCTCTTGTGTCTCCATGATAAATTTGAAAGCTCATCTGTGGTTTCATGACAGAAGCTGATGTTTATTGTGGGCCAAAGGGCCTGTACTGAGCTGTAATTTTCTATGTTTTATTACGGTGGACCACCACTTCTGCAGCAGGAACTTGATGGCTGGTACTAATGTTGCTCAAGAACATAAATCAAATAGAAGAAGGAGGCCACATCCTCCTGGAGTCTGCTCCAACATTCAATGAGATCATGGATGATCTTTTGTTTCAGCTCCATTTTGCCCTCTACTTTGTGTCCAAAAGTCAACAAATATCAGCCTTCAATACAATGAATGTCGGCATATCCACAGCCGTTTGAGGGAGAGCATTCCAAAAAGTTACAACACAATCCACAAAGGACTCTCTCCTCATCTCACATACCCTGAGGCTATGTCCCCTGGTTTTTGTCTTTCCTCAGAGAGAAAATAGCCTCTCAGTATTGACTCTGTCAATCCCTCTGAAAATCTTATGTGTCAATAAGATTACTTCTAATTCTTCTAACCTGCAGGTGAATAAAGGCCAATCTTACTCAAACTGTCTTCAGAGGGCAACACCGTAATCCCAGGAATCATTTCAGTGAATTAATACTGCACTGATTCCTGGACAAGTCTATACATAACACATGAAAAAATGCTCCCGTCTTCATTCATATGATCACGTCCAAATTATCAATGTACTCCTAAGTAGCAACTCTTGGTAACACACCTTTAATGTTGTGAAATGTTTCCTAAAGTGGAAGGGATACATACCTCAGGCAATGAACAGAAAATAAAAGAGCTGTTAGGGAAGTGGTCAAAGGTGTTTTCAAAGACCAAATCAAAATAATATGGATACTGGAAACCTGAAGTAAAAACAGGAAATGCTGGAACCGCTCAGCAGACTAGGGAGTGTCTGTGCAGGAAGAAACATTTAACATTTCAGGACAATGATCTTTCATCAGAACTGGAAGAAGTTAGAGTTGTGAAGCAAATCTAGAGGCAGGGAAAAGGAGACAGAGGAGAAAAAAACAAGAGCTCTGTGATAAACAGAGGAGATTAAATGGCAAAGGGATAATGATGCAAATCAAAAGGGGATGATCAAGCAATGGGTAAAGAAAAAACGATAAGTCCAAGTGAGATGCAAATGACAAGAACAGAACAATTAACAACACTTGCTGATTGAAAAATTGGAACAGTGATGATGATTTGAAATTCTTTAACACAAGTGACTCAAATTTTGTGCTCAATGATGCTGCTGGCCTTGAAAATACTCCCCACAAAGCAATCTAAGTGGCTTAGACTTCCCCTTTTCTGACATCAGTTACTGTCAGGCATCAGTTCAAAGGTATCCCTGGAGTCCAGAAGGGATGTCATCAAGCTGACTGTTCATCTGATCACATTGAAGGATTCTCACAGACAGCAAACCAGCACAATTTTTACTCCAAACATGTTGCATCCATTAATACATTTTAAGTATCCATCTGACACCATTACAATTTGTATTTGTAAAGCTCACTTTTTAGTGTCAAAGAGTTTGCTGAGCAGCAATCATGACATAGTTTAAACAGAGATGGATTAATACTGAAAAGAGCACCCAGTATCGATCTTGACATCGAATTTGGACTTGGCAGTTACTCCCAGCCCAGTCAACCTTGAAAAGTCCTCCTCAAAAATATCTGGGGATCAGTATCTAAATTGGGAGAGCTGTTCCTCAGTCTAGTCAACAACAGCCTGACATAGTCGTGCTCACAGACATAAAAAAACAGGCAACATGCCAGACTCCTCCATCACAATCCCTGAATATGTCCTGTCTCACTGGCATGACAGAACCACCAGAGATAGCAGCATAGTCTTATACAGAGGGGAGGGAATAGACATGAAAACGCTCATCATCATCTCCAGACCCCATGAAATCTCATGGCATCAGGTCAAACATAGACAATGAAACTTCCTCCCAATTATCACCTACCATCCTCCCTTAGCTGAAGAATCAGTGCTTCTCCAGGTTGAATAACACTTAGAAGGAGCAGTGAAAGTAGTAAGGGCACATAACATACCCTGTGATTTGGCTGGTGACTGTAATACCTTGAAAATAAAAGGAAAATTGGAGATGGAGTCATCCCCTACAAAAACAGAGGGATCAAGGAAAGGAATAACATATTTAATGAAGGACTTTGATAATTGTGATCAATTACCAACTGTTGAACTGTATGGAGCACCAACAAGACTGCAGCTGGAGAGAAACCTTGCAAGATTTTATTTATTAACTATCAATCTTGTTTCAAACTAAATATGCTTGCCTTAAAGTTCAGTCTTGATTTGTAGTGCTAAACACACATCTACAAATTGGATTGTGCCTACTTTTACAGGGCTAAAACATTATTGCCTATAGTCCAAGTGCTAAATTCATCAAAAGCAAATTTGAAACAGCAGTGAAGCATGGAACTATGTTGCATTGAACAAAGTGAAATGTGAGGCTCCTACCACTGTACTTTGAGACAGCCAATTGGCACAATGGCTTCAAAAGAAGTTCTTTTGCAGTTCAATAATGCATTTTTCACTGGTGAATGAGTGTGGATTCCTTTGGTTTGAAATGTTAGTCTTGCAGTGCATCTCCCTCTCCTTTGCATGTCAATCTGCTCAATATATTGTGGTATAATTATTCCCAGCCACTGTGGCTACAACGCTGACTAGCCACTATCAATGTTGAGCAGTTGTCAAATGATCTCCAGCAATGTTTACACTCCTTTGAAGAATGTGTATCTTATCCAAAAGTCTTAGTTTTTAAGCAAGGTGCCAATCATCAAGAAATACTTGTAGAAAGCCATTTAACTAATTGGATCAGGAATTAATTTAATAATGTGCTATAATCAGTGGGATCAAGAAAGACTGTGTTATCAAAACAACCACCTTCTCCATCTCCCTTGCTGCAATATCACACTTTATCTACAGCAAAGTCTACTGTGGATTGGGGTTAATCTCCAGGACCATTCAACCTTTGTCATCTTCACTCCTGAATGAAGATCAACCAACCTCAATTACTAATTTTGCAGATGCAGGTGATATTTGTGCACATGCTGACTTGGAGACCAAGCTCCAAATTGTTGTCAGCTCCTTCAATGAAGCACATGAGATGATGGGCTTTGCACTAAACATCAAGAAGACAATCTGCCACTACTGCACAACACTGCCCCTGGCAATCAAGGTCTATGGCAAGGTCCTGGTAAATATACATCACTTTCCACATTTCAGGAGCCGGCTTTCAAGGCAGAGGTTGATAATGAAATTCACCAGCTCCTCCAGTGAACCAGCACACCCTTCAATCAACTGAAGTAAAGAGTGTTTGAAGACCAATACCTCAAATCCAGTAACAAACTTATGTTCTACGAGGCAGCAGTGATTGTTCCACTGTATGTTTTGGATTCATGGAGAACTTTCTGTATATACCTATAAGAATCGAACCAACGTCACCAGTGCTGCCTCCTCAAAATCCTTTGAGTCCATTGGCAGGGTAGACAAACCAACATCAGCATCCTCTTCCAGGCCAACATCCTCAGCAACGAGATTCTGATCATGCTCAACTAGCACCTCATGCCTGACACAAGAGTCCGGAAGCCAGCACTACTACAAGCTCCATCGTGGGAAGAAATTTCTAGGAGAAAGAAAACACTGAAAGGATGATCTCAAAGTTTTTTTTTAAATGTGGCATTCACTTCAATTCATGGGAATCCCTGGTTCATGACAATTCAAAATGGTGAAAAAGCATCTAGGTAAGAACTGAGCATCTCAAGTTTCTACAGTAGGTCCAAATGGAGGGCAGGGCAAAACAGTGGACAGGGAGCAGGACATCTCAAAGAACACACCCTCTTGTCTTGCCAAGTACTACCTATTTACTGGTTCCACTAATGGTAGAATCTGCAGATTCTACATTGGCTCATCAGCCATCACAGAGCACCAGGATCTAGAATGGAAGCAAATCATCCTCAGTTCCAAGGCACTGCCTTAGATGAATCAGAATCAGGTTTATTATCACTGACATATGTTGTGAAATGTGTTGTTTTGTGGCAGCAGTACAGTGCAAGACATAAAGACATAAAAATTACTATAAGTTACAAAAATAAATAAATAGTGCAAAAGAGGAATTAACGAGGTCGTGTTCATGAGTTCATGGACCGTTCAGAAATCTGATGGTGGAGAGGAAGAAGCTGTTCCTGAAATGTTGAGTGTAGGTCTTCAGGCTCCTGTACCTCCTCCCTGATGGTAGTAACATGAAGAAGGCATGTCTTGCATGGTGAGGGTCCTTAGTGATAGATGCCACCGTCTTGAGAAATTGCCTCAGAGAATGTAATGGCATTTTATGAGACATCTGGTCTCTTCCACATGATTATTCACAATCTATTTCTCTTCTGAAAAATTCCCAGTTTCTTAATGATATTTAATTTCAAACTTCAAATTCTGTAGGTTCTAATCTTTTGGTAAACAACTCCTCGGAATCTTTAACATGACCTGATGCTTGTTTTTGGTACACAGTGTTTCATTTTATGCTCACAGGCCATATTAAATAATGTTTTCTCACTTTCAATTGCCATTCCTATGAATATTTTGAAAAATGCATCATGAACTCCTTTTGCCTCATTTTGCATGCCTGTTAAGTTCAAAACTTATGTAGATGCTGGTTGATTTGCTGAGTATTTCAAGCACTTTCTCCTTTTACCTCAGATTTCCAGCATCTGCAGTTTTTTTGCTTTTTGATTTTGTAACGTATGTATATGAGGGGTAACTTTTGATCTCAGTTATATTTGGACTGAATGTTTTTTGTCTTTCAGAAATAATTCCTCAGTGCCTTATTTCTCTCATCTGTTTGTGGCAAAGTGAAAAATTTCTTATTTACTATCAATATTGTTCAGTGAGATTTCACAATACACAAGACCACATTGCACCAATCCCTGTCTCTGAGTCCACTTCAATGCACTTCTGGGGACAAAAGTGGAAAAAAAATGTACTACTCCAGAAATATGTTACATTTGGGACTAATGCCTGATCTTTTGTTTATGGCCAGGCAACAGTTTCCATAAGCAGACCTTTGAAGTTGTTCCTTTATTCACTGTGCATTGGATTACTGATATTAACAATTAACGTGAATGCAGTGTGTTATTTGGTGATGAATATGTGGAACGCAAAATACATTCTTCCATTACCTCCTGAAGTTAAAAATACTCGACAACTGGTTCAGTCGATTCCAGCTAAAACTACTAGTATATTTATTTGCAGATGATAAGCTGAAGCAAAATAACATTGCAAAATGCTAACATACGGTAATAATCAAATATGTAATGTTGGAGGAGCTCTAAATAAGAAAAGAATGACCAAGCCAAAATGTTCTCTTTTTTTTGCAAGAAATTTTTTTTATGTCATAATCTCTGGAGGTGATAATGGGAGGAGATTGCTTCTAGCATTTAATTTTCACTCCACATGAAGGTTAGGTATCATGGAACACGAACGATCCTGACAATGTCTGTTGTTTATATATGGTCTGTTTTTCTTTGAAGATCAAACAATTTCTTCTCAACAGGCAGGCAATCAAAATAACCAATTTTACATTTAAATAGACAAGGCTTCTGGGCAGCCATTTGGTCTTTTTTGATAGAAGACATCAATTGAATACGGCTCTGCATGTGTGGTTAAAATAAAAGACATAGAAAATATACCTTTGCCCTTCAAAGAACCAATAATTTGATTAAATTAGTAAAATAGGCTTACAGAAGCTTTGAAGCAGAAACACCTTTCCTGTCACCTCTTGCACCTTTCCAAAGAAGTGCCTGCATTCCATCTTGTAGTTCCAACAATTTTGTATTTGTTAATAAATTATTAAAAATGTAATGACTTCAAGTGATCACTGTCTGCATAATTTGGAATCCTCTTGCCATTTTGGTCACAATTTCTTGTGTCAATATTTTTCCATTTGAAATTCCTGTGTCATTAATATTTTGTCACTATGGATCCCATGAAAGCACAGTCTGAGTGCAGGTGTTACATGCACTGTTCAAAATGCTTCAGTGAATATAGGAAAATAAAGTTGTGCAGGCACATTAATAGATCAAGTTGATTAGGCTCAACTCTGACAGATTGGGTTTGGTGCACCCAATCAGTTTTAATCCATGTAGCAATTCATTCCTGGATAGTATTGTTGAATGTGTTATATAGTGGCAATGTACTCCACCTCCAAAGATCCCAGACACATAGTTTTGACATCAGAAGGGTTGGATGGAAAATTACCATTAGTCACCCACCAGAATTTAACAGGTCAGTGTGAAATCAAATCCTCATTAAATTCTTATGCCAAACCATCCACCAGAAATAAGTCTTTTTACCTTTTCATACTTAGTAATCTTGGGTGATTGTGTTTTATTATCCCAGTTGAAACACGGAGACATCAAAATTCTCATATCCACCAATACTCTGCCACTCTAATCCTGCCTTTATATGCTGGATCAACACAGTAAAGGAACCACTTTTTAATCACGACCATTTGGGAAGGCTATTTTGAAATGTTCAATGTCCTTGCAGTGGTTTAAAATCTAGAAAAGAACCCTTGGTGTTTGTCTTTTGTCATACCAGTATAAAGATATTTTCATATAGAAAGACACTTGATGACCACAATCATGGTGGGCCAAATCGTTTATTTCTGTGCTGTATTAGTCTATAACTTGTCTTTGTTGTAAACTTATTGAAAGTTTTTTTTCTAACTGCCCTCATTCTGTACTTTCCAGCAGCAGGTTCACTGTACTTCTTCTCTCTATTACCTAGGAATGGAATTTCACCTATTTTTAAAGCATGGTTGTAAAGAGAAGCATTCACTGCAAAGAACAAAATCATAAGAATCACTTATAAATAACATTATTGCTGAACATGACAAAACAAAATAAAGTAGTGTGTTGGACTGAAGTTGTAATGTAAAGAATTTGGGATTATATTTTCCATTTCAAATTTCAATGCAGTATGTTTCTGAAAGACAGCAAAGTCAGAACAAACAATGCAGCACAGCTTGTTTTGTGCTGTGTGACTCTATAATGATTTGTACTGCTGTAAACAAGTCTATAAAATGTTCACATAATGCAGCTGCTGTGTATTGCTTATGTGATTTAACTAGGTTTTGCAGCAGTGTTGGTCAGTAGAATGCCTCATCCACCAGACGATGCCTGTATGTCTTCTCCTATATTGCATTCCTTTTAAAATATTTGAGTTGCATCCTAGTTATCTATATTTTATACCCTAATAATATGAAAATGGAAGGCAATGACTTCACTTACTTAACTTTGTAACATTGAAATTTGGCACAGGACTTCAGTATTACAGATTTAGCCATAACAAAAGAGGGATAACCCTCTTTTGCACTAGTTATTTATTACCTTGTTATCCTTCTTTTTGCACTATTTATTTATTTTTGTAACTTAGAGTAATTTTTATGTCTTGCACTGTACGGCTGCTGCAAAAAAACAAATTTCAAAACATATATCAGTGATAATAAGCCTGATTCTGATTCTGAACAAACCCAAAATTCTTAAGGTGCAACATGTTATTACATCACTGCATGCTATAGAATGTCTTGGTTGGTTGCAGATCAAATAAAAGACAGGAGGTCTCTCTGCCTGTGAGGTGCAGTCTCAAGGCCAAAGTGTAAACTGTTTTGGAGAGGATATTCCCAGAAAGTCAGTGGCATTATACAGAAAAATGTATTTCTTTCACCATCAACTTAATACTCTAAAAGGAGTGCAAGATGCTTTTTAATCATTGGCATCCTGTATGATATTGAGTGCAGAAAAGTTTCCAATAAAATCAATGCAGTTGAATTATATGTGATAAATATTCTACTTTGGCCATGCACTACCTGTCTTTATGGTAACCTTTTCCTCTTCAAGTTGGACTGAATGCTATAGCTCTGCAGGTCCGTCTGAGGCTGTGTTAATCTCATTTGTTGTGGTTGCAAATTCACAAGTCAAAGCATTAGTATTAAAGTCTTGTATCATAAAAATTTTAAAAAACTGCAACTTCCTGGTTCTTATTCAAGCAGAAGACACATTTTTTGCTGGTTTCTGCACCATTCCTATCTATAGGGATGAACCTTGCAATGCTCCTTAATGGTGTAAACACGGGAAATTTCTGAAAGCTGGTGACTTTCATGTAGTCGAGTTTTGTAAATGAATGGCAGATATTCCTGGTTGCTGTATTGTAGAAGTGACACATTGATTGGGAAAATCTGTACACGGTGGTTTAGGCATAAAAACAGCATAAATCAGTTAAGCACACATTCTCATGAAAGTAAAGTTCCACAATTAGAGTAGAGTTATCCAGGTCAATATCTGAAAAAGGTTTGGTGATAGATGCCTAACTAAAACTGCTTTGGAAACTGACTTAATGCTTTTGTTAGGATTCATTATTTCAGTCCTGTAACTTAAAGAAGATTATTCTAATTATGCTTTCAATCTAAAATGATAACTTTAAGGAATGCAGTACTTCACGAATTTTTATTATTTTTTAATTATAATGGAACTAATGTCCTGTCCAGGAATCTAGTCTTTTAGTAGTGACCTCGGTCTTGTAATGACCAATCATCTTACCCGTCTTTTGACCAAATACCACATGATGTAATGTCTTCAGTGGATAGCAGGTCAAACAGATCAAATATCCAGTGTAAGAAAAAATATCATTTCACCACATCCATTGGTAAACTGTTCAGACCTTTAACTGAAAAGGGCCCCTGTGCTTAGTGTCTAGCTAAAAACTATATAGCCACAGAGGTCAACGTGTGCTTTTGAACATAGTTTCCACTTTGTCAACACGAGCAGACAAATGATCTCTGTGGGTTAATTGTTTCTTAATTAGAGCTTGGTGTGTCTGTTGCTCAGCATCCTTTATTCCTCAGATGCTAATGGAGGATATCAGTTACAAAGGGGAAAGTTGTTATGGAATTCAGACTTAAGAGTGTTTTTGAGCTACTGACTATAGTTGATGAAATACAGAATCCAATGTGTGTGAGGGGAGCTGGAAGCACCCTTCCATGGTACTTATTTTCTTTTAACTCCACTCACAATATTTTCCTTTCTTATGTCTTCAGATTTTTATTAAACTCTCATTTTCGTTGTCAGCAAATTTTTCTCACTCTGCTCAAGAAGAAAATGACCATGCAAGAGTTCTTGAAGTCAAAAGTATTCAGCAGTAATTACTGTTTTAAAATCAATTGTCTACCATTAGCTGACTTGATGGGTAAAAGTATTGCTTAATGTAACAGTAGAACAGGGGTCTCAGTTTTGACATGTAACCTGTGCTGAAATGGCTGATCGCAGTTAAAGCAGCACTCAAAGTGCCATAGTTACCTTCGGGATGCCTGACTGGAAAGATGCTTTTTTAAAAAATCATTCAGAACTCTTCTTCTCAATAACCATCCAGTGACATGTCTCTGAAGTGTCCATCGATGTGCATGTGTAGCTTAACTGTGATGCCCTTTTTAATAAGCCATGTTGGCCCCTCTGTAGTTGATTTTCCACTGGATTCGTTTGCTCATTTGCCATAATCCATCCATAACCTAAGTGATGATTACGTTGTTGTTCCAGACTTCTGTAGGCTTTTCCAGTAGGAGAGTTGGAGTGCTCCAACATGAAACTCAACCCCAATTTTATTACATTATTTCAACACACTTCATGGTAAAAATTGATTTTCTTCAGATAATTACATGTTGCTGTCTTGTTCAAAAAGATTTTTTCCAAATGTTGTAATTATTGAGGTAAGTGGTCCAGATTTTATATTTGATTGCCATGACAAAACATGACAGTACTAAATACTTACTGATAACTTTTTGAAGTGTAGATAGAAATAGAAGTAAGCAAGAGCATTCCTCAAGTTGTTTCACGTATGCATTTCGTACTTTAAAGGACTTAACAATAAGATGTTATAAAACTCCACTAACAATTTTTTTTCACCTGTGGCCTTTAATTAAGATGTGCTTTTTGTGTGTTTTTATGTTTAATGGCTGCAAATCACAGATAATAAGTTTGCAATGCCTTGATATGTGTTACTCATATTTTTAAATCATAGCCAAGTAAATAGTAAATAATACATGTGTTAATCTGAACCATTCTGCTGTCATGGACTCTAGTTATAAAAAAAGATATAACTTAATCTCCTTCTCATTACTGGCAAAGCATACTATTATTTTTAATTTTGATTTTCAGTCATAACATCATTTACTATCAAGTACTGGGCAAAACATTATCTGCTGACTTGTTAATGAAAATGTAACCCTAGATCAGTGAAGTGAAATAATTAATGGCAAATAGTATGTTCAACTTCTTAATGAGAGAAAGCTCAGAGATCAGTTACCTTGCAGGAGCTAAAAAGCATCATGACTGCCTTTCTGTGAGTCCGAATTTAAAGATGAAATAGTATCTCGCATGAACTGCAGCCTGAAAGAGTGCTAAACAAAAATGTTCTTGCAGCCTGTATCTTAACTGTATCTAACTGTTGAACCCTTGCTGAGGGGGTAAGGAAGGCGGTGGTGACCTCGCAATGGCCTAACTGTCAATGGTGGATATCTATAGCAGAGTTGGATTGGGTTTAAAGTGAACAGATGAACATCTGCTCAGGAAACCTGAGTGCAGATGATGGTTTCACATGTTAGGATTCAAACACCCTGAGGTAGGAAAGGCTAGCTAAGTTTCTGACAGACGTGAACTCTCTGCCAGCAGGTACACTCCTAGCCATCTGTCTACAGAACTAGTTCTACGAGCAGGATGAAGGAAGGAAAACATCCTGGAAAGCTGGAGCCCTTTATTATTTCTGTAACTTTCCCAGGGGACAACAGCAGTGCAGGGCAGGGTGCCTGAAACTGAAACTGAAGATTGAAACCATTTGGTGTGTCATGGACTCTCAGTCTGTTTCTGAAATTGCTCGGAAACATCATGGCCTGGGCAGAATGGAAAATAAGAAAGTTTCAACCAAAACCCAATCATTGTTAAATAAAAATCAAAAAGAAATTTGAATGGCAGTTCACCAGTAATGCTGAGTTCAGTCAGAAGTGGTTTCGGTTCCTCTGTCACTGTAGTAATGCCTGCTTAATTGTAATCTTTACACTTACTTGTCTGGTATATCACTATATCTTGGAATGTGATCTGCTGCCACATTTAATACTTTGCAAACTATAACTTGCATGATTGCCTTCATCCTTTTAACTGATTCTTTCCCCTCTGTATACCTTTACATATCCTTCTTTTCTATTTCTTCTCTGGACTTCACCTGACAACAGTGATTGTAGTTTAGATGAAACATGTCCAGATATATTAGAGTACTTTAATAAGTAGCATATAAAGGTGAGTTCTGGAATAGTTTGATATGAAATGGAATTGCATTTGTTTCAGTGTAATGACTGAAACAATTTTCCCCAGCATTTATTTGATATAATAGATAATAAACTGAAAATTGACTGCACTGTAAAAACTCTTTCATTCTATTAAAAATATTTCTAAAACTCATTGACAGAAAAGCAAAATCAAAATGCAACTGAAATAAATGCTTAGAAATCATATTGGAGATATTAATAGAGTAAAATGTTCTAATGTATTTATAAAAGTGCTGACAAGAATTTTACAAAACAGAACTTGGCACTGGGCCAAGTAAGAAGAAACGAGGGCAGTTTGTACTTGGCATTTGGCACCTGTGTCTGCCCACTGATGTTTTCCTACAGCTACACATTTTGGGACCCTAGTGGCCCAATTGTCCTGGAGGACCGACTTCCGTGCACTCCAACTGTCACAAACAGCAACTAGGCTTCTGGTGGCAGACCGTGAGGCCCTACACCCAGACTGACCAAAGGCATTTTGATAGTTCACTGCTCTCAAGGACCTTTGAACTGATGACCAGAGATATTTAGATGTCACTCAGGTGCATGTAAATAATTATAAAAGATCAGATGAAAAATAAAATTTATTTAAGGATGTTTTTATGTGCTAGAAATTGATTAAAATATTAAAAGAAAACTTATCTCTGCACTTCACTCTTCACTCACAATCAGTCACTCTGCTCAAATGAATGAAGATGCACTACATATGCCGAATCTCCCTGATGTGTGGCTAGGGAGCCGATGTGAAGTGCTCACATCCCTGGAATTAATGCTGAGTCCAACAGTGGAGGAGATATTCATATGTGTTGACATCTGACCTCCAGCTTGTTCTCTAATATGACCACGGTCACAGAGGTCAAGAATGAACTGACCTCCCCCTTCTGTAGTTAGCCTGCATTTTGCTATGGAACTAGCAGCTGAAGATCAATCAGTTTTGGAACATCAGGACAGGGATGAAAATCCTGGCAGAAATCAGAGATTATAAAGGAGAAAAAACGTTAAGGAAGTCTGGACATCAAAACGTAAGGACATCAAAACCAATACATCCACCGCCTCAGCAGGCATTTCATTGAATATGCTGCCATTTGGGACATGGAGACATAAGAGACAGCAGATGCTGTAATCTGGTGCAAAAACAAGCTGCTGGGGAAACACAGCGAGTCAGGCAGCATGTGTGGAGGCAAATGAGAGTCGACATTTCAGGTTGTTTTTGAAACGTCCTCTATCCCTTTGCTTCTACAGATGCTGTCTGACCTGCTGAATTCCTCCAGCAGTTTGTTTTTACTTGTCATTCAGGACATCTTCAGGCCCCATTAATTTCTCTGGCTATTTTGTTATTTTTTTTCCTCAAGTCCCTTGTTCTCAGAAAACCCTCACTTCCCCACCATTGCTGTAATTTTTGTATCTTGTCCGATGATCCAAGTATTTGTTTAATGTCTGTGCAATTTTTTTTCACCATTATAATTCTTCTTGTCTCTGCCTGCGAATTATCCATGTTTAACTTAATGCTAATGTTAATGTATTTTCTTAAATACTTATAAAAGCTTTTATAATCTGTTTATGTTGATTCTTGTTTGTTTAAACTCACATTCTTTCTTCCCTCTGTTTATCAATTTCTTGCTTATCTTTTGTTGAACTCTTAAAATCCTCACAATCCTCAACATAGCAGCCCCTTTTGACAATACTATGCACCTCTTCATTTAATCCAATTCTAACTTTAATGGCGTGGATTGTGCTGGAACCATCCTATCACCCAGTCTCCACCTATGATTCTACACATGGAGTGTAGACCTATGTCTACACTCACCTGGGCCAGATGCAGAGGGCTGATATCACTGACCCTCCTCACCCTCACACCAGACAATGAGGCTGCTTGGCAATTGGTTCTTGGGTGGTCAAGTAGGGATGCCCATCTCAAGAGCATCCTGGCAGACTTTAACAGATTTTAAATAATTTACATCAATATTAGTAAATATAAAAAGGAAACAAACTTAATCAAAATACATAAAGTGATTAGTAATAAACATATTGATCAAAAGTAAAATATTTTTAATAAAAAATACTTATCTTTGTCTACTCACCTGCAGCCCTGGAACTTCCATTAACATCAGTGGAGTCTCAGATCCTGACTGGCTCAGACTTTGTTTCCTCAGTGAAATACTGGGAAATCCCAGTAAATATGAGCTTCACCATTTAACTCCAGGTGGATCCAAGCAGCAGAGCAGTAACAATGTATTGCCACTTGTACCAGTAAGTCTCAAAATTCTGAGTTCAATTCCATATGCATAGAATTCCAAAATTCACTGAAGTCAAAAATTAGCGTGGATTGGTGTAAATATCTCTTATTAGCCATGCTTGAACCACCAAATTGTTATTCTCTCAGGGGGATGTATATTAATTGCCATTGCTTTGCCTCTACAGATGCAGCTTGACCCGCTGAGTTCCTGTAGTAGTTTGTTTTTTTGCTCATTCGTATGTTATTTGCTTTGTTCAGACCTAAGCCCTTTGTTTGATCAAAGCTGCTTTAAATTCAGAATATTGTGGTATATTAATTCTTCTCTAGAACCTACCAGTTAAGGGACAGATGGGATGCCTGGGTAGCAAATGATCTGGTTCAGCCTCAGTAATAAGGGATACAGCTGGATACAATGGATACGAAAAAGAGTTTGATGATGTCATTGAGTCGTAGAGTACTACAGCACAGGAACAGGCTCTTTGGCCCATCTAGTCCATGTCGATTTGATTTTCTGCCTATTCCCATTTGCCTACACCCAGACCATATCCCTTCAAACTCTTCCTGTCCATGTGTCTTTCCAAACTTCTCTTAAGTATTACCACTGAACCCGCATCTACCACTTCCGCTGGCAGCTTATACCCCACTTGCACCATCCTCTGAGTGAAGAAGTTTCCCCTCAGATTCCCCTTCTATATTTCATCTTTCACCCTAAACCTACGTCCTCTGGTTCTGGTTTCACCCAACCTGAGGGGAAAAATCCTGCATGCGTTCACCTTATCTATACCCCTCATAATTTTGTATACGTCTATAAGATCTCCACTCATTCTCCTGCACTCCAGGGAATAAAGTCCTGACCTATTCAACCTTTCCCTATAACACAGGTCCTCAAGTCCTGGCAACATCCACGTAAATTTTCTCTGCACTCTGTCAAACTTATTGATATCTTTCCTGTAGGTAGGTGACCAGAACTGCACACAATACTCCAAATTCGGCCTCACCAACACCTTGTACAACTTCAACTTAACATCCCCACTCCTGTACTCAGTGCCCTGATTTATGAAGGCCAAAGTGCCAAATGTTCTTTTTACTACCCTAACTACCTGTGACGCCACTTTCAAGGAACTATGGACCTGTATTCCCAGGCCCCTTTGTTCTACTGCACACCTCAGTGCCCTACCATTCACTGTGTAAGTCTTACCCTGGTTTGTCTTCCCAAAGTGCATCACCTCTCACTTGTCTGCATTAAATTCCATCAGCCATTCTTCAGCCCATTTTCCTAACTGGCCAAGGTCATGCTTCAAGCTTTGATAGCCTTCCTCATTGTCCACTACACCCCCAATCTTGCTGTCATCCACAAATTTGCTGATGCAGTTTACCACATTATCACCTAAATCATTAAAATAGATGATAAACAACAATGGACCCAGCACCGATCCCTGTGGCACACAGGCCTGCAGTCAGAGAGACAACCATCCACTACCATTCTCTGGTTTCTCCCACTAAGCCAATGTTGATTCTACTTGACTACTTCATCCTGGATTCCCAGCAACTTAACCTTCTGGACCAGCCTCCTATTATGCGGGACTTTGTCAAAGGCCTTTCTAAAGTCCATGCAGACAACGTGCACTGCCTTTCCTTCATTGACTTCTTGGTAACCTCCTTGAAAAACTCTATAAGATTGATGAGACATGCCCTACCACGCACAAAGCCATGTTGACCGTCCCTAATCAGTCCCTGTCTTTCCAAATACTTATGTATCCTGTCCCTTAGAATAACTTCCAATAATTTACCCACGACTGATGTCAGGCTCACCGGACTATAATTTCCTGGCTTATTCTTAAAGCTTTCTTGAACAACAGAACAACGTTAGCTATCCTCCAGTCCTCCAGCACCTCACCCATGGCTAAGGACATATTAAATATCTCTGCCAGGGCCCCTGCAATTTCTGCACTAACCTCCCACAAGGTCTGAGGGGACATCTTGTCAGGCCCTGGGGATTTATCCACCTTCATTTGCCTCAAGACAGTCAGTACCTCCTCTTCCGTAATCTGGATTTGATCCATGACCTTACTACTCTTTTGCCTCAGTTCCATTGCCTCTGTTTCTGTCTCCAGAGTAAATATGCATGCAAAAAATTCATTTAAGATCTCCCCCTGATAGTTTTGGTTTTTCAAATGTTCACTTCCAGGAAATTATTGTTGCCCACCAGCATGTTGGTCAAGTAGTGTAACAAAGTATTGTTGAACAGGTGGGACATAGAAAAAACAAAACAGGTGAATCTTTAACAAACAGTATGTCTCCACCCATTATTATTTCCAGACCATTCATCTTAAATATGTTAATATCACAGGTAAAATATCAAGGAAAGTTATTCAAAGTACTGACAATTTTCATTGATCTCACCTGCAATAATTCCTACCTCAGGTCTTTTTAGTGTGGTGGAATGAAGCAGCAGTTATTTGATAGGATTGAAAGAAAGAGGTTGTCACCTTATTCATGGAAACATATCTCAGCAAAGCTTGATGTTACGTCTGAAAAGGACCTCAGGATAGAATTGATAGTATTTGAGAGAGCACAGACGATGGAAAAATAAACGGGTAAATAGGATAGATGGAATTTCTCTGAGAGTTGACAGACTCAATGGCAAATTATGTAGTGAAAAAATATAAAACTTTGCAACATTTTATACTTTGAAGGCACAACTAAAATGAAAGTTTTTGTTGTAACCCTACTGCTGCCTCATATCCTGAGAATCAGATCTAAATCTGCAATACTGGAATGAAGTTTATGAGCAGATTCCAGTCAGCAACTTTTTTTTTCCTTTTTGTTATATCTGCACTTAGAGATCATAATTGCCAGACATTCGATTTTAACTCAATCTTCATTGTTAGTGTAGTTGGGCCTTCCAAAGAGCTAATTCCGAAGAAGACAATGCTGATCATCAAACATTCATGTTGCAGCAAGCTATGTTCACAAGGCTCTTTGAAACAATTCTGGAATAGAACAGATAAAGGAGAACAGCAATTAATTTGAAAGTGACCAGAATTTTGCATGTGGTCCTTTAATCTCTTAAGTGCTTTGAGTTAAATTCCATGTTATACATGCACTGGAAGAAGAAGCATTTTTCAACAATGTTCAAGAAAGTAATTTACATGGCTAGCTAGCTGAGAAGAAGATCCAGGAACATAGAACTAGAATGATCTTAAGAATTTACAGAGAGAAAACCAGAGAAGAATAGTAAAAGCAGAAGACATAAAATAGTGCAATGACTGAGTCGATAATGGGAGAAAAGTAGAAGGAAAAGAGAGACATAGCAACATTGTCAATTTTTAATTTCAGTGTCTGTATGCTTTGGTCTCATTCTTCACCCAACCACACTTTACTTTCTATTTGACTGGACAATATTGAGAAAACTACATGCTGACATTAACTCCAAACAAACAAAACTCTTGAACGAGAGTTGTGAAGCCAAAAGTTTATCCCATTGTCCCAAAAGTGTTCTTGAAGATAATTTAAGAGTTCTGAGTTATGAACTTCTGTACACAATACTAGTTGTGCAGCAGAAATTTCAATGATGCTCATGTAGAATAGATTTGACAATATATCATCGGTATATCTTTGGTGCAGGAAGAATTTCTGCCTGAACATATTTGCCTCCGATTCCCCAAAACAGCAATCCCAGTACTCAATTTTCTAATATTATCATTTGCCACAATACGTCCAAAACACATTCACATTCTCAGCTCAACTTCCCCAATATACACACCAGACAAAAGACATGATTTTAACCTATTCCCTGCAAGTACCGGCAGTGTGCATGATTGAGCATTATTTAATGCCAATTCCACTTGATTTCAAAACTTACATTTAATGTTATGCATGTAGTTTTTCTCCTTTTCCTCCATTAAACGTTAAACTTTACTTACACAGAACAGTAACAGGCCCTTCCAGCCCAACGAGCCCACACCACCCAATTACATTCACGTTAACCTACCCATACATCTTTGGAATGTGGGAGGAAACCAGAGCACCCAGAGGAATCGCAAGTGGTCACAGGGAGAACGTACAAACTCCTTACAGACAGCAACGGGAATTAAACCCCAATTGTTGGCGCTGTTATAACGTTACGCTAACCACTATGTTACCATGCCACCTTAATATAAATGAAAGCTAGTGTTTGGAGAAAAAGAAGAATGGTGGGAGATTGCTGGTCATTCCCGGTAATTACAAAGGCTGCACTTCACAACTCATAAATCACAATCAGCAAAATGACATTGTTGAGTGAACTCATCTAAGTTTCTAATGGTACTCATTTTACTAATGATCCCACCGTGACACAGTGAAAAGAAGAAAGTCTATAGATTGCTGTGCTGGCTAAGCTGTACAGAGCATGACTTGTGACAGATGCTTTCCCCTCTCAGTGATGCCGAGATGGCATCATTGAAACAATTGCAGCAGATATGCGTGTTTATGGAGATAAGCGTTCCAATAACAGAGGAAAACTCCGGGTAACATTCTGGAGGGATCCTAAGGCCTCAACTGCTCAAATGAAAATTACATTTTTTCTCATGTAAAGTCAGGAAAGAAAGAGGCCACTCAAACAAGCAAATGAGCTTTCTGAAGCTGACTGTTATTTTTCTTTGAACCTTTAGCCCCAAGCAGTACTTCTAGCAACTCTCAGTGGAAGGCCTATGAGGGCTGAGACCATGCACAGTTTTCATGGAAGCCCACAGATACCCCAACATTTCTGATGAAGCAATGTGTAATATTTTAGGCACTTAAGATGGAACGAAAACCTGGCGGATCAAGGTTCTGTCCCAAATGACACCCATCCCACTCTATGGGATCATGCATTTACCGTCCATACAATGTCTGCACTCTTTTTTCTATATGAAATGAGATGTTGCAGATAACAGTGAGTGTTTAAATCTTCCTTCCTTTACAGCGATTTAATACATAAAAAGGATTGGAAATAGAAAAGACCAAATGGGTCTTGGAGCTTATCCTCTTATTCATGAACACTCATCCATTTCAGAAGAATCTACACTGTAACAGACCTGTGGAGACAATGATTGCAGTGAGGTCCACAGAACTTCAGTTTAAGCTTTCTGTGCAATAGCAAATATTTGTATCCACAAACATGTCCTAATAACTTGGAATTGTGTAAATAGGTCAAATTAACTCTCTTGACCAATTAAGAAATGTCAGTCCAACAGGCAAAATAAATATTTCTCTACATGATATCTTAAAAGTAGAAGCAGATTTATATAATTAAGTGAAGGTTGTTGGGACATAGTTCTGCCTTTCAACATCTTTTACATCATTTCCAATCTGAAGAAAGCTCCAGCATTGTGGCAAACAAACTGGGCAGCTGAATTGAGCTCATCAACAATCTCAGTAATTTCAGCCATTTCAGAACCAGGACTGCCTTTAATATTATACTTACTTGACCAAGAATAATATCTTCCAGGCAAGCTTGAATAATGTACGGGAAAAGCATTCTAATAAACTTACGGTATTTTCTATCTGAAGGTTGATATTAAATGATTTTTAATATTAAGCCATTAAACAACTCCATACAATAGTTTAATATTTTTCCTGATAATATTACTGCACATAATTAAGAGGATTGCATATGATGAATGAAAAAATCTTTGCTTCCAGAATTTCACTGTATAATCAGAGAGACAAAGAATTTTAAAATTTGGAATCCTTTTGACTCCAATACGTTTCCTGTAATATTTGTTGCTAATGGCAAATGAGGGATTTTGGAGACTTTTATTAGGAATAAAGGCTTCATTTACAACCTCAAAGGCTTCTGGAACTTACACTGGAGTAACTTTGTCCTTTAGATTTCATCTACACCTTCCATCTGTCTTCTGGGCCAGCTGGGTCTGATCAGATACTGGATAGCAAGGCTTAGGTTTGCACTTAATGGAACTTGGCTCTCATTAGCTGATAATAGTTACAATTTATGTTAAAAATGTCAGGAGAGCATGAAAAACACTTAAAAATGTCTCTCTGAAACAGCACCTGAGCTATACGAACAGATTAACTAAAACTGTCTGGCGTCAAACATTGTTCAGTAGAAATATATAGTTTAACCCAATTTTTTGGCCTACCCTGAAGTCCATCCACCAGTTAGGTGGCCTTGAATCTTTGCAGTGTTGTATTTAAAAGCCAATGATATCCTAATTGTATTTTGTGGAGTTATTGCAGCCATCATTTTGTAGCCATCATCTATATGGTAGCTTTGGAGTATAATATGTTAATTTTTGTGGAAATATATTCTCTGTTTTCTAGTTTTTGATTTGCATTAGAAATGTATCACTTTATAAAAGTTACCAAAAATTATTTAGGAGCATGGACAATAACTCACTTATAAATCATTGGTACTTTAAAGGAACTTTTCATGAAACTTCATTAAAATTCATTCAAATTGATGCTCGGATTTAAAAAAACTGAACATATATTTTCTCAAGGTTATTAGACTTTAGAAGCCCTGGATTCAATTTCAATTCATTGTAGTAGAGCCCCAAATATCGTCATATTTTTAAAAAACTGACTGCTTTATTGTAAATTAATGCCATTATGTTAGAACTGCTGTGTATTAAAGCAAGTTCAATGAGCTAAGTCATATTAAACATCTACATTAACTGCTAACTCTTTAATACTGAATATGCAAATCCAAATAAATTACTGCCAGCTCTCTGCTGTTAAAACATATTAAAACAATTAATAACATGCAGGTTGAAATCATTTAAATTTGTCACACCGAAGCCTGCTGATCTAAGCCTCTGATTGAGGTGAGAATTGATACTTTGATCCAAGTTTAAAAAAATTGTTGATATTTCCTGTGAAATGAAAATAGGAATTTAACATTGATGTATTAACAATGTCTCTACAAAGAAGAGATGATTTTGAATCATACCTGATCTGAAGTCAACAGTGCATCTGGAGGACTCATCCAATCAATTCAGTGAGGCTTTTGAAGAATTTTTAGATTCTGATCTCATTGGAGTTTAGTTAGTGAACAGTCCCTTGCCCTTAGAGCACAGCAGAGAGCTTTCTGGACCAATGGCTGAGCTGAAAGCTGTCATTTAAAGTGAATGAGGAAAGAATCATAAACTCATAGAGTTATACAGCATAGAAATGGGTCCTTCGGCCCAACTCATCCATGCAGATCAAGATGTCTATCTGAGCTAATCCCATTTGCCTGTGTTTGGCCCACATCCTCTAAACCTTTTCTATCCATGTACCTATCTAAATGTCTTTTAAACGTTGTAATTGTTCCCACTGCCACAGCTTCCTTTGGCAGCTCGTTCCACATACCCCCCACCATCTGTGTGCAAAACACCCACCACCCTCTGTGTGAAAAGGGGAAGATTTATGGTGGGGTCTCACTGATGCTTGATAATGAGCTGTAGTATCTTTATTCCAACAACCTTATTTTCACTGTCCCCACACATATATTCTCCTTCAAATAGTTTCCTGCCATTTTTGATGTAACTTCTAATGGGCTTCTTGTTAGCAAAGATAGCTAGTCTACTAATTGCCTGATTCAAGTGGACAGATCTTTCATGAAGAATACACATCAGAATATCACAAACATAGCTGAACAATGTATGGCCTTAATTTTCTTAAATGTGTAGTTTCTTGCCTGATATGGGTAGACTGCTGTGTTCACTTGTGTAAACTCAGGTGAAAGTTACGCAAGCTGAGTCTTTGAGTAGAATATTTTGGCTACTGTTTACATGCCAGTTTCAATCAGCCGTAAAAAGAAAAAGTGTTGTTTGAAAATTACCCAACTGAATATTGCTCAAAATGCTGAAATATCATGTGGCCAGTATCAAGAAATAAATTGATCCCACTACTGTTGTAAAGATGGCCATGTTTCACTGGGTTGAATTTGATTTGCAAATGTTTCAAATCGTAAGGTATGTTTCTTAGTAGGGAAATGACAAATTTTGCAAAAGATAACCAACAACATAACCAAGAAGAATGCCACATCATTTACTCTGTTTTATTTTCAGTTTTACTGACACAAGATAAAACATGAATGTTGAAGCTGAAAAATGGGGCTTTAAAATATTTTTTTTAATCATCCAGATATGTCACTCGACATTCTTGAAAGATATGCTGAAATAAATGCTTATTTTCTTGTGGTCAGACCTTGACAATAGCATATGATGATTGTTGTGGAATAAATCATCTCTGACCATTTAACCCATCTAGCACCTTAGGCTACTACTGTGCTTCTCTACCATATCACCTTGTGAAACCTATTATAACTAACTTGTCAAGTTTCTGAAATTAGGCCTTTTATTTGTATGACCATGAGCTTTATAAACCTTCAGAAGTAGTTTCTAACTTCAAGGACTGCAAATCAAAAGTTCAAAACTGACAGAAATCCATTTTGTGGCATATTCTACAATTAAAAGTCTTGTTATCTATTGTGCTTTGTAGCATTAGTTCTCACAAAGACTTCATGCCTCACAAATATCACATCCAAAGGCTTTATGCTTCTTTGGATTACTGCTGGGTAAAAAGTTATGATTGGCTCAATTGTCCAGTACCTGTTAAGCGGATCATTGTGACGGTTCAGCTCTGTCATGATAACATGCAATACAAGGTGCCCCACTGTGCCTAAAAGAAGCTTGGAGATGTAACATGTGGCACTGTGTCTGAAGTTTGTGACTTCAAGTTCCAATCCAGTAGCATGAGTGCATAAAATCTAGGCTGACACACCATTGTAGCGTTAAGGGAGCCTTGTATTACCTGAGATATAATTTTTCAGATGACCAAGGTTCCTTCTGATTTCACAAGTGGAAATAAAAGTTCCCTACTTTAGACAAAAAAAAGTAAGTTCTTGCTGTGTCATGGCCAGAGATTTCCAAGAGGAAGGAGAAAACACCTCAAGCTCATGCTCAAAGTTTCCTTCAAAAATTATAACATCCTCACTAACTCCCTGGCCCAAGACTGCTCAGAATTAAAGTGAGCATCCAGGAAGTCACTAATCACCTTAAGTCTTCACAGCACGAGCATGCGGAGACCAAGAACCAACAGCGGAAGAGGGAAGCCCTTCCCAAACTACTCACCCGTCCACTCCATGAAGCCTCACGTGTCAGACTAATAGCAGAGTTTGCAGAACCACGTTGACCTCATCAGCCACCTCAGAACCCACAAGATAACATGGAAGCATGTCATCCTGGACTCTGAAAGACTACCAAAGAAGAATAAGATTCATGCAGGTGCAGGTTAGACACAGCAATCCAGCTCAATCCTCATGAAAATAACTAAATACATACTAAGTGTGCAACACTGCTATCGAGTTTAAATTGAATTATAGACAATAATTATTGCAGGTTTTAGGTTTCCATTATTCAGTAATCCAGCTACAAAATTATCAATTTAATATCAAGTATGTGACACTAAATCAATTAATCCATAGTATTTATATCAAAGGCATGATTATGTCAAAGTTTCAAAATAAATTAATCATGAATATTGACTGATCACAACACATTGATCTATTTGTTCAGAAGATGTCTTTTTCTTCTCAGGCAGTCCCTTGTGGTCAATGCTGCCTCTAATTCTATTGAGTCTGAGGTGGCTGATGAGCTGAGGTGGGGCCAGCTGACATGGGAGGTGGTAGGAGGTGGTTAATGGAGACACAAGAGACTGCAGGTGGTTGATGTTGTGGATGGGTTCATAGTATGTCAGGTGGTAGACTCCTTCTGCCGTTTACGCTCGGCTTCTGTGTGCTTCCAACAAATATCAGGTGTTGGGAATGTAAGTAATGAAGCTTGCCCGTCAGAGCTGGCTGAGTTTAATGAAGGGCCTTTGTGCTGGGACTATTGCTTGGGAGAGCACACTGATTTTGCTTCACTTATCCTGCAAGTAGATTGAGAGGGGGAAAGTTTAAAGAGGAAGTTTTTGACATAGAGAATCATAGGTACCTGGAATGTGCTGCCAGGAGTGGAAGAAGATATGATAGTGGCATTCAAGGCTCTCAGATAGGTGCATAAATATTGAGGAAATGGAGGGATATGGATCGTGTGCAGGCAGAAGGGTAATTTGGCATCATGCTCAGCACAGACATCATGGGCCAAAGAGCCTGTTCCTGTGCTGTACTGTTCTATGTTCTAGATTTGGAAGATTTTGTGGAGACATTTTTGGTCATATCTCATTTGTGTTTTGAAGTGCCTGCAATCCACGTCTCAGAGGCATTCGGAAGGACAATACTTGGAACATAGGAAATTGAGGGGTGGACTTATAGAGGAGTATAAAATCATGAGGGGTATAGATAAGGTGAATGCACACAGTCTTTTTCCAAGGGAAGGGGAATTAAAAACTAGAGGGTATAGGTTTGAAGTGAGAGGTAAAAGATTTGAAAGGGATCTGAGGGTCAACTACTTCATGCAGTGGGTGGTGCGTATATAGAATGAGCTGCCTGAGGAAGTGGCTGAGGCAGGTAAAATAACATTTAAAAGATAGTTGGATAAGTAAATTGATAGGAGGGCTTGGAGGGATATTGGCCAAACATGGGTAAATGGGTCTAGCTTGATAGGCACCCTGATCAGCATGGACAAGTTGGGCCGAAGGGCCTGCTTCCATGCTATGACTCTATGACAAGGATCATTGTTGCCCAGTAGACCATGAGCTTTGTGCAAGGTTTGAGGACTTGATCTCCAAGCACCTTTTTTCTTAAATGGCTAAAGCTTGCACTCGTACACTGAAGGTGATAGTGTTCCATGAGGAGGGTTGGGAGGCTTCAGGAGTACAGGCAAGCAAAATTAATGGGTAAGGATATCACAGATAGAATATCACCTGGACAAGTATGAGGTCATTCAATAGAATTCTGTCAGTGGCCATAGTTGAGCTTGTTACAATAAAGCCCTCTCTGGGCTGGAGGGAGCTCAGCAGTCAAACAAAGGGATGGTAAGATAACAGTTTCTGTCATGTCCAACCCGGATGTAGTGAAAGAAGCGGTAGGATCCAGACCACCAGTTCCAGGTAGTGGGCTTCCTATTTGTGCAGACTAGGTTCTTCTGTTATGGTTAGCTTTAGCATGGTTAGGGTAGTCAACAATATATTAATCATGGCAAAAGGTTCCAATATACGTGAAAAGGTGGAATACCACCTGAAACTGATAGCTAATCCAGTCATTCTAGGGAAAGCATGTTAAAAGATGGATCATTGATATTAAATCCACAATTTGAGACTACACCATTAATATTAATTTACTCAGGTAAAAATAGCCCAAGTGCATGAAGAATCTGTCCAGTTTTCATTAGGGAGTTATTTTATATATTTTAAGTATATACACTAAGAAATAACAGCTCTGAACATTTCAAACTTTCCGAGACTACTAACATGTGCCAGAGGTCTGATATAGTACCCATATGAAAGTCAAAGGCCTTACATCACACTTACTTAGACTTATTTAATCACCACAAGTGGAAGAGGAGACAGCCTTTGATTAAGATCAGCCAGCAGATCAATAAAGTCCTTGAACTTGTGTGAGTCACTGCTTGCTACTTTCTATATTGCTAAGCTGCGATGTTTTATTCATTGAGATCTCAGGCAGAACATCCCTCTACAATACAGGTAAATGGGCAAAGCTATTATGATAGGTCACATCAGATTCCATACAAAGGGCTGTGCTGCATTTTACTAAAATTGTGTTAAGTTGTGATTTTATTCTCGCACTTTAATCTATTTATGGGCTGCTGGTTTGTCTTTGAACCATCAAGAACACGTTGACACATTGATCCAAAATTGAAGTACAAACCATTGGTCTCACCAAATCTCGGAAAATGTGTGACAGTTTGGTAATGTGCACTTGCCTCGATTTTATCCTTGATAAATGAGCTCAAGTTCATAAAGGGGGAAGGTCAGGGTAGTGACACAGTGCTTCAAAAACCTCAAGATTCAGTTGATATGAGACTTAAACAAACAAGAAATTACTTTCATTGATTAAATGTAGATTGAATTAGCAGAAAAAATGATGAGTCCTGGTAGGGTTATGTCCTTCAGTCATTGTTTAACTCAGCTTGACAGATTCAATCTGCTGAACCCAAAGGAAGGCCAAAGATGTCGTTCGTGGGTTTTGTACAATACGAGAGCCTTTGAGGAACAAAATCGAAAAGTTGCACTTTATCAACTCACAGCCTGAAGCCAGTGCTCTCATTTGGTCTTGTGTTACCGGAACAATGCTATTACAGCAGGCACAAGGCTGCTCTGACTAATAATTATAGGTATCCCACAGGCACAGCTATTGTTGCTTTTAAGACTTGACAGAATGAATCTTGTCGGCGTGACCTAGCAGATGGAAGGATTTTTCTTTCATCGTTCCAGAGACATGTAGGAGAGACACATAAAGCACCTTGATGAAACATATTTTTTTTATTCCATTCAATTTGGTTGATTAGTCCAGGTTGTCCTTTTTTGTTAGTCTTAACAATATCCAACACCTTAAAGCAGGCATGCAAGTCAAGTACTGCAGAAAAAACTGGTGACATGAGTCACCAACTGACAAGAGGATGGACTCTGTCTCACATCCTGCTAATTTGAGTCACATGGAACTCCGTGTTATGTATTGGTGGTGGAAAAAATGAAGCAGAAAATTTGATTTGAAAGGGGTTTTGTCCTGCTGTCACTCTGCAGCACATTCAGCTAAGCTTTCTGCATGTAAAGTGGCATTGGCCCTTTTGTTGTATAAAATCTTTTATATTATCCATATTGTCCTTGTCTGATCAAATACAGTTCAGTCAAATCAATACGCCTCACCAGGGCTGTCATATCAAAATCATCAGCTGATAAGTTTACTTCCAAACATTCCCCCCAAACTGATTTCTCCAAAATTCTGGTGCATGCAACTATTTTTTTAATTTTTATTTGAAACTATTTTTGGCACAACTAAATTTTTTGGCTGACTTTTGCATGACCCTTAATTAATAATCCAAGAATGATAGCAGAATACATTTTTCTCAGCAGTTTTAGCTAGGGAGGAGCCCAACAGATCTGTTGTCTGAATGCTTGAATAGCTGAGGGTGAAAATACAAGAAAAACTTCCAGTAAGCACCAACTTCTGAAAATATTCACCTAATCCAGGACAGCAACCTTTCAATCACGTATTGTTAAACCAATGTGCATATATCTATAAAATAATGTAGTATTAATAATAAGCAAACGTAGGAATATGATTACAAAGATCACAGTGAGGTATCATACATTTCCCAACTTTATTGGAAAAGAATTGCAACTTTATTATTTTATCAAAAAAATGTTTCCCCAAAATATACAGTGTATTGTGCAACTGCTGATAAAATTTTGCATACTTATTTCAATGAAAAGTTGATTTTCATTTGAAAATGATGATAATAATAATTATTCACAAGGAATAAGGCAAATATAATGCATTTCATTGGGTTAGTCATCATGCTCACATCTTCTTATATGGGATTATGATACTTCTTCAAAGTGCTTTACTGATATTACCTTGGAATGGATTTTTAAGTCTGTATCTTAAATACAAGACTGAGTACAAAATTGCATCGATTGGTATAACAGGATTTTTTCTTCTGACATACTATATCAGACACATTTATTCGTATAGTAAACTATATGGATGGTGTCAAGATGGACAGCTGTGATTCTTTTCTTTAAACTCCTGGGCAAGAAAGAAGCAGCGATGATTCCGACCATCTGGGAGAAGCAGGCTCAGTCAATTTCAACAGCTGGACCTCATTAACATGCCATTTGTAGATTTCCTGACCAAAGCAGATGGCAGGAAAAGGCTGCCCAGAGCTAAGCTTGGACAGTAGGGGAAATGTGATCAGCGGTCGATGGTGGAAACCAAGGACAGAATCACAAGGTTTTCTTTGGGTTCAGTGGAGTCTTTTTACCAGTCTGGGTCCAAAAGAAAATAAAACAAGTGTTCCTAGACTTTGCAAGGAAATGTTCGTGAAACCGTTGGCATTTCTCTGTGTACATGTACATAGATAATATCGTAGTCATCTGTTCCCCACGTTGGTTATTCTGTGAGCTTCAGACGAGCAAGGAGTTTCAATGCACCCTGGTGTTTATGATAATAATCTAATTTGAATCTAATCTAAATCTGAATCTAAATTCACCATGCACCAATGCTGGACCCTGAAAAGTTGTACAGATCTTTCGGTAGCTATGACTGAAAAACAAGTGATCTTCTGTACCAGGTTAGAACAGCTATCAGGAGAATTTTGCTACTAATTTTAACAGAAGGGAACAGCTACAAACATTAGATAAATTAGATTTTAAAATTGTTTGTGTCCTCTTAAATCTGTTTAATTGTTTTTGATTTTTTATTTCACTTTTAAAGAACTTAAACATTTTTGATGCCTTTAATATTCTGAATATTTCAACAGCTTTTGAATGATTCTGAGTGCTTTCAAATGTCTGACACATTAAGAATCATTTGGATTTAGATGCTTGTTATTTTAGACAACTCCAGTAGCATTCAGGAGGTATGGCTTAGCTGGGCATCAACATTTTCTACCTCGTTTTGGCCCCGCCATGTGGTCCCGTTACAGGACAGCAAGCCCCGAAATCGCAGAGTCTCATTCAGAGGGATCCACCTGGCTCTTGTCTTGGTGATATTTGTGGTTTAGTTTGAAAAAAGCAGTGAGTGCAGGAGTTCTGCCACTGTCCACAAATCCTGACCCCTTTTCTTGGTGTCCCAGGCTAATGTCTGTCCAGTCAGGCCACGCGCTATACTTGTTCCCAGATTACATAATCGGGGCCCAATTTGAAAATTGCTAATTTGGGATTGACGTCCTTGCCACCTGCAATTTATAATTATAATCAGCTAAATTGATATGAAGTGGTAAGTTCCTGCTTTCCATTCAGATGGTATGTCATCTCTCACAAACCCACCTGCCACTCTACACACAAGTTCCATTAAGCTTCAGCATACAAGCTCCTTTCCTTGACAGTCATCAATCCTGCCCAGTGAGAAGCCAAAAGAACAAAAGTAAAGGAGCCTCACAAGTGGAAGCTCCAGAATAAATGGAAAAGCCATTCTTTCAGAGTTTCCAAACTCAAACTAAGACACCCTACACCCTCTCTGGTGCATGGAAGATGCTTCCAGGCTCTTAGTTGGATGACAGTTTCAGGAGCACATGGGGTCTTGATTCAAAAACAGAACTTTTAATGGCCCAAATCTCACTGTAAATACTGGGGAATTGTTTTTACTAAGCACTCAATCACAAAATCCAGGCCATTATGTAAAATCCAAAATCTATAATTCTCTTGCTCTGTTGTTTTAATTAGATGATGATAGGTGCTTATTATTGTGGTCAAGATTATTTAATGACACTTATTACTTTACTGCCAAGCTCCTTTCGTAAATTAAATGGGAATACTAACCTACTTAAGAGTTTGATATGATTGCATAGATATTAATTGTTTAACAATGCAATTTTCAGAATGCAAGGTGACCTCAAATTTCCAGAGAAAAATAATCATGGTTTTAGTGTATCATATGTGCACTGAAATACTCCCCTCCAAACTCTTTAAATGCTAACACAGTTGGAGCTTTCGAAGCTGTGATAACTAGATTACTGTTAGTTAAGAATATCAAGGGATATGGATCTAAGGAAGGAAATAACAGTGGCCATGAGCTAATTGAAGGCCAGCAGAGGATGAATGGCCCACTCAAGCTCCTAACTTCTCACTCATCTAACAAGAACTGACCTGAATGTGTAGATTGGTAATAGACAGGAGAGAATGAATGGAACATTGGGTCTGTGCTGCATACTGTCAGAGTAAGAAGTCAGAGCATTGGGAAAGCCACATTGGAGCTGCATTTCTCTCTGAATTCCCATTTGTTTAATGTTAAAATTCCAGACATTTGAACTCAGAAGCTGGTTACGAGAAATGTCCCAAGTTTTGGAATGCTATTTCTAATAAAAGGGATTAAATGTTTTAACGTAAAATGGCCAGCAGAGGATGAATAGCCCACTCAAGCTCCTAACTTCTCACTCATCTAACAAGAACTGACCTGAATGTGTAGATTGGTAATAGACAGGAGAGAATGAATGGAACATTGGGTCTGTGCTGCATACTGTCAGAGTAAGAAGTCAGAGCATTGGGAAAGCCACATTGGAGCTGCATTTCTCTCTGAATTCCCATTTGTTTAATGTTAAAATTCCAGACATTTGAACTCAGAAGCTGGTTACGAGAAATGTCCCAAGTTTTGGAATGCTATTTCTAATAAAAAGGATTAAATGTTTTAACGTAAAATATCATTAGGTAAATTCATAAATTATGGAACATTTCCTAAATCACTTAAATATATTTATCATTCATACTTGAAGATGCAATTCTGCAGGTCAGAAATCTGAACCTAAATGCATAATGTGCATAAAATTCAGAAATTAACCTCTGTACCTTACACCCTACCATAAAAAAATGCGATAACTTCATTGTACAAATGAAATGGGAAAGATGGAAACATATCACTAACAGGTTAATGGCCTCATCTTCCAATTTAGCATTTTAAAAATATTATTTTAATTTATGTAAATTTAAATTTGAGCTGCCTGGTGTCACACAATTTCTTATTCTGAATAAATTATAGTATTTTAAAATTAGAACATAGAACATTGAACAGTACAGCACAGGAACAGGCCCTTTGGCCCATGATGTTGTGCCAAACTAATTAAATTAGTAATCAAATGCCCAACTAAACTAATCCCTTCTGCCTACACAATGTCCATATCCTTCCATTTCCCACTCATCCACTGCCTATCTGAGAACCTTTTAAACACCTGTATCAGATTTACCTCAACCAAGACCCAAGGCAGCGCATCCAGGCACCCACCATTCTTTGTGTAAAAAAAACTTGCCCCGTACATCTCCTTTGAACTTACTCCCTCTCACCTTAAATGCAAGCCCTCTGGTATGAGACATTTCAAAGCTGGGCAAAAGATATTGGTTGTCTACTCTATGTCTGCCTCTCATAATCTTATAAACCTCTATCAGATCTCCCCTCAGCCTCCACCGCTCCAGAGAAAACAACCCAAGTTTGTCCAGCCTCTCCTTATAGCACATTTCTTCTAACCAGGCAGCATCCAAGTAAACCTCTTCTGCACCCTTTCCAAAGCCCCCACATCCTCCTTGTAATGGAGCGACCAGAATTGAATATAATACTCCAGCTGCAGCCTAACTAGAGTTTTATAAATATGAAACATAACTTCCTTACTCTTGAACTCAATTCCTCGACGAATAAAGACAAGCATGCCATATGCCTTTTTTACCACCCTGTCAACCTGTGTAGCCGCTTTCAGGGAGCTATGAACTTGGACCTCAAGATCCTTCTGCTCATTAACGCTGTTAAGGGTCTTGCCATTAACAGTGCACTGTCCCTTTACATTTGATCTCCCAAAGTGCAACACTTCACATTTGGTTGGGTTAAACTCTATCTGTCATTTCTCTGCCCATATCTGCAACTGGTCTAAATCCTGCTGTATCCTTTGGCAGTCTTCTATGCTCTCCACAACACCACCAATCTTCGTATTGTCTGCAAATTTACTAATCCACTCATCCATGTTTTCATCCAGGTCATTTACATATATCACAAACAGCAGAGGTCCTGGTATGGATCCTTGTGGAACACCACTAGTCAGAGACCTCCAGCCAGAATTAGGTGCACAACATCTCTATTTGCAGATTCCCAATGAAAAATAATTAATATTTTTAACATCATGAGTATATATTGACTGAAAATCTTAATCAGATCTACAAATCTCTGTCATCTGTAAAAAAAAAGTATGTCAAGGTACATCTATAGCAAATAATAATGTTGCACAATCCTATTATTGTGTGGTGGATGATGCTGTCACCTGAGTAAAAGGTTTCTTGATTATGTTATTGGAAATTTTCAACAATTTGACTGTCAAATCAGTGATCATTAAATTATACACTCCATCCCCATCCACCCTGGACAGTTCTTAGAACATTGCCAGCAGCTAAACAGGTCGATCTGGACTGATGAATTGTTACTGGGACTGGAACTAGCAACTACAGCTTCCATGGTAATAAACAACAGAGGCTGGAGGACAAATGGCTGATAATTTCATTTGATGTGGGCAGTGTTTGCAGAATAGGAATTGGATCAACTGATCCCTCAGGATTCCAAAGGGTTCACTTTTCCATATTCACCAATAATTGCACCCCTTCCCAAGGCACCCTCCATGCAATCAAGGGAGCTGCAACACGTTCCCTTTTTTTATAATTTATTTTTGGGATCCAAACATCACTATCAAAGCCAGCATTTATTGCCCGTCACTAATTACCCTTGAGAAGTGGGTGCTGACTCACCTTCTTAAACCTCTGCAGTCCTTCTGTTGAAGGTACTCCCTGAGTGCTGTTGGAGAGGGAGCACAAAGATTTAGACCCAGCAATGATGAAGAGACAGTGGTGGTACATGGTACGTAGGGGAGCCTGCAGGTGGTGGTGTTCTCATGCGCCATCCCCTCTTGTCCTTCTTGGCGGTTGACATTGTAGGTCTGGGAGATGCAATTGGAGTAGCTTGGATGAGTAACTGGAGTGCATTTAGTTGATGGTACACACTGTAGCACTGTCTGCCCATAGTAGAAGGAATGAATATTTAAGGTTGTTGATGGAGAGAGTATCAGATGAGCTAATTTGTCTTGGTTGGTGCTGAGCTTCTTGAGCATTCTTGAAGCTGTACTAACCAGGCATCATGCTCCTGACTAGTTTCTTGAAGATGGTGGCAAAGCCTTTGGGTGTCAGGAGGTGAGTCACTCACTGTAGGATAGCCAACCTCCAACCTGCTTTTGTAGCCACAGTATTTATGAAGTCCAGTTGAATTTCTGGTGAATAGTAACAACCCCCCCACCCCACCACCACCACCACCACCACCAGGACTTTTGACAGTGAGTGACTTGGCAATGATAATCGCATAGAATGTCACCTTAATATCTAGGGACCCAAACACACTTTGTACTTGAAATAATGATTTGTTTGTACTTATTCCAGATGGAATAATGTATTTGTTGTACAAGTTTTGGTCTCTTTGACAACAGGGGCCAAACATACCTATTTCTGACTTTCTGTCCTCAACCTTCTTACTCAATGCAAGGTCAAGGAACTGCTACTTACTTTTCTGTTAAAGGCATTAAACTCATCCAGATTCAACACTGGGTTTAATTACTTTAGGTGATCTGCAGTTTTATTTCAATCTCTTGCATCCATAATGTTTGAAAATGAAATAAACTGCAGATGCTGGAAATCTGAAATAAAACAGAAAGCACTAGAAACACTCATCAGCTCAGGCAGCACCAGTGGAAAGAGAATATAGGCAGACACTTCCTGTTGATGAGTCTTCTACCTGAAACATTAAGTCAGTTTCTCTTTCCACAAATGCTGCCTGACCTGCTGAGAGTTTCCAGCATTGTCTGTTTTAAATCCATAGTGCTTACTTTTGGCGAGTGAAATTATGATCCTGCTTCTTCTATTTACAACTTCCAGAGACCGACATTTTGCTTCTTAAATAGTTCCATTCCCACCTTCTTTAACCTTGCACTCTCAGTCAATCTTTCCTGCTTTCAAAGTGATCACCGACCTTCCTTTTTGCTTTCTTCTCCCGCTCTCTATCTTCTCTGCATTTTCAAACAGTTTTTCTGCAACTTTTCCTCTGAGCAACACTGTTGCAAAGCAAGTAGAGGTGTTTCCTTACAGTTCCAGGAACCTGGGTTCAGTCCTAAACCCTGGTATTTCCTATGTGTAGTTTGCATGCTCTCCGTGTGATATGGGTCTCCTGGTTTCTTCCCACATCCCGAAGATGTTCAGGATGCCAAGTTAATTGGTCACTGTAAGTTGCTCCTAGTATGTGGGTGAGTGGTAGAATTTGGGGGGGGGGGTGGCTGAAGAGAATGTGGGGAGAATAAAATAGAAGTAGTGTAGATTAGTGCTTGATGGTTGGTGTGGACTTGGTGGACAAAGCCCATTTCCATGTTGTATCACTCTATGATTCTTTCTGTCTTATTCTGGTGAACTGTCATTAACCCAAAACATTAATTTGCTTTCTTGTCTGAGCATCTTCCATCGTTTTTCTTTTAAAATATAGTTGTTGGCATTAAGTTTTGCTTTTTGATCAGAGAACTTGCCCTCATGTTTCAAAACTTCTGGCACAGGTCGGATATGGCTGGGCCAGGAGTCTGGTGTTTATGCATCAGCAGTCAGGAAGTGAGCCAACACATTGAGTAAAAACCAAAAGTACTGCTCTGTACAATGACCTCCTCCAGGGTAAAATGCAGCCTGGAGTCCCAAAGAAATAATTCTACTGTCAAGATTGGCTCTCGTACAAAGTGGGTGTCTACATTGTCCTTCTGATGTAAACCAACAGACCCACAGACCAAGCAGAAACACTGCCTCCTGCGCCAATGAGCATCAAATTTGTTTTCAGATGGTAAACCACCACCCCCCCCAGTACATTATCCCCAACCCTACGCACTCTTATTGAATCACAGGATCATGGAGTAATACAGCATGGAAACCGGCTCATCAGCCCACTGGTCTATGCCAACTAAGATTCCCATCTAAGCTAGTCCTATTTGCCCACATTTAGCCCATATCCCTCTAAACATTTCCTATCCATGCACCTCTCCAAGTGCCTTTCAAGTGTTGTTAATGTACCTGCCTCAACCGCTTCCTCTGGCAGCACATTCCATATATTGACCATCCTCCAGGTGAAAAAGTTGCCCCTCAGGTTCCTATTAAATCTCTCCCCTCTCACCTTAAACCTATGTCCTCTAATTCTTGATTTTCTAACCCTGGGAAAAAGACTGTGCACATTGACCCTATCTATGCCCGTCATGATTTGCAGTAACCTTTTAGATGACATTTTATTGAATGCCTTCTGGAAATCCAGATACACTACATTTGCTGCTTCCCTTTTATTCATTGTGTTTGTTACATCCTCAAAGAACCTTAGTAAATTTATCAGACTATTTTGCTTTTTTAAAAACCATGTTGACTCTGATTGATTGCCTCATTTTCTAAATATCTTGTTATTATTTTCTAGTAAAATGTTTACCAACATTTTCTCACTGATGGGTTTGGCTAACTGGCCTACAGTTTCCTGTGTTTTGTCTCCCAGCTTTCTTGAATAGTTACATTTGTGATTTTACAAGCCCCTGGGACCTCTCCAGAATCCAGGGAATTTTCGTAGTTAGCAACCAGTGCACCCGCTACCTCAGCAGCCACTTCCTTTAAGACACTTGGATGAAGACCGTTGAGTCATTGAGTCTTTTGGTCCCTTTTTGTTTGCTTTGTTACTTTTCCATTGATAGATTGTTTTAAGTTCCTCCCTATAGTACCTTAATTATCTATTATTGTAGGAATATTTTTAGTATATTTTACTGCGAAGACTGATCCAAAATAATTATTTAGTATCTTTGTCATTCCTCTATTTCCCATTATTAATTCCCAAATCTCATGTTATGAGGGAGCAATGTTTACTTTAGCTGCTCTCTTTCTTTTACATACCTTAGAAGCTCTTGGTTGAGCCTACAGTAAGATCAGAGATGGATATTAGTCACAGACCCTGGCATTTATGTAAAATCAAAACTCTATTGGTTGTCTGATCTGTTATAACTACAACTATATCTTGCCTAGATCATACATGCCCTGTTCACAAGAATACTTCTGATTTCTTGATTACACATTTATATCAATATTTCCATTTATAAATTGCTGTATGAACAGTTCCCATTCAGGTTTGGTATATCAACTGTTTCAGGTGCTGGCTGTGCCTACAACGTATGCCTTTGAAGTAGGTTAGAAGACTCAATTCCAATATCAGCTTGTGCATTAAAGTAATTATATTAAGCAAATTAACATCTGAAATATCAAAAGCAATTTATTTGCAACCATTAAATAAAGTGTATTTTTTCATTTTAATATAGAAAAAGAAACGTTTTTTTAGAAAGTTAATGAAAATTATCATATTTTCAGATCTTTGTTCCTGATTTTTTTCTGCAATAAATTACGACATGGATCACTTCACTGTGGTTAACAGCAGCATTTAGTTTGGGAGCAATCAAAATGACTTTGGTTAAAGTCTCAGTGCCTACATGGGGAATGTTGCATTTTTGAAGGCACATATGAGGTGATAATCTGAAGCCTTACTTGGCATTTTATGTAGATGAAAAGCATCCCATGGCGTTAATGAAGGAAAAGCAGGGATATCTCCATGTTTCTCCCAATATTTATCCTTCAACTTGCATTAGTAAAAGAGAACATCTGGCTGTATCATTCCTATTTGTGTGATCTTCCTGTTTGCAAATTATCTGTCACATTTCTTGCAGTACAACATTGACAGCACATTATTTAAATTGATTTCATAGGGATGACATGAAATCATGAATGGTCCTGTATAAATGCAATGTCTTTCTTCTTTCCTGCCTCCATACATAAAGCTTATACTGTTCAAACAAATGCTTTAGGAGCCTACAAGAAAAGTCTCCTGTGACTTCTAACTGATTTTTGCCCTTCCTCACTGTAAAGTATCCTTGGTACCGTTCTAATCAAGCACAGCTGAAGCTGGTAACTTACTGTATGAATTATTGTGAGCACAAAATTGGACCTATAACAGTCCATGACAGCAAATGGAATCTTCATTGATCTTGCATTATATCTGTTACCTTGCGACTGCTAAATAAATCAGATTACAATGCAATTAACCAGACAGAGGAAAGAGAAAGAAGTCATGAACAATATGGTCAAATAACACACCTAACCATTAATTCAAACTACACTGGCAATACCCGATCAGAACAAAGTAAGGTCTGAGTTCAGATTAACAAATAGGGTTATGCACACATTAAGTCTGTGAAATCAGTTCATTTAAATTTGAAATCAGTTCAAATTTTTAACACAAATGCAAAATTAATCAATAAAACCGCTCTCAGCCTTTTTTGAAGGTAATTATGCAGCACTTCAGAATGAACAATTCTTATGTGTGGATTTGGGAATTATGTATATTTTTCTTTACAACATGGTGCAAAGCCCCAGGTCAAAATTACAGCATGAAGTAGTTGTATACATGTAGAAAAAAAACCGACTGTTAGCTGAAGATGATGCTTTTGATGTGATTAAAATAAATTCCTCCTCATTTCCAAAAGACCAGCTAAACAGCTGACATTACTGAATTGCTAGTTAAATGATTTCAGTCCAATACATTGTTTTCTTAGTAAACCATTAAAAATGAATCATTTTGCAATAAAGCAGTAGTTAGGTAAATCAGTTGCACCTTCACTTCCACTGCGATTTTGTGCAGGTTTTAACTACATTAGTTCTGTCAACAGGAATTAAAGAGCAATGAATAACAGCTGAACAACAAATAAGAAAGACCAATTAAACATGTTAGGCTCCTGTTGTTTCTTAATTGTTCGATATACAGACTGATGTCAAGATGTCACAGACCAGGAAACTTACAGGTTAAGCATTCAATCAGTAGGTTGAAATGTACTTACTGCTGGATGACGGTTCTGCAGGGTACTGCCAGGCAATGTCATTCTCAGAAAAGTCAGTTCATCTCTAACTTCTGCACCTCTGCATTGTAACAATTGCTCCACCATTGGATTCATCACTTACTCCAGATTAGAATCATAAGTATGTTGAGCTGAGGTGCTGGACTTACTTCACATCCAGCTGTTTTGCTCTGTGGCGTAAGAAGTGAGACTCCGTTCATTTGAATGGGGTTATTAGCTTTAATAATGGGGTTGTTTAACTTTAAAAATAGTTAAATTACTAGAAATTAATTAAAAACCTAAAAGTTAAACAAATGAAAAATTACCTGCACTTATCATTGAAAGTTTTTATCAGTTGCATTAATCTATCTGATTAAAACTAGTTCAAAGGCTTTTGATAGGTTTCAGTGTCAAAAGGCCAACAGAGATGATGTGGCAACCAGGCTTTAAGCTCGAATGGAAGCACCATTTACAAACAATTAGTGCGACTATGGAAATAGAATGGGAGACAACAATGATTGACAGCTGGATTCAGCACAATCCAGCCCAATATTATCTAAGATTAGCTGGGGTGTAGGCAGACATTATAATAGCATACAGTCTCATTCTTTTTTTTGGTTACGGAGAATAAAAATACTTAAAGTTTAAAATTACTTTAAAAATCAAAGCACATTACTTTCTTTGCAAATCCAAATCAAATACATGTTTAATTTTTAGTAGATCAGTCTGCATTTGAAATGCTGTAAAACAACTAACATATATTAACTTGACAAAAGGGCCAAGAAACAAGAAAGAGAAAGACTGGTCTTGTTGAAGCTAACGTAAGTCACTTCAAGGCTTTGTAGAGTATATGAGTTGTGTGGGAGAGTCCCCACTTGGTAGTTCAGGCCATAGGATTACATCTTCCTCTGTATAAAGTCTATGTGTGGAAACAAAGGCATGGATCTTTTCTGCCATTTCTTGTGACTGTTTCTTTTAGCAGCCTGAGGGCACGTACCACCAGGCTTAAGGACAGCTTCTACTCCATTGTGTTAAGACTATTGAATGGTTTCCTTATACACTGAGATGGACTGTGACCTCACGATCCACCTTGTTGTGACCTTGCACCTTATTGCACTGCACTTTCTCTGTAGCTGTGACACTTTACCCTGTACTGTTATTGTTTTTACCTGTACTACCTTAATGCACTCTGTACTAACTCAACATAACTGCACTGTGTGATAAATTGACCTGTACGATCAGTATGCAAGACAAGTTTTTCACTCTACCTCAGTACAAGTGACAATAGTAAACCAATACCAATACCCTTCGGGGAGAAAGACCACCGTCTTCCTGCAGCTTAAATGGTCAATATGTACAACCACCACGCCATTGGAATCATGGGCACCCTCTTTAAAGTCATGGGGCACATTGACTAGCAGGGTCGTGCAGGGAAAATAACTTTTTTTAAAAAAAGTATTTTCCTTAGAAAGACAACATAACCAAAATGCTGCAGATACTGGGCATTTAGAATTAAAACAGAAAATGCAAAAAATATTCATCAGGTCAGACAGCATCTTCGGAAAGCACAACAGAATTTATGTTTCATTTCAATTATGTTATATTCAAATGGAATTCAGGCTCCAAACTTGAAGCTGGAAGGAGGTGGGATATGGCCAAGATTTTGGGGTATGTCTTACTAGGTTTAAGAACAATCAAACTATTACAATTTTTTAATGACTTTCCACCTGATAGCCAAAAACATGTTTCTGTTAATGTAATCAGAGCATCAAAAGTCCTTCCAAAGGAGCACCATCAGGTGAATGGAAAAGTAATTACAAACCACAGAAGAGGATGGTTGGAGTTGTAGGTTTTAAGAAGAAGCAAACGCTAGAGAAGTGAACAGTTTGAAGGAGAAAATTCCGGCCCTCGGCCTTGGCATTTGAAGATACAGCTTCTACCCAAAGGAGCAATTAAGTTTGTGAATGCTCAGGCTGCTGGAACTGGGGGAGGATGGATATCCTGGTGGGAGGTAGGGCATTGGGAAAACATGGAGATAGGGAGGGGTAGGGCTACAGAAGGATTTGAAGACAAGCATGAGAATTCCAAATGAGCTAACGTAAATCAGCAAGAACAAGGTGAAACATTAATGGACTTTACAGTTAAGGCCAGGAGCAGCAGAGCTTTGAATAACTATATGCTGAGAGTGAGATGAATAAGGAAGGCCAGCTTCATGTCTCTTGAACCAGTAGACCTGCTGAGTTCATAAAGTGGTCAGTGAAATGGAAAGTTATTTGGGGGAGGTCTGACTCCCAGTTATTGGGGGCAGTGGGTGGGACAGTGGCCGGACATCATAGAAGGGTGAATCAGGCATCATCGGATGGTACAGGTGGGCTGATTTGAGAGGTTGGCTTGGGGAGAGAGGGCAGCAGTTCAGTCATGAAGAGGCAAACTCAGGGGAAACACTCTTGGTCCACAAGCAATGTAGTAAGAATAGTTAACTCACATCTATGATCCTGCACGCCTCCCTTTTATAAATGTGGGTTCTGATGCTGGAAAATCTCACCTCCACTTGGTTAAAAAAGATAAAGTGAAATGGAAGTACATGCCTTCCTCAAAAGATTTTAATGACTGACGGCCACCTGAGAGGGGTTTGACCAGGGTGCTGTCAGACTTCCTGCTAATACAACAGGAAGTGAACATGATGGGGCATTTTAAGATAAAAACGGATGGGGATACTCAGCAAGTAAGAAAGCAACATGTACCATTATGCTTAAGTTTAGCTTCTATCCTGCTGTTATAAGACTCTAGAATGGATCTCCTATATGATAAAGATGAACTCTTGATCTCACAATCTATCTCATCATAGCCCTTTCATTTTATTTGTCTACCAGCACTGCACTTCCTCTGTAACACTATATTCTGCATTCTGTTATTGTTTTTCCCTTTGTGCTACCTTAATGTATTTACGTTTGGAATGATCTCTATGGATGGCATGCAAACAAAGCTTTTTACTGTATCTCGGTACATGTGACAATAATAAACCAATTACTAATTAGCAATTAGCATCTGTGCATAGAGAGGAAGTCAGTTAATGTTTCAGGTCAGTCACCTTTCATCAGAGCTAGATGAGTGAGAAAACAAACATGTTTTAAGTTGCAGAGAGAGAAAAACCACTGCAGCCAAGCGAGGTAAAAGAGACAAACAGAGATCCCACCAAAGAAGAACAGAGCTTTGTCAAGGTGAACATAATTGGAAGAGAAGTGACAGTGAATTGAGCGGTACTGGAAAGAAAAAAACTCTGGATGCTGGAAAATAATGCTGGAAACTTGAAGTAAAGGGAGAAAGTGCTGGGAATTCATTCCCTCTCTGCAACTTGAAACATGCTTACTTTCTCACTGTTTTGATTCTGCTGAAGAGATCTGTTCAGTTCTGCAAAAGAGATCTGAAGCATTACCTCTGTTTGTCTCTCTCTGCAGATGCTGCCCGACCAGCTGGGTATTTTCAACATTTTCTGTCCTTATTTGCAGTTTTGACTTGGCTCTCCAGGAGCAGTTTGAAGTCTAGTTTGCAAAGACATCATAGAGTCATTATCATCGAGTCATAGAATGATGCAGCACAGAAAGAGACCCTTTGGCCCAACTGGTCCCTGCTGATTAAGATGCCCATCTAAGCTAGTCCCATTTGTCCACATTTGGCCCATATCCCTTGAAACCTTTCCTATCCATGTACTTGTCCAAGTATCTTTTAAATGTTGTTATTGTACCTAGATAAACCACTTCCTCTGGCAGCTCGTTCCATATACCCACCACCCTCTGCGTGAAGAAATTGTCTCTTTTAAATCTTTTCCCTCTCACCCTAAATCTATGCTCTCTATTTTTTAGTTCCCTTTACTTGGGAAAAGGCCTGTGTGCATTTACCCTATTTATGCCCCTCATGATTTTATGTACCTTTATTAAGTCATCTCTCAGTCTCCTGCACTTCAATGAATGAAGTCCTAGCCTACCCAACCTCTCCCTATAGCTCAGGTCCTCGAGTTCTGGCAACACTTTTTGCCTTTCTATTTTCACCGATCCAGACTTCTTGAGTGTTAAAATTCTCCTCTCCACAAGTTAAACTTCATTCCTCCCTCCACGTTTGCTGAATGCTTCCAGTTTGTTCTAATCTAATTGTTCTTTAAGGAGCTGCTGTAGTCCATTAGGTAGCACACATGTCACTTTGTTTTCCACCTTCCTAATCGGCAAACTGTCTGCAGGGAGCACATTTTTTATGGACGACTCACTAAGTAAGTAGCTTGCCTATGAAAATGACTTGGACCCACATTAATTCCTTTGAATGACAGCAGCACCCACTCTGATGTTTCCCTGTAAGGTCAAATTTCAGATCAGTGGCTGCATGGGTTTCAGCACAAATCCAGTCTTTGCCATTGATAAGAAAGTAGTGAGAGCAAGTAGATAGCGCAGTGACGCAACTAGTCGAGCTGTTGCCTCACAGTTCCAGCGACTTGGGTTCAATCCTGACCTCCGGCACTGTCTATGTGGAGTTTGCATATTCTTTCTGTGACAGCATGTTTTCTCCCACATTTGAAAGATGGGTTGGGAGGTTAATTGGCTCCTGAAAGTTGCCCCAAAGTATGTCGTTTGTAGAATTTATGAGGAACTAATGGGAGTATGGGGAGAATAAAATGGGATTGGTGTAGGATTAGTTGATGATTGGCACAGACTAGATGGGCTAAAGGGCCTGATTCTGTATTGTAAGACTCTATGACTCTATGAAAAGGTGAACCACAACACATGGCAGTAAACTCATATCAATGGATTCCATGGATCATCGAATGCACCTCCCATGTGCAATTATCCTGGAACGGAAGATATATAAAAATTAAATTCGCCTTACACTTAACTTGAACTTGAGTGTACAGGAGAGAATTAAAATACCTATAGATGACATGGACACTGGAAGAAAGTAAATGGTGTAGATAATGTAGGTTTATATTTAATGTAGATATATATTTTGAAGATGATGTCGATAAATAGGCAAATGAAAAAATGTTGCAAAATAGTGTGGTGGTGATACATTTTGCTAGGAAGCATGGGAAGAAGAAACAATTATGAAGGTGAACAGAAGTTGAGATTATTCTTCTCAAAGAGAAGATTGAGAGGTGATTTGAAGGATCTAGGCAAAGTAATAAAGAGAAATGTTTCCCAATAGCAGAATGATTGAGAACTACAGTGGATAGATATAAGCACAGAAAGGTTCCAAAGAAGACATAAGGAAAAAACTTTCTCGTGCCAAATGAAATTATGATCTAAAATGTGAAAAGGTGTTAAAAGTAGGTTCAGTTGTTGTCTTCAAAATCAAATTAGATAAACTCGTAGGGGAAAAAATCCAGGAATAAGCAGGGAAAAGGACTAACTGGCTTTCTCTTTCAAAGAGCTGTCATGTGGTTTTCTGGACAAAATGGCCAACTTCCACACTGTTGTGATTCTATGATTAATAGGTTCATGGCTTGCAGAATCTGACCAACTCTTATATTATAATTAAAATGTCACCAAAGAGAAATTTATCTTTGTTCATGCTAGACATGTGTTTGAGGATTGACCACTCACCTCTCAACATTTGGTCCCATGACTTCAATGTGGAGAGGTGAGTGTAACTGTTGACTGAGCTTTTGTTCTCACTTAGTACCAGTTACCAAAGACAAATCTCTTCTCCCTTATACCTGGAAAATGAAAATTAATTTTTCAGATAACATACTTAAAATTCTGACAGTGAAGATAGTTTCTCCAAATGACTTTTGATTATATATTTTCTAAATATTTTGCAGGGAAGAGCTTGCCCAGACATCTGTTCAGTGTTTTGTTTACAATTGTATCAGGTAGTTGGCTAGAAAACAGTATTGATCAGATTAGTGACTACTTCATCAACACATTAAATTGACCAGACAAAGTTTCTTTTTCTGTCTTGACTTCAACGTATGTAACGGCACAACAGATTTGGGGATATTTTCATTAATCTGAGGAGAACAATCGTAAATGTAAGTTAGCAAATGCAAGGCATTACTAGTACTTTAAAAAGCTGATTTGTTAATTATCGTTCATCTAGTTAATTACAATAATGTTTCTACTTTTTAGAAACAAGATATTGCCAATGTTATTAAGAAGAGCACAACTCAAACATTCTGCATTGCACTGGCCCAGATGTATGTATATATTTTTAGATACATTTAATTTGTTAACAGTGAGTATTGCTAGTGAAGAAAGCTTGCCCTAGCCTTTGACATACCTGAAAATCATAATCTATAGCACTGATTGCTATTGATTTTTCTTTCCCTGGGATTGCATTATAAAATCAATAATTTTTGCACAAGGTAAAATAGTTTACAAGGGTTGCAACATACGCTTTGACTTCTGGAAACACATGGAGCTCTGTGAAGCTACCCGGGCAGCCAATTAAGAGAAAACATCTATTAGGTAAAAAACAGGTCAGTGCTATTGATCGCTATTGATTTTCTTATCACAGTGAAAGACAATCAATTAAAGAGAGGAGGCTAATGTTACAGATGCAATTTAATAACCCAAAAGAGAGGAAGGTTTATTGATCCCTGACGTGAAACATTGAGATTTATTGAATTATACTAAACCTCACCTGTCTTATGATCAAAATAGCCTGAATTAAAATTCAGCTGATGGAGTGGAGTCAGCATTATAAAAGAAGCTATATGAGATCAGCTCTGTAATGAACAAATCTAAAACCATAGAAGAAATACGCTGCTTGACTCAATACCAAATCAACATGTTATTGAGTCTGTTTTCTCCCCTCAGTAAATGTTGGTTCACTTTGCCTAACATACGGACAAGTGAACCACCTGTCATTTTCAAGAAGAAAGTTGTTTTTTTTCTAACCATTCGCAAATAACAACTAAAGCCTTATTAGGAATGAAGGGGAACATTACAGGCCATTGTGCTCTGCTTTGAGTGCCAATTTATCTAGCTTTCTCTCTTCAGCAAACATGGGAGCAGATGTATATAATAAAAATACTTCCTAATTATGCCACTATTTACGAGAACATATAACGAAAGGTGTTTTATATAATTTAAGTGGGCCCAAATATATAAAAGAGAGCAGAGGAAAATCTGACATTGCTAATGGCATTCAATGAAGTGTTGTTAGGCACCATCATTTCCAAACAAATAAACCTCCAGATTTGATATGAAGGCTCACACCAGCTGGTGCACTGTTATGTTCTGTGTAAATAGATGTACACTTTCATTCAGCCATTTTGTTAGACTTGAATGTGAAACTTGCCAACAAAGGCATTATTACATTTCACCACGAAATGTGTATAGTGAAGAAGAAACATTGGCACATAGAAAATTATTTTCCTTATTATTTACATCCCTTTCAGTGCTACCAGCAGCTGCTATTCACATTAATTTGCAAGGCCAGTCAATTATGGCATAAATAGAACCACTTGAGATGGAGTGACTAGAAATTTTCAGGAAATGTACACATGAAAAGACATTGGGGAATACCCAGTGTCAAAGCAAGCAGGCATTCTGATTAGACAGAGCAACTGCTTCTTGTTGGCCAAAGCTATTAACATTTCTAAAATACTGCCTTGTTGAAACAATGACTGCAAACATTTGAGGGTAGATATTTGCAGATTTCTATTCCAGATTTGAGAGTTCATACAGGACAGTGCAAATCATAAACTTGGAATTACAAGTCAGATTTACAAATTTTCCATTTGCTGCTATAAAGCACTTGATCAGCACTTCATCCTTCACTGCCTAAACATTTATTCCCTCCATCACTGACCGACCATGGTGGATCTACAAAACTCACTGTAGTTGTCTGCCTAGGTTATTCTTACGGCATGCTTCAAGCCACCAGCATCTATCACCAAGAAAGATGAGGGCAGCAAGCATGTGGAAACATCAACATTTGCAGGTTCTCCTCTGAATCACAGATCATCCTGATCAGGAAATACTTTGAGGATTTTTTAATAGTCACTGAGTCTACATCCTGGAACTCTCTAACACTCTACTTGTAGTGTTGGAGTACCTTCACCAAAAAGACTGCAGCATTTCAAGATGGTGACTTAGTATCGCTATATTAAGGGCAGTAAGGGATGGGAACTAAATGCTGGCTTTGTCAATGACACGAATCAATAAAAATAGTTCCATGGTAAATTATGTGGGGGTGACAAATACTTAAATGCATTCGTCTGTTAAGGCAAAATCACATACCGAGGATGCAAATAAATGAAATATCCCCTTTGCTCCTGAGAGCTAACATGCTTTTCAATGAATGCATGATCTTCATTTTAAGCATAACGTTTTGTAAAGTTTTCAAATTGAAAAGTCACTGTCAAAGGATTTCAATTTTCATGTCATTCTCTTAGTTTAGGATGATTTTTGGGAATGAATTAATAGTGGAAAGGATGCAGAACATCTATGGATCATTTCATTATTGACAGTAGTTCTTATATGATCTCATTTATTTGTAATGGACCCAAAAATTCTATCCATATAAGGTCAGCTGATGTGTATCTCTGAAATGTTAGTGGCATATGTTTACAATGAATAGTGTCTACAAATATATAAAGTAATTTATTTTCTATACCATTGTCCTGAGGGAGAACCTTCCATCCCAACTTAGAGTCATAGTGTCATACAGCATAGAAACAGGCCCTTTGGCCCACTATGTCCATGCCGACCATCAAGTACCCATTTGTTTTAATCCCATTTACCAGCACTTACCTGTAGCCTTCTATACCTCAGTGATTTGAGTGCTTGTACAGATACTTTTTGAATGTTGTGAGAGTATCTGCCTCCACCATCTTCTCAGGCAGAGCATTCTAGATTGCAACCACTCTCTGGGTGGAAAAAAATCCTCAAAGATTCCATCAAAGTCACTTACTCCTCATCTTAAACCAACGCCCTATGGTTTTAGATGTATCTGTTATGAGGAAATGTTTCTCAGTGAACATCCTGTCAATGCCCTTTATAATTTTGTTTGCCTCTGTCAGGTGCCTGCTCAACCTCCTCCACTCCAAGGGAAATAAACCTGGCCTATCTGGTCTCCCTTCATAACTGAAATGTGCCATCTCAGTCATCATCCTGGCAAATCTCCTCTGCACCTCTCCAGTGTAAGCACATTTTTCCTGTTGTGCAGTGACCAGAACTGCACACAATACTCCAGCTGTGACTTAACCAAAGTTTTATAAAGTTTTACCATGACAATAATGCTCGTATATTCTACAAACAAACAACAGAACACTGGAAGAACTCAGCAGCATCTCTAGAGGCAAAAGGTGTCATGAGTCTGGGGGTGGAGCTGGGAAATAAAGCAGCTCTCAGAACATTCACCTTTATGCCTGCTAATACGTCTAACACATCCTCCCTTTTAATGTTAACATGCTCTAGAATATACACGTCCCCTTCCCTGAAATCTGCAACTACAATGTCCATCTCCTTAGTGTATACAGATGAGAAGTATTCATTTAAGACCTCTGCCACGTCCTCTTGCTCCATGCATAGGTTGCCCCATTGGTTTCTAATAGATCCTCCTCTTTCCTTTGTGACCCTGTGGATGGTAACATACTTATAAAATGCCATGGAATTTTCCTTAATCTTGTCCATCACTGGTATTTCATGGCCCCTCTTTGCCCTCCCAATTTCTTTTTTAAGCACCCTCCAAAATTTTCTACAACATTGATGGGCCTCACCTGTTTTCAGTACTCTATGCCTGTCAGATGCTTTTTTTTTAAAAAAATCAGACTCTCTATATCCATTGAAATCCAGGATTTCCTTGACTTGCCTTCCTTACCTTTCATCCTTACAGGAACACATTGACCCAAACTCTTACCATTTAATTTTTAAAAAGACTCCTGTTTGTTGGATATAGATTTACCCATAGTTAACTGCTCCCAGGCTACTTTTGCCTGTCTTATAATATTGAACTCGACCCAGTTCAGAATCTTTATTTCTGGTCCATCCGTATCCTTTTCCACAACTACCTTGAAACTTTGAGCGTTATGTTCATATTGCCAAAGTGCTCACTCACTTCAATTACTTGCTCAGTTTTATTCCCTAAAATTAGGTCCAGTCCTTCTGCAGCAGGACTATCTATGTACTGGATTAAAAAGCCTTGCTGGATACACTTTAAAAATTCCAATTCCTCTGTGCCTTTCACAGTGATTCCAGTCAATGTTGAGAAAGTTCATATCCCCTCCTTTGACAAATTTTTTCCTCTTTTGCTCTCTGTGACTTGCCAACACATCTGCTCTTCCAACTCCCACTGACGATGATATAACTCCTGCAAGGTTATCACCCTTTTTTTATTTTGAAACTTTACCCATTTAGCCTCATTTGAAGATCCTTTTGGGACATCCTCCCTCATTACTGCAATTATGGTCTCCTTAATCAATATTGCAATGCTCCCTCCTCTTTTACTTCCTCCTCTATCGTGCTGGAAGATTCTATACCCTGGAACATTGAGTTACCAATCCTGTTCTTTCAACCATTTCTTTGAGGTATATAATTTTTAGAACATCTGTCCATATAAAACAGAAATTAGTTGCCAGTGGTACTCTTCAGTTGAGACAAAATGGTGAAGCTGGCTTCATTTCTTCCTTTCTTTGTCAATCCCATCCCACATTAAGATCTCTCTCACTCATTTTGGCCTTTCTGATATTAGCTGAGTCTGCTTTAGGTGAAGTTAAGTGGAGGTTCCTACCCTAAAGCTACAACGTTGCATTAGTAAAGATACTCATTGAAATTATGCTTTACTTATGAATCACAAATTACCAAAAGTTATCAATGCAATAAGTACATTAGTGCACTAACATCCCCTTATGGCCGGAGGAAAAAACCACTGACCTACGCAGACTGAATTTGTCAACGACTGTGTACTTATACGTGTGATTGTATACTGCCTAGAAAATATCACAGTTTGGTGACAAATGTGATAGAATTATAGATTTTTTTATTGGAGGATAATCCTATGTCGGATATATCAGTATTCTTTGTGTAGGATGCCTCTGTGTTACCAGTTAAATAAGCAAATAAACAGAAGCAGAGCTACAAAAGTATTCTTCATTGTTGCAGTGACTTCCACCAAAACATAGCGCCTAATGCAACAATGTATCAAATTCATATTACATGACACACTTGTTTCATGAAGGTAGTGTTACATAAATAATATACTTAAACATGGTTTATATATTGCTTTCTCCACAAAAGAAAATAACTATTTTCAGTTGTAAGCTCAAAAATTACGAATTCACTCAATCTCTTGGTCTTTTCACACACAAAGCTCTTCATCGCAGACTGTATTTGACAGCTCTGAAGTATCTGCTCCTGTCTCCAGTACTTCCAGGGCATCTCTTCTCTGTTGTACATTCTGTCAAGCTCTAAGTGGTTGTATAGGACCCAATGAACTACTATTTTCTATAGCTATCTTGTTATAGACGCAACCTTTGGCCCTTGTCTGCCAATGAAGATTCCTTGTTGCCTCCCAAGCCCACCTGACTGGTTGCTTTGCTCTGCTCGTAGAAGTACACCCTGTAGTGTAAGTGGTCTCAGGTCTCCATGCCATTATCCTTTCAAACAGACAAACCACCATTCACATAATTCAATCAAATCCATGCCAACAATTACCAATACATGCTTATACTCCACAGTTTCAATAGGGAACTGGACCCCATCTATTTCTCCACTTCTTTATCACTCAGAAGATCCCTCTTATATATGCATTCAACATTGCTTTGATCCATCTCAAAAGAAAATGGTGGAGGTGTTTCAGGTACACATCCTGGTCTAGGATGGACCAACTTGCTGCAGTATCAATGTGCATGTGTATGGTTATTTCTGCAATCAATGAGGTGGCCTTAAATGTACCTTCCTCATCACACTCCTGAGGAGTGCAGTATCAGCCGTTAAGCATTCCCATTCCCTTACAGAGACTACTGTCACCATTGGCTGTTACCTTCTTCAGAGACCTGCACTCCTATGCAATATTCCTAATGCTGAGACAATTATAGCACCAAAGCATCTTAAACAGGTATTCTAAAGCCAGATGTTCTTCCATAACATTCATGATAAGGCTTCTTGTCTTTTGCAACTAGGTGATGTAACTTTCTTAGCATTTATACAGATGTCATTCACTGGTTTCCTGGTGAAACCAACTTGTAGTATCCACATATTCCCTGTCTGCATCTTGAAACTGAACCCTGCCTCATATTTTTAAGAGCCATCTCTGTACTGGTGGCTATTTCGTATGTCCTCCTGAATGTTAAGGCTAACCTATTAAATAGTTTCTCGTGAATCTGCCAGTTTGCACACTTAGTGACCCTCCACCACCCAATTTAGCAAGGCTCAGAAACTGCACTCCTTTTTCGGGATCTTCATCCCAACATGTATTCACCAGATGTTCCTTCTGATCCCTGGTTGCACAAGTCAAACCTGCAGATCTTGAAAATTTCTGATGGCACCAGGTTGAAATATCCCTTCAAGGTTTCCTGTAGCTCTCTTTGTCACTAAGAGATGCACTGTTTCATATGTCCCCAGTCCTAACACAAACAACAATATTGCCTTAAATAAAATTATTAAAAATGCTGGAAACACTCAAAAGGTCAGGCGGCATCATGGGAAACAGAGCTTCAGATCAAATAGTAACATTTCACATTTTTGTTTTTCAAGTTTTGCCACATTTCTCTGTTCTGTGTTCTTCCCAGTGGGACCTCAAAAATATTGCTTGCCTTCAGGATTCCACACTGTACAGATACAAGTGGAGGGTTAGGTCCATTTGCACATTTCGAGCCCTCCAATGTATCCAACGTGTCCACAGATTGCCAGCTTCACTGTTCTGCCAAGGAAACATCATTCTCTGTTCTCTTCACATTACTTTCTTGCCACTCCCTCAAGCATCAATATCTCACATTCAGCGCTAATGTGGTGGCTGTGAGTTTCATTTATGTTATTGCTTGCATAAGAAAATAAACCAAGATAGAGCTATAAAAAGAGATTTCTTCATTAAAGGCAGTAACTCTCAACTAAATAGCCATGAGTGGCACCATGTATCAAAGTCACTCATTTCTTAAAGCTACTCTTAGGTACATTTTATACTTACTCAAACTGTTTTGCTGAAGGTAAAAAGAAATCCCGTTTTATTTCAAAGACGACAGAGTGGAGATGAGTCTGTATTTGTTAGTGAGGTTAGTCAAAGTGAATACATGTGGATGGTCTGCCATTCCAAGTTCGCACTGCCCATGGAGGAATTTGAGAGTTTAGTCACAGCCAAGAGACTCAGAGAGTGTGTGTGGCATTTCTCACTCCATGAAATACGGTGGAAGCTTCCAATAATCTCTACCAAGATTGGATTTTGTTTGAGACAAAAAAGGTGACCACCTTTACTGACGGAAAAAAATTACTCACCCCTACAAAGCTGAAGGATACATTGTTGAAGCTGAATCCTAAGACTACTGGAAGGTATTATTTTGACAATGAATCAGTTCCAAAATGAGGGCACATGTGAGGTTATTGTAACAGTCAAAAAACTTTCAATATATTGCTCATCTGGAGATTTCCAGGGGGCAGCTTTGATGGCAAATTGTGTGTGGGCTGCAGAATGAATGGATTCATAGTAAACTGTTGACAATTCCCAATCTGACATTTGATTTTGCATGTCGGAGAGGTTTGTCTACATATGTGTAGCTGAGTGTTATGTTCATGTGAGTGTTATGCCTAAATACAAATATCTGCAGAAGTGAATAAACTGCAGACAAGAGGCAACCTCCCCTTAAACTTGTATTTAGTGATCATGGATCCAATTGAATTGGAGATGGCTGTGATGTATTTAATGGTAATGCTGGCATGGGCAGAGGCAAGCCTAGATCCTGAAATGTGCTCTGGTCAGTGTTTAGCACAGATTTGTCCTTTCCGGAAGACAGAACATCAGAGCTGGGGGAAAAAAAACAGGCTTTCTGAAGGATTGCCATAAGAGTAGCAGAGGAAGTGTTGTAAGTTTGAATATACTGTCATTGGGAACTACTGAAGAACAACAGCACATGGGGAATCCACTTAAGTTTCACATTATTTATGTAGTATCAGCAGGTTCCACTGTGTATTGTTGTAAATAAAGGCAAGTGATCAAGATACAGTTTCAAGCCAAACATGTTTTACTGATGACTAGCAAAACCCAGCTAACTGCAGTGGCTGATACAACAGTGTATCCAAATTCATACGTCATGGGGCAGATCATTCTTAAAGGTAAATGCAAATAATAGTGCAATTTGGAGCATAAGGTGACAATGGCAATTCTCAGTGTATCCTTTTGCAAGTAGCATTATCAGGAATTCAAATCACCATGGATGTCAACACCAGTATATCAGTTGGTGCCATCAAAGTATAGCAAGAAGCTGAGTAATATGCAGCTGGACAAATTATGGGTGAAATTATGCAGCTACAATGGAGAAAAGATTCCTACGGTTGGGAAGGGTATTTGGTTCAGTCTTATACAAGGAGTCAATGTGTCAATTTGCCTATCATTGTTATGGAAAAAAATTGGTTAGGCTAATTTAAACTATGTTGGAATGATATATTTCATGTTGAAGTAAAAATCACAACACAAGACAATGTAGTTAAAAGAATGGTAAAGGGCTTTCAGCGAAATGGTCAGTCCAATTCATGGATTCAAGACTGGCAAGAGAGTTGAGAGGAATGCAACACTGATTCTTGTAAACCATATCCAATACCTATTCTCTCAGAGGGAAGGTTGCACAAGAACTGAGTCTGAGAACATTATTTCAAGGTTGAAGAAAGTCATTGGGCTGCACCCACAGCTGTAGTGCCAAAGTCAGATGGTAATGTTAAGATAATGTAGTGATTATAAAACAAATGTTGATAAAGTTCTTGAATGTAATCCACTTGATACTTACCAAATGTGAGATTTGTTCATAAGTTTGACAGGAAACTGGATCTATTTATAACTAAATCTGACACACACCCACATTCAACTTAACTTAGATGAAGAATCTTGGTCCTAGTTAACCATCAATACACTCCTGAGTCTTTTTTCAACTTACTAGCCTTCCATTTTAAGTTTCTCCTTTCTTCAAGATGCAGTGAACTAAATTTTGTAAGGAGTCAAAGAGATAATGTGTTATTAAAGTAGAGAAATAAAAGATGTTTCAGAGGCCCATAGAATATTTGGATCCTGGAGTAAATGAGGATGGTTAACATCATACCAAGACAAAAATTGAGACAATCAAGAATGTGCTGTACTCAAGAACATCTTTAGACTTTAGCCTTTTCAAGCTCCTTTATGTGCTTAGTAAATTCATATCAAATTTAGTAATATTGTTACATTCATTGAATGAGCTTTTTAGGAAGGAAGGTTCACAGAATTGGATGAATGATTCCAACAAAACATTCAAGTCAGCTTGTACAGGGTCTTATTCTTGTGCACATTGACACATCAAAAAAATTGAAATTTGTATGTGTTGTATCTTCAAATATTATTGGAGCAGTAATCTATAATTTGCCAGCTAATAGAGAAGAGAGACCTATTATATTTGCATCTCACGCTGTCAGTGCCAAAAGGCTCAACTATCTTCAAATGGGAGGAGAAGAACAGTCCCTAACATTTGGGTATAAAAGGTTCCCTGACTATCTTTGCATTCATAGGTTCACTATCACAACTAACCATAAGTCCCTGACAGCTCTCTGAATCCAAAGTACCAGCTTTCACATTAGCTGCAGTGCAATTGCAAAGGTGAGCTATAATTCTCTCTGCTTATAGCTTTGGCATTGTACAGAGATAAGTTGTTCATAGCAATGATAATACTATACCAGAATTACTGGCTCCAGTAAAAGGGACAATGTATTTGAGTTCTCATATGTGGGTGAGTTGCTTGTCACTGCAGATCATATTGGCAGGGTAATCATATGAAATTCAGTTTTAGCCAAGATACATTTCCAGTAGCTGGCAGGCTCACATTTCAGAGTCAGATGAGGAGATTTTCTCATATTTTATTTGCAAGTGTGAGTTGTTAGTTGACAAAGGATATGTCATGAGGGAAACCAATGCAGTAATTCCTGGGAATTACAGTTGCTAAGCGATTTGCATGAACAAGGGATGTGTCCGACAAAGAGTTTGACACAAGGCTATCTATAATAGCCTGGGTAGGATAAGGAAATAGAGGCAATAGTGAGTACATGGTAGTCACAAAGTAACATCCAATGTCAGTTCCTTGGCACCCATGGAAATGACCTTGCAGAGTTTGATGCTTAGATTTTTCAGAACAACAATCCTCCTCATGTTAGGTAGCCATTCAAACTGGGTAGGAGTATTTCTAATGAATAAAACAACTATGAGTAAGATGTAGGATATTTTGTAAATAGGAAAGAAGTGATTTACATTTCATTTATCCATTTGTATTATTTCAAGCAAAACTATGCCATGTATAATCTGGAAATCCTACACTCATTCACTAGTCTGTGTTTAGCTAACTCACCTCAGGTAATCTGATAGATTTCTCAGCATCCCTGCTTCCCATTCCTAATTATAAAATTCATCCTCTGTATTTTGGTTGGATTGATATTGGACTGAGCATTGATACCTTCGATGTGCACAGTCTCAGCTTTGGTGAGGTCTTTTTGAGAAATGTCAATATGAGGAAGGAACGATTTTGAGGGAACAAAATACCTTAGAAGGTGCCAGGCAGGGCAGAAAATTTGGATCTGCTGCACCAAGTTTCTGTTTGTTAGGGGTGCCAATCTCATTTAGTTGATTGATGCTAACACTTAAATTTATACCCTGGGTTTCACTGAACCCATATTAGCAAGGACATGAGCGCACACAGATGATGCTTGCAAGCACTATGCAGATCAGACAATGACGTCAATCATTGCACAAGATCGACTTAATACCACCACTGCAATGTTGGGCCTAACACCCTCTCTGAATACATATTCAGAAGCTACAGGACATCATTCCAGTGCTATTTCAGGTTAGTCTCTAACTAGTTTCTATTGACTTGATTCAGGGTCTCGATATGAAACGTCAACTACCCCTTTGCCTCCATAGATGCTGCCTGACCTGCTGAGTTCCCCCAGCAGTTTGTTTTTTCCTCTAGATCCCAGCACTTGCAGTCTCTGTTGAATTGTTGTTGTGAAGTTACAAGTGTTTACTGCTTTCTAAAGTTCTGTAAAATTGCTCAAGTCCACAGGGACTTTGTGAACTTTGTATTCCATGCTAGATACGGAAAGTATTTCTGCACAGACCACATACTCTGGGATATGGATGGATTGGTAAGCTTCGCCTTTGCAAAACTGCATGAGTAAGAGAATGAGGAGAGGCAACAAAGGGCAAGCAGGTAGAAGACAGAAGAACTCCCAGCAGGCAGAGATATCTACCCATGGTGATCAAGGAGAAAATTTCCAATTTCCTTAATGAGGCAAGGAGCCTGGACTTCAGTATGTTGCAAACTCTCTTGCTGCTATACAATCCCCCTTTAAGAGGGGGAGAATGGGTTTAAGTTATGTCAGTTAGTTTTAAGTGCATTTTGCCTTTCACAGTTTTGGGCTCCCTGCTGAAGTGTGCAGCCACTCAACAATCATGTTAATGAATGAGCACGCAGAGCTAGAAATGATGGCTGCAGGAGAAGCACAACTTTATCTGAATTGTGATCCCCATGTCTGTTTACAGGGACTATTGAGTTTAGCAGCCCCAAAGTTTACCTTCTTTCAGTTCTTTTCTCTATCACATTTGTCACCAATTTTTGAGTGTGCTCGAATCATTGCTGACTCCAAGAGAATTACTGAACCTTGCTGCAGAAACAACAACATAACGCTCAGGTTTTTGAAGAAAAAAGATTGTAATTCTTTTTCTGGTTTCAGTTAACAAGTGTTACTTTTTCATTGCAAGATATGCTTCTTTTAGCTATCACCAATGTTACAATCAAATTATTATAGAAATTATTTCACAATGACTCCAGGCAATCTCTAGAATTTAAAACAAATAACCTTTTATAGAGGCCATTATCATCCTTTTGTTGGTTAGCACATTTAGTCAACAGCTATCTACATTTTTATTGTTAAACATTATATCACATCAATCTTTACAGTAGATTCAAGAAAACTTTAAAGGTTAAATCCAATAGCCACTGAAAACAGGCACGAGGATCATACTGCCAGATTAACACATGCCCATTTGAGCTGATGCAGCAAATTCATGCTGCCTGCTCATTATAATGATTTCAACATGCAGTCAGTGCAAAAGAAGCTGTTGATTGGCTTTTCACCTCAGCAGGTGGTTGGGGTGGGGGTTGATGAACAATTTCATGAGTGGCTAGCAGCAGTTAAGGTCAGCATGCACTATTTAAACCAGTCTGCACCTCTTAAAGGGGATGTGTGTTGTAGCTGTAGCAGGTGATGCCAGACATTCTGGAACAGAAGTTGACCTGGGAAATAGTCAATAAAAGCGCTATATGGGAGAAAGGGAACACCTGGGGTCTTTATGCACAAGGTGGAGAGGAGATGAGATGCTTTGTTTTATATTATAATATTATATTTCTGTACAACATGATAGGTAGAGTGGCCTCCTCCAATGTCTATTCTGTCTATTCTGTCTATTCAAGTCTATTCTGGCTCTCAAAGCATTGTCATCAGCTCCGCGCTCCAATTCTCCTGAAACATTAGGGATAATTTACTGTAGCTGATGAATTTACCAGTATATCTATCATATGTGGGAGAAACCAAAGCACCGGGAGAAGCCCATGTACTCACAGGGAGAACCTGCAAACTCCACATGGACATCACTGGAGGTTAGGATCAAACCCAGGTTGCTGGAACTGTACCGCAGCAGCACTAACTACCAGACCACTGTTTCTGTGGCATGCTCTGGCGATGTACCCAAATGATAATTGGAAGAGGCAGCTGCAGAGGTCAATGCCAGGAGACAAGCCCCTAACTTCTGCATACAGTGATGTAGGAAGTTCAGTGACCTAACACATAGTCAAGGTTAAAGAATACACTTTAAAATACCTTATCTTACCAAGTGCCTCAGTAGTTTTAGCCACTGTTCATTGAAAAAGAACCTTCATCATTTACCTATCAACACTCTCAGTCTATCAAGACTCATATCTAGAATTCATGTGTTTCACCTCATGTGCTTAATGCAGCTGAAAGCTTCACTTACATATCCTTGCAGCTTGCCACACTTCCAGCTACTCAGCCCTGGCAGGCACAACACCCAAACATATCGCAAAGCACTGGCCAACATATTTGCTTCTCTCTTGCAAGGCAAGAGGAGAAGGACTATTACATCATTTTACTGCCATGAAGGAGGCAGCACTCACCATGTTGGAGTAGTTATTCCCCAAATTATGTCCAGCAAAGGGATAAAAACAATGGTAGACAATGGTACCTTTATACCTAAGCTTTCTACTCATAACTGTTTTCCCTTCTTCTGCTTCATCTAATTTACAAGTGGTGGGTGTGATAAGCATGCAGCTCTTATTTCCCTACCTTCCCATTCCACAACAATGACCTTGTGCCTTTTCCCTTTTAGATGGCCAAGGAATGCAGGTAGGGCCATTAGCGTTAGGACCATGAAGAAATTTGACAATAAGACATATTGTCATTAGTGCAGATACCTCCACAGTATGTAATTTACAGATTTATTTACAGATCTATGCACAGTGACTCACTGGTCCTGAATGTCCTTCAACCTGATGTCAGCTTGACTGTGGGCATCATACTACTTGGATTCTGCTGCAATGGACTCAGATGAGATATCCAACAGAAAACTGATTGGATTCACCATTAAATATTTAATTCACTGGCAGCCATGTTAAAGCATATGGTATCGGTATTGGTTTATTATTTTCACTTGTACTGAGGTACAGTGAAAAACTTGTCTTGCATACTGATCAATTCATTATACAGTGCATTGAGGTAGTTCAGGGTAAAAACAATAATAGAGTACAGAGTAAAGTGTCACAGCTACTGTGCATGCAGGTAGTGCAGTGCAGTGCAGGTAGCAAGGTCATAACAAGGTAGATTGTGAGGTCAGGAGTCCATCTCATTGTATAAGGGAACCATTCAACAGTGGGATAGAAGCTGTCCTTGAGCCTGGTGGTTCCTGTAACTTCTGTCTGATGGGAGAGGAGAGAAGACAGAATGACCTAGGTGGGTGGTGTCTTTGATTATGCTGGCTGCTTCACCAAGGCAGCGAGAGGTATAGAGGGGAGGCCGGTTTCTGTAATATGCTGGGCTGTGTCCACAACTCTCTGTGGTTTCTTGTGGTCCCGGGCAAAGCAGTTGCCATTCCAAGCCATGATGCATCCAGATAGGATGCTTTCTATGGTGCATTGATGTGTGCAATGTCAAAGAATGTTTAAGAATCCTGCACCCCCTGTACAGGTCTTTGTGCAGAGTTTGGAGACCATCCTTTGAAGATCATGTCTACTGTTTCTCTATAAGGTGGGAATCTACATGTGATTCAGGGTGCTCTTTAGCCACTGGGAGGAAGTAAAGAGGTCATTCCCTTAGACACCTCTCTGAAAGAGTCTGTGGTATCTACATTGGCCTCATCAGTCATGTCAGAACTCACAAGAGTGGAAGCAAATCATCCTCAATCCTGAGGGCTTATCTGAGAAGAAGTTTATTACACTTTGAATATACTTCATTGATTCTAAAGTGCTTTGAGATCTCTTGAAAGCTATTGAAATGTAAGGATTTTTTTTTCTAATATCCACATTGTTAACCTTGGAAATAGGGAAGCATAGGAACAAGAATAGAGCATTGAGTTCCTCAATCCAGTTACAGCATTCATTCCTATTATGGTTGAGATGTAAAATGAATTCCACTTCCCAGTGTAAATGCCCAGGAAATGCAGCAAGTTCATGTTCCACCAATCTTACTGAAGTCTTTTACTTCATCAGTTGAGAGGGACTATGGAAGACCCTCTTCAAATTCAAGTAAGCACAGAAATTTGTCTCCATTGTACATTTGCTCCACGGTGGCTTGCTAGCCATGCCAGCACTGATTCTAATTAATGGGCCCACAACAGAACCAATCTCTGAAAACTGGTGTCAAACAAGGCCCCAACAATTTTCTCAATCTTACTCACTACAATGCACACAATCAGTAAATAAACCAGAGCAGCTAGTGAGCTCACAGCTTCCACATTTGTATGGGAATCTTGATATTACAATAGGGTTCTTTCTACCGCACATGTGCAGATTACTCTACGTAAGCATTTCTTATCAACTGATTAGGAATACACTGTTGTTAAAAATAACATAGGATAATGTCTTTCAGCATCTTCAGAAAGCCTTTGTAAGAGAACGTGATATTCAGCCATGAAATCACGAGCAGTCTCTACCTCCCATAGGATATCACAAGGTCTCTATCAGAGAACCATGAGAATGTCCCCAAGGCTGATGACAGAAAAGGATCTGGTTAGTCTGAAAGGAAATGACCAAGCCTGACTCAGGGTACTGGCATGGGGCAAGAGGTTCCTGCCCTATCTGAAAATAGGACTCAAGAGTCCAATATCTGACAGCCTGGTTGACTAAGCCAAGGACACCGATTTCCTTTACTTGTTTTGTTACACTGCACCACCTTGCATGATTAAACATATTATGGTTTTAGGTTTCACTGTGTCGTGAGTTGTACCTATTTATTTTTTTAACAGAGAGAATAAGCTATGAGGAAAGGGGAAGCTCCAATTTCGCACATTAGATTTTATCAGCTGTACAAAACCTGTACTAAATCGATCAGTAGGTAGAACATTTTGTTTTGCTGTTTTGGCTCTGTCAAAACAGCAGCGGGTGTGGGAATATATTGGCACAATGGTTGTTTTTTCCTGATTTGTAACGAGTCAGCATTAATTACTTTGAAGCAATTGTATTTGTTTTCTTTTGGCCTTTCACAGTAGAGAAAGTACACAGAGCATCTAATAAGCAGTAAAAGATGACTTACTTGAGTAGCTACTGAAGATTAGTATGCCATCCTTTCAGCAACTTAGCACTCTTCATAAAATATGTATGTATGTTTATATGAAATAAAGAATATAAAGTCCCATCACTGAGAGCCATGAGCATGTTATAATTGCAGTGATTCAAATAGATAGTAATCTTAAGTCCTCCACCACTTGTAACCTCAGCCTCCAAAATACACTGCAAAGTTTCAACAACTCCCCAGCAGTAATGCAGCAGAATCTGCACTAAAAAACGGTGCCAGATTTGGCCTATTTCAATTCTCTTCCTCCTGGGTAATGGAAAGCATCCCACCACACTCCTGACTTGTGACTTACAGATGTGGGGAAAATTTTGGAGAATCTCAAGGTGAATCACTCTCCACAGGGTTCCCAGCCTCTGAGCTGCTCTTATAGCTGCAGTATTTATCATGTAGGTCTCCAGGATTTTGATGGTGAAATGATCAGAGAGAATAATGCCACAAGGGTAGGTTGTTAGACTCGCCTGTTGAACATGGTCATTGCCTGGGACTTTTGTGATGTAGTTGCTACCTGCCACTTATCGGTCCAGGTCTAAATGTTGTCTGGGTTTTGCTGCAAACAGGCATAGAATATCAGATTTTCTGAGGAGTTGTTAACAGAGTTGAACATGAACCAACTGCCCCAATTTTGACTTTAGGAAGAAAGGAAGATCATGAATGAAACAGGAAAGTTTGGTTGAATCCAGGATATTACCCTATGGAATTCCTGTAGCCATGACCTGGGGCTGGGATAACTGATATTCTACAACCACAATCATCTTCCCTTGCATTGATTATGACACCAGCCAGTGGAGGGCATTCCCATCAATTCTACTTGGGCTCTATGAAATCATATTTTTACCTTAATTTCAAGGGCAGCCACTCTCATCCCTGGATTTCAGCTCTTGTAGGTTGTTGGAGTTGCCTTCAGGCACAGTGGGGTAAATATGCCTGGAGAAATTCCACAGTAACAATTTCAGGGAAGAAAGACTAGGATTTGGAATACAACACTCTGTTCCAGTATTTTGGCAATGAAATGGTCATAACTGGCTTCAGGAGATGGTGTGGATTATGGATTTGAAAGGAGAGGGTAATGCCTGAGGAGGAGTAACCATTTTCAAAGCAAGCAGTAGGGGGTATCAGGAAGAGAAGGTGGGTGATTAATGCCTGAAGATAAAAGGAATAAGATGTTGTTCTTATAGGTGGAATGACGTCAAATTAAGAGAGTTGAGAGAAATTAGAGAAACAATGAAGTTTAAGTTAGAGCAAAAAGAAAGCTTGGTTTGATAGGCAATTGTATAAATAGCCTTACTAGGTAGAAACTCTTGTACTCTTGAATTAAAAGTGAAGGGGTAGTGCATGGATATCTGAAAAGTCATTTAGTAAAGAAAGAAAGAAGCTGTAAATTAGTTTTGCTCTTCAGGATGATTCTTAAGCAAGGAATAGTTTATCAGAGAGGAATGAGGTCCAATAGCACTTGATGCAATTGAGTTGAATATACTGTCATTTAACTGTTTTGCGAGGGAGTTTAATCAGCTAATTAAACTAATTTGTTCAAATATTGCTGGACTACTCTATTCTTCTGAAAAATAAAACTATTCATAGGTTAAATGTGTAAAGGTTTGCTATTGTTCACTTATAAGCAGTAGGATCCTTGACTCCACCAAGACGATTATCAAAGACTTCCTTAAGGCTGTTCTGCCTCTCTCAATATTGCAGTAGAAACTCAGCTTATGCCTGTGATAGGATTTCTAATGTACATTCAGCAAAGTTACAATGACAGGGAATGGGGAGGTCCAAGGAAAAAATTAGCCATAATTTTTAAACATGGTAATTACCAATCTCAAGATTACCGAGCTCTGTGGTTTATCACAAAAAGTGTTGATATTCATTAATTCTGTCATTAATTTATTCAGAACTTTATGAATTGGTACAGAAAATACAAATACACAACTTAAAGAATGACTTTGATGTACAAAATTTCCTAAAATGGGAGAACTCTGATATGATTTTGAATGAGAAGTATTGTAATTGTCAGAAAATAATTGTAATGATTTTATGAACAGAAACATACTTCTATTCTCATATATCACAGGACTAAACATTTAAATCTATTTAGTTTTCACTTCCTTAACTGTCAAGTACCAAATGGATCATATCTACATGGGACTCATGCAATCTATAACGCAAGTGTATTTGTTTAATTTGTTGCTGAATTTGTTTGAAATACATATGTGTATTTCTCAGGTACATCCAATGAATTTTCTGTACATCCAGATTAATTTGACTGAAATTCAATTTCTGTCAATTTCTTGTAACTGTTGTAAAAGCAACAAAGAATATTAAATTTGTATGAAGTATCATAATTGTAATCATCAAATACATGATTCTTCATTATTTTAATATTAGATGGATTATTCAGCTTGAAAAATATTCAGAACTATAAAATGACCTTGAAAATAACCATGCAAAGGATATCAACCTTTAGTATATTGGTTTGCAGTGCAAATTTAGATTACTCTAATTCTTTTATTATCTCTTGAATCCACTTCATTAAACCTGGATGAAGATTACACCAATACAAAAGGAAGACCTACTGCTGCCAGTACCTGGTATTTGCTGAAAGGACAGCCAGTAATAACAGCACCTGACCCCCTTTAGCAGAACGAGGTCAGACCTATGCAGGGCAGAGTGCTGACTATATGGCTGCCAGGGTTTAATTGAAATGTTGTGATAAATTTTACTGCCAGGTCAGATGTTACTGGCTAGGAAGGCAGGGGTCATTGAGGTCGGTCCATGCAACTGTTCTGATTTTAATGTCCACTGATTTGTTCTGAGACATTGATTTACCGCAACCATGACTTGATCTTCCTTTGACCCCAAGGTTGCCAGGAACAGGTACAGATAAGTTCAATGGGGGAAGAGTGCTTTATTAAACAGGATTTCATTTTATTAGTGTGGAAGTAAGTCCTGTCAGCTCAATGTGACAGGAAGCATTCACCTTATTACTGTAGACGTTGGACCTACAGGGTCATTCCACATGAAACAAAAGTTCAGCAGTTAAGCAAAACAATAATAAATAACATGAAGGTTTTGAATTAACAGGCAAAAGAACCATGCACAAATAAAACATTATACTGAACTTAAAGGAACATGTTCTCCATTTCTTCGAATTCTGGAAGAATATATTAAATATTCCTGTTTACTGAAGTTTTTTTCTGCAGAGGACTTCAAGTCTTTTTGTAAATTGCCTAGAAAGATGTTGAAATGGTAACAGTTATGGTGGCAACATAAGGTCTCACAGCACCATGTGGTTGGCATGGTGGTGTGGAGTTGATGGTAGATTGATGGGGTGGGTTTGAGGGAGGGTGCTGAAACTCAGTAGGAGTTCCTTCAATCTTGTTAACGCGTAACTCTTTTTCCTCTTTCCTCTATTCCTGCTGGTACTCATCAATCCTCCCTGGGGTTTGGATTGGCACTTACTCTCGATTCTCTTTCTGTTGATGCTGTGATGCATATGGTACAGGTGGAGACTGTATCCATTCAGTGTTGTTCGGATTAAGCACATCTTGCGTTATTGAGTTGCTAATTATGGCAAACATTATATTTGTCTGCCTGAGAATCGCCAAGCAAGAATATGCTAAATTATATGAAGAAGAACTAAAAGAGTAAAAAAAAATGAAGAAAACTAGAAAAAATACAGCAGATAAATAGAGAAATACAGAAAGACTCAGCAGATAAGGCAGCATCCAGAGACAGAAACAGAATTAATATTTTAGGCTGATGAAAAACCAAACAAGTTTTAAGTTGTGAAGAAGGTGAAAGGGCTGTGAGAACAAAAGGATTGTATGTGATTAGATAGACATTATGAGAGACTGACTGACACAAACAGTGTGGTGCCTGCTGAGGGAAAGTAACAAAGGCTTATTAATCATAATTGATTTGTCTGGAGGAGATGTAAACAGAAGAAATTGAATGACAATTGAGGAGAGTGAAGTAGGTGCTGGAATTGTGAGATTAAAAAACCTGAGATTTTCCTGAAAATCTAAGATAAAAGAGAATATTGGAACTACTCAGTAGGTTAACAGCATTTGTGGAAAGGGACAAATGGAGCCAATGTTACAAGTTGTTAACCTTTCATCTAGTTATGCGAAACTGCTGAATTCAAGTCTTAAATGCTGTAATGTACCTCATCAAAGATGTGATGCTGTTCCTCGAGCTTCTGTTTTGTCCTCAAGATATTCCAAACAAATTCACATCCAATCTGAGGAAGATTTGAAAATCTCTGTGAAGAACAAAATAACAAAGTAATTGACAAAGTTTGGTGAAAGGATTTTCTTTAAAAAATCCATCCAACTTAAATAAAAACAGAAAATACTGGAAACACATGGCAGGCTTGGCAGCATATGTGGAAAGAGAAACAGTCTGTTTTGATTTCAGATTTACCATATCTGCAGTTTTTTTAGATAATCAGATCTAGCTTCTTCTCTTCAAATATCTAGTGTCAAGGCTTCTTTAGCCAGAGGGTGGTGAATTTGTGGAACTCCTTACCACGTACAGCAGTGGAGGCCAGATCAGTGGGGGCGTTCAAGGAAGAGATAGATAGATATCTAAATAGTAGGGGTATCAAGGGATATGGGGATAAGGCCGAAAATTGGGATTAGAATAGGTTTTTTTAAATTTTTTTCTTCCCCCCCCCCCCCCCCCCATTCCCCATTTCTCATTTCTTTTTTTCCCTCTTCCTTGGAGCAGACTCGATGGGCCAAATGGCCTGCTTCTGCTCCCTTGTCTTGTGATCTTGTGACCTTGTGATATGACCTTATTTAAATATAATAATAAATTGATAAATTCATTTATTATTAATAATACTTGTGCTCTTTTGAATTATCCGACAGGCACCTTACTTTAGATCCACCAATCTGTCTCTTCTGTTATTTGATGTTATTAAATTGGTAAATTAATAAATTGGTTTATTATTGTCACATGTACTGAGATACACTGAAAAACTTTGTTTGCATGCCATCCGTACAGATCATTTCATCACAACAATGCATTGAGGTATACAAGAGAACACCATAACAGATTGCAGGATAAAGTGTTACAGTTACAGAGAAAGTTCAGTGTAGGCAGACAATAAGGTGCAAGGTCGTAATGAGGTAGATTGTGAACTAGGGAACCATTCAATAGTCTTGTAGCAGTGGGATAGAAGCTGTCCTTGAGCCTAGTGGTACGTGCTTTCAGGCTTTTGTATATTCTGCTCGATAGGAGGGGGAAGAAGAGAGAATGTCCAGGGTGGGTAGGGTATTTGATTATGCTGGCTGCTTTACCAAGGAAGCGAGAAATGTTGCCAAAGTCCATAGAAGGGAGGTTGGTTTCCATGATGTGTTGAGTTGTGTCCACAACTCTCTGCAATTTCTTGCTGTCTTGGGCAGAGCAGTTGCCGTACCAAGCCATGATGCATCCGGATAGGATGCTTTCTATGGTGCATCTATAAAACTTCAGAATCAGATAAGAATCAGAATCAGGTTTATTATCACTGACATATGTCATGATATGTGTTGTTTTGGGCAGCAGTACAGTGCAAGACATAAAAATTACTGTAAGTTACCAAATAAATAAATAAATAGTGCAAAAGAGGAATAATGAGGTAGTGTTCATGGGTTCACGGACTGTTCAGAAATCTGATGGTGAAGGGGAAGAAACTGTTCCTAAAATGTTGAGTTTGGGTCCTCAGGCTCCTGTATCTCCTCCCTGATGGTAGTAATGAGAAAAGGGCATATCCTGGATGGTGAGGGTCCTTAATGATGGATGCCATCTTCCTAAGGCATTGCCTCTTGAAAATGTCCTTGGTTGTGGGGAGGGTTGTGGCCTTGTACTCCTGTACGCCTCCTCGTCGCTATCTGAGATTCTGCCAATGACAATATTCTCATCAGCAAATTTATAGATGGTTTTTGACCTGTGCTTATCCACACAGTCATGAGTGTAGAGAGAGTAGAGCAGTGGGCTCAGCATGTATCCTTGAGGTGCACCTGTGTTGAATGTCAGCGAGGAGGAGATGTTACTACTGATCCTCATTGACTTTGGTCTCCCAATAAGGAAGTCAAGGATGCAGTTGCAGAAAGAGGTACAGAGTCCAAGGTTTTGAAGCTTGTTGATTCGTACTGACGGAATGATGGTAATCGATAAACAGCAGCCTGACGTATGTACTGCTGTTTTCTAGGTGCTCCAAAGCCAAGTGAAGTGCCAGTGAGATTGCATCTGCTGTAGACCTGTTGTGGTCAAAGAGAACATGCTAAATTTCCTTAGCCTCCTAAGGAAGTAGCGGTGCTGGTGCGCTTTCTTGTCTATGGTGTCAATGTGGTTAGGCCAGGACAGTCAAAGCCTTTGACAATTCAAAGGGAAAGGAGATTCACTTTGCTAAACACACAAAAAAAACAGAACAGAACATCCTTTCCTAAACTGGATGGTTAATACAACAGAACTGCTTTAAAACATGAGGGTTGGACCCTTTCTGTTAAATTAGATACTCCTATTTCTTGGTATAGCTCTTATCCCTTGTGAAAACTCAAAAATCAGGAGGATCTAGACCTGAAAGTCATGGCAGCTGACATTGAAGAGTGCTGGAGAGATGGAACAGATGGCAATCCCTGAAAGTAATGCTTCTTCTAATTCCACAAGCTCATTAATATAATAAAGATATATATCTGAACTCATGATTTCCCTTCATTATTTATTGTGTTTGTCCATATTACAGATGACTCTAATGATGCAGAGTTACAATGACACCTAGACCATGCAAAACACAGGAGGATGCAGACTCATTCACCTGCCATTATTGCCTGAAAATTAAATAGTAAATAAATCATGGTGTCATGACAACAACCTTTCCCTCAATACCAGCAAAACAAAACAGCTGGTCATTAACTTCAGGAAGGGGGACGGTGCACATGCTCCTATTTACCTCAACGGTGCTGAGGTTGAGAGGGTTGAAAGCTTCAAGTCCAAGGAGTGAACATCCCAACCACAAAGATACCACGGCCAAAAGAGTTCACCAGCGCCTCTACTTCCTCAAATGGACATTTGGCATGTCCACTTTGACCCTCACCAATTTTTATCGATGCATCATAGAAAGCATCCTATCCGGATGCATCATGGCTTGGTATGGCAACTGTTCTGCCCGAGACTGCAAGAAACTTCAGAGAGTTGTGGACTCAGCTCAGCACATCCCAGAAACCAGCCTCCCCTCCATCGACTCTGTCTACACTTCTCGCTGCCTCGGTAAAGCAGCCAACATAATCAAAGACCCCACCTACCACCTATTCTCTCTTCTACCCCCTCCCGTCGGGCAGAAGATACAAAAACCTGGAAGTACATACCACCAGGATCAAGGGCAGCTTCTATCCCACTACTATAAGACTATTGAACGGTTCCTTAGTACAAAAATATGGATATTTAACCTCAGAATCTACCTCGTTATGACCTTGCACCTTATTGTCTGCCAGCACTGCACTTTCACTGTCACTGTAACACTTCATTCTGCATTCTGTTATTGTGTTCCCTTGCACTGCTGTGATGAAATGAACTGTATGGATGGTATGCAAAACAAATTTTTTCACTGTACAACAGTACATGTGACAATAAGAAATTAATTTATCAATTTACTAATTTAATAATATCGCTGAGAGAGCAGAAAAGACAGACTGAAGGATCTAAAGGAAGGTGCCTGCCAGATACTTCAAAAGAGCACAAATAGTGAGTTTGTCCAAGAAAAGCACAAGAAGCAGAGCAGAGGAATGCACAGATATCCAGAAAGTTATCCAGAAATAAATAAAGGGTGAAGTGGATTCTTTTGAGACTTGAAGATACTGACCTATTCTATAGACTATGGCTAAAAATGCTTCGCCTGACAGTATCAGTGAACATCCTATACTTTAGCAGCTGTGCATTCTATTCTGCTTACAAAATCAATTGTAATGTACATAATTAGCACATACAATGATATTGGTTGGGAATGAATTTCTCGACCTTTATATTTAACAGGAAAAAAATCATTTTGCATCAGAATGAATGGGAAGACATGTGACCCAACCAGGAGAATGAACCAACAAACCTGGCATGTCAATTCATGCTGTGTGGAGGGAGTGCTGCAGTATTGGATGAAATTGAACTGTTTCAAAGAAATGCAGAGGAATTATTCCTGGTGTCCTGGCCAATATTTTGTTCCCAAAGCAACATCAGAAAATCAAGCTATCCTATTGCTGTCTGTAAGACCTCACCATGTACAAGTATAATTTTGTGTCTCGGAGAGTGTCATGCAAAGAACTTTTGAATAAATACAATAACTGGCAATTGCAAAAAGGTTTCCATTCCTCTTACATTTTCAAAATTTAAAAATTTAAAAATAGATGCAAGAAAAACAAAATGAAATGTAACCTGTCTAAAAAAAAATGACATTCCACAAAAGGGTTGAGTTGTCAGTTAATATACAAATAATCACTCCAATAATTACTACAATGTTTGAATATTAATCCTATTTACTTCACATCAGACTTCAATCATATAACTACAGATGTGAGTGACAGATGCTTTTTAAGAGGAAGCTATATAAGAGAAGATATCTTTATTAGTCACATGTACATCGAAACACACAGTGAAATGCATCTTTCTGCGTAGAGTGTTTTGGGGGCAGCCCACAAGTGTCGCCACACTTCCGGCGCCAACATAGCATGCCCACAACTTCCTAACCCATACGTCTTTTTTTTGGAATGTGGGAGGAAACTGGAGCACCCAGAGGAAACCCACACAGACACAGGGAGAACGTACAAATTCCTTACAGACAGCTGCCGGAATTGAACCCGGGTTGCTGGCGCTGAAATAGTGTTACACTAACTGCCACGCAGAAGAGACGGGAGGGGTAATTATTTTTTACTCAGCGGTGGATGCCTGGAATGCGTTGCCTGATAGGGTGGTGGAGGCAAATTCATTGGGGGCTTTTAAGATGGACTTGGATGGGCACATGAATGAGAGGAAAATGGAGAATGGAGAAAATGGAGATAATAGCTCGAAGGGGAAAGAAATTGAGGGAAATGCAGATATGTTGACTGTGTTACATGAAGCTGGGTTAGACGAGCATCAATTGCCAGTGTTAAACTATTGTATTAGGAAAGAAAACAACCTATATATTTAAAGGATGTTTCAAGATGGCTCTCCAATCCAGGAGTTCTAACAATGATTTGAAAATCAGAGTGCCAAATATCACCCTTGTCATTAGCAAGACAATTTGCAATATCTTGCTTTGTTGAAGTACATTTGTTTTACTACATATCTGTGGTGTCTGAAAATGTTTGAAGATAGAAAACACAAACATATTTCCTGAATACTAATTACTTATTTTCAATAAACGTTTATTGTGCTTAAAGAAAATTCCTGTCTTTTGACACAGGCATTAATCCTTTCATTCATACTTTGATATAAGTATGATTACTATTTATACTAAAATAATGCCAGTCATGAAGCATACACTGTAATCATTTGTATTGATTATAATCCAAAGTATAACTGTTTTCCAGACAGGTTCAGGTTGCAGTAGCACAACAAGATATATCTATCTCAAGAAGATGATTATGAAAGCTACTTTCAGTCTTCAAATGCTGCAAGTCTTTGCACTGTATTGCTACCGCAAAACAACAAATATTATGACATATAATTCAGTGATAGTAAACCTGATTCTGATGTTACTTTTAAACCCTGACTGGATTTCTTCACATTAAATCACAATTACAGAATCTTGCACTATTATTGCACAACATCTACTCTCTCAGATTTGGATTTGAGTCAGTGTTTTAGGGCATCAAAAGCATCCTCAGCTGGTATTCCACAACAAGTTTATGCTTTAAACTAAGGCAATAAATAATTCAAAGTGCTAATTTGACAGATGATTCAGACAGACACCCCCACCTTCCACCCCTCCCCCAACCATTACTACAATCATCAGGCTGTAACATACAGTAAAAAACAGAGCCATAAAACAAATGGCCATCGCCTGCTTATCCCTAAAGAGCTGCATAGTGCACAATTAACTAATGAAGCAGTATGTGTGTGTTTGTGTGCTGAGAATACTGCAAGCTGAAAATACAAGGAGAAATGCAACCAAATAAAACTGGAAATTGAAGTGTTCCTATTGTGTAGTTTCCTGCAGCAGGATTAATTTGTGATCTTTCATGCTTCTGGCTCAGTTCTAACAAAATGTAACAATCCCTCATGCCAGTCGCATATGTGCCAGCTGAACAGAAAGAGAAAAAAAGAGGTAATTAAATATATAATAACCTTCTGCTTGGTTGTCTGATGTCTGAGGTCACCAGCTTTGCAAGAATATCCCCATTTTTAACTCCTGAAGAGTGTCCAAGGCTGTAAACAAATAAGCACTCCACTGCAAATCAACAAGTGCTTTATTACTGTTAATTACATTGTAAATGTAGGACCGAGTCATTGCCAATGACAAAACAACAGTCCCTGTGGAGCAATGGATGCCATAAAAAGTTACTTTAGCTTGATGTTAATATTCATAAGTTCTCAGTTCAGTAGTTGATTGAGACCAATGAAGGCTAAAGTAACGGTACACTTAAGAAATCAGTTTACATATGATGCATAGCTTAATTGAACTAAACAACTTGCATATTATAAATAGATACCATCTGCTATGAATAATATTTTTGTAAATTCTGCAGGAACAATCTGCAGTAATGGAGCATTCACTTTCCCACAGGGATGGAATAGAGATTTTGAATTTTTCCCAAGTTATGCTTAATTCTACTTGAAATTTAATACTGCTGATGTATAAAAATTAAAGAGGTGCTTTGAACTCACTCTAGCTTCCTGGACCAAGATGGCTCTCAGTTAAAATTGACTCTGAAAACCTGCTAGTCTATTTGCATGTGTGAATTATTTCATAGGCAGGTGAGGTGCCAGTAAAGTCTCGGTCCTATGATGCTCTGTCCTGTGAGGATCCTTTATCCTCTGAATATCCAGGATGCTCATCATGGCAACTCCGGTTTGTAAAATGTGCCAAGAAAGCGGAAGAGGCTTTAGAAGATAAGCCTGAAATTTGTCATTATGAAGCAAAGGCAGTCAGAAGTACTCCTCTTGACCGCAAGAAGTCTGGGCTCTGCAGCTCCAGGCTTACTCAAGCTATTCCCCCCACCCTATCCTCCAGCACTTCCCTTTCAATATCTCTCCAATTTCTCATCCATAGTTCACTGGCGTTAAGTTACCCCAGTCAAATGTTCATTAATTATTCTAGATTACCTGCAGTCACAGTTAGTAGATGTTATGGATTAGGTTACTATTGGGTGAATGTCCCTTTAAGACGTAGTACAGTAGTGCGTGTGTGTGTGTGTGTGTGTGTGTGTGTGTGTGTGTGTGTGTGCGCGTGTGGCATTATTACGACAACAACAGGAGATTACGACGTGCTGATGTTTTGGTTCAGTCAGAGTCAGAAGGAGAGAGAGAAGAAAGAGAGACACTGCCCGCTGGTCTCTGTATCGATGGATGAAAAACAATAACTGTGTATGTCACTACAATCCACGTATGGATTTTTGGAATAATCCAGTGGAGTCCACTTTGTTGTTAACTTGTAGTGGGAAACAGGTATTTGTGTGGACAGCCACGTCTTGAATGCTTTTCAGGGTGGCAGATACTTCGGAACAAAGCAATGGAGATCATTAATGATTGAAGTGTCATATGGGTTCCATCATGGAACATCTGGATTTCGTAATTTCTCTCTCTACCTTTTCTCTTCAGTCAATGGTGGTTTTGCAAAAGCCTTTGCTCACGTTTCACCTTATGGCTTGCTAAACTGAACTTTGAGAACTATTCCTGGACTTGGAGTTTGGGAATTTGCCACACACACACTTCGAGTTTAGTTTTTGGGGTTAACAGTTAATATCTAACATTTTTACTTCTAACATTCTAACATTTTTACTTTTATTTTTTTCTTATTATCATAAGTAGATATTAATAAAATAGTTTCTACCACTTATACATGACTCGGTGTGTTTCTTTTGTTGCTGGTACGTAACAGTAGACACCTAGAAAAATCCATGTGCACTCAATAATTCCTTCATCCTTGCTGAGAATAGTTTCTATTAAAATGGATGACCTCCGTGTTATAATCATAATCAGGAGTGCAGAACCAATATCAGTCTGTATGCTACCGATTAAGAGGAAGATAAGGGCGTGAAAAACATTGATGGCTGGATTATCCAAAATAAAGACCATGTTTAGAATCACCATTTGCTTTGAATGATGCAGAGAGCTTAATGAATGACCGTCCAGACCTGACTGGTGTTCAGGAAGTCAGGACAAGTTCTGAGTGGTGAGTAGGCCTCAGAACCTGAGGCTCTGCCTCCTGACAACCTTTAGCAGCTCATCAGATGTTGAAAGGTTTTCAAAGAGTTGTTAAATACCTCTGACAGACAGTGAGACTTAAAAATTATTCAAATAGATGTAGATAATTAAATAAAATAAAACATATATTTAAAATCCAGATCCTTTTTTCAGTCAGTCGCTGCCTTGCCATTGGTGAATCTAGTGGCAGAGGAGATAGTTGGAAGGGCTGCCATCTGACCCTCAAGATCTGTTAGCTTCAATATTTGGCCATTCATATATGGATGACTGAGATTTCCTGAGGCACAAACAGTGGACCCCTTCAATATGTTCCAACCTATTGCTTATCTTCTCTAATATTTAGTTGTTTTCTGCAGAAAAAAGAATCAAAATACCTTCAATCATTCAAAATATCTTTCTTCATGCATTTTGTACTTCTTGGCTATTAAAATGCAGCAAGTAATGACTTCTGAACTGTCTTCAGCAATGTTTGCAAGGCAGTGATAATTCCATTCGAAAATCTAAAAATTGCCAATATTTGTTAACCATGCTGATTAAAGTGGATTCAACAAATTGTGACAAAGATATATAATGAGAATAGTAATACTTTGTGGATGTTTTCATTATTTTACTGAATATCATAATGATCCTGAACATAAGAGCTTGGAAACCTGCTGGGTTAACATATATTTCAAGAAGCTTTAAATGACGAATTGGAACTAAAAAAAAGCTTCCAAATGCCATTTATTTTTACTTGACTGGATAGCCTTGAGTTGTCTGCTTTCCCTTGTCAAAGACACTGCTCTAAGTGCTTCAGAGTTGCAACAGCTTTTTGCAGACCTGAGGCATTAATCTGCACCAACAAGACTTCTGCATGTCTCTATCAAATGCCCCAGAGGGGAATCTAAAGATTAGTTCAATGCCATCATTTGAATCAACATACAGCTTGCACCTGCCTGCAATTGGATTTGCAGGGTCTAGGAGAAAGAGGAACTCAGAAAAAAAAATCTACAGCATATCCAATATTTTCTGAGGCATATTATTATATTGTATCACATCAACTACTGTTGCTGCTTTCATTTACTCTATTTCAGAATGCAAGCTTGGAAAGTGTTGGTAAACTATGAAATATATTGAGGACAGGAGGCAATAGAAAGAAATGGCTTCCACACATACTTGCAGAATAATTAGCGGTCATACATGGACAATTGTTCTTACATTTATCAGAACAAATCAAACCCAACTAGTTTGCTTTTAAAATTTTAATAACATAAGTGTCTTCTTAATCCTGCTTGCAATTGTTTAAAATCTTACTAAGTAAATAGTTCTGTTCCAATATATTTTATTGAATATACATTCCATAGTGTTGAGTTCCTCCAACTGTTCTTCACAGAGCCTGCAATCAATCAGAGGCTTGACGAGAGTTTCCGGGGTGACAATGTCTCTGTAGAAAACTATTGCATTAACTGAGGGCCAAATAAGATGGATCCCAATGAGATAAAGATGGAAACAAGGATAGAATCGGAAGATATAACAAATTACTGAAATATTGTAAAGAGGTGAATCAATATGGTTATGCGAACAGTTGGAATTCAGTCCCTTTAAAGTAAGTAAGAGCAGGACATTGGCACAACCACCATAGGCCCAGGACAAGCTGATTGACCGAGCCCATAGATGCTGACGTACCCATCCCAGCTTGACATATCACTTGCATGGATTCTCGCCCTGGAGATTCATAAGAAAATGTTAAATTTGCTTATTTATTTTTGGTTTTAATTTAATGCGTTTAATTATTTAGTTGTGTTATAATAAATGCATTTTTAATAATTGAAAGCAATTTTTCTCATTCTTAAATGTCTCCATATAACAAAGACGATGACAAATTCATACTATGAGAAAACTTGTAGAGGGAGTGGTAGAGGTGAGTACAATAATGACATTTAAAAGACATTTGGATAGGTTCATTGATAGGAAAAATTTAGAGGGATAGGGGTCAAGTGCAGGCAAATGGGACTAGTTCAGTTCGGCAACTTGGTCAGCATGGACGAGTTGGGCCAATGGGCCTATTTTTCCATGCTATATAGCTCTATGACCCCATAAGTTGAAGCTCTGCCTCCAGGTTGTCAGGGTGTTCTGGGAACAAGGCCTCAGTTGTACAATGGCTGAGGAATCATGTTCACTAAGTCTGGACTGTACTTCACTACCTGACTCCAGGATCAGGAGGTTCAGGAGAATCAGAGCCATGCATCCATAATAGGTTAGTTTGGGCATGGGGAGAGTGTGGGTGCAGGTCTGACTGTGGATAGAGTTGAATTAAACATGACTCTAAACAAAGCAAATCGTTAGTCTTATTTACAATAAATAGAACCACAAAACATTTCAAAAATTTGTGGTAACTATATCACTTACCTAAGTCCATTGATATGACACCATGGTATGGTGATTACATGAACTCCTTTTTGATTTTCATGTCAGAAAAATCTGCCAGAAAAAGGCCCTTTGGCCTACCATGGTGCTCTGCTGGTGAATGTGAAGATAGGTGGAAACACAATCAATGAGATTCTTTCTCCTGGATGGCACTGAGCTTCTTGGATATTGTTGAAGTTGCACTCAGCTAGGCAAGTTGACAGTACTCTTGTTCTGTCCTTAATTAAGTGGCAGAAATGTCTTTGGAATTGAGGAACTGAGCCACTTTACAAATAATATTCAAGTTCTTACTTTGTAGTCACAGTAATAATGTGGGTGATCCATTTAAGTTTCTAGTCAATGTTGACACTGCCAGTTGTGGATAGTTGGGGAACTTGGCAATAGCAATGTCATAGAATATCAAGGCAAATTGGTTAGACTCTGTCTTGTTGGAGGTGGACATCACCTAGTGAATGCATAGTGTTAAAATTACTTGCCACTTGTTATCCCTGATTTGAATGTTTTCTAGGTCTTGGTGCACATGGGCACAATCTGCTTTATTATCTAATGAGTTACAAATGAAATTGAACAATATACCCTACTTGACAAGCAAGTGTACTCGGACATTAAGTTGAAGGTAAGGCCATTGATGAATCAGTTGAAGATGACTGGGCCAATGATACTGCCCCAAGAAACTCCTCCAACCATATACTGTGGCTGGGGCAATTGGTCTCCCAATAGCTGTATTGAGTACAATAAATTACTGGAATGGTAATCCAGAGCCCTGGACTAATAATCCTGGGATGTGAGCTGAAATTCAATGAATTAATATGGAATAAAAAAAGTTAGTATCAGTACAGGTGACTTTGAAATTACTGAATTATGTAAAATCCCATCTCAAGGCTGACACTTGCACCTCAATATTTGCATTCAGCAAAATGTTACCTGCATTTGCTCTAGCCTATTTGTGGTTCCAGATACGCTGCCAAATGATTGGCACTGAATTGCCGTCTGAAATATCTTAGCACACTCAACTCAAGCACAACAAATATTCATCTTACCAGTGACACACACAACCAAGAAATTAAAAACAAACTAAGATGGTTTTCAGTTGTATTAGGTGTGACCTGGCCCATGGAGAGTATTCCTCTTCTTACTCATTGACTTCAATTTCAGTAGTGCCCCTTGATGCAAGACTAAATCAAATACTGCTGATCTCAAGGCTGACACTTATACCTCAGCTCTTGACTTCAGCACTTTAGTCAATGTTTGGGCTGAAGTCCATTTAGAACCCAAACCGAGCATTGGTGAATAGGCTATTGGTGAGTGTGTGCCATTTGATAGCAGTATCAATGACACCTACTATCACTTTGCTGGTAATTGAGAGCAGACTGATGGGAAGGTAATTGCTGGATTGGTTTGGTCCTGCTTTTTATGGATAGAATATATCTGGGCAGTTTTCGACTGTGTCAGGTAGATACCAGCTTTGTAGTTTGGTTAGAAATTTGCTACTTCAAAAGCATTACATTTTCAGCACTACAGAAACTTGTGGAGGTATACCTTTCAAAACTAGGATCACTCCCATATGGAATAATTTTGATGCATTATTGAACCTGACATAATCGTGAGTTGAAACTTTATTGCCTTTAATAATGCATGTTTTGTTGGTAGCTCTTATCTATATTATTTATTTTAGTGACTAGCAACACCAACAATCCTATGGAGATTGAATTGTTGAGTTTGGGATGCTGTTGTTTGAGGGAATAGCAGAACAATGATCCAGTGCAAATTTAATAGAGAACAGGATTCTCTCCGGAGAGCAGGGATGATGGAAGATGGAGAACGCAGTGATTAGCTTGAGAGATGTCTTTTTCCTGTATGTGGAAAGAATGGAAATGTTCCTGAGGAAAAGCAGCACCATTGAAGTCTAAGGAGAACTCAGATCAGAGAATCACTACCATATGTGAGAAGAAGTAGACAACAGATAGAGCTGAAGAAATAATAGACCTAGTGAATCTGCAATCAACACGGGTCATATTGAAAACCTCAAAGGGAAATTTTAATTGAGCACTTGCAGAAACTTTCAAAACTTACAAGTTTGTCACATGCAACCATGGATCAGAGCAAATGGTCAGCCAAAATATGATCAGAGTACAGATGATGGCAAATTGGATTGTTATACGTGCTATGCTGCTTAGTTCAGAGTTTGGAGCTCAGAGCTGCATCAGGGCTTCAACTTGAAATGGTGACAATTACTTTCCCTCCTACAGATGCTGGTCGACCTAATGAGTTCCTCCAGCAGACTGTTTGTGGCTGTGACGTATCATCCACTTTTTGGTGGAAACCTTGTCTTTTGCACACACAAACGCAAGCACGCACATATCTATGCGCACACGTGCGTGCACACACACATACACACACACACACTCACTGTTAATTAATTCAGTTAATTAATTGCTGATTGTAATGTCATAATAGGATTCAAGAGCAATTAGTGATTACCAGGCTGAAATACCATACCTGGAGTCAGTTATAGGTTGTAATTTGCCAGCATTCAGATACAAATAATGATTATCAGATTGCAATACAATGCCAGGATTCAGTCATGATTAATGATTACCAGATTATGATATAATGCCTGGTTTTGATATGGTTAGCAATTACTGGGTTTCCAGGAGTCAAATGTAAATGTTAACTAATTGGTTTATGAAGTCAGCTTAATAATTCTTACACTTGTATTTGTTTTATCATATCTCATTGAATCTCAAAGATTGTAATGCAGTTCATTAATTTTAAAATGTGCAACTCCTTATTATAAAGTTATCAAACCTCTGCCAACAACACTCTGCACATAGCTGTGAAATAAATGACAAATTAAATTTTTTATGGTATTAGTTGATACCTGGAGACCAGGCGAATTAGCCATTTGTTTATGAATAATAACATGGGATATCTGTCATGCACTTAAACCGCCACAATTCCAGACAGAACCTTAATTTAATGTCTTGTCAGTTTAACACACAGTAACTGATACAGATTCAGAAGATCATGCACGATCAACCTCCTTGTCTTGTTTGAGGAAGTAAAATTCAAGCCTATCATAAAATAAGCATAGGAGAATGAAATTTACTTTTGGTTGATATTGGCAAATATGTGTGAGGATATCAGCTGTCAGTTGTATCCAACTCCAATATGTTTTGTTCCATTCAAGTCAATGGAAACATTGTGCAGCATACAATAAGTAGCTAAAAATTTCAATTACTTTCAGTGTCAGTGACCAAAGATGAATTTCTCCTTCGCAAACTTCCAAAAAGAAATCAACAATGTTCCACAAACAGAAATTTAAACAAGTTTTAACAATGCGGAGTTTCAAGGGGTAACAAATTGGCAGAATAGGAAACAGTGGGTACCTAAACTAAATGCTGAAAATACTCAGAGGGTCAGGCCAAATCAGTGGGAAGAGAACAGAGCTGACGTTTCAGGTCTAAGGCCCTTCATCAGGACTGGGAAGGACACAAAAGAAACTTGTTAAGCGGCAGGGTGGGTGGGGGAGGGGAATGTCTTTTATAGGGTAAAACCAGGGTGACCATAGGGATAAACTATACAAAAAAAAGGTTAACTGGTCAATGAGTGAATGGGAGTAGTTGGAGAATGAGAACATAGAAGAAGGAAAATAGACAAAAGAATGCTAAAGTAGTGAAATATGGAGCAGGAAAAAATGCCCAGCAGGTCAGGCTGAGCATGTCCTCCACTTTCAAGAGAAAAAAAACAAACAAGCTCAGCCAATATCACAGATGGATGACTGATACAGACATGGAATTCAAAATGGAGCACAGATGGCTGCAATGTGCCCAGACAGAAGAAGAAGACTCCTCAAGCTTGCAATGGGTCTCATTGTGATAATGCAGGGGGCCAGAGATTGATTAGTCAGAATGGGAGCGGGGTGGAGGTTAATGTGATAGGCAATGTGAAGCTAAGAGTCTCCTCTGCAGACTGAACACAGGTGCTCCACAAAGCTGCCAAGCAATCTGCCTTTGGTTACTCCAGTGTAGATGAGACCACATTGTGAACACCAAATTAAGTACACTTGGAAGTGCAAGTGAATTACTGTTTCATTTGGAAAGGCTGTTAGGAAAAGGGTTGCATCACCTGTGGTTGCAAGGTAAAGTGTCTTAAGAAGGGAGATGGTTGGTGGAAACAGAAGAGTGGAGTTGTGAAAGCAATGTTCTCTGCAAAATGCTGAAAAGAGATGAGAGAATATTGAGCTAAGATAATGGCTGAGGAATTAAACAATTACTTTGTCTCTGTGTTCATGGCAGAAGACACAGAAAAACTTGCCAGAAATAGCAGAAAACTAAGGGTCAAATGAGAATGAGGAACTGAAGGAAGTGTTAGTAAAAAAAAGTGTTAGTAAAAAAAATCTATGAAGAAGTTGATAACACTAAAAGCTGACAGACCCCAAAAGCTCAAAGATCTATATCTCAAAGTCTTGAAACAGCTGGCTGAAGATATGGTATGCTTTGGCTACCATCTTCAAAAATCTTATAGATTCTGGAATTGCATCCGTGGATTGGAGGATATCAAATGTGACTGAGTTGTTTCAGGATGAGATGAATAGAATAGATATGGGGAACCATTAGACGCGGTACTTTTAGATTTTCAACAAGCTTTTAATAAGATCTCACACAGGAGATTGGCCAACAAGGTTAGTCCAGACGAAGGGTCTCTACCCAAAGCGTCAACTGCCCATTTCCCTCCATAGATGCTGCCTGACTCATTGAGTTTCTCCAGCGGTTTGTATGTTGCTCAAGGTTAGACCACATGGAGTTTGGGGTAAAATACTGATACAGATTGAGAATTGATTATTAGGCAGAAAGCAAAGTGTGGGAGTAAACAAATCTTTCCTTGGTTTGTAGTCTGTGATTCTTGGGTACCACAGAAATCAATGCTTAGGCCCTAGCTGTTCATGATCTATATTAATGATTTGGCAGAAGAGACCAAATGACATATTTCCAGGTTTATCAAAGATACCAATAGCTGTAGCATTAATGTAGAAGCAAGAATTACAATTCTGATCTGCCTGGCTCTACCTTGTAAAATTGAGAACCTCATCTATAGGCACCTTCTGCAGTAGTCAGCTGTCCTTTTAGGGACTCTTGTTTAGGCCATATGCATAAAATGTATAATGGCAGTCCAGCTCTGCAGCGACACAAACATATCTAATTTTCACCCATTTCAGGAATGTGTCTGGAAAAGAGGAGCAGGAGTCAAATATAATTCGGCATTCATTCCAGGCAGCTGCCAAGAAAAATCATAAATTAGAAAATTAGATTTAAAGTGCAGACTGTTGTGAGTGAGTTCAGAGCAGGGCTAAATTATCGTTAGAAGTTCTTCAAATATTCAAAAAATAATGTCATCAGAAACTATCAGTTGGATATCAACTTTCTAAACCACTAACCATCTATCATTTATACACATAAAGTAATGCAAAAGAAAATTAAATCTATTAAATTTGAAAATAGGAAGCACAATTTTCAGATATAAACAAGATCTTACTGCTAGGGATAGGAAACTGGCTATAATCTAGATGGACATAAATGTATTAAATAAGGAAATATCACAGATAAGCAAAGGATTGAAAAATGAGTGAAGATCAAGAGGAAATGGTAGAGAAAAAGCAATGAGGAGGGTCAGAATTTCATGAGCTTTGGCTCCTTAATAGATGTTGTATAGAAGTACAGCTGTCACTTGGGGAATAACATAAAGTCAACAAAGAACGCCCTCAACAAGGATCTTGGGGTGACATTTCTTGTTGTTGTGTAGTGAACAATAGAACTGAAGTGCTCTTATTGCCCTCATTTATGCATAAGCCATGTGGCTTTCAATGAGAGAGACTTCTGTTACATGTACCTCCTAGTGATGCTTTGTTCGTTCACAACAAGAGTTTGACTCCCATGCCCTAATCCGAAAAGAGGAAGTCCTACCAAATTTAATTTGTGTCTTTTCCATTTGGTTATCAACCAGTATCCATGTCAGCAAGACCAAACTAATGTGGAACAGATGGGCACAATTCTGTTTAATTAGATTCAGGGCAGTTTGCTTTCTTGTTATAATCTGCATAGATTTAAGGATTTCACAGTTATTTGAAAACAGCAGGAGGGGTAAAGCAGACAATACAAATTCAAATGTGTGACACCAGCTAACTGGACTCACTCTAATCACATATTTAGTTATGTCTCTCCATTGATGGCTAGGTTTTGTCAACTGGTCTCACTGATCACTCCATCACATCCTCTTCACTACCACTATTATAATAGCTATGTATGAAATGGCAAAGACTCCAAACACAAATTATGTAACTTTCTCTAACCACTTTATAACTGAAACAGGAAATATTTTTATTATTGTTGTTACTCTTTCTGACAGTGCTATCTAAAACAGTGCAACAGCATGAATATTTACTTATTGGCTACTTCTGTAAAGCAACCATAAATTTTCTAATTCTGCTTATCTGTAAATCATCGCACAATAGTTTACGTTCCTTTCTCCACAAATATGGGTGTCTGGGAAATATTAAGAGCTCATTTTGATTTTTCGCCTGTTGGACTATTTTCTTGGCAGTAGCAATGCATCAGGCAAGACTTGTACTTTCTTTGTGTCCTCAGTATTGCTTCATGGTTTTCTTGTATCTGAATAACAGATGTCAGTGGAGAATGTACATGCCATCTGCATTTTTCTAAATAATGCTGTGTCTTTATCCTTTTATTTGTTCTCTACTCTTTTCCCTTTATAATTTTGTAAATTTAATGAAGCAAAAAACAATTCTTTATTTGGCATGACCTTAGGTCAGACATCAATTTATCAATGTCAAATAGATTTGAAAAATACTCTGGGGAGGTGAGTTCATGTTGTATGAATCTGATAAAACATAGTATATGAAATGTTATCTTTAGGCAATTTATCGATAAATGTTTGGTCAAATAAAGGCTTCAATTCTTAAATACAATCAACTCCACTACATTTAAGTTTTGAGTTGCTCCCAATTTATCGATACAAAATTTGTCCAATCTGGACAAATACAGCTAATTATCTGCTCAACTGCAGAGATTTCAAGTGACTGTCATTAGGTCAGAGGGGCTGATCTAGTCCACCACAGTATTTTACCATTGATTGATGGGGCAACACAGTAGTTGCCATTCAATGAAGCAGAAAATAAAATGATTACCTTCAGTATCTATTGGACTCCAATGACCTGTCTGGTTTGTGCAGTGATGCTCCTTTAGTTCATCTTCCCAAAGGTTAATTGGACTTGAACCCAGGAAATCAAGAGGTTAAACTGGGTCATTGTGACAGCAGGCACTATGGACAGTGTTAATAGGCACTGGATAATTGTTTTCTCACCCCAGCCATAATTTGTCAGTAGACATACTGGCAAACCTTCCACACAATGAAGAAAGAATAGCTCCCCATTGAGAAAGAGTAAACAGGCAAAATCTTCATAGACAAACTTGTATTGTCATCAAAATAAGCAGCCAAGAGATTTCTTTCATCCTGATAGAAATGTAAGGTAAGATGTGATGACTCTGTTCATGGGTAGATTGGCAGACACTGTTGATAGATAATTTCAAATGATTTTACTGGATAGAAAACTCCCAGAAATATCTCCATGATGTCCAAGTATGTACAGCTAACAATTTTATCACATCATGGTTGTGCCAGTTTTAAGACAGTAATGTTAATAAGACAGTTTATTGCTGACAGCCAATAAAATAATTCTCTGCTGAAATTAATTCAAAGTTGAAATGCTTTTTGCCATTGTACATAATTTGGGAGTTATTGGCAAGGAACAATCATACCAGTGCAATGGCTGGCCCTCATAGCAGTTCTCAACTAAAACAACTGCTGGAAGTAATGGGGCAACTTTATATGACGATGATGAGGGAGATAGGATAGACAAGAGAGTGGGCAGCCCATTTCACTATCATGTCGGAAGAAGTAGAAAGCCCCACCTGCAAAACACTGAAAAATTCAGTCCATCAGTACATTGTGGGCCAGCACAGTAGAGCTGCTACCTCACAGCTCCAACAACCTGGTTCAATCCTGATCTCTGGTGTTGCCTGTGTGGAGTTTTCATATTGTCCCTATGACCATGTAGAGTTTCCCTAAAATGTGTGTGTTTGTAGGTTAATTGGCCATTGTAAATTGTCCGTAGTGTGTAGATGAGTGGTAGAATCTGGAAGAGTTAATGGGAATGTGGGTGGATAATATCAGTTAAAATAGGAATCATGTAAAAATAGGTGCTTGATGGTTGGCAGGGTGGGCCAAAGGGCCTGTTTCCATGCTGTATACCTCTATGACTCTTATGACATCAGAGCAGAATCCATCATTGTTTTCTATGATAGAATCCACATCAGTCTGCCTCTTTAAACGTGCAAGTGGGCCTTCTTCCTTCCATTAAGGTCTACTTTCCCACTTTGTCTCATTGATGCATATTTGCACTCCAGGATTGCAGCAGAAATGCTGAACATCTTTTGGCTGGGGATTGGCATCATTGCTGTGTGCCTGCTGTCCTTCATGTGCAGATGTGTTTCATGCAAATCAGACCACCATTTAAAACTACATTGCATGCTTATATTGGTGAGGAAGCATCAAGTATATTTTAGTACCAATTGCAAAGTGCATAAAAATAAATACTCCATGATTGTATTTCCAGACCAATATTATTTACTTGTCATTATACTTTAAGATGCAGTTTTGAACAAAAGTCTAAGACAAAACCTATTTTGTCTGAGTGACACAAGTTGGTATCATTTGTAAGGAAGTCACTGTTATCAGCAGAATGTTCTTTTTAAAACACTGTAAGTAGTTTATTGTTTCATCTTTAATGAACAAACCCCCTTGTTCTTTTCACAAAATATGTGTAAAAATATTCAGCAGCTGACTCAGAATTTGAAACCAATCCCATTTATCTTAATATGACAATGAAGGGTTTTATAACTACTTCATTTTTTGATCCTGAATTGTATGAGTCTCCCTGAAATTTAGTAAACTATATATTTTTTTCCTCATACCGTTCTTCCCTTTACCCTCTTGAAAGCAATGGGCCAGTGATAAACTTACCATCATCCTCAAGCAGACAGATGACCATTTGCACAGGCATTTGTAAACAGCTAAAAGGCAACAAAGTTTCAGAACACAGTTTACTTGCTTCTTACCATATCGTAGACGGTTTGTAGACATTAACTGAACCGTTAAACAGCTTCTGATCTCTACAGTCATCTTTTTGTGATTCTTTTGGCAATTATACTTTCTAAAGAATTAGTAGGAGCAGCAAGCACAGTAGACAGGAAGTTGTTATTAGAAAAATCTTTGCTTTTACAGAATTTTTCACTCTCCTAACAGTGTTTAGACTGAGCATTTTGCAATAGATGCAGAATTTGAAACGCTGGCATATATTTTTCCTCATAGTTAGCTCCGAACAAAGTTTGAGCATTGATATCAAAATTTGGAACTGAATATGAGGCCTAGTTAATTCTTTAGCAGACAAAAGAAAACTGCTAACGGTATTTATGCAACAGAAAAGTGGGATAAAAGGTGGCAGATGGATGGAAGAAGACCGAGGAGTTGCAAACCTGAGTGGGTGAATTCAATGTCAAACCATGTTCTGAAAGAAAAATAAAATGATAAAGAGAAGGCAGTATTCCGAGCTCGGCCAAGCCACTATTTCCCATTGCATGCCCTTACACTCCAGAATGTTCTCCAGCACTTATTCATTTCTATTCATTATATTATTTTGTCCAACATAGCGGTCAGAGTGATGCTGTTACAGCGTCAGCAACTGGGATCAATTCCAGCTGCTATCTGTAAGCAGTTTCTACATTGTCTCCGTGTCTGCATGGGTTTCCTTTGGGTGCTCTTGTTTCCTTCCATGTTCCAAAGGCATACAGGTTAGGAAGTTGTCGGCGTGCTATGTTGGTGACGGAAGTGTGGCGACACTTGGGGGCTGCCCCCAGAACACTCTACGCAAAGATGCATTATGACATCTATTCAATTTATCTGCAATTCATTAGATTTTTCATTGTTAAGCTTTTTTTCTTCTGTTTGCCTGTCAACTAAAGGTTTAAATATTTTAATATGTCTTGTGTTAAATTCTCTGTAATCTTTGTGTCACTGACAAACTTGACCAGATTAAGATGGTTTAATATAGTTAGGTAAATTATGTATATAGTGCTTTTCATAACCTCAGTGAACTCCAATCATCGCTGTAATTCGAAATATAGTCACATTTGTGACATAGGAAAAACATCAGGAAAATATGACACAACAAAGTTCTACATGGCAACATGTAGTAACCAGCTCAGCAATTTTGGTACTGGATGAGGAGTAAATATTACCCAGAAATCCAAGACAAGCCACCCTGCTCTTTTTCAAAAGAATACCATTGGATTATTTTGTCCATCTATGCGGGAAGCAAGGCCTGAATTAATTAGATGGAAGAAGTTTCCAGCAGTGCTATATTAAACTGCTTTACAATTTGTCAGCTTGGATTCTGTGCTTGTGTGAAAATATAAATGCCTTGGATCTAGTGGTGTTCCACTCGCAAGTTGCCAGCCACGCGTCTTATATTGCAGTTCTCAAGGGAAGCATGTTTTTATGAATTGCTTCTTTTTCCACCCCACACTAATGATCTTTTTGTGTCTCCAAGAATCCATCCTTGGGCAATTCATGTTTCATTGACCTGCTGCCCTCGGCAGCATATGGTCAAAGGCCTGGCAATGGGGGAGAGCATTGTAGATCAAAAAGGACATTGAGGTGAGAGTCAAGCAGCGATGAACAGTGGTGGTGGAGCCAACAATTGTTGGTCAGCAATGGTGGACCATAGTGGGACTTGAGATCATTGGTCAGGGATGGCGGTTTTGGTCAGGGGCCTGTGATTGCCATTCAAGGGTACAGGTTGGTGGTGCAGCCTGCAATCACCAGTTAGGCAGGTAAAAGTCTGTGGTGAGGGAGCTGCAATCACTGATAAGGGTGAAGGTTGATAGTGGAGAGGGGCTGTGATTGATGGTTTGGTCAGGGTTGGCGGTTAGGGGACTGTGGTATGTGATTGGTGGTTAAGGGATTGTGACCGATAGTTATCAGTGGAGACTGGTGATCAGAAGGCCACAGACAGGCTGGTTGGGTGGGGGTCGGTATCAATGATTTGGTTAATCATTGCTTTGGTTGGCTTTGGTGATCAGGCAATGTATCACTGGGGTTTTGGGGTAGTGGTAGTAGTTGGTGAGCAGGGTTTGGGAAGGGGGTTGATAGTTGGTGAATGGGGATCATTAGTCGGTTCGGGAGTTGATGTTAGGGGAAGGCAATAATTGGTGAGTGAGTGAAGGCAGGAGTCGCAAGCTTGGAGATCAGAGTGAGTGTCAGCATTGTGAAAGGGACGTTTCCAAAGGAGAGCCAGACAAGTAACTGATTTAAGTGTGACCTACCTGAAGTTGCCTTTAGGTCACAGAGAAGTCAGCTTTCAGGTGCATTGAAAGTCTGCTCCAGCAGGAGTTGTCTGTAGATGGCATGGGACATTACAACATGATTGAAAATCCCAAAAATAGCATCCAGACTAGCACCAAGTGTTGTTGGACACCTCTGAGCTTGTCTGGAAACCTCTACAGATTATGTGTCAGATGCATGGAGGAGTCCAGAACAAAGATCTTGGACTTTGTGATCCATCAAGCAAACTCTTGAATCTTGTTCTTGTTTAATTTTTCATAGATATTGTGCATAAAAACATGCATGGTGTCCATTTAATTTCAATACAAATGACTATTTCAAAGGACTCTAGGCTCGACATTCTCTTTCTACTCTCCATAAACTTGATGCAATCCAAAATCCAACTATCTGTGTCCTAATATGCATTCAATCCCATTCTTCCATAACTTCTAAGCATGCTGACCTATAATAACTCCCAGTTGAACAATCTCTCAGTTTTGAAAAGCTAATCCTTGCTATCAAATTCCTCCAAAAGTTTGCATCCTACTTATCTTTGTAACCTCCTCCAGCCCACTAATGCTGTGTGTTACAGAGACACTGGGTTCCAGCCCCATTGTGCATATATTGACTGCTACAAAAAGCAGCAAATACGTTTCCAAAAGGAATTTGTTCATTAAAAAACACATTTGTGCAGAAGTTTCATGCAGAAGTTACAATATAAATAGAAGTACCTATTTATTTCCATCTTAATAATTAATTAATTTGGTGGCGAGTCTTTAATTAGGGCATTTTAAAGACTTCTGATAAAATAATTTTCCTGTTCTAGTTATGCACATAATTTCTGTAGATTTATTTGTCAGTAAGCATAACTGTGATACATAATTACTTGTTTCAAGTCAATTGTGTGCTCATATGTAGGCCATAGAAGGGATATGAGAGGAAAATAGCCAGAGTAAATATTAACTAATATAACATTGACTGTCCATTGTTGGCAATTGAGAATTGCTCATGCATAATGAATATAGCAATGTGTGCTAAAACACATTTATTCAATATGGAAAATGTAAGGCACTTGGAAATAGACTGCTCTGAACAACATCCATGGGTGGATATACAATTATCACTGGCACCTTATTCTGTTTCAGCTTCTGTATGCCCTGTTCAGGTTAGAAGGTGACATCAGGGTCATAGGATGCTTCTCATCTCCCCAGTATCCTGCAGTGACATCTGCAATCAGATTGTTAGTGTATCAAATCAATCTGTCAGAGTATCCTAAGTGCTGCTCAGTCAGCCGCAAGGAAGTATCGTGTATTGGCTGAAATGTGCTTCACTATGCCCAGTCAGTCAGCCTAAATGGAGCATCAGACAATACCTCCAAACTGGTGTATGTTAGCTACACTTCACATTGATGTGTCTTGATCTAGTAAACAGAAACATCCAAAGGAACAGATTGAAGGGCTTGGGGAGGTTTGTTTGTCATACAACCCACAACCCTCAGCCTGCTTAAAACCAACTACCTCTTAAATGCTGGGATAACATTCTACTTCATCATTAAAAAAATGCATTACTTATTCTCATTGTGTTAAAGGAAGTTTTCATTGTGTAGTATGACAAGCTAGCCACTAGATGACACCAAGAGATAGGAACTATTTCTATGATTTATTCTGACTTTTCCTGACAGTAACCACTATAAAAGGTGACTATTATTGCTTAGATCATCATTAAGATCACTGAGGTAAGCAAATTACATGATCTCGTGTAAATTAACTGTACTAATATTCTAGTGTAAGTTATTACTGTCAAAGAGTGCAGCAAGTCCAGAATTTATGGGCATCCTGGACTGTGCAACCAAAAATAATTTCTTTTTGCTAGTTCTAACATCTCTCTGAGCCCTCCTAATGGCTTATTATCTTAATGGACAGCTCACATTATTAATCTATCACACTGCAGAGAAGCAGCTACTAAGGCTGAGATGGCAAAAAATAAATTATTTGACTTATATTCCTGGCTCTTGATAGACTTATTATCTTGCATCTTATTTTTACATTGCATGAGCAGAATTGAAGAGCGCATGTACTAACTGTATTATTGCAGCACTTAAGTGGAGTGTTCCAAAGCATGTAATTATGGTGCAGTCTTATGGCCCTGAAGAGATGGGGATAGTGGAAGAGTATATCCATGATTTGAGGGCTACACACTGATGATTATAGAGACAGTGCTCTTTGGATCTGTCTCTGGCCTTTGTGTTTTGCCAGTTGCTATGGCAAATAATTGGGTAGAATTTTGTCCATTTTTATCCAGATGGGAAATTCATAATTTCACCTGCTACATTTTATGTGTGCTCTTTAAACAATTGAAAGGGATCTAAAGGAATTGTGCTGTTAATAAAGAAGAAAGTTGTAATCTACCATACTGAAAGCACTCTTTTTTGCCGTGTGATTCAAGCAGCTTGCTTAAATTCAGCTGCTGTAGCAAATGACCTTGTTGAATTTTATTCATTCAAAACAAGAAGAAAGGCTTGTCCTGCCTCAACATTAAAGGTGCTTCATGAATCAACCAAATTATCAATGAGCTTTGAAACAAAGAGTGTTTTTTATGCAGATCCTTCAAAAAGCTGTGAATGACATATTAATATTTAAATGCATATAAATAGCTTGGTGTCACCAGGAAAGCAATTTTATGATTCTAGATTTGTGTCTTATCTCATTTTCACCTTCATGTGCACATTAAATTCTAATCTTTGAGAATACCTGATGATTTGACATTGGCATTTGATAATCTGTCTCATGCACGTGGGTGTGATTAACACAGTTATTTGCCTACTGAGGCAAAGCTTCTGTACCTGTTTGTAGGCTAGTTTTGATAGGATTGCTTAACATGTATGTCCTTGCACAATTCAGTGTGTGGGAGTACAGCTGCGTAAATAAATATCAATATACACATGAATGCACTTTTTTCAATTCCTGAGTCTTGGCATCGAAGTATGAATGCAGTGCGTACATCAATGATACTCATCATTTTAACTCAAGTCAGTTGTGGACTTTTGTGGGTGAGGAAGATATGGTGCTCCATGAAATACTCTTCACAGACTGGCTGGGAGAACAATGTTATTATGGTTGAATATCAAAGCCAGTACTCTAATGAGGGAATGAAATTGGGCATTAATAGTTAAGCTATGGGTTTGTTGTGGCTCAAAGAGTAGGACTTCCTTGTCTAAGATAAAATAAGTCCCTGAAACACCAGACTGAGGCATAAAACAGCATACCCAGTGTATTTTTTAAAGTATTTTTTTCTCACATTCACAGGATGTGGACACCATTGATAAGACCAGCATTTCTGTCCAGCTGCATTTGTCCCTCGGAAAATGATGGTGAACTGCCTTCTTGAGCTGCTGCAGACCTTCTGATGATTGTAATCCCACAGTATCATTGGGAGGAGAGTTCCAAGGTTTCAACTAGGCAACAAAGAAAGAACAATAATATATTTCCAGATTTTCAGGGGTCATTTCTAATTGTTTTGTATATGATTGATAACTGGCACTAACACTCTTACAGTGAATTTATCTCTGGTGCATTGAGTATGATATATTCACCTATTCTGGCATTAATCCAAATTGGGAAACCTTATTTTTCTCCAGTGATGTTGTTTCAGATTTTTCAAGTATAATAGTCACTAGTTCAACTAGAGTAACTAGAAATCCCAGAAGTTAACCTCTCTGTGAAAAGTGTAATACTAGGAAATTGATGACATTTTCTCTTTCAATAATCGAGCTCTGGCTCTCTTATTGAGGACAGTCATTGTCTGGCACCTTTGTAGCATCAGTGATACTTGCCACTTATCAAATCATGCCTGACTTGTTTGGATCTTGCTACATGCTGAGGATATGCCAATAATGTAGAATCATCAGTGAACTCCCCACTTCTGACCTTATGATGGAGAGAAAGCCATAAAACTGCTGTGCCTAGGACACTGCCCAAAGGAACTTCCAAAGCAATTTTTTGTGGTTGAGATAATTAACCTCCAGTAATTGTAGTTGTCAGGGTATGTACAATACCCCTTGATGCCTGTTGACTTTGGTTTTACCTCTGAGTATACAATACCCCAATTATTGATTGACAGAACAAATATGCCTGTGACCATGTTTGATGTGCCAAGCAACAAAATAACCAGTCTGATCTGGAACATTCCTTGATCTCTGTCACAATGGGCTAAAATAACTTAGCTGAAGATTTTAATGTCTGGTTTGAAGCAGGACAATTAACATATCTCCATTTTCTTAATTTGGACAATACTTATGAAGATGTCTGATGATCATGTCAGTTTACAAACCATATCTCCTACGCAGCTTCCTACTACAGCCAGTAGACAACTTTCTTCAGACAGTAATGCTTATTCATGCAATTCTGCTTTTACTTTCAAAACTGATTACTCCTTGTAGTTACATGTGAAAGGTTTTTATTTTGATGACTGGTTCCCGTTTGACTGTTGATTAGAGTCACAGAGTAATACAGCAGAGAAACAGGCCTTTCAGCCCAATTCATCCAGGCCAACAAAGATGGCCATCTGAGCTATTTGCCTCTGTTTGGCCCATATCCCTCTGAAGCTTTCCTATCCGTGTACATATGCAAATATTTTTAAAATGTTGTTATTGTCCCTGCCTCAACCACTTCCTCTGGCAATTAACATTCAATCCCTAAGAGTGGGTTTACAGAACTGTTTCTATGTTGTATGACTCAATGACTCTGTGATAGTCTCTAAATGTTTTTGAGGAAGACTGCAAGATTGACTAGATTGTGAGAAATTTTGCATATCCAAATATTGCACCTAGGTTAATGCTGGGTGAGATGTCTGGTTTTATCCTCTATCTGTTTTAACATAGCAGTTATGATAAAAGTAGATGCCATTTCAGTGGATAGTTAAGAATTAAATGCACCATTGTGGGTCTGAAGTCACACATTGATCAAACCAGTAAAGGCAGCGGAGGACATTGGTGAACCAGGTGGAAATATTTATGATAATTTGGTGGCATACAATCACTACCAAGTCTAGTTTTTCATAGGATTTTTAACAGCCAGATTATTTTTAACTGAATTTAAATGCACGACTCCTTTGATGAGATTTCAACTCCTGTCTCTGGACTGTTAGTCCAGACATCGGATTACTAGTCCAGTATTTTAGCTGTACCTATAAGTAGAAAGTTTTGTTTTGTTTTAAAATGCCTATTAAAGAAGGCATCAAGCAATAATAGAAAGGAGTGTTTGTATGGGTAAGACATACATATTCATGCCCAACATGATTGAATGAATGCAGACTGTGAATGAATGATACAGCAGATGTCGACAGCACAAATTGGGAGATAAGGTATTATGTGGGTCACCTATCCATATACACAAATTCAGTTTTCAATTGCAACCTTTTCTGAATGGCCAAAAGATTTCTCTAATATAAGTGTTTTTATGCTATATGTAGCACATTTTCACCATTTAGCCACCTTCCTAAATAGTTGAGGTAATAAAAACAGAAAATTCTAGAAATATTCAGCAGAGCAGGCTGCATCTATGGGAAGAGAAACAGAGTTAACATTTCAGGTTGATGACCCTTTGTCAGAACTAAGATAGAGACAAAAGAAGCATGTTAAGCTGCAGGGACAGTGGGGGAGAGGGGATCTCCAAGATAGGATGAAACCAGAGCATAAAATAAAACTGTTGGAGGAAGTCAGTGGGCCAAGTAGTTGACATTTCGGGGAGAGACCTTGCATCGGGACTGGGGTGAAGTTGGGGTGACCATGGAAATAAGCCGTGAACAAGGTTTTCTGCTCAATGAGCAGTTAGAGAGTGTGAACATACTGAAAAAAAACATGGACAAAAGGATGTAGGAGTTGCGAAATGCAGAGCAGGAGGATATGTCCAGCAGTTCAGGCTGGACATGTCCTCCACTCCCAGAGGAAAAATAAAGAAAACAAAAGAGGGAAAAAAAACAAACTGGCTGATCCAATAACAAAGATGAGCGACTGATCCAGACAAAGAAATCAGGTTACCTGAAGTTGAAGAATTCAATACTAAGTCCAGAAGGCTGCAATGTGCCCAGACGAAAGATGAGATGCTGTTCCTTCAGCTTGTGTTGGGTCTCATTGTAACAGTACAGGAGACCACAGACTGATAGGTCAGATTGGGAGTGGGACAAAGAATTAAAGTAGCAGGCAACAGGAAGTTCAGGGATGCTCCTGCGGACCAAATGCAGGTGCTCCCACAAAGTGGTCACCCAATCTGTTTGGTTTCTATAAAGTAAAGGAGGCCACATTGTGAACAGCAAATGCATTATGCTAGATTGAAAGAAGTACAAGCGAATTAAAGACACGATGATACTGGAGGAAATCAGCAGACCAGGCAGCATCCATGGAGAAAAGCAGGCGGTCAGCATTTCAAGTCAGGACCTTTCTTCAGGACTGAAGATAGGAGAAGGGGAAGCCCAATTGCTGCTTCACCTGGAAAAGCTGTTTGGGTTCCTGGATGATAAGAAGGAAAGAGTGCACTGTATTTGATATTTACAAAGTGTTCACGACAAATTCTCACAGGTAGGTCAAAGTTGAGTTTATTGTCATATGCCCAAGTACATGTGTGCACAGGTGCAATGAAAAACTTACCTGAAGCAGCATTACAGGCACATGACAACGTATAAGCAACATTCACAACATAACCATATATCTTCTCCTCCCGTCATTGGTGTTGTCGATCGTTTGAGTGTAATTTGTGCATGTGATCCCATGAAATTGCCACAAGGGGTTCTTCGGGTAGTGTCCTAGGCTGAACCATCATCAGGTACTTCAGCAACAATCTTCCCTCCACTACAAGGTTAGATGCAGGGATATTCACGGATGATAGTAAGTTCTTATATTCCATTGGTAGCCATCAAAATCCCAATGAACTCTCAAGATCAGGCTGTTGAATGGCAAGTATAATGTTCCTCACATCAGTGCTCAGGAATGACCATGTCTATCAAAACACAGTCTAAGCACATCGCAGTGACATTTTGTCTAACACTCTATGAGCAATAATAAGCACCATGAATATTTTTTACTGGAAACTTAACTGTGACAACTATACAAATATTGTGTCCATAAGAACAGATCAGTTTATTTCATGAATGACTCACCTCCTGATTCACCAAAGTTTTTCCAATGCACAAATCAGGATTTTTGTGATGGAATATTCTCCACTTGTCTCGATGAGTAAATGAAAAATAATATACAAACATCTTTTAAACATTACTGTTTGTTGCCTTTCACCTAAAGAAAAAAACAAGTTTTAGATTTAAAGTGTTCTCCAAAGGATGGAAATGGTTATTTGCAAACATTTACAATGGTGTTTAACTCAGTCTGGCACAGGGCCAGATACAGGTCGAGCTGACTAATAACACAATGTTTTAAATCAGTGAAAAAGGTCAGAGAAACTCATGTGGCACTGAATGTAATTTGTATGTAAAATATCAGGGCTGGGAGTATGGCGTTGCACTGTTTTTATTGATTATCACCAGGAATTCTGGTCTATTACAGAAATTGGCATAAATAAAACTCTTCTGAATGGATGTGAGGAAACAGTAGTTGATCACTGTGTGAGGCTGAAATACAGATGTGATATGTACCAATGATTTAATTCAACGTTGATCAAATTAACAGCAGATTATGACTACAGTAATATCTTTCAGTTACATGTGAACATTGTTCCGAGGAATTGTACTGTGAGAAATATTGACCATAAGACCATAAGACAGAGGAGCAGAATTAGGCCATTTGACCCATTGTCTGCTTTGCCATTTTATCACGGCTGATTTATTTTTCCCTCTCAACCCCATTCTCCTGCCTTCTCCCTGTAACCTTCGACACCCTGACTAATCAAGAACCTGTCAACCTCTGCTTTAAGTATACCCAATGATTTGGCCTCCAGTCATTTGTGGCAATGAATTCCACAGATTCACCACCCTCTGGCCAAAGAAATTCCTCCTCATCTCTGTTTGAAAGGGATGTCCTTCTATTCTAAGGCTGTGCCCTCTGGTCCCAGACTCTCCCACTACTGGAAACGTCCTCTCCATGTCCACTCTATCCAGGTCTTTCGTTGGGAGCACAGCACATTCATTTCTTATTTCTTGCCCATTGATTGTTAATGGCAGTGGGGAAGATTAAGTAGAGCAGGTTTTTCATACAGTTATACTTCATGTTAACAGTCACACAGAGTAACAATCACACAAAAAAATCAACTAAAGACTAATTGACAAAAGATGAACAGTTCTGTATCATTTGACTTCCATTATTCTTAATAAGGTTCATTGATGTCCACAATCTATGCTTGGGGAAACAGAGCACCTGTGCTCTGTCTGCAATGGCAGTCTGAGCATCCAGTTGTATGTCATTTCAATTTCCCTTCCCATTCCTACACTGATCTGTCTGTCCTCAGCCTTCTCCACTGCCATAGTGAGACTAAATGCAAACTTAGAACATGGAACAGTACAGCACAGGAACAGGTGCTTTGGCCCACAATGTCTGTGTCGTACACAATGCCGTATTAAACTAGATCTCTTCTGCCTGTACGTGATCTGTATCCTTCCATTTCCTGCATATTCATGTGTCTATCCAACAGCCTCTTATACAGCACTATCATATCTGTTTCCACCACTACCCCTGGCAGACCGATACAGGCAACTACCACTCTGTGTAAAAATACTTGAAATACTTGCCCCACACATCTCCTTTAAACTTTCCCCCCCTCACCTTAAATGCATGTCATCTGGTACTTGACATTACTACCCTGGAAAAAAGACTTTGACTGTCTACTCTATCTATGCTTCTCATAATTTTACATCCTTCTATCGGGTCTCCCCTCAGTCTCTGACACTTCAGAGAAAACAACCCAGGTTTATCCAACCTCACCTAAAAGGTCATACCCTCTAATCCAGACAGCATCCTGTAAAACCTCTTCTGCACCTTCCCAAAGTTTTCACATCCTTCCTGTGATGGAGTGACCAGAATTGCACACAATACTCCAAGGGCAGGCGAACCAAAGTTTTATACAGCTGCAACATGACTTATTGTCTCTTACACTCAATGACCTAACCAATGAAAGCAAGCATGCAATATGCCTTCTTTACCACCCTATCTACTTGGGTGGCCACTTTCATGGAGCTGTGACTTGGACCCCAAGATCCCTCTGTACATCACTGCTGTTAAGAGTCCCCCCATTAAGTATATACTTTACCCTTACATTTAACCTCCTGAAGTGCAACACCTCACATTTGCTCAGAATAAACTCCATCTGCCGATATGGATCTATACTCTGCTGCATCATTTGACAGCCCTATACACTGTGCACAACTCCACCAATCTTTCCATCCTCTGCAAACTTACTAACCCACCCATCTACATTTTCATCCAAGTCATTTATATAACAAAGAGCAGAGGGCCCAGCACCAATCACTGTGGAACACCACTGGTTACAGGTTTCCAGCCAGACTATCACCCTTCCTCCACTACCCTCTGTCTTCTATGGGCAAACCAATTCTGAATCAAAACTACCAAGTAACCATGGATCCCATGTATCTTAATCTTCTGGATCAGCCTACCATAAAGGATCTTGTCAAATGCCTCACTAAGATCTATGTACATAGAACATAGAACATTATAGCACAGTACAGGCCCTTTGGCCCACAATGTTGTGCCGACATTTTATCCTGCTCCAAGATCTATCTAACCCTTCCGTCCCACATAGCCCTCCATTTCTCTATCATTCATGTGGCTATATAAGAGCCTCTTAAATATCCCTAATGTATCTGCCTCCACAACCTCTGTCGGCAGTGCGTTCCATGCACCCATCACTCTCTATGTAAAAAATTTACCTCTGACATCCCCCCTATACCTTCGTCCAATCACCTTAAGATTATGCCCCCTTGTGTTAGCCAGTTTCACCTTGGAAAAATTCTCTGACTGTCCACTTGATCTATGCCTCTCATCATCTTGTACACCTCTACCAAGTCACCTCTCATCCTCCTTCTCTCCAAAGAGAAAAGCCCAACTCACTCAATCTATCCTCATAAGACGTGTTCTCCAATCTGGGCAGCATTTTGGTAAATCTCCTGTGCACCATCTCTAAAGCTTCCACATCCTTCCTATAATGAGGCAACTAGAACTGAACGCAATACTCCAGATGTGGTCTAACCAGAGTTTCATAGAGCTGCAACATTACCTCGTGGCTCTTGAACTCAATACCCTGACTAATGAAGGCCAACACACCATATGCCTCCTTAACAACCCTATCAACCTGTGCGACAACCTTGAGGGATCTATGGATATGGACCTCAAGATCCCTCTGTTCATCCACACTGCTAAGATCCCGCCATTAACCCTGTATTCTGCCTTCAAATTCGATCTTCCAAAGTGTATCACTTCACACTTTTCTGGGTTGAACTCCATCTGCCATTTCTCAGCCCAGCTCTGCATTCTATCAATGTCCTGTTGTAACCTGCCACAATCTTCTACACTATCCACAACACCACCAATCTTTGTGTCATCTGAAAACTTACTAACCCACCCTTCCACATCCTCATCCTCATCCAAGTTATTTATAAAAATCACAAAGAGCAGGGGTCCCATAACAGATCCCTGCAGAACTGCACTGGTCACCGACCTCCAGGCAGAATATGCTCCATCTACAACCACCCTCTGTCTTCTATGGGCGAGACAATTCTGAATCCACACAGCCAAGTTTCCATGGATCCCATGCCTCCTGACTTTCTGCATGAGTCTTCCATGAGGAACCTTATCACACATCTTACTAAAATCATGTACACACATCCACTGCTCCACCTTCATCAATGTGCTTTGTCACATCCTCAAAGAATTCAATCAGACTCGTGAGGCATGACCTACCCCCCCAAAGCCATGCTGACTGTCCCTAATCAGCCTATGCTTCTCCAAATGCTCATAAATCCTTTTCTATGAATCTTTTCCAGTAATTTGCCCACCATTGAAGTAAGACTCACTAGCCTGTAATTCCCAGGGTTATCTCTACTCCCTTTCTTGAACAAAGGAACAACATTTGCCACCCTCCAATCATCTTGCACTACTCCTGTGGCCAGTGAGGATGCAAAGATACTTGCCAAAAGTGCAGTAATCTCTTTCCTGACTTCCCGTAATATCCTTGGATATATCCCGTCTGGTCCTGGTGACTTATCTATCTTAATGTTTTTCAAAAGTTCCAGCACGTCCTCTTTCCTCATGTCGACGTGCCCTAGCGTATCAGCCTGTTGTATGCCATCCTCACAAATGTCAAGGTCTCTCCCACTGGTGAATACTGAAGCAAAGTATTCATTAAGGACCTCCCCTACCTCTCCTGTCTCCAGGCACATGTTTCTTCTTTTATCCCCGATCGGTCCTACCCTCACTCTAGTCATCCTCCTATTCTTCATATATGTGTAGAATGCCCTAGAGTTTTTCTGAATCCTACTCACCAAGGCTTTCTCATGCCCCCTTCTAGCTCTCCGGAGCCCTATCTGATCCTTGCTTTCTAAACCTCAGGTAAGCTTCTTTCTTCCTCTTGACAAGATATTCTATGTCTCTTGTCAACCATGGTTCCTTCATTCTGCCATCTTTAGACTGCATCGATGAGACAAACCTATCCGGAACCCCATGCAAATTTTCCTTAAACAACCTCCACATTTCTACTGTGCACTTCCCAAGAACATCTCTTCTCAATTTATGCTCCCAAGTTCCTGCCTAATAACATCATAATTCCCCCTCCCCCAGTTAAATACTTTCCCATATCATCTGCTCCTATCCCTCTCCAAGGCTATGGTAAAGATCAAGGAGTTATGGTCACTGTCTCCAAAATGCTCTCCCACCAAGAGAACTGAAACCTATCAGGCTCATTACCTAGTACCAGGTCCAGTATGGCAGCTCCTCCAGTTGGCCTGGCCAATCAATGTTAGGGAAGTTGAAATCACCCATGACAACAACCCTGTTATTTTTGCACCTTTCCAAAATCTATTTCCCGATCTGCTCCTCAGTGTCTCTGTTGCTATTGCGGGGGTCTGTAGAATACTCCCAATAGAGTGATAACTCCCTTCCTGTTTCTGACTTCTGCCCACACTGACTCAGTAGATGATCCCTCCAGGATGTTCTCCCTTTTAGCAGCTGTGATACTGTCCCTGATCAGCAAAGCCCCTCTCCCACTTCTTTTACCTCTGTCCCTGTCCCTTTTGAAACATCTAAACCTCAGACTATCCAGCAGCCATTCTTGCCCTTGTGACAGCCAAGTCTCTGTAAAGGCCACGACGTTGTAGTTCCATGTACTTACCCATGCTCTAAGTTCATCACCCTTGTTCCTGATACTTCTCGCATTAAAGTAGACATACTTCAGCCCATCCAACTGACTGCAATTTTACCCTTTCAACTGCCTATCCTTCCTCAGTCTTTCTACACTCTGCATCTACTTGTACACTAAATGCACTGACCTCTAACCTATTACTCGGGTTCCCATCCCCCTGTCAAACTAATTTAAACCCTCCCCAACAGCTCTAGCAAACCTGCCTGCAAGAATATTGGTCCCCTTTCAGTTCAGGTGTAACCCATCCCTTTTGTACAGGTTATACCTTCCCTGGAAGAGATCCCAATGATCAACAAATCTGAAACCCTGCCCCCTGCACCAACTCCTTCATCTGCCAAATCATCCTATTCTTACCCTCACTGGCATGTGGCACAGGCAGCAATCTAGAGATTACCACCCTTGAGGTCCTGCTTTTCACCTTCCTACCTAGCTCCCTCTTCAGGACCTCATCCCTTTTCCTACCTATGTCATTGGTACCAATATGTACCATGATTTCTGGCTGTTCGCCCTCCCCCTTCAGAATGCTGTGGACCTGATCCAAGACGTTCCAGACCCTGGCACCCGGGAGACAACATACCATCCGGGAGTCTCTTTCACGTCCACAGAATCTCCTGTCTGCCCCCTTACTATTGAATCCCCTCTCACTACCGTGCTCCTCTTCTCCCCCCTTCCCTTCTGTGCCACGTAACCAGGATCAATGCCAGAGACGTAGAACAAAGAACATAGAACATAGAACGTTACAGCACAGTACAGGCCCTTCAGCCCACAATGTTGTACCGATATTTTATCCTGCTCTTATATCTATCTAACCCTTCCCTCCCAAATGTTAACCCTTCCCTCCCATTTCTCTATCATTCATGTGGCTAAGAGTCTCTTAAATGTCCCTAATGTATCTGCCCCCACAACCTCTGCTGGCAGTGCGTTCCATGCACCCACCACTCTCTGTAAAAAACTTACCTCTGACATCCCTCTTATATTTTCCTCCAATCACCTTAAAATTATGTCCTCTCGTGTTAGCCATTTTCACCCTGGGAAAAAGTCTCTGACTGTCCACTCGATCTATGCCTATCATCATCATGTACACCTCTATTAAGTCACCTCTCATCCTCCTTCTCTCCAAAGAGTTCTCGCTCAACCTATCCTCATAAGACCTGGTCACTGAGTGTAGGGCAGTGGATGTAGTGCTGTAGTGCTCTATGACTCTATAAACCCTTGCAGAGAAGTCCTGAAACTGGTATTGGTATTGGTATTGGTTGGAGAGCAGCTTGCAATGAGTCGCCACGTTCCGGTGCCATCTTGCATCTGAGATGATTGATCTCTACTAACCACAACCACTTCACTTTGTGGAAGGTGTGATTTTAGCCAGTGCAGACTTATCCATTCCAATGTAATTGATGCAACTCCTAAGCAAGTGCTGAGTGGCAGGGTAGGTGTGCTGGGTTTAATGATTTTGTTCAGATACATTGCTGGAAATTTTATTCCATAACAATCACCTTGAATTGTCCTCATGGTCAAAAAGCCTTTTTAACCCCCAACCTGCATTATACCTTTACACTTAATTAACAAAATTCTTTGAAGAAAATTCAGAACATAAGATTAATAGGAGCAGGAGCAGAGCACACAGCTTCTGAAGCTTGCCCCACCATTCTACATGATCATGGCTGATATGCACCAGGTCTCATCTCCTCTTCTGTGCCATTTTTCCACAGCCCTCAATTCCCTAATCTTTCAGAAATGTATTTATTTCCTCTTTAAGTACTGCTGATGATCTAGCCTCTACAAACTAGCAGGGTAGAGAATTCCAGAGATTCATCACCCTTTGCAAGAAGTTCTATGCAGCTCAGTTTTGAATGATCACCCTCTAATCTTGTAACTATGTTCTTCATTTGAGATTGCCTCATTAGGGGAAATATTTTGATATCTACCCTGTCATGTTTGGAAAAAAATATATAAGGATAGAAATTTGCCATCAGCCTCTTCCAAGAATTGTGCATGTTTCATGAAATCTGTGCACTATATGCTGCTTATGAAATTTGTCAACTTTTAAATGCTTCAATCATCTTTTTGCAGTGGTCTCACAGAGATTATTCCTTCATTCTGGGAGACCGCAGGAAAAAACTGGGTAGATCGGCAACTCTTGTCTGTACTGCACTGTGGAATGATGTAGGTTGAAAAGACTTGCACTTACACACCACCTTGCAAAATCACAGGACACATTATGTACTTCTGAAGAGTGGGCACTGTTGTAATGTAGGAAATGCAGCAGACAGTTTGTGTGTAACAAAGCCCCACAAACGAAGATGTGGTTGTGACCAGATGCTTCATTTAAATAATGTAGGCGAGAAAGAAAAAACTTACCCAGGAATTCCTGCTTTTCTTTAAAATAGTGCCATTTTAAAGAAAAGGAGGAAATTTTAAAGGGGATGTGTGGGGCAAGTTTTTTTTACACAGAGAGTAGTAGGTGCCTGGATTGCACTGTCAGGGGTAGTAGTGGAAGCAGGTACAAGAGTGGCATTCTAGAGGCTTTGAGACAGCTACATGAATATGCAGGGTTGGAGGGATATGGATCATATGCAGGCAGAAGGGATTAGTTTAATTTGGCATCATGGTCCAAAGGGCCTGTTCCTGTGTTGTATTGTAGACAGTCACGGTTTAAGTTCTCTGCTGAAAACTGGCTACTCTGACAGTGTAACATTGCATCAGCACTGCACAGGGCAGATTTTACTCAGGTCTCCGGAGGGAGATTTGTACCCACAACTTTTTAATTAAAAGTTGAGAGTGCTGGCCATTGAGTCACAATGACATGGCCAGGATGGAAACCAAGGGGACATGGTGGGGGCTGGGGGGCATTTGGCCGAATTTCCCTGCATTAGGAATAAATTCACAAAGGGGATCCTCATTAGGCATATGTCCTTCCATTTGCATATTCAGCCTAATTCCTGTTTTAGGCATCCAAAATCATAGAATCTTAATGCTCTTGAACCCATTCGGCCCATTGAGTTTGTGCTAACTCCTTTTAGAGCACTCCAGTGAGACCTACTCCACTTCATCTGCCTGGAACCAATATCTATCTCATCATGTTGATTGTTAAGCAGATGAAGTTTTGAATTTCAGCTTTGAAATACTTGCTTTTATATCTGTGAATACTTGTAATTACTTCTCAGCATTTATAACATTAGTTGTAATGAAAACGTGACAAATTACTGTAGATTTATCTTCCTGCTGGACCCCTCTGATATTTCAGCCCTGAAGCTGGAAAAAGGATGGCTTATAGTTTGGGTAGAATTGTGAGGTTTCTTTGCCCTGCTTGTAGCTGCACTTAAGTATCATGTTAAGCCTGAGGCAAGGTGACTTTAAATGGCCTGCTGAAGCTCAGTTGATGTTTACTGTACTATCCTCAGAAAGCAGTCCAGGATCCTATCTCTTATAAGAGGGCAAGGTCTAGCAGACTACAGAGTCAAATTTCCCCTTCCAGGCAATGTTGTTTTTTTTTGTCCATTGTTCACTCTGACAAAAGTTTTACCAATCCTACAGCTTGAATTTCGGCTTTATTTTCCCAGTATCACCTCAGGCAAAGAAGCAGCATTATAAGCATCTAGAAATGGCTCAAAAGACTCCCAGGAGCACCAGCACTGTGAGATGCTGGGCCTGGATATATAAAAAAAATGTTGTTTGCTTTCAGAGCAGTTATTATAAAGTTGTACAAGCATCCTTTGAAAAGAAACAAGAAACAATTAAATACTGTCTAGAGGGAGACATTGCTCCTTGAATTTATAAAAGAGGAGTTTGACTGAAATGACAAGAGTGTCTTGATTCACACTTGTCAGTGCTACATTGAAGTTCACGTAGCAGATATGTGGATGAGTCAACAGGATTTAATTTCTACCTTTCAAGTGCTGATTTCAATAGTATTATATCTCGAGTGTTAACATTTCATAACATGAACATACTTTTTTTCAAATATTATGCCATATTTTTATTGCTTCCCATAATGTTTTTTTTCATGGAATCAACCACAAAACATGATATGAGTAACACACAGCGGAGTGTATTCATATTCCTTCATGTTGATTATAAGGTGCAAGATTATGCTTGGTATAACTGCCAATTTGTAATCGTGACAGAGATACAAAACACATTTTTGATTATCTCTAATGAAATAATCAGAATTTCAAGTTGCTTGCAATACCGCAGTACCTCAGAAACAAATGTATTAAAAACCTTATTATGTTAATTTATTGGCCGAGATCTATGTATGGTAGAGATCAATGCCTTCAATCACAAATGTCTGGACATTTCCTCTTTATATATCCAATATGTTCCTATTCCAGAGTGTTACTCTTTATCGAAGAGGCCATTATAACTCTCCCCAAAAGAGGAATGGAAACTTAGTTTATTTGGTTGATGGTCAAGCAGCCAGCATATTGGGGTGCTGCTCTGATTTGAAATATGAGAAGTTTCTACAATACAGTATTGATCTGTGATGCCAGTTTTACACTAGGACAGCATGCTGAAAATCAAAATACTAAATGTTTCACAGTGTTTGCATACATTTCCTGGATAATTTTGTATCACAATTGAATTACCTAATGTCTTCTACTCTTCTTAAACAGTCCCTCAGGATTGATGGTGACTTACTAACACTTCAGTTTTATGGATTTTTGAGGTAGTTAATGAGTCAATGTGGGAACCACAGACTCTTTCACAGATGGGGCAGGAGCTGGTGCACTCCTTTTCCTGCTTACATGCTTCTTTTTGCTCCTGATCATAGGCTTGAGGTTCTCAATACCATCCCAAATGCTCCTTCTCCAGTAGTCATGGGTCAAGGATTCCCAGTAGTCAGTATAAATCTCGATTTCTTCAAGGAGGCATGAACCACATCCTTGAATATTTTCCTCCATCTGCCTGGCAATCTGGTGACAATGATGTTGGTCTTATTTTTCCAGATTTGAGCCAGATTTTTAGGTCTTGATCTTCAAATACCCTGGTCTTCATTCGACCAAACCTGGCACATTGAAGGTAGTGGTAAATTTCATCATTGTTGTATGCCTTTGCCAAGTGTTGGCTTCCAAGATATGGAAAGTGGTCAATGTTTTCCAGGAACCTCACTGTGAACTTTTATTCTTGGAGTGCAACCTGGTGCAGCAGGGCAGGTTGTTAGAGGACAATTAACTTGAATATGTTGAATATAAGGCCCACCTTATTGTATGCTTCAGTGAAAGTGCCAACAATGGCTTGGAGCTCAGCCTTAGAACATGTTCAAGTGCAAGCATCATCTGCATACTGCAGCTGGACTACTGAGGTTTGAGTAACCTTTGTCCTGGAGTATAGCTGCCATAGGTTGAATAGCCTCATTACTTACATCCGAGAAGAAGCAGTTACTCCAGGGGATCATGAATGGTGTATCTGTCCTATAAAGGCTCACAATTTTCAATGACTGTTAATTCTGGTAAGACTAGTTTTAATCTAGAAACTAGACTAGAGAAAATTCTTATGCATCAACTTTTTATGCATAAGTAGTATATGAAGCCCAATTTTGGGCATGTTTCACAGTGTTTGCATACATTTCCTGGTGAGGTCATGCTTATTGCGGAATTGATTTTGGGCATTTCCTGGTACAATTCACCCTAATGATGATGTCATTTCAGTGTAGCAGTTTGCACACAAAATGATGGCATAACCGTGCATATTGAGCATTATAATAGAAGAGATGGGATCAGAAGATTCCAATTTATACCCTGTGTTATTCACATACAGTTCAACAAGGAGTACATCAGCTGAAAGTAGTGAAACCTACATGATTTAACAAATGTCCCTTCAACCAGAGTATTTTTTATATGTGGAAAATCATCCTCTGTCATTATTATTACAACAGGCATCAGCATAGATCACACCTTCTGTGAAAGTCAAGAAAAAACTGCAGATGTTGGAAAAATGAACAGAAAATCCTGGAATCACTCTGCACACCAAGCCAAACATCTCAGTGAAGAGTCTCAAACCAAAAGTGTTAACCCTGCTTCTTTTTTCCACAGATGCTTGCTGAGTTTTCTCAGCAGTTTCAGTTTTTATTGTGGATTCTGTAAACTGACAGCTGCAACTTATGATGACCCGATCTGCCGAGTTGGGACCACCCAGGGCCATGGGGTATTAGCAATGGCCTTGGATGGTCAAGGGGTCTCTCCTGGGTAACTCATTCACTCTTTCCTCCAGCCCACCCCATGCCCCACCCTGAAATCCCCCACCCACTCTGTTTTTTGAAAATTCTACCTCTGGCACCATTTGTCCTCTTTGCTACTTCCCATGGGTCAGTGTGTTGAAGTTGCCTGCCTAGCATATAGTTTGGCTTATAACATCTCTTAAGGTGCATAAGTCTCATTCGTGCTTTCTTAGTATGAGGAGGTCCCAATTTCCCAATTGTTCAGCAAGGAGTACATCAGCTGAAAGTAGTGAAACCTGCACGATTAAAAAATGTCCCTTCAAACACAGTGTTTTTACATGTGGAAAATCATCCTCTATTATTTTGACGAGTTCTAATTGGGTGTTAGCAATTATCTTAGCGCACATTTAGTACACTAAAAATGAGTGCAAGCAAATAACTGAGAATATATAATCAAAGGTCCAAGATTGTTCATTTTTGTCTTGCTAATTTCTTTTATTCTTTTACCTGATGTGATTGTAATGAGCACAGCCAATATTAGTTGACCATCTTTGGTTGATGGCTGGGCCTATTGAACCACAGTGGTGTCACTGCACAGGTCCATCACAATAATGTAGACCTTGACCCACATATATATCAGAAGTATGAAGATGTATCTGCTGAAGGACAAAAGTAAATTAATGAATTTTTAGACTAATCTCACCCATTCATAATAACTTTTACAGCTACTGGCTTTTAATTACTAAATTGTCTTTATACCTTTAAATTGTCATGGTGGAATTTGACCCCACGTTCTCTACATTATTAGTTCAGTAAAACAATCAGTACACAATCATACCTATGTGGTCAAGACCAGGATAATGCAGAATTATGCAAGAGGGAATATTTACAAAAGTAGATCCTAAATTTTGTCCAACATTTGTTGGTTGAATAAAGGGCAGGGATTATAGTTTCAACAAAAGCAGAAATGAATAGTGCAGAGGAATTTCAAACCTGTCATTGTGAGTAAACAATGCTGTTTGCCATCTCTTAGTGCACTCAGAGCAGAAGGAGGGAATGATCCAAAAATATAGAGGACATAAGTTGCACATTAATCAAACAACTAATTACCCAGATGTAGCACAAACAGAATCAACTAGATGGAGACTTCATGCTTTGTACATCAGGGTCAGCATGGAGTCATAGAACCATAAAGTTGTCCAAAACAGAAGTGGGTCCTTCGGCCCACCACATCCATGCTGGCCTTTTTGCCCATCTACATTAGTCCATTTGTCAACATTAGGTCCGTATCCTTCTATGCCTTGTCTATTTAAGTGATTGTCTAAATGTCTCTTAAATGTAGTGATTCTAATTGACTCCATCATGTCCTCAGCAAATTCCAGATATCAACCATTCTCTGTGAAGAACATTCCTCTTAAATCCCCTTTAAAACTCCTTCTTCTCACCTTAAACCCATGCCCTCTTGTTTTTGATAGTGGTGGTATTTTGACTAATGTGTGTCGACAAAAATTTGCAAGGACATTGAAGCAGATGATCCATTGCTCCATTTCTGCAAAGGGTCATGAAGATTGTGATGTGGCATTCCCCATGTATTATTATAGATGTGAAGTCCAAATCAACTCTGATTTGGGACCTCAGTAAAACGTTGTCAGTGAGATGCAGGTAGCTTGATCAGTATTCAACTTGTTGAGGTGTTTTTGCTAAATTAAAGATACTATCCAAATTTCAGTTATTGCTGTTTCTGTTCATTCCAGGTTGACTGCTCAGGCTTGCTGTAATATTAGGCAGCCAGAAGAGAGGAGGGTAGCTGGGACTTGGGTGTGGGATGGGTGACAGGTGAGGGAGGTTGGAACGGCAATATTGCTCTGTGACATCCAGTGGATTGCTGTTACTCTGCTTCCCCCCTCCCCACCCACCCAAACAAAACAAAATTCTTAAGTATTTGATCTGCTTCACCTTCAGCATTGATAGAGCATGCACAACCCTGAAGGTCATTATATTTGCATGAATGAATAGGGCATTAAGTGTGCTTCGGCTGTAAATGGAGCATCAAAGAAACTCCCTCAACTCTTTGAAGCAGGCTATGGAAGCTGCAAGTGATCTATTTCAACTTGAACTGGTGGTTGGGAAGGGGGATGAAATCAGTGGCAAGGTGCAGAGTCCATGGTAATTCCTGAATATCTGCAGGCAGCAAATCAGAAAAATGTTAGACAAATAGTCTGATTAAACAGAGGTGTGGGAAGGACTGAAAGATGTAGCACTGCTTATTTTTCAACATATCTATAAACAACACTCAGTCCAAAATTTCCCTTTTCCATTTTCTGACAATAGTATATAGAAGATATTTATGTTTTCTAATGACGGCCCTCAGGAAACCACTTGTTTGTGCTCAGACAAACTCACAACTTTCATGCTAAGTATTTGACTTGGTGTGTTGTCCACTGAATGTCGCACCTGCCTTTCTACCCCCTCATACATTTTACTGTGTTTGTGTGTTTGCACAATTACTTGTCTTCTCAGCCAATATGTTTGGGGCTTTCTATGCACAATCTATAACCTAGCACATTGATTAGCCGTGTTAAGTCTTGCTGTTCCCAGAGCTGCTTTCTAACTTACACTTTAAGACTCATATATGGCTTACATTATGTTTATTTTTCAATGACAGGTCACATGCTGCCAATTGATAAAATGCATGCAGAGCATCAAGAACCAGCGAAAGATGTGGAGCGATAAGTACAGTTGTGTCCTTGTGCTTTTAACAATGTAGATCCCTATTCATCCTGCAGTTATATAATGATCTGCCATAACCATTAAAACTAGATCTCTCTGTTTTAAGACTACTTGCCTCCTCTTTCAATTTTACATTTTCTGATTCAATGTATCCTCATCTTCAGAACCTATTTTTTACATTGTTGTCTCTAGATCTTTGGTAAAAGATTATAATCATTAACAATTACAAATCTTGGAACAATATAAGACTGACTGATTTCTGTTTCATTGATGCAATCAGTGCTTTTCCACTGAGCACAGAATCCACATTCAATGTAACTACCTATTATTATATCATCAGTGATATAAATGCAATATTGTTAATGATTCATTTATATTATCACATTGATTAAATTCTAAAGGAAGTTTAAATTTACTTAATCAGTCATGTGTACACACAGTCAAGCATCCTTCATATATTACTTCAGAAGAAAATTAATATCAGTCAGAATAAAACATTTTCATAGTACATTTAACTACATAGATTGAAACACTCATTGACTCATTTATGGCAGCCAATTGTAATTGTGAGTTCCAGAAGTTAATGCAATTAACAAATCGTTATTGTACCATTTTATGAGACAGTTAAACAAACAAAGCAGTCAGAGAAGCTCCTCCTATTGACTTCACTTACACATCTTTTAAACAATTTCAGACATGCATCTTGGAAGGGAAGTACACAACCTGAGCTAGAAGTTGTGTATATTGTTTCATTTCCCACTTCCAACCCTACATCTCACCATTGCTCTCGCTCCACCTCCCAACTCCACTTCTTGGAATAGATGTTGGCACTTTATCAACCAATATTGATGTCTCTTTCATCAATGAGGTAAAGCAGACTGCAAAGCAGTCACCAACCTAATTCATATGAATCATAGTTTCAATAGTTATTAAGATCTAGCTTTATGTCTTCATCTTTCTGTGCATGGCCATAATTCAGAGGACCTGTACACAATATGGGAAGGGTAAGTTAAAAGTAAATCTTTGCCCATCAAGGATTTGGGCAAACAATTTAAGGAACCTTCAAACATTTGTATCATGCAACTTATCAATGCATAACCTCAAAATCCTGCTTCTACACAATGTAATATATAATCAGTGCTTGAACACCTAGGAGACAAACTGTACAGGAATTCAGTTTATAGAGATCATTGTTGAAAATATATGTAACATAACTATTTTGCTCAATGGGATTCCACTCTAATTTTTTTTGTTTTAATTGAGTATCATTTTTCAAACCGAAACCCTACTTTCCTGTAATGTAAAAAGACATATTTTAAATGTAGCAACTTTCTGGCATTTAGAATCCCAAAATATTTTTTAGTCAACAAATTACAGTCAAGATGCAATCACTATAATTATGCAAGAAAGTGCAACAAGGTCCCTCAAATATCCAGGTAATATGTTTTTAACAATGTTATTTGAGGGATACAGCACAGAAACAAGTCCTTTGGCCCATTGAGTCCATGCCAAACACCAAGCACCCATTTACATTAATCCTACAGCAAGCTCCATTTTGTTCTCTCCCATATTCTCATCAACTGGATAGAACACCCCCATTCTATCACTCACTCCATACTAGGGGCAATTTCCACTCTCTATTTAACCTACCAATCCATATGTCTTTAGGACATGGGAGGAAACCGAAGAACCCAGAGAAAACCCACATAGTTTCAGCAAACTCCACATTGACAACACTCGGGATTGAATGCAGGTCACTGGAGCTGTGAGGCAGCTGTGTTAGCTGTGCCACTGTGCAAACCTTTAGTGAATGATAGGTCATTTGGCAATTGCAGGAATCTTGTAACGCATGGGCATAATTTGTAATTCACATGTTGAAGAAAATATGCTGAAGAAGATATGTTCCTTTAATACCAAAAATTTGAAATAGATATAATTAACCATGGCTTATTGCAAAGGGAATAGTTTGAAAAGTAGAAGGTTGTTCCAGCCTTCGCATTTGAAAAATCAGTTTGAAATAATGTCTCCTTTTGTAAATCCTTTTATTCATTTGAAATGCAACAAGCTGGTCTATAAGAAATGCCTTCAAAACTTTTATATAAATAGGTGATACATTTTCAAATCTATGTTTATGAATTTATAATCCAACAGCAATGGTCAACTCTCAGGTATTTACCTAACACAGTAATTTTAATTTTTCATTCATGTGCGCCTTCCACCAAAAGAATGCTTTGAGGAAAAAAATTAAATTCGCTCCTACAACGTTACAGTACTATTTCAACATCCACCAGCTTACAAGTCTTATGATCATAACAGATCAAAAGCATCTGTGGAGAGAAAAGCAGAGTTAAAATCTCAGGTCAATGACCTTTCATCAGCTGTTAGAAATGGGACCTCAGCATCCTTAAGATGATTACAGGTTATATTATTGAGAATTGATCAGCTCCATCTACTACATTGAAGAGTAACTCCTCTGCAAACACACAATTGCCTGCAGTTTATATCTAGCATACAATTTATATCTAGCATATTTTGTAATCTTGAATACATATACCAGACTTTGGTTGGAGTAGACAGGAAACTTATTTCATACCCAGTAAAACTTATACCAGCATCAGTTCTTCTGTGCAGCTGAAAAAGGTGCCACCTTTAAAACCACTACACCAGCATCGGTTGAATATATTTGCCCTGTATCATTGGAGGGCAGCAGATCTGAGTGATTGAAATCACAGCATGTTTTGCTTCTTCAGAATATTTTAGTTCTGCTAATGGTACCCAATTGTGCAAAAGAAAATATCTTCTGAGAACAACCAAGTAATATTGAATGTAAATTTGCTCTGCAACTGATCTGTAATCAGCTTCAATTCATTTTTTAAAGCAGGCTGTTTAATGTAATCTGGACCACTATATCAGTATTCATAATATAGTAGACAAGAATGTGAATTGACATAGGATTTGAGTCTGCAGGCAGGTGTGGAGTTGTGCCAAAAAATTCAAATGTGGGCTTCTAAACTGTCTTTCAGAATTTAACTGTTGGGCTCCTATTTGTTCTTAAGTGGGGCTCCCATCCATAGGCATCCTGGCTGATAGGCTGTTTAATTTATCATCAGCATTCCAAAACTTAATGATGTTACCCAGGATAAAAGGAATAAAAGATGCAAAATGGTTGACAAAGTGCAGCCACATTCTCCGCCAAAAATGCACTTCAGTTTTTGGGTTTGTTGTTATAGTCCTATTCTGATGCCAATACAAGTTTTGCATTCAAGCAGGTCTAGTTTACCTGTCGATATGATTAAGACAAATCTTCACATTGATTCATTATTAGAGATTATTCTTCACTGTGAAGACTCCACATTCCACATTAGAGTTGATAGGATTCTTGCTGAGAAACCCTGTCTCCTCACTACATTGGCTATGTTCATTTTAATCTCTGGTTCCTTGATGGATGACTCCTTGTGATGTTTTCACTCCATCAATGTACAATATTATTCTGCCAGTTTTTTCCGACGATCATGCCTAAGAGCTTAGATGGTTAAACTCCAAAAGGCAGCTTTTGACAATGGATTTGATGCCATATATTACTACCAGAAAAATATTTACATATTAAATGCACTAAAATACACCACCAAGATTAGATAGAAAGTGCAGGTAACCAAATATCTCTGTGTTCTCACATGTTGCTCTATGTTTGGCCATGTTTTTCCTGATGACAAAATCCTCTTTAAATCACTTCTTTAATCTGTATTGTTACATGCATTTTTTGCTATATATCACTTTGGTTATGTTCTCCTTTCCTTTCATCTTATCTCCAATTTACTTCATAATTTGCTTCCTGTACCCATAGGACTCAAAACCATGTAGCAGTTCCTGACGGAGGCAATGGGTTCTAATGTCAGTTTGTTGGCATGAAACATTAACTGGATTTCTTTTTGCTCCCAATGCATAGCACTCAACATCTACAGGTCTTCAGCTACTTGGAGGAGGCGGTTGAGAAGGAGACTAGCTTTGACTTTCCCTGTGCCAGACAGCAGAGAGATGGTATCAAACTGATCCTCCTGGGTTACTTCAAGGCCAGGGCTGGAAAAGAAGCAAACTCCTGGCAATGCATGTTCAGCAAGGAAGCAGTAATGAAGGCTAACAGTGTCCTTCTCCTGACAAAAGCATTTTGAGAACAGTCTCATCGTAACCAACACCCTGGTTCATCAGAGGAACAAGCACAAAACGTCATGGCAATCCAAGGCCTCAATCCAAATACTATCACATCATGGATTATATCACCATCTGAGCAAGGGACCACAAAGATGTCTGCATCATCCACGCCATGGAAGATACCAATAACCACTGCATAAGCTGCTCTGTTATCTCCATCCACATGGTTCAGTGTCAACAGAAACGTTGCTGCAAAAAGATCACTGTTGAAGCTCTTAAGGACCACATAAAGGCAGCTCTTCTCAGACAGCATTTCACAGGTAGCCTGTCAAGTTCCAGTTTACTGGAGCCACAAAATACCTACAGATTATGGGCTGCCCTGAAGTCTGCCACAACTGGTATCGGTGAAGGAAATCCTGGCTTCTCTAACAAGAACTGATACAAAAGACCAGGAGATAGAAGGGCTAATTAACTGTAGATCAATGACATTTCTGGATTGGAAGCTCCGACTTTTGCCAAGGGAAGAGAATAGCTCTACAGGCACCAGAAGGCAGAGATCCATTTGAAAACCTGGGACCCAAAGAACAGGTGATAGATATAGAGTGCAGGAAGGTCAGCAACTCACCAATAGACATGGCATGTATGGGTTCTTCGGCATTGTAAATGCCAGTTACAGACCAGACATCCACTCCACTGAGAGCCTTGAACAGGGATGAACTCATCAGGGTCAGAGAGTTAGTCAGTTCCTGTTAAGGGAACATTTTGAATACATCCTAAATGCGATTCTGCCCTTGAAGTCCGTGCCTTGGTCTCTATCACACAGCAACCTATTTAGACCGTCCTTGTCAACACACCTTACCAACAAGAAGTTGAGAAGGCTCTGTCCCAACTCAAATATAACAAGGCTTTAGGAGCAAACAGGTCCCTGCTGAAATCCTAAAACATGGCAGTAATGAAGTTCAGTCATAAATCTACAGTCACTTTGCCCATATCTGGGAAATGGGGAGCTCAACAATTCTGTACTCATGATCAAGAAAGGAGATAGGTGTGACTATGGCAACAACAGAGAGGTCTCCCTGCTGTCAGACACAGGGAAAGTTAGACTCCTCCTCAATTGAATCCTCCAAGTGGTTCTTCTTTCAACTCTCTCTTTTAACTCACTGGGGTCCTGCTTCTTGCACTCCCTTTAAATTCACTAGGTTCTGTTTCCCACACTTCTTTGAAACTCACCTGTGCCCCCTTTTAGTCTCAATGGGGCCCCATTTCCCACACCCCTTTTATACTCACCAGTGCTCTGTTTCCTCTGCTCCCGCACATCTAACTAGGGCTCCAATCACCACACTTCCTTTACACTCATCAGATTCAGTTTTCTGTGCCTCCCTCGAAACTTACTGGGTTCGTTCATTGGAAAACTTATTATTATACCACTGTATAAGGAATGAGGAAAAAGTGAATTACAAGTGTGTTGTGGTATTAATATAATCATATCCAGTTGTCCAGAAAATCTGCCATCTCCAGCATGCCAGATTAATGGAAGTTTATTATGGAAGCAGGATGAGTCCACTTGGACACTCATGCCTGCTCCACCATTCAGTGAGATCATGTCTCATATTTTGCATCAGCACCAATTTCCTGCACTAACACCGTATTAAACAACATAGACTAGGTTATATGATTTAGGGTATATGAGTATGATTTTTGAGCTTGTTTGTGATATAATACTTGGCATGTAATCAATACTAAATATATTAGGAGGCATCAGAACAACAATGACAGGCTGGTGAAAAGACTCAAGGCAATTTATAAGATAAAATGATGCACTTCAGGAGTAACAAAAAGTAGAAGCAATATAATTTAAATTGTCCTCAAGATATAGAAATAGTTTGCATGGTGAATAACTTGCTGATTCCAGATCTACTAATGTCAACTTACTGGTCAAAGATATCCCAATTTAAAATGCCAAAGTCCTGATCAGTTGTGGGCCCTTGTATGATGTAATGCCAACAGAAGTGTAGGCATGAACAAGCCAAGCCTATAAGCAGCTGAAAAATTCTTTCTTGGCTGGGCAAGGCATGCCTACACTTCTGTTGCTGACTGTCAAACCCATCAAAAATTAAAAATGTTTCTGAATATTCTCAGCAGTGTGGAAGAACAGAGGGATCTTGGGGTCCAAGTCCATAGATCCCTCAAAGTTTCCACACAAGTTGATAGGGTGGTTAAGAAGGCATATGGTGTGCTGGCCTTCATTAGTCAGGGGATTGAGTTCAAGAACCATGAGGTAATGTTGCAGCTCTATAAAACTCTAGTTAGAACACACTTAGAGTTTTGTGTTCTGTTCTGGTTGCCTCATTATAGGAAGGATGTGGAAGCTCTAGAGAGGGTGCAGAGGAGATTCACCAGGATGCTGTCTAGATTAGAGAACATGTCTTATGAGAAAGGCTAAGTGAGCAAAGGAAAAGCTTTTCACTTTGGAGTGACGCAGGATGAGAGGCAAATTGATAGAGGTGTATAAGATTATGAAAGGCATAGATAGAGAGGAAAGCCAGCACCTTTTTCACAGGGTGGCAATGGCCAGTACCAGAGGACATCCATTTAAAGTGAGTGGAGGAAAGTTCAGGGGACATGTCAGGGATAGGTTCTTTGCACAGAGAGTGACGGGTGCCTGGAATGGACTGCCGGGGTGGTGGTAGAGGCTGATACAATAGGGACACTTAAGAGACTCTTGGATCGGCACATGGTTGTAAGAAAAATTGAGGGTTAGGGGCTGTGTAGGAGGGAAGGGTTAGATTGATCATGGAGTAGGTTTATATAGGTCGGCACAACATTGTTAGCCAAAGGGCCCATACTGTGCTGTACTGTTCTATGAATATCCCTAATAATCAAGGATATTCAAAAACATTAAAATTCATTGGAAATCAGTGAAATAATTAAAATATTTGACATACTAGTCAAAATTTAAAGCAATAAAATAATAGAAGAACTTTAACACACACAAAATTATTTAAAACCATTTAAATAAAACTCAACTTAATCAAAGAAATGTAAGATGTAAATCACTGTAGGCCCTCACAGCCTTTTCTCTCTGTTCAAGTGAATAGACTCACTGTTCCTGTGCCAGGTCTAACCTGGCTCAAGTTCAGCAAGCAGGTGCTCCAGTGTAACTACTGGGGAGCTGCAGCAAGTTTACATCCCACTGCTGTTACTTCTTGAGGAGTCTAACATCAGAGCAAATCCAGGAAATCAATCACAAGGAGCAGTCAGCAAGTTTAGGACTTCTGAACTAAATTTTTAGCACCAACATTGAGGATCGCTAAAGTTTGGCACAGAACTGCCAGCATTTCCCACCAGGTTTTGGCCCAAAAAGGGAAGAAAAATAGGTGCAATCAGTGTAGTTGTTGATGTGGTTAAACAAAAAAAAGCACATTGAATGTAAATATCAGAACACAATGCAGAGTAACCCACACATCTGTGACCTATAAATCTATACATTTTATTAACATGGAACTAACTTGTAAGCATACGCTTTTGCTATGAAAGCCTGTCACTGCCAATTTATCTGAAATTTGGATTCTGTTTTTTCATTGTACCCTGATTAGGAAACATTAAAATAACATTAGATGGCCGTTAGATATATCTGTTTATTTTTTTACATTGCGGTCTCATTCATGTAAAAATCCACCACACCCACACACTCTCTTGTTTTTTTCCCATCACTGGGATTAAGTGACAAATTGTGTTGAAACTTCCCAAAGCACCTGTTAATGAATGGTTTTGGTTACCGTATGTGATCCTGTTCTATACACACTGAAATAGGTCAAAATAATGGTAAATTATATTTCAGAATTATTCAGTGCCCATCAAAAAACAGAAAAATTATTCCAGGTCATGTGCCTATTTGTAAAACTCTCTTATAAATGGTGTTGGTTTGTACTTTTGACATATTTAGATAAATCAAACAGAATTTAGGTCACCTCTGTCTGATTGAATTGCAAATCAAGACCTTGTAGCATTGCAGCATTGAAAATGCTGGTTATGTTGCAATCGTATTGTTGGCTTTGTTTACATAGGTACCAATTAATTCCAACCGTTATCGCTATTAGCTGCCTAAAATAAAAACAAATTAATGGAGGTAAAGTAATTTACAGTTTATTAGTATTGAAACCGTTTCCCTTGCCAAAATAACCTCAATTGGAAGCAGAAATCACTTAACCCAAGCACAAGTGTTTTGAAATAAAACAAGTGCCACATGCTGTAAATCTCATAGACTTAACAGCATTTGCAGGGCTGTGGGTTTACACCTTCAAAACAACAATTCCACCAGCCACTATCAAAAATTAATAGTTGATTTAGTAAACATCAACTATCAATTTTTAAAAGTGGATGGTGGAATTGTTGGTCAAAGGTTAACAAATGCAGGTACTGGATAAATAGGTGATTGTCTTTGATCATTCTGATCCAAATTTACTTTCATTTAGTTAAGTATTTGTGCTGCACTTTAAGTTCAACCATGAGTTGCAATGCAGAATTATTTTCAGGATGGAAGTAAAAACGTTTCTGGTTTTCAATGCAAAGCACCTCTGTGAATTATCGAACACAGGATTCATCTTGGCTTGTTCTTTTAGTTTCCCAACAGTATCAGTTAAGTTCTGGAGATTGATATCTTCACATCCAATGAAATCTTTCTGCAGAGTAACTTGCCTGTGGTGTGAATATCTCACAAGATCACCAGATCCCATGGAATTAGGAAGGCCATTCAGCCCTTATTTGTATCCAGATTATATCATTCAGTTTTTCTCATCAATGGTTCTGGGATCCTCACCTCTACTACTCTCCCTGGAAGTAAGATACTTACTTTGTTTTAATCTGTGATTTTCCACTTCTACTATTTAGGAATGGAATAATCCAATTTTACCATTTCCTCCTTTTTAACGCTCAGATATATCTATGGAATATCACTGGGTGATTTTTACCATTCAGCCAGAAAGGGGACAAAGTTGGAGGAATGATCAGACCTATAGCCAAAAATCAATTTGAGGGAACTATTTTCAGCTCCAGGTCTTATCAGAACATTTTGGGTGAGCAGTTAAACACATCATGCATATTAAAAGGTAATCCCACCCAATCTGGTGGGGGGGGGGGGGGGGGACAGGATTTCATGAGCTCTGATGGGGGGAGGGGGTTGTGTTAAGAAGTACAGAACCACATATCTTCAGAACAAAGAGAAGAGAAAGAGAAGACAACAGGTGGTGGTGACCCATGGCCAAAAGTGGAGCACAGTATTTCATTCAGAAAGGAGGAATGTTCCTGCTCAAGGGTCTTTGGTGGGCTTTATGAGGAATGCAGTTTGGCCAATTGTTGTCTGATACAAATTCTTGTGAGTGTGTGTGTGTGTGTGTGTGTGTGTGTGTGTGTGTGTGTGTGTGTGCGCTGGTAGATATTGCAGTCTGTAATACTATGTCTTATCATAGTATTCATTGATGGAGCAACGTTCTAAACTCTGCAAATGGCACACTTCCAGCATTCCTATTTTGCTGGCAATGTTAGTGCTGATGTATGAAAACGCAATGTTGTCACTAAAATTTGTGTTGTGGGTTTCAAATTTGTATTGCACTTCCAACAGAAGCTTCAAGCAATGTTGAAGGGTTGTATTTGGCAACCCAAAACATAGTGTGACCTGATCACTGGTAGCAGGAGTTAATAGTTTGGGGTAGTCTGTGATTTGCTGCGATCAATTTACTTATTGCACCAAAACTGAATGTCACAATGAGTCTAAGGCCATAAATTTCTCACGCTACCTGTCTCCATTTCTGCAGCATCACTGGGATCTATGGTAGAAACCTAGTTAAGATAAGATAAGATCAGGTTTTTTTATTAGTCACATGTACATCGAAACACACAGTGAAATGTATCTTTTGCGTAGAGTGTTCTGGGGGTAGCCAGCAAGTGTCGCCACGCTTCCAGCGTCAACATAACATGCCCACAACTTCCTAACCCGTACGTCTTTGGAATGTGGGAGGAAACCAGAGCACCCGGAGGAAACTCACTCAGTCATGGGGAGAACGTACAAATTCCTTACAAACAGTGGCTGGAATTGAACCTGGGTCGCCGGCACTGTAATAAAATTACACTAACCGCTACACGACAGTGCCTGCCACTTTTCAGCAAGTCATTCACACGAATAGATGAATGCATCATAGATACAGCAGAGCCAATATGTTTCTGGAAATTTATATACAATCATTCTGGACTAGAAACCGAACATCACGAAACGAAACTTCTACCCAAAATGTTTTAAAGAAGAAATTATTAGGCTAACGAGAAGAGATTTTTTTCTTTCCCAACTCAGTCCTTGAACTCATGACACCTTTTTCCTCCACAGCTGCTGCTTGACCTGTTGAGTTCTTCCAGTGTTCTGTTTTTTTCATAGAATATAAGAGCATGGGCATCCTGGTACAACTTTACAAGATATTGGTTAGGTCACAGCTGGAGTACTGTGTATGGTTTGAGTCACTGCACTATAGAAAGGATGTGATCGCACTGGAGAAATTGCAGAAAAGATTCACCAGATGTTGTCAGTTATGAGGAGAGACCGGATAGGTTGAAATTGTTATCTTTGGAGAAGGCTGGAGTGGGACCTTATGGAGGTATACAAAATTATGAGGAGCATGGACAGAGAGGATCGTGAGAAACATTTCTCATAACAGAGACATCTAAAACTGGAAAGCATAGGTTAAAGGTGAGGAGTAAGAAGGCTAGAGGAAATTTGAGGATTTTTTTTCACATAGAGTTTGGTCGCAAATTGGAACACACTGCTAGAGGGGGTGGTGGAGGCAAGTACTCTCACAATATTTTTAAAAATGTCTGGACATGCATTTGAATCGCCAAGGCCCAAGGCATAGCAGGATATGGACCATTTACTGGTAAATGGGATTAGTACAGACAGGTATTTGATGATTGGTATGGATGTATGACTCTTTTGAATCTAAAGCAAATAGTCAAGGAGATTGTTCTAACTTTAGGCATTGGTCACCTTGTGGGTAATGAGAATTATAGAGACCCAGTCAGTTAAGAGTGAAAGTTAGTGTATTTTGGTTCATACCCATAAATGGGGAACAAATAGGCACACTATTTGATTTGAGTGGATAATTATGTAAGCATATTCCTGAACTTTGGAATATGGCTACATCATTGAATATTTTGGCATGAGAAAGAAAATCCAAACAAGCTTTCTGGCTCATTGAGGTAAAGGAAGCTGCTCTATAATCGAACAATGGTCTGAGTTCACCTGCTTGTCCTGATTATTCCTGATATAACATTATCTTTGACCCATTTCCTCTTTGTGCGTGTTCTGTACTAGGAGAGGGAGCCAATTGCATGTACAATATTACATTGAAAAGTTCTTCATTAGTTGCTTGGAATGTCCTGAAATGGCCATAAAGGATTCTATTTCATGGGATCTTCACTTCCATAATTCATCCTATGTAGATTCCAATTTTTAACTAAAGAGCTCAATCCATTTCTTTGAAGGTAACTTTTTTCAGATTATTTCTGTTTAATGCTTTTCATTAATTTTGCTTTCAGCAATGTTTTTATTTACTTAACATTATTTTTATTTACATAATTTTAATACTTTTTAACTATTTCTAAATATCAGAGACATTTAAAGCTATTGAATGATTCCCTCAGCTTTTATGGACAGCAAACTAGGGGCTGGCCAGTTAAGGCTTTCACCTACATTTCAGTGACTGGGCTTCTTCATTGGAATATTCATCTTCTGTCACATCTAACACTGTAATCCAGGTTACTTTGACCCAGTAATGCAACTGGATCTAATAAGCATCTAATGGGGAGATCATGGGTGGCGATTCTGGGTGGCAAGCCCAGGCCAGTGAAACTCGGCCTGTTGACTAATCAGTCTCTGTCGATTAGGCTGCAGTGTGTGAAAACCCCAGCGGTGGTGAGTTTTGAAAACCATTGGTCCAAAGTAAACATTAGACTTTCAAACATATTACACTTACTGGATCATGCCTCAGGTTACTCTCCTTGGTCACTCATCTAAGTCTTCATTCTGTCAAGACTGGTAACTTGTGTTCAACATCCACCCAACATTTAAAGAAATTACACCCAGGTGTCTTCCACTCCACACAATGAAGCTTAGCACCTGGAAGAGGACCCTCAAGGACAATACCGATAGTGACAGACCTGTCTCAGCATCGTAGCTCGGGAACTCAAATACTTCGCCATTGACATGGCTGCCCTGAATAAGATTCCATGGGTACAAGATGGCCAGCTCAAGGAACAAGTGGGTATGTACACCTTCTGGATAGGAAACTGGAAGAAGAATGTTGTCTTCATGAGGTGGGTCTTGTTATCAACACTGACCTATTCTAGCATCCTGTTGACTTGTCATGGAGTCATACAGCACTGACACAGGCCCTTTGTTCCACTGAGCCCCCACCTCCCTTCAAGCACCTATTTACATTAATCCCATTTGGTTCTCCCCGCATTGCCAGATTCTGCCACTCACAGTGGCCAATTAACTTGCCAAACTGCATGTCTTTGGGATGTGGAAGAAAACTGTAACCTGTTGTGGAAACTAGTGCAACCACAGGCCATAAATGCAAACTCCACAGAGATCAGGATTTAATCTGGGCTGCCGGCTCCCTTGGGATGAATGCACACCTTGTGATCTAATGGTTCACCCTAAACCAGGACCAGCACTACGTATGCACGAGCCGGGTGGCAACAGATGAGGTGAAAGAATAATTCTACTCCAACCTTGAGCAATCCCTGACCAGAGCCTCATTTGGAGATAAGCTTATCTTTTTCAGCAAATTCAATACCAGGGATGGGAAAAAACATTAGCATCTGGAAAAGAGATTGGGAAGGAAAAGTTGGGAAAGCAAACTCCAGTAAATCCTCTTTCTGACAGGATACTTACAATACCGTAGTGTCATAACCAACACCCTGTTTTGTCAGAGACACCCCCAATACAGGCATCAGCTTGCAAGAGTGCCCCGCATCACTTGTGCCTTTGCAGGTGCAGTCACTGCTGGACCAACCATCATCTAATCCATTCTGTCACCTCCAAGAATCAGGGCCCAAACTGATGAATGCAACAAAAATACTGACTTTTAAAAAGGTCGGGTGACCAGGTTGCCCCTAACACCCTCATTGCATTGCTCCAATCCTCAGTCAAGCTCTCTGTCTCTAGTGGTGCCTGACCATTAATATTTCAAGTCCTTTTGATGAACTCAATCTCATCCAAATTACAATCACTGAAGGACCACCTTGTTAAACTTTAGAAAGATTTGGCAGAGCTTATGGTAAGCACAAGGACCTGCACTGTACCATAAGTTAATGTGGAGGCATTGTATAATGACAGATATATTTGCTGTAGCCAATACGAGACCAGTCACCAGCTTCTTATGTTTCTTATACCTAATATAGACAAGAAGCTCCGTTGCAGCCTGAAAGGAGGTAGTAATGGAGAAGTTCAGGGCTGCAGTGACCTCAACAGGTAATGTTGTTCTACTTGTGAAGGTTGATTTCTGACCTTGCTGCAGGAGGCGACTTGACTCTGTCACTGCTCTCCTGAACCATTCTGAAAAAGGTAGTAGGCAAAACTGGCCTATCAATTCTGCGACAATGTTAGTAATTCCTAAAACCACACAAACGAAATTCTATCCAAAAATGGAATAAGTGAACAACCAGCAGTTGGCAATTCTGTTTCTCATATGATTTTTGCACTTCTACAAACTTTTATAGGAATCAATTAGGCAGTGCAACATGATTTAAGTATTGGTTTTTGTTGTCATATACAGAAGATTTTCAGATTACCTGTCGTAAAATAAGTTGAAAGTATTGATGGGGAATGGAAAAGAGGACAGAAGAGGAAAAAAATACTAAGCTGGGTATATTAGTAGTTTCTCAAAGTATGTCAGACTTAGTTCTCCTTTGATAATCTGGTTTCCACATATGTATGCATTGTAATTCATCTCTGGTTTGAAAGAAGTGACAATACACATTGCATTGCATTACGCACTTGAAATTCAATTTGAAAGTGGAGTGTACTGTTGCTTCCAAATGGCACGTTTAGCATTAACTGCGTAATAATTCTCAGGCAGAATTGAGCAGCATATTGCCAAATGATAAACAAATTCAAAACGTTATTCTTAATGTTCCTTAAAATCCCAAAAATTCTTGTGCTATGGTAATATTATATCCAACGTAATATATGCAATATTTGTTCTATAGTAAGCCTGCTGAATGGCCTTTTCTGTGCCATAACAATTCTATGATTCTATGATTACATGTTGTTGCTGGGAACATCTTCAATGTTTCAAAGGGCACATCAATACTGGATACTGCTCACAGCTCCAAACAAAGGCAATGCATACATGTGAACTTTCAAGATCTGCATTTATCCTTATATTCACAGGACCAATGCAACCAACTCAGTCTTTATTCGAAGTTAGATATTGTGTCTCTCTGTGGCTCTTCCAGCATTTGAATGCCACGTTACTCTGAAGAAGAGTATGCTGAAAAATACATGAAAATAGAAAGAAGAACTGATTTATCATTGCTGTAATGCTGAAATAAGGAGGCTTAAAAAACTTACTTGCATTTCTTTTTCCTGTTATATTAACAAAGGCATCAATTAGGGGTAACTGATAAAATAGCAACCAAAGGATTTGTCCAGGAATACATTCGATGATTGTATAATAATTTTAACATAGACAATTTGTCAACACTTTTCTTCCTAAACATTGTGATTAACATATTAATGTAACTGAATTATATTGAGTGAAAACAACAAGCAATAACAAGTATTCATTTTTAGTCCTCTTTGAAAAGTGAATTAGATAATACTTTTTGTCAAATGATTTGATGGCTATGCTTCTGAAGATGTTCCGTTTCAACCATCTTGATTGGCCAAAATTTGCCTGGCAAGATTCTGAGTTTTGTTCTTTCATTACTTAATACGTGACTGCATCAAAGATTTATGTAACAAGACCCTGGAACATCCCAACATGCAGTGCAGCCAATAAAGTAATTTTGAAGTGTGGTTACCGTTGTAATGTAAGGGATATTCTCACAGCAATAATAGTCAAATTATCTGTTATTGTGATAATGATTGAGGAGTAAATATTGGCCAAATATGGTTGTGGAGAATCCTCTGCTCTTCTTCAAAAAAAATGCCATGGGATCTGTTACCTCCATCTGAGACAGCAGACAAGAGATCAGTTTAAAGTCTCATCTGAAAGATGGTGCATCCAATAGAGCAATTCCTCCTTGGAGTCTCAGCCTAGATCTTGTGCTTGAGTCTCTAAAGTGGGACTAAAAGCACAACTTTCTAACTCTGAGCTGAGATAACAGCTAACTAAGCCTAAACTGATATCTCACATATGAGTCTGCCCAGGGGTCAGCAGTACTCCCACATTTCCTGCACTGTGCAGAGACAACTGCTCTGCCTTGTATTACCTTACAATGACACAATTGAGATCCAAAGCCAGCTACTGTGACACCCAAGTTATACGTTTCATGTTGTGGAAATGTAATCCAAAGAAACCCTGAGTTATTGTCAAAGAAAATCTGCAAGAACATCAAAAGACAAGTATCCGTCAATAATCTATAGAATAAATATTTGGAAAAACTGCAGGTTAAATAAACTTGTACAAAAGCAATTGAAGTTAGTTGTCATTGAAAAATCAGTCATACCAATTTTTTTCTTTACAAAATAAAGCTCTTTTACTTTGACTCTGCCCTTTGTGGACGATAGTCTTTCGGCATTGCATTCTTTTTGAATGTTTATTCAATAGCCAGGTTGGGTTGCGCTAAGAACTATAGTGTATTCTTTTATAGGTTTCAACTTGCGCAGCTAACAGACTCAGAACAAACTGACTGACTGATAGGCCTGCAGTGAAAAGAGCAAACTGTGGGATTGGGGTGGGGCAGCACTTGATAAGATTGGAAAGGATAACATCAAGTTTACCAGTCCGCTTGAATAAACCAGACGAATCTCTGAATTTAATTTGAATGCTCATCTTGCTCTTCACCACAAATGCCTGTTTGTTTAATTGAAGGCCAATATCTGGTTAGACAACAAAGCAGACAAAAGAAGTACCAATCTGGCATTTCTCAACTTTCAGTGGCATTGTTCTTACAGTATAAATAGACCATGTTTGAACTAACATCTCTTTATTTGTAGCTCTGATTCCTCAAACAGTTGTTGCTCTACCAAATAACTTGCTCTATTATCACAAATGAAACTGTTCCTTTTAAGATGTAGTGGAATAAATTGCAATTTACAGCTACTGATGATAAATTCTGGTCTACCATTATTGTAGTTGTCACAATATATCTAATTTACTGGGAGAGAAACTAGAAATCAGTGTTAAATAAAATGCTTGCCTCAAAATGCTTTTACTTCTGTAGATTTTAATATTTATGTTCGAGTTTTAATGTTTCTGAGTAAATCAGATATCAGAACTAAATGAAAACAGCTTTATCTTGAAGGAGGTAAATTACTTCCTGCATGGTTTGATGTGGTTAACCAGTGACAAAATGATGAGTTAATTGCTGCTTGATATTTTGCAACAAAGCCAGTATTATTAGTTAACAAAGACTACCAGTCAAATTTAACTGGAGGCAGCAAGAATGTTGTTCAGTATATAAAACGTTCTAATTATTCTATAACCTACTCCAAGATCTGGAATACTGTAACAGTGAAGCACAATACTCCAGAAGCACTAGTAGTCATAGAAGGATTACAGGACAAGGATTTTAGCTGAGTACCAAAGTTTAAAATTATCAGCCCTCAAGATTTTTTTTGCTGATATTTGCAGGCAAAAGTTTAATGCTTAATTCTCGATCCTATATTGGGCAGATCCTCTAATTTATTTAAAATAAGCAGCTATCATCTGTACTAAAACAATCTACAGAGAATTATCAGAACGAATACACAAATTTTTTGTCCAATAGAAAACTGGCAACATCTAGTTTTGGCTGGTGATCTATTCTTAAATGTAGATGAAGGAAAACAGACACATTGAACTGGTAAGGCAATATTCAAAGCTGGTTTAATTCAGTAGTTCTGATGCAAGTATAAGAGTGTTTCTTTTGAAATGTGTATACATTTTCTTTATTTCACTGCTTGTAATTATGACTGAGTCAGTTTAATATATCGAAACCTGAGAATTTTTTTGCTGTTGAACTTTTTGGAAATCCAGAAAAACACACAACAGTCCATATTGTTTAAGTTATTTGGTGAATAATCATCATTGCATTCACTGCTGTATTTGAACTTTATATCTAATTCATGAAAGTCTGAAATTCACAAGCACAAATTCCAAAGGATTTTTAGCTGCATATTCTGCTGTAGATCTTCATCTGGTAATTATATGTTGAGACTTCTTTATAGCTCTGTAGCTAATAAAACTCTAGCAGACCTCAATACAACAAAAGATCAGAGTGTGTAATGTTTTATAGAGATGTCACACATGCAGTTAAAACAGAATTGTTATTCTTCAGTATATATGTGTGGTAATTACGAATGTAGTCTTATGAGCTGCCAGAATACTTAGAATAAAGCAATTATATTGAAAAAATAAAACAATTTTTTGAAGCTGTGCTAGCTCCTTTGTTTACTCCAATAAATATTGTATACTAAGTAAAACAAAACAAAAAGATTGTGTTTTAATGTGGATACCAGTATATTTAGTCCCTGTAATTATAGTATAGGCTTTTACAAGGCATCTTGCTCTGAAAGGAGTCACTTATGGTTTTATGACTTATTTTGTGACCTTTGCATGATCTTACAACCTTGAGCAGGAGCATAGCCAATACAAACATGGCTGCAATAAAAGAATGACATTGTGGTTAAGCTTGCTTGCTGAGCTTAGCAGCCTTGAAATTTTGCCTATTTTTTTAAACAGTTGGAACACAGAAAAAATTATTTCAAGGCTAATTCATTCAAAAAATCTTTGTTTCATTTGTGTAGAAAGCTCAGATAAATCTTCCTAAAACATAAAATATTTTATTTACTGCAAATATGCCAAAGTATTAATCTATTTGTAATTGTAAAGTGAAATTATTGATTGTACAAAACTTACAATTTTTTGTTCTGATGGGAGCTTTGAAAGTAGTTTTCTTATAATTGAAAGCATTTTAATATTTTACATGGAAAGTGCAAGTGCAAAGCATTTTTGTGATTGAGTTTATATAAATTATGATATAGGAACTGAGAGATATAAACAAACCTTATCTTCTGCTTTCACTCAGCATGGTACTGACCTAAAACACTGCCTCAGAGGCAATTGTAGTATCTGTTTGCCAATCTGGCCATAAAAGTGAGACTTGATTTGCTTTGCATGAGAACAAATCAATAAAAGTTAAGTTACAGCCTGAAAGGGCATCCTTTTTCAGAGATCAAAGATACTAAAAATGAGTTATATAGCTTCCAGAAAAGATCAAACCCTGTTGTTGCTGAGTATTTATACCACACATGTGGTCTGATGAGTGCTGTTTTATGAAGAGCAGTACGACTCCTGCTAGTCACAAGCTTGCTGAATCCAATTCTTGAAGCAAAAACCAAAAGTGACAGAAATGTTGTTAAATGGTTGGATGGTGGTACATTCACTATGAAGTGGAACTTGTTAAGTGACAGATATTGACCCATGCACTAGTGTGTGTTTCCATATTTATTTCGGTGCCTTTTTCCCTTTGTGCTATTCAATTAATACTTAAAATGGAGCCTGTCTTGGGGAATAGTAGATCATTAGGCTCAACCAATACAGATAGGTCTAAATATACAGGGATAAATTCTGTGGATATCAGTAGAATGACAGTCAGACAGGTTCTGTAAACTGGAGGTAATCTGGCCCCTGGATTACCACCCACACAAGAAGATAAAAATCTACTTTATCGATTCATTGGGATGGATTTTTCCTTTTTTCAGTAGTGAAAAATAGGTGATAACAAATCAGCAGTGCCTTTACATCTTTCCTGAGTTTTATTTCCACTGGTTTCCAGTGGAAGTCATTAAGTCCCAATTTAAGAATTAATGGTTCCATTTAGTTTGACCCATGCCGAATGTGAAGCATTGTTCTGAGGTTCCAAACTGCATTCCTCAACATAAGTCTCAAGTGAGCCTATCGACCAACCCAAGACTAGAAGCAACTTACAGAATAGTGATTGAATTGAGCAGTTGCCATAACTTGTATGGTCTGTGCCAATCCATTATTTAACTTCTGGTCCAGATAGGATGGTTAGTTTCTGAGCAAATTTACATCTAACTTCTTTTACCTTGGCTATTGGTACATTTTTTTATGACAACTGACAAGACACAGAAGTACTAAAATAGGCCAATGTCAAAACTAGAGCAGTCATTAGGTGATTATTTGAATCCAAACAATTTTTATATTTCTTAAGTCATTTAGGAAGATTATTTTACAGAACATTCCAAGGAAGGTATTGAATATAGTAATGATATACTGCCAGCTTTATGATATTGCAACTGTCATGGTTATCATTATGTAGCGCATACTGCAGGGGATAAGTGGGATCTAGCATCCATGGATGAGGCAACCAATAACATTGGTACTTATTTCTTACATTCTTCAACTAAGTTCACAGTAGAAATGTCATAAGCATAATGATGAATGTCTCCTGATTTCCCTCAACCATTACTATTGCTGCTTAAAGCTTTCATAAAATGTTTCATGCATTTTCTGCATACAGCATATCACAGCTGGTAATTAGAGACAGAGTGCAGGTAATAGCGTATACAATGAAGAGTCAGTAGGTACTGAATGAACAATCAAAGCTAGACATTTGCAAACAACTTTTGTGGTCATGTAGGAATCCTGCCAGCAGACACATCAATTATTAGATCAGAAATAGGACACCAAGTAGCAAAGGTTCAGATAGTTCTTGAATTAAACCAAGGATTTCTAAACCTTTTCTGAGTTCAATGCAGCAGATTTCCATTATTCATTATCAAAACATTTCTTTGTCTCTGTCTTTTTCTGTTTCCAGCTTTACACATTAAGATACAACACTTACAAGTGTCACTTAATTAAATGTTTAATTACTCGTAAACTTAGTCCCTACATAAACAAAATATTCCCTGTCCAACTTCTGTGAACCACGCAAGCTCAAAATATTAACCATGAACTCCAAATTTAACCCAAAGTAAATTGACAGTAGTCCAATTTTTTCAGGATTCCCTCTGTCAAAAAATATTTTTCTCTGGCTGAAAAGTGAAGATTTCAATAATACTAGAAGAATGCATGATCCATTTATATGACATGTCAAAGTCACTTAAACAGAAGACTAAAATAAAGGAGGATAGAAGGACCTAGCAATTCATAATAGTACATTTACTGGGGAGGAATTTGTAAACTTTGATTTAAGTGAAATTCAGAGGCAGAGTACAATGCATTTATATAGCATGTTCTGTGCTAACAACTGATGATGAATTACTAGACACAGATCCACTTCCAGGATTTCCTTTATGGCCTTTTGGGTGGAACCTTTACATGTCCCAGACATGGCCATTACTAGAATGAAGTGGCACTTTCTAAGTCAGCAGTTCCTGCATGCTCAGCATTCAATTATAGCCAGGGTGTGGCGGAAAAGCCAATTTCTTGTCTGACTTGGAAATCCTTTCTGATTATTAGTTCTTGCAAATTTTAATTTCACCATCATTTGTTTGATTTTTATCACTTTTCTTTCACAATATGTATTTTAAATTGAAACTATTTTACCTGGTTCAGTTGTGGCTTAACTGTGTTCACTCAGGTGTATTGCAGTGATGATACGCAGGAATTTACAGCCATTCTGACTATGAATCTGTATTTCATTAATAAGCCTTAGCCACGTAAACACACATGGCAAACAGGTATAGAAGCAAAAAAAAAGAATCATGCAACTTTCAGGACGACTGTGCATTTCTAGGACTAAGATTAGTTTCTACCATTTTGGTCGCATACATGCTGGAATAGGAAATTAATCTCTGGTTGGGAGTGACGATTAGAAGTCTTCACCTCTACAGCTTTTGTTTCTTAGGACACAATGAAAATGTGACTTTAATCATTGCATGGTAAAACCAAGATAATTAGTTTATTAGCGTCACTAATGATCTGTTGACAAATGCACATGATAAGGTTTCCAAAAGTACAAAATCCAGGATAACGTGTAATGTTATTTCTTCAGTTGACAAAAGGGCTTCAGGAAGCACTGAATGAAAACAAGGAAAAAATAAACATGCAGTGGGCAGGAGGGAACTTTTATTCTGATAACGTTATCAATCCTGACTGGGGATACAGATAGTTAAGTTAACTTTAATGTGCAGCTAAACAAAAGAAATCACTCTTTATGCAATCATGCTGATTTGAAAGAATGCAAAACTGATAAAAGCTTTCGAATGATGTGGGCTTAATTTAGTAACAGAAAGGCTGTGGTCACGGCTACGCTTGCTCTCCCAGAGTGACTCCAATAGGATAAATTCAGTGATTTGCCCAGTCCTTCCCCCATGAGTTATGTAATTCTGACATTGCTTTGTAAGCTACCGAAACAACACTTCAGACTCACTGCATGTTGCATCTGACACTTTGTTGGCTTCTTGTGCAGGCTGTAAATTTGTTCCAGTGACAGGTCTGTTCTGTTTTTTATTGCACAAAAATAGATCACAAGATTTTGTCCATGTTTCCATATTTCCTTACATCATAGAAAGAGGCCATTTCAGCACATTAAGTCTATGCCAGCTCAGAAAGCAATCCTATTCCCCCACAACATTTTTCATTGAGTTATACAGATGTACAGCATAGAAACAGACCTTTCAGGCCACATCATCCATGCCAATCTTTTTGCCCATCTACATTAATCCCATGCAATAGGACTGTATTCTTCTGTGCCTTGGCTATTTAAGAGTCTAATTGTCTTGTAAATGCTTTCTCTGTAACCTATCCTCCCCATGTTCCCATCAATTTGGTATGTACCCTTTGACACTCACTAACTTTTATTGATGCACCATAGAAAGCATCCTATCTGGATGCACCACAGTTTGGTATGGCAACTGCTCTGCCCAGGACTGCAAGAAACTGCAGAGAGTTGTGGACACAGTCCAGCGCATCACAGAAACCAGCCTCCCCTCCATGGACTCTGTCTATACCTCTTGCTGCCTTGGTGAAGCAGCCAGCATAATCAAAGACCCCACCCACCCGGGTCATTCTCTCTTCTCTCCTTTCCCATCAGACAGAAGATACAGGAGCCTGAGAGCACATACCACTAGGCTCAAGGACAGCTTCTATCCCACGGTGATAAGACTATTGAACAGTTCCCTTATACGATGAGATAGACTCTTGACCTCACAATCTACCTTGTTTGACATTGTACCTTATTGTCTACCTGCAATGCACTTCCCTGTAGCTGTGACATTTTACTCTGTATTCTGTTATTGTTTTTACCCTGTACTACCTCAATGCACTGTTTAATGAATTGATCTGTGTGAACGGTATGCAAGTTTTTCACTGTACCTCGGTACAAGTGACAATAATAAACCAATACCAATACCAATTTCACACCTCTCCCCCCACCCCCCAACAGATTCTACCCCTCACCTACATATTAGAAGGAACTTACAGTGGCCAATTAACCCACCAAACCACACACCTTTGGTATGTAGGATAAAACTGTGGCACCCAGGAGAAAGCCATGCAGTCACAGGGAGAATGTGCAAATTCGCCACAGACAGCACCCGAGGTCAGCATTGAGCACAAGTTGCTGAAGCTCTGAGGCAGCAGCTCTACCAGCTGTGCCACTGCATCACCCATTATTCTGTAATAGGTCCAATCTACTCAAGCACCTGCAGTCTTAACTTATGCTTGAAATAAGCATCAGCATATTACTGGGAATGACAATATTGATGGTGGGAAGAGGCTCAAATTGAGGACCTCATGAAAGGATAGATGCTTTGGGTTTATTTCAAAAACCAAAATGGCTTGAGGATGTGCTCCAGCATGCTAAAGGGCGGCACAGTAGTGTAGCAGTTAGTGTGACACTATTACAGCGTCAGCGATTGAGGTTCAATTCCAGCTGCTGTCTGTAAGGAGCTTGTACATTTTCCCTGTGTCTGCGTGGGTTTCCTCCGGGTGCTCCGGTTTCCTCCCTCGTTCCAAAGATGTACAGGTAGGTTAACATGGGTTTAAATGGGTAGCACAGACTCAGTGGGCTGGAAAGGCCTGTTGCCATGCTGTAAATAAAGTTTATGAAGGTTCCTTCTGAACTACACAGCAATGAGTGCACTTGTCAACAGATACACAACTTTGGCAGATGGCATGAGATTTGGACCAATGGTTATCTGCACATCACGTCAAAAGGGCCATCTACACTGGAGACTTCATTTTACCAGACTTTTGATGCAGTGACTGTAACTATTGCAATGTTGCTGTCAAGGCTTTAACACGACTTGAGTGAAAGTCAATGGACACGATTGAATTTTACAGCAGAACAGAAACTACTCCATCTGCACCAGAACTCTTTATAAAGAAGGTGGAATGGGATAAAAAGTGTTCTTTCACCTCTTGTGACATAGATTCAAGTAACTCCAAACTCCTGCTGACTGCACAGTTCTGTGCATGCAAATTAGTGATGGGTACAATAGAGGCGATTAAGAGGCTCTTAGATTGACACATGAATATGCAGAGAATAGAGAGATATAGGCCATGTGTAAGCAGATAGCATTAGGTGTCATTAGTTTAATTAGTTCGGCACAACATTATGGGCTGAAGGGTCTGTTCCTGTGCTGTACTGTCCAATGTTCTATGTTCTTTATCCAGGTTGGCCTTAATCTAATTCAATGAAAGACTAGACCTGAGGGTCTGAATGACTCTAGAAGGTAGAATTTTCTGATTCTACCTTCTTATGCTTCACCCTAAAACAGGTTATCAAATGCAATCCAATTTCCTTCCCCTTTTGAATTATCCTTGTCAAATATTTACTGTGATTTTGAAAGCTTGTGTATGTTATGCTTCCAGGAATTAATCTAGTACAATGTTATGTGTTCTGGCAGCTTTTTGCCTTATGAATTTAATTCTGTTAACTTCACCCTTCATTCTATTAATTATAATCTTGGATTTGTGCCTTCTGACTACAAATGTATTAGTCTGTATAAAACAGATTCTCTCTATGTTTTTAACAATCCTCCTCATAATTTTGAACATGACAGTGTCCATGTATATAAATGATCATTTGAAGTATATATATGAAAAAATCAGACTCACTACCAGTCTGATCAGTGGAAGAGGAGAGTGAGCCTTCTTTATTTAAGATCCTCAGTTTCTTTTAGTCTTAAAGTCTTTCATTCATCATATTATCATAATGAATCTTTTTCTAAGTTTTCCTATGACATCAGGATGAAGAAACAACAAGATACTGGAGGAACTCAGCAGGCCAGGCAGCACTCAGGGAGAAAAGCAGACGGTCAACTTTTCGGGTCAGGACCCTTCTTCAGGACTGAGGATAGGAAAAGGGGAAGCCCAGTATATAGGAGGGAAAAGCAGAGCTGTGATAAGTGGACAAAAGAGTGGAGGCAGGGTGGGCAAAAGGTGATGATATGTAGATGTAGGCAAGAGATCGTGATAGGCAGGTGCAGGGGGAGGAGGGGAGAGCAGATCTACCAGGGAATGGGTCAAAGGTGTGGAGGCAGGCACCTCATGGGGGGAGGGGAGAGGAAGAAAAAAATAAGTGAGGATAATAAAGAGAAATAGACTGGGAAAGGGAAGAAAAGAAGACGCATGGTGTGGGGGTGGGGTGGGGTTTAGTTTACTTAAAATGGGAGAATTCGATCTTCATGCCATTTGGCTTCAGGTCCCAAGACGGAAAATGAGGTGCTGTTCCTCCAGTTTGCATTTGGAAATCTCCTGACAGTGGAGGAGGCCAAGGACTGACATATTTGTGATGGAGTTGGAGGGGGAGTTGAAGTGACTGGCAATGGGGAGATGCAGATTTTTTTCCCATGATATTAACATTTTTTTTCTACAATGGGACACTAAAAACTGCCAGCAATAATCCAACCATAGACTAATCAATAAGGTTTAACACTTTTCATTCCGTACTTTGCAGCTACCTAAAAAACACAGGAGAATTTCTGCAACAATGATAAATCTTTGTGGATTGTTTAAACTGGCATTATGGATTTAATCCTGATTGCCACCTCCCTGTGTCCCATCATGTTTCTTGTTCTCTTACAACCACACTATTGAATTCCAAATTTTCCTTCTTCCTCATCTATCCCATTATGACAAAAGGTACGAAGTCAGGTGCATTTGTGGAGTAGCTCCTGGTCAAAGCTGACATAACTGATCAACAGGGGCCATTGAATCCATTTGTTGTATTTTGGGAAGCTGCTTCCTCAGCAAGTCCTAACATTGCATTTCAATTTATGAGGCTTTACCATACAGCTGTGTCTGAGAAGGAGGAAACAACAAAGAAGCCATTGTTAATCCACATCCAGTGCTTCCTCTTTTAACTTTAATCATCATGTCTACAACACGTTAATCTCGATTCTGTCCATATCCATCAACAGTCTTTCCATCTTTTGTTTCTCATGAAACCCAAATTCCACCTTTTCATATTTCTGCTTTTTGAATGTTTGCCACCATCTCCTGATGCAAAATGTATTTGTTAACTTTTGTTCTGATAACTCTACTATGCACCTTAATTGCTTTCTTGAGCTAACATTGTTTTCTACAGTGTATCTAAAAATAGCTCACTCTCACTTCCTTAAATAATTTTGTTACCTGATTTGTCCTTCCAATACTGATCACTGTCCAGAACTTAACATTTTTGTGAAAAGAATGTCAAACTTATCATCCAGTTTGCTGAAAACACAGTTCTTTGTTACTTCAATAACTTGTATCAGCAAAGGCTCATCTCTTCCCTGATCTGCTGATCAGGTTGACATTAATTCACAACCCACGTGAATCCAGTTATCTGCAAATACCTCATGGAATCTATGAAACTGCCACTGATCAATTAGCTATGTTGCATTATCTCCTTTTGCTTTTCTTTATTTTCATTTTAACACTTGTATTGAAGAAACTTCATAATTATACTCAACATTGCCTTGTACGTGTGTCCTGTAGTCTAGCACTGTGGATTTTTTTTCGACTGACATCAATTTTCTGGAAGCTTTATTTTCAGACAGATGTCAGCTCACTAAAAGGCTGTCAATCAAAACATTTCCCCATGTAAGCTTTTGAAAATGCTTTGTTCTTTGTTCCCTTTCCCTGTAGTTTTCACTCTTCTACTGTTCACACACTTACAATGACATTATGTATCTGTGGCTTCAAATTGCAATTACAAGCTTACTGACTTATTCAGTAAAATCATACACGCAGTTATTATGAATGTATTCATGATCTTGTTTCACATGGCGTACTGACAAAATCTTCCCACTTAGTAAAGATGTTTCAACTTGAAAGGTCGATGGTTAATGTAATGAAAAGTTTTAAACTAAAATAGTAATAATTAAACATTTTTATTTTGCTGTTTCTAATTGAGAATAAAGATGCTATGTTTTTTTTTGCAGAATATTTTGATAGCTTCTCAATATTATTACTTTTTGTAAAAGCTAGAATATTGACCTTTCAGTTTCTGTATTACCATTTTTAACCATCGTTTAAGTTTGTAGTCAGGACAGTGCAGTACTCAACCATCTGTTCTGAGGTCAAGTTGAATGACAATGTGAGAGTGAACCATTTACATCTGTTGCTGTGCTTTTCACTGCCCAAGGAATGGAATTAAGCTACAGGTGGATAAGAAAATATAGCTGTAGCCATCTCAGCTTACCCATGTTGAAAATTTTACTCCTGATGAGATATGTGAAGTAGGAATCCACTTCAAAATAATTTATAACAGATTGTATATTAACTGGTAGATTTTTAGTGGCAGAGTCATAATATCACTGGTTTAGCTGCCAAAAATCCTAATTATGGCATTATGTTCCTTTACATATTGCATTTCACACTTTGATTTAAAGCAATGGCAAGCCAAATGTTCGCTGACTAGATCTAAGACTTAATAGTACTCACCCAATGTATTATTACAATAAAAGTAGCCAATCACTTTATATCATTTATATTGCAAATGACAACTAATTAAAGACAGAATAATGCAAGAATTTTAGAATTATCTCAGTGCACAATTAATAATAGGTTCTTCAGTGTTTTTGGAAGTGTGGATCAGTGGTGAAAAGAGCCCAAGGATGGATGCATGAGATCATAACATAATCATGCATGAGAAAGACCACTCTCTCTATCAAAATTCATCCCTCCAGAGAGATCGAATTATTCCCCTCCAGTTGTGGAACTCACCTGTTTCTCAACTGATTGCATTTATTGGCCACTCTACTTTATGTGGAGTGATTCTCCAACCCTTGACCATTTTGATAATAACAACCACAACAACTATGTAACAGTTTAATGCAGATTTCCCAGCCAATTCAGGAAAGCATAAAAAGGTATAAATTAACATTGTGAGAATGAAAATGAGAAAAATCATAACTGAAACCATGTCTCAAACAAATATAATAGGAAGGGTCAGGTTTATCCTGAAGCAGTAGAGGGATGAAAGAATTGAGATCAAGTCAAGTTGAGTTAATTGTCATATGCACAAGTACAGTGAGGTACAGGTACAGTTTGGGACAAAGAAGATGGAAGACAATGGCTTTGGTCTTCTTCATGCTCAATTGGAGAAAACTGTGGATTATCCAGGACAAGATGTTGGACAAGTAGCAGCAAAGAATCACTTGAAATAGATGGTGGTGAAGTAAGAGCAAGTTTTATTGATGCATGCTTGGTACTGTACCTTATATGTTCAGATGATTTTAAGGGGCAGAAAAATGGGAAGGGACAATTGATTGGCTGTCCAAGAGGCAGCAGTATAGGAGACAGAAGAGTAACCATTGCATTAAATTAGAAAAGTAAATGCAGAAGCAGTGATGGTGGTCCCACACAGTAGGACAACAGAAGAGAGGCATTTACCTTTCCAATCATAGCCAGAAAATGTGTAGAAAGCTATAAGAAGCATAGAATGTAACAGAAGCAGTTAATTTGTTGCTGGAGGAAAGGGCTGGGGTGGTAGGAGGCGACAATATGACTCTATCACTCCATAAGATAGTTGGTAAGCATCCAGGGGTTATTTTTGCATTCTTTTTGATTTTATTGCTGCAAAGTTGGAAAAAGACTCCTACCAATACCTTTGACAATACATACACCCAAAATACCAGAAAATGTTCAAAAATGTTGGGCTATCCATTTAGGTCCACCCTGCTGTTTATTCCCCACAATCCCACATACCCTATTACTGTTAGAAAGTTATTATTGCATTCTACTTTCACCATCCTTTTAAGTTCTGTTCCAGATCATAAATTTGCACTGTTTAAAAAATAATTTCCCTGTGTTTTTTTCCCAATTACCTTCACTTTATGTCAGGTAGTTACCAACCACACTCCAGTAGGAACAATTTCTCCCATTTGCTCTGTTAGGACAGTCCATACATTTGAACATCCCTATTGCCAAGGACAACCCTAGTTTCTCTAGTATATCCACAGAATGAAGTTATCAGTCATTGTTATTATTCTAATAAATCTGATTCGAATTGCAATTTTTAACGTCTTAATTCTCAGGATGTGGCCAACAGGCATTTATCTCCCATGACTAGTTGCTTTGAGATGGTATTAGTGGACCTTCTGAGTAGGCTTGACAGCATCACACAAATTTGTCAGCAAAGTGGTCATGTTCAAAGAGGATTTTCCCAATAGGAAATAAGGAAAACTAGACTTTAGGTAGGCTGATATTCACTATAAAATCTGTAACAAGTGAAAGCATAATTTACATTTGAAGCAGACTTCATTATCTAGAGATCCGAAATAGTGCTTCTGGTTTATATCGGCACAATTGCTGAAACTGCATCTAAAGATCTTCTTGTAAAGAACAATTGCTAATTCTCAGCAAACTTGCTTGAACGATGATCAGCACATTAATCATACTAAAAAATATCAGCTAGTTAAATCAGACCTGTGACCAAACTAATCCAGTAAAAATAAAGAATATTGCGTGGTTTCTAGAGCAGTCTGACACAGAATTCAAGACTGACGTGGGTTCTTTGTCCAATGTCAAGCTGCCCTGTATTCATTGTGGTATCAATTTAATGTCCTGTTTGTCTGGTGGATTAAGTCACTGTGTGTTATTACTTCAAATGGATTGTCCATAACAATATCTGATGCACAGATTTACTTGCCATGAAAAACAAATTACTTAAATATTTTTAAATATATGGACTTATCACACAGAGAATTGTTTAGATCAACCATAATTTGCATTATTTTCACAAAGTTCCTAGATTCAGAGCAACTGAAAGTTGTTAACGCATCTGAACTCACTGCTGTGGTTAAAATGGAGCCTAAATATTCAAGGGTGACTAATGAAAGGAGACACTGGTGGTCACCAACATCTCCCAGTGGGAGAATCTCATCTAAAACTGGATGCGAGTAATGTCACAATGTATCAATATACTGATACTCTGGCATAACACTGGATCATTGTATTGATTTTCATTTGCATATCATTGATGATCATAAAATTTGTCTTTAAAGAGACTGGCATGGCAACCAATAAAGGCTGAAAGAAAGTTGGATTTACAGCATTAAAAATATTTATTGAATTTTGCAATACTGTAATGCATAGGATGTGAACTACTGTGGAGAATTTCAATATTATATCAGAGTGTGAGAGACCTGGAAGTTAGTCGTGACTTGAGTTCAAAGTTCTATAGCATGGCTGCTTTGCAGCGCGATTTGAAATGTTGTACATTATATAGTGTATGAACCAATAACCATCTGTGACAACTGAAAATTATCTGCTATACTAATTGCACCATAATAAATATTACAACATGACTTTTAAATTATTTTAAAAATCTTTCAATGTACATAAATCCTCCAAAATGTTAAGGTAGCTCATAACATCCTTCATGAATGTGATTTTATTGCTTACATTTAATCTAATCTAGAATAATGTTATTTTAAAAAGACTGATTGAAATAATATATTAATATTACCACTGGTATCTGCATCATATTATTGGTGTTTTATGTCAAAATGATGGCTAAACATCTAAGCGGAATGTATGTGGTCACTAAGAATGAAGCTTAATGTGGTAAATAGCTTACATACATAAGTACATGCACATCTGTATAAAATATATGGAAAGGAATGTAAGCTGATGAATACAGTTAAATATGTCTACACTGTATCTGTCAACATCTGTATCTGCATTCTCATTATACATCATTTTCATTATTTTTGATTGATTTATGCATATTAACTAAAAGTAATTACTCAAATGTATACACTTACAAATTGACACAATGTACAAAAATGCATAATTACATAAACTACAATATGAAAAATAATCCAATCAAGGAATGGTTAAGAAAGCTAAGAAATCATCATGCAAACCTCAAAGAATAATGATCCTTGTAGTTTTACTGCCATTCTATGTCAGACTAAAACTACAGATTACTTTCACAATACCTTTTTAGGAGTTTTCTCATTTCTGGAGTAAAATAAACCTTATGTCGAAATAAATAGATTCTATTTTAGGAAGTATTAAATTTGGTTTAATTACTGTATTTTCGGTTATAAATGTTTTGTCTTATTGTTTTGCTTTATCTAGATGGCAGACTGTTCTGTCTCAAAGTGGTCCAAAGTCCATTTATACTAATGAAAAATAGCTGATGCCTACCTTGGACTAGTATAAACTGGTTTGATAAACATTAAATAAATGTTCCAAACAATTGTACAGCAGGATTAGTTTTGTTTGACATTGCTGTAAAATGAACTTGTTGCTATGTGGTAAATAACAAACCCTTTACATTCATGGCATTTAACTAGACAGTATAGAGGCTAAAAAGTATCAAGTCATAATTAACTACAGCTGTTTCTCTGTTTCAAGTACTAGTTAACTTTTAACAATGCAAGGGGCAGTTCAACTCCTGATATTTGTTTATTTACACCAAATCATTCAAAGCCTATGTGATTTATAAACTGGGTAAACCGAGGAAGCCTTAAACTGGCCTCTGGGGGTCTCTTTGTTGACTATGGTATGGACTGGGATACAAACAGTCTGTGACTGATAGTGGCTTGATTGCTGTTTGCCTGCTTGATTCAGTGGTCAGGATCAAAGTGAAATGACGGCACTCTCTCAAGTCACGTATCAATCCAGTGTAAAGCTTTCCCATCAAAGCAGTAGGAAATGCTGTATCCTTTGTGTATGGTGTAATTAAATATAAAGTGAACCACTGCTTTTAATGGTTTCGCCCCTACTCCCTGCCATAAAAAATGATAGCCCTTTAAACTTCCAACCAATTTTGATTTTATTCTGGAGATGTTTGGGGTGGGGGGCGGTGGCGGGTTGGTGTTCTGGTGGGGCTAGAACAGTTATAATGAAGTCAATTCAAAAGAAGTATTCTTTGGAATTAACTAAGTCTGAAATGCATTTGGGTAACTTCTTGTGAGTGCAGTTTCTACTGATAATTTAGTTAAAATAGAGATAAGAATTGCCTTATGGGTATGAAGGCTCTCTCATCACATATTCAATTAATTTCTGTTCCACAGTCGCATTGGGGTTTCATTTCCTTTTTTTGTGAACTAGTTATATTTGTTTATAATTTCCTGATGTGTTTTCTAGTGCAATTGCTCACCTGTCTTTAATCCACACCCTGTCTTCTTACATAATAGTCTTTCTTAGCTAGAGAGCAACACAAATTAATTTTAGGCCAGAACTCAGTGTAGAACTTCTCCTGAAGTGTCAAGAAGTTTAGGACTCCAGCAAAAATTGTGAAACCCTGAACCCGTTAGCCAAGCTCCCCAGTGCTTACCCAATGAACTCTAACTGGACTCCTCATCAGCAGTGCACAAACCTACTGCAGGTAGCTGGAGTTCATAACAACCTCCATGAATGGAAGTATGGTGATACTTTTTGCAGGTTGCTTAACTTCTTCTACTTTTAGATTTTCTATTATTCATTGTTATATCAGAGAAAATAGTCAGTGACCTTGTCCCACATTTCTGCCATTGTCATTTAATCAGGCTGCAGAGAGATGGATGAGAGCACCTCATACTCATGTGATGACAATCTCATCTCCTCTCCTATGGGAAAATGTCCATTCAGAGCAAGCAAAGGCTTCGACTAAAAGAGCACAGGAGTGAGGTTGAACTTCTCACTCCTTTCAATTGTTTGTTAAATAATTGTTACATTCTTCCAAACATCTTATAATGGGTAATAAATTCATACCTAAAACTTGTAGTTATCCTAAATAGATGAAAGGAACTTCTGATGACAGGCTGTAGACCTGAAACATTAACCTTGTTTCTCTCTCCATAGATGCTGCCTGACCTTGAAAGTCATCATGGCGTCTTTTCATTATTTCAATGAAAGAATTTTCTTCAAAATATGATTGAAATGTCTGTTTTGTTTATTCATTATTTGACTACAAGCCTTGTTGACAATTTTTTGATTTTCTCTCAATGCCTTGAGAAAGTATTGGTGGACAACTTCTTGAGGGAGATTGGCACAATGGAATGGTTCACTGAGCCACTTCAGATGGTAAATATCAGGTATCACAGGTGTTGGACTGAAGTCACATTAGGCCATTTTGGGTAAAGATAGTCTCTTTTTTTGCCCTCAGTAACATTGTCTGTATTATATAACAATCTAATAGCTTTGGCCACTTCTACTGATAATAGTAATTTATTTACAGATTTTCTCAAAATCTCAAGCTGCTATGTTATGCACTGAATTCACTTTCTGGATTACTGGATTAGTTCCCTGGATTGTTAGTTCAGTAGTATAACACCATTATTCTATACTAAAATAACTTCTTAAGATGGTATTCATATATAGAATTATGTTGACACTCTTCATGAAATCAATTTAGGCAGTTTTAACTCTGTTCAAAGCAGCTGCGTTATAAAACTTCCAATAATTCAGCACAAAATTGACATTATCACTCAGAAAGGCCATGGGGATCATAGTTAGAAACTAAGGTTACACCAGATTATTAGAAAGTGCTCTTCAGAGGCTGGGTTAAAGTGCATCACTGGGGTAGTGTAAAGGGAGTTTCAATCTCCATCAAACCCAAGTTGTACCTGACACTGTGCTTAATACTGAGTGTGGGCAGGAAAAAAATCAAAATTTTCCAATAATACCATTATATATTTTAAAGGTAAGGAAGGAATACAATATTATATCTTAGTGAAATGAAAATTCTTAACCTATCACTGAAACAACAGTGCTGTTCTATAAGCTTATCCTTTTATATTTGGAAATACATACTTTCTTAAGAAATACCAGTGACTACAACGCTTGAATTTTGTAAAGTAGCTTTTTTAAGGCTAAGTGACAACTAAGACATTGCTTACACAGTCCTCCACAGGTTACAAATGCCCAACTACAGACTACATTCTACTTCATATAAACACATTCATATGTTTATATGAACCCAACTACATTCATATAAACAAATGTTTGGGACACCGACCGATAAGATATCTTTATTAACCACGTACATTGAAACACACAGTGAAATACATCTTTTGCGTAGAGTGTTCTGGGGGCAGCCCACAAGTATCATCACGCTTCCGGTGCCAACATAGCATGCCCACAACTTCCTAACCCGTACGTCTTTGGAATGTGGGAGGAAACCGGAGCATTTGGAAGAAACCCACGCAGACACAGGGAGAACATACAAACTCCTTACAGACAGTGGCCAGAATTGAAGCCTGGTCGCTGGCATTGTAAAGCGTTATGCTAATCGCTACATTACCATGCCAGCTGCTGCTGGGTGGCAGGCATCTTCTGCCAGGTGGGAACAGAGCATTTCCGCGTGCCTTCTCTCTCCACTACCACCAACACCCCCCACCTCCTACCACCACCCATTTGGGAGCTGGGTCAATCTGAACAGAGCTGGGGGTGCTGAGCAGACTCACTTGCTGACTCAGTGAGTCACTGAGGTTGTCTGGCATCAAGTCTCCCTGTGCCTGCTCGCTCTCCCATCACAGCTGTTTCTGTGATACTCTCCCACACACTGTTTTTGTTCATTTCCAACTTACAAACTGTTCTGTTTGCAAACTGTTCTCAGGAATGGAACCTCAGAACCTGGGGACTGCCTGTACTTGACTGTTTGTTTCCAGTATTGGCCAATTAACACATTAATTAAATGAGAAACCACCACAGATATAGCTAGTGACAAAGGACTTCAAGAGATATGGGCAAACTAGAAAAATAAAGAGCTTTCTTTTATTAATTGTTTTTATTTTATTGTTTTAGATCCTCTTCTGCTATTAATTCTAATTGTCATTTTATGTTTATATTTTTTAATTGTGCCAGGCTTTCATATTCCTGAACATATTAATCTGGCTGGTTGTAATGCAATGCAGCAAAAGCTTGAGAATTGCATGTCCCGGGCCAGCCTAACAGATTTTCCATCCATTCCCTCAAAAAAAAATTACAAAAAATTACCTGAATGGTGATTGGAATTTTTGCCTGGAAAATCCATTAACAAGACACAAGAAATGAGTTATCATATGCTAAAGGTCTTAGGAAGAGACGAGAAAAAATGCCACACTGAACACTGGAAAAGAAATGAAAATTTGTCCCCTGAGCAAAATCGTTAATATAGATTATGAATGGGAGTGAAGTGACTCAAGCACCAATCAAGTCAAGTCGAGTTTATTTTCGTATGCACAGGTATGGTGAGGTATAGGTACAGGTACAATCACTGTGACACTTCACTAGTCACAGCTTGCCAACTTCAGATTATTCCCACTTTTGAGGTCTGTCTGTCTATACCATGTGATGGTAACTTATTTAATAATGTATGATACTAGACCTAGTCAAGAGCATTGGAATAAACCAAGGTCATCACAAATGAATCAACAAAGTGTTCAAGAATTCCAGTGGTGCATTACACAGGCACCAAATTTGTTAAGCAAATCACTGTTCCCAAAAATGTGCTTTTAATCATGACAAAGCACAGAACTTTTAAGGTAATGGATAATTTGATATCCAAAAGAACCTTCAGTTTCTTAGAAGATATTGAACTAAGATACATAGTTGTTGGAAAGATAAGGAGAGATACGTATATCGTTTAGGGTGACCACAGAAAAGTTTCTATGGAAGATAATAGACTGCCTGGAAGCAAAAGAATGGGATAAAGGTTTGAAGAAATACATCTTGGAAAAATAGAAAAGGCTGTTCTGACAGAATGAAAATTCAGATAGATAGTAACAAAAGGGATGGAAAGCAGGGATGGAAAGATGCACTTTGCAAGGATTATAAGACTTATAAAAGAGATCAGTTTTTTTTAAGAAAATAAGCTAAAGCTTTAGATTGAAGGGAAGGTAGAAAAGAAATATTGTGAAGTAACTTTGGCAGCAGATCAGAACAAACAAGTCCTAGAGGGGCAGGAAGGTGACAACTGAGACTTTTCAATAAAGTCTTTTCAAATAATTATTTGCCTGGGGGTTAACTTTCTTTTCCATGTGAGAACCTACATGTGAAACTGAGGATAATATTATCTCTACTTTAATCTAATGTCGTGAATTGGAATTGTATACTTTTTTCGGAAATGTCAAGTGATCAATTATCCATAAATGTTACACCTCTGTAAATCTGACCCTATATATGGAATTGTGACATTCCAGGGCACTGGTGTAATCTATTTTCCTTCTACAGTCATGCTATTTCAGTATGGTTTACATTTTTTTTTCAAAACTATTGTGTAGTGGCTACAGAAAAGAACTGTGGACATTAACCAATTGAAGTGCACAAATATTTCATGCAATTGGAAATAATCTGCTTGAGTTGAGAGTTATAAAGGAGAAGTTCTGGGCTGTGAGGTAGAGATTTCCCTGAGCTATTAGGTTAAAGGATTATCAAAGTTTGCCTGATGAGCTTCCACAGGATGCCATAGACACTTTACATGTAAAAGTTATGGAGAGAAAATGCCTAGAAATCCATCATGGGTCCGTGGCACAAAATATTTTATTTTAAAGTAGCTATAATTTGAGTTTTTTTTCTGAAATTCATTTCTATTGTCTTCAATAGAGCCTATGAAACCTATACCAAATGACACATTTAGGGCTGCTGTTGAGGGATAAATTTCGAGGCATGTATGGTTCACCAATCCTGCCCTACTTTCCCGGTTCGTCCTTACTGATACCATCTATTCTTAAACAATGCATAATTCAGGTATTTTCCACCTTAGGATTTAATTGACTTTCATATTTAAAATTATTCATTTTGTCCATGTCAAAGCTAATCTCCCAATGGTTGCCTCATTACAAGAAGGATGTGGAGGCTTTGGAAAGGATGCAGAAGAGGTTTTCCAGGACGTTGCCTGGATTAGAGGGCATTACTATAAGGAGAAGTTGGACAAACTTGGATTGTTTTCTCTGGAGCATCAGAGGCTGAGGGGAGACATGATAGAAATTTATAAAATTATGAGAGGCATAGATAGGGTTGATAGAATCTTTCTTCCAGTGTAGAAATATCAATTTCTAGAGGGAATAGCTTTAAGGTGAGAGAGGAAATGTTTAAGGGAGATGTGTAGGGTAAGCTTTTTTACACAGGTGCTTGGAATGCACTGCAAGGGATGATGGTGGATACAGATACGGTGTTGGCAGTTAAGGGGCTTTTAGTTAGACACATGAATATGCAGGGAATAGAGGGATATGGATCATGTGCAAGCAGAAAAGATTCAGTTTAATTTGGCATCGCGCTCAGCACAGTCATTATTGGTATTGGTATTGGTTTATTATTGTCACTTGTACCGAGGTACAGTGAAAAGCTTGTCTTACAAACCAATCGTACAGGTCAATTCATTACACAGTGCAGTTACATTGAGTTAGTACAGAGTGCATTGATGTAGTACAGGTAAAAACAATAACAGTACAGAGTAAAGTGTCACAGCTACAGAGAAAGTGCAGTGCAATAAGGTTCAAGGTCACAACAAGGTAGATCGTGAGGTCATAGTCCATCTCATTGTATAAGGGAACTGTTCAATAGTCTTATCATAGTGGGGTAGAAGCTGTACTTAAGTCTGGTGGTACGTGCCCTCAGGCTCCTGTATCTTCTACACGATGGAAGAGGAGAGAAGAGAGAATATCCCGGGTGGGTGGGGTCTTTGATTATGCTAGCTGCTTCACCAAAACAATGAAAGGTAAAGACAGTGTCCGAGGAGAGGAGGCTGGTGTGCATGATGCGCTGGGCTATGTCCACAACTCTCTGCAGCTTCTTGTGGTCCTGGGCAGAGCAGTTGCCATACCAAGCTGTGATACATCCAGATAGGATGCTTTCTATGGTGCATCTGTAAAAGTTGGTGAGAGTCAAAGGGGACAAGCCAAATTTCTTTAGCCTCCTGAGGAAGTAGAGGCGCTGGTGAGCTTTCTTGGCCGTGGCTTCGACGTGATTTGACCAGGACAGGCTGTTGGTGATGTTTACTCCCAGGAACTTGAAGCTCTCAACCCTCTCGACCTCAGCACCATTGATGTAGACAGGTGCATGTACACCGCCCCCTTTCCTGAAGTCAATGACCAGCTCTTTTGTTGACATTGAGGGAAAGGTTGTTGTCATGACACCATTCCACTAAGCTCTCTATCTCCTTCCTGTACTCCGACTCATCACTGTTTGAGATACGGCCTACAACGGTGGTATCAAATGGTAGAAATCTGCAAACTGACCTGTGAGTCTTGGAGATACACAGTTTATTGTGTATCTCTTAATCTCCTGCATTTTCTGGCACATTAGTAGTGCCATGCATCATTAATATCCATTATTTTTCTATCAAGTTCCATTTCATTTGGTAAAAATCAAGTTGAATTAAGGATAAGTAACCCGAAAATCTGATCTGTGGTGACTTTTCACTAAAAGGTGAATGCAAGCAACTAACAACTATGTAACAGTTAAATCACTACAGTAATTTCTCTGCTAAACAGGAAAAGGAAATTCGACAAAATTATTAAAATTTGCAAATTAGCATCAAACAACATATTTTCTATACTTATTGATTGAGTTGATTTTTAATAAAGGTATATTAGAAATGTTTTCATATTTAGTAAGCACTTTGTTCGTGAGATGTAAAATATTAATCTAGTTGCAGCTAAACCATCAAGCTTGGGTCTCGTTTGTTTTCACAACTTTACACTTCACTCTCTCTGACAAAGAAAGTCCATCATCAAATGTATCAATATTAATTCCATCAGGGAACGGAAATGTGTGAAGGCACAAAAAGATCAACCTATTAGAACAATACATGGATGTAGTGATTCACCAGAGGAGTAAAAATCTATTCCTTCAGCTGTCAGTTCATTTTTGATGACCAGACTTTTGTAGATGGGGTCAGGTGACTCATGAGGGCAGTGTGCCTAATGTGCTGGAGGTGGAAACACTTCCTGAACTACTATTATCAGGAGAATCACTAATGGTAATTATCAAAGGCAGATAACGATTCATTTTAATTCTGTTGAAGAAAATCACAAATTAGCCCTGCTCAAATGGAATCTTTAAGTGAGAATGTTAGATCTATCTAACTGGTTACATATTTTACCTAGAGTGGAGCTAAACTCAATATATGACATTTAAGCATGACTGAAGTCATACTTAAAAAAAATGTGTAGACATTGGTTCACTCAGACAATTTGCAGCAATTACGAATTTAATCAACTCACATCTGAGCTAACAATTTTCTGTGCAGAATTATAGATGAAATTGCATTTGAATAGGTTCACTTAGAGGATTTGCAGTCTTTTATGAATATGATTAAACTTTATCATTCAAAGTTTTCAAAGGCATGGTCCAATGTCACTTTCTGGTTACCTTATTATCTGATTAATATCATAAAAGCCAAATTAATTAAAATAAGGTGTGGACTTTTACCCCTTTTCCCAATTCTTTCTTTTCCCATCTCTCCTGTGGATGCAGTGCTTGTTGAATAAGGTCTTATCAATCATTCTTCTTGCCATAATAGACCACACTTCACGTGCAAACCTAAGAATTTAGGGATGAGTTTCCATTAGGGCTCTCTCATTCATCCACAGTAGCTCTAGTGGAAAGCAAGTTGTATTTGTGTGATGTTCGCTATGTGGGAAAACATCCCAAAGCCAAATTACCAATAGGGAGAAATCAGTAAAAATTTACTCACTCTGTGTAAGCTGTCTATTCATTTGAATGAAGAACATTGCACTTGATCTCAATCCAAACCAATGCTGGTCTATTGCATTTTGTGCTTGTGATGTGACCCCCTCTACATTGGCGAGACAAGGTGTAGACCAGGTGACCATTTTGCAGAGTACTTGTGCCCGCAGTGGCCACCTTGAGTTTCCAGTTGCATGTCACTCCAATCCCCCTTCCCATTCCCACACTGAACTGTCTGTCCTCAGTTTTCTCCACTGCCATAGTGAGGCTAAATGCAAATTACAAGAACGGCACCTCATATTCCACCAAGGTAGTCTACAGCCCAATAGTATGAACTTTTAATTTTCCAATTTCAGGTAAACCCTCCTCCTCTCCCACCTGGTTCCATCTGCCCATCATTCCCCACTTCAGCTGGTTGCACCTATCATCTACCAGCCTCTGTCTCACCCCTCCCTCCTACTTCTATACACCAGCTATCTCCCTCTATACTCTCAGTCTTAATGCAGTGTTTTGACCCAAAATATCCACCATCCCCTTGCCTCTATTGTTGCTGCTTGACCCACTGAGTTCTTTCAGCAATTTATTTTTTACCCATTTATGTAATCTACTTTTATTTTGCAATTTAAAGATTCCATCCCATAGTTGCATTGCCAGCAATCATAACCTGGGAAGTGGCTTCTCCTTCCATTCCTGCATCTTCAGTTCCGGAATCTCCTTGTCATTCTGTTTGTCATTCACATACATTGCTTTGTGATAGGTACTGTAGAAATGAAGTGGGGTCAATGTGTGTTGACATCCACACATACACATACACACATGTCTTGTCTGCCTCTGCTTGTGCGATACCAATCTTCAGGAGGTTGCAATTTCCTTCAGTCGGCATTTTTGGCCCCAACTGCATATTTACAACATTGGAGGGCGTGACTAACGTAAACATGAGGTGTAGTTTAAGATAAGACAAGATAAGACCTCCATTCAAAAGAGGAGGTGCAAAAAAAGTTGGAAGTCCTAGTGCAGGATTCCCTAAAGGTTAACTTGCAGGTTGAGTCAGTAGTAAGGAAGGCAAATGTTAGCATTCATTTCGAGAGGACTGGAATATAAAAGCAAGGATGTAATGAGATGAGATGAGACGAGATATCTTTTATTAGTCACATGAACATCGAAACACACAGTGAAATGCATCTTTGTGCAAAGTGTTCTGGGGGCAGCCCGCAAGTGTCGCCATGCTTCCGGCGCCAACATAGCATGTCCACAACTTCCTAACCCATACATCTTTGGAATGTGGGAGGAAACCTGAGCAGCAGGAGGAAATCCACGCAGACACGGCGAGAACATACAAACTCCTTACAGACCGTGGCCGGAATTGAACCTGGGTCACTGGCGCTGTAATAGCGTTACGCTAACCACTACAGAAAGCAGTCTGTTAATGAATATATATTTCAGTTAAATCTGCAAAATAGGAAACAAAAATTCCACTCCTCCCGCACTAATGGGCTGACCTAATTTTCTGGCTGAGCTGTTTTTAAAAAGGCACATTGTGGCCTTCTGGACAAAGTACCATTGAGTTCAGAATTTTCTGATAATTGGTTCTGCTGCTCCAATTTACATATCATCTAGGCCAATGTTTTGGTTCTTTGCTTATCTTATTACCACCCTTATTTTGTCTTGTATGCTCGCTCTATATATTAACGGTGATGTGAGGGGCAAGTTTTTTACAGAGAGTGGTAGGTTCCTGGAATGGGTTACCAAGGCTGGCAGTGGAATCAGGCAGTTTGATAGAGTTTGAGAGGCTTTTAGATAGACACATGAATATGAAGGGAATAGAGGGATATGGATGATACACTGGAGGAGGACATTTAGTATACATTGGCATCAAGATCGGCACATCATCATGGGCCGAATGGCCTACCCAGTGCTGTACTGTTATATGTTCTATCATTTGATCTCTCCTTCATTCAATTTTATCACAAGCCTCCCTTTTTATTCCTTCTTTCCCTCCCAGCCTTCTCTGCATCTTGTCACTTATGTAGATCCAACCATTCCTGGTTCTGTTGAAAAGTCACTGACTTGACATGTGAACTGTTTCTTTCTCCACAGCTGTTCACAGACTTGCTGAATATTTTCAGCATTTTCTGTTTTTATATTAGTCTCTTTAGAGACCATTTCTTTCTGTTTTAAGTTAGAATCTCTCACTGCTTTTTATCGGCTACAGTACTGTGAATCATGACATAATAGGATGATGCAGCACAGAAGGAAGTTCTTCAGCCCATTGTGACCGTGCCAGCTATTTTCATCCTTGCCCCATACCAATGCAGATGTTTCCACTTCAAGCAATTACCCAACCCATTTTGACAGTCAATGAATCTACATGCATTGTCCTCACCACTCAGAGTTTTTGTCTAACTTTTATTTTTTAATGATCAGGAGCTCACTAAAAAAGCTATAGCTTACCTTGTACCATACTATTACCTGACCATTCAGTTATTCTGAAGTGACATAATTTTTTGTGCGAAGACATCATTAGCGTAGAACAGTCACACATCAGCCTTGTTCTAATCTAGACTTTAGGCCCCAGTGTGAAGATGTCACAGTAGCTTACTGAATTTAATGTAACCACTGAATTATCGTTCCAATATATTCAATTCATTAAGGACTACTGTTACAGTAAGAAGAGAGTTCTTATTACTCCATTCTTAGGCAGTTATGTTGCAGCTAGCTATAATTGTCTACAGGTAGACACATTGTTGGCAAGTACTCTTGCCAGAACTGCAAGACCTTAGAATGCGGTGATCAGAGATTTGATTGATTTCCCATGGGAACACACAAAACAATCATAGCAACTTCTTGGTGTACAAGTACTAAATTATATTCTCCACCATCAATTAGTCTATGCAATAATAGTTGTCCAAATGTTTAGCCTGAAGGGTATGTTCATCTTGCCAGGAGATTATTTTTGTGTGGCTTAGTTTGAAAGTAGGTAATTTCTGACAGTGATGTGATTTTTGAACTGAAAATAAAGAAGTAACGATGTCTCATTGATCTTTAAACTGGTAATGAGTATCAAGTGTACAGAAGAGTCAGGTGTGCCTTACAAAAATTGACTAATGATCAGGGTTGTTATCATTGGTTATCATTTTATAGCTATTATAAAAATGGTAGCTATATAAAAAAATTGTAATACAGTATTAACTTGGTGAACCTATTAAAATGAAAATTAAATTGAAACCGGTAGAACTACAAGAAAGGAACGTAGCTCTGTTATCTATAGTGATGTGCGCCAGTCTGGAAAAGAAACAATAGATCAGTGCCTTGTGATATATTGCTATCCTTTGGGTTTTTCTGAACTTAAACGTTTATTTTCTTTGTTTGCTCTGTGACAGAAATCAGAGAATTGATCTTCTTGTTAATTGCTTCAAAATGAATATAAAATTAAAATTAAAGTTTGGTAATCTCTCTTAGTTCATGTGTATATTAGAATGCCAGAAATATTTAGTATTGCACTGGATCAGATTTGGCATCTAACAATATGAATTGTTCAAATTTCCATTCTCCTAAAACGAGAACTGAAGCAGGCATAATACAAAATGTCACTCACAGTTTGATCAGGGAAACTTTAAAACTTTGCTAAAAGAGGGCGATTATGCTTGTAGGTACAAGGCATGACTAACCAACAGGATCAATATAAAACTCAAGCAGAATAATTAGACAAATGGTTATTCTTATCATATTTACACTTTCATAGTTGTAAGTTGAGAAATTACGGAATCATAGAGATAAATACCACAAAGAGTCAATTGTTGCAACACAACAATATTCTGCAAGAAATATCCAAAAAATAATGGTCTCTCCACACATAGCAATATACCTATATCTGTCCACTATCCAGTATTTATAAAAATCTGATATTTATCCAACTATCCGCAGCCACACAGCATTCCTGCTCCTTCAAACGAAACATGAAAGGAAAGTTTTCCTAACAACTTCTTTCAATTTCTTATAATGAAACATTACTTGTTGTTCCATCCAAAAAAAACTTTTTTATTAACTCTATTAAAACCAGATTGAATTCTTCCCCTAGCCTTCTACATTTCAAGGGAACACTTGAAATGTAGAAAGTCCATACACTTTCAAAACAATAGTTTCCCTCTCAATCATTATTCTCATGGTCTAGGATGATAAAAATGACTCAATTCCTGTAAATTGTACTGCTCCTTTTCCTGTTTTTATTTCCATTGTTTTTCACTGTTCATCCTGCTGCTTGATTCTCAATCTTTATAAAATATTTTTCATGTTTTTAGTTGAAATCAGCTGAAAGTGTTTTTATTGTCCAAAGCAACTCTGTGCTATTTCACAACTTCTCACTGGTATCAAGCTCCATCTGGGCAAAAGGCCTTTATAAGTAAGCTCACCAATGTTGTCTGCCTTCATCACCACCTTCAGTGCACCAGCTAAGCCCTGAGGAAAGTAATCCAAGTGAGACTTTCTGAAGATCAAGACCTCAGACCTGACACAGAGCTTGTGGTCTACCAGGCACCAATGATCCTGTCCTCCCATATGTTTCTTAGACGTGGACTATCTGCAACTGGCATGTCAAAGTAACGGAGAGATACCAACAGCGCTGTTTGTGTAAATCCCTCCAAATCCACGGGCAGGAAAAGTGAACCAGTGTCAGTATCATCTCAAGGTCAACATCCTTTGAAATGAAGCTATAATTATGTTCAATCTCATCGATATCAAACTCCTGAAACAGACACTCTATCCTGAGCTCTGTCATGGCAAGAGAATAATAGCTGGACAGAAAGAGAAAATGCCCTTAAGATATCCTTGAAAAAGTGTACTGTCTCCACTGACTCATGACCTGTCTAATGATCATTCAAAATGGAGACGGAGCATTCAGGATGGCAGTGAGAATCTCAAACCCTTTGGCAAGAGCATATTGAAGCTCAACATAAATGGTGGAAGAAGCACACCAGTTCCTATACTACTCACCCACCCATCCTGTTAATTTGTGGCAGTGCCTGCAGATCCCACATAGACCTCATCAGTCATCTCAGAACACCAGAAATGGATTGGAAGTGAGTTATTCATAATCCTGAAGAGCTGCCTTAGAAGATGGAGGATAAATGATCTAACCCTGCTTCAGTGCTAGCACCAGAGAAGTTACTCCTTCAGCATGCAACGGAAGGTTCTATGACCTCTTTCGGCTTTCTCCTTCCAAATTATAAATAAAGCAAAAAATATATGCTTATATGTGCAGGCAGCAGAAACATAAAGCTGCAGTTCTGAAGATTAAATCAATGATAAATTAATCTTAAATATATTTCATCACAAAAGAACCACAGAGAAATAATAATCATTTCATCCTTCTAATTCTTTGTAATTATTTCAGGTTTTGATAGTACTACTCATTGTTTGCTCAAGAGTAAAGCTAAATTAATATTTAAGCATGAGACACATAATTAACATTAATTTTTAAATATTGTTCCATATATTGTTGACTAAGATGACAGCTGGTGGCCTTTCGTTGTTTTGTAATGGATTCAAAAATAGGAGAATAACAAAATAATTTTAAAAAGTAAACTCATTTGAGCTGTAACATTCAAACTAATTACCAAAATAATATGTTTGATTCTGTTCAGATACTGATTGCAGAACCCAACAATTCCTTGGAAATGTGACCACACCAGTCATGCTCAGTGTTCAAATCCATGGTTATTCCAACTAAGATTTGTAGGGGCATGCACACAGAAGGTGGATATTTGGAAGACCAACACAGCATCTCTGACACTCCTTCCTGCCAAAGACACCAGGAATGGAACAGAAGCTAGAGGGAAGAAACCAGGTCCATGCAAAATGAGAAAGAGTAAGTTTTCAGTAAACTTCTGCATGAGAGGGAATCTCTTTCAAATTTCTTTCAAGTTTCTTTCAAATTATTTGAGGAAACTCTTGAAGTAAAGTACAATCATGTTCATTTCTCTTACTTATGCAGTTTCTGTTGTTTTGCTCCATACTTCCATTTGGTAACAATCTAACCTAATGCTCCTTCTGTCTTTTCCCTACAATAAGAAGTTGCGGGCATGGCCGTCTATCTCTTTAGGACTGTCAAGATTCTATGCCTTCTTGAGCTCCCAGCAACTGGTATATGAAAATGTTCTTTTCTTCCTTTAACAATACAGTGTACTTTGCTGTAATTGGCCAGATGAGTCACCTCTATATAGTATTTCTCACCATAATGTCAATCGTGTCAATGAGGACATCAGTGATCACAGGCAATGAGCACTTATCGACTCCCAACCTCAGGCCTAAAGTTTCTTTTGAATATGTATTAATGCTGGCCTTCCTTGCCAGTTTGTTTGTCTTTTACAATCATGCACATTAGGTTAATAATCAGAATAAGTGGTCATCCATTTAAGAAGGAGGTGAAGAAAAATTTCTTCCCACAGAGATTCACAAATCTTTGCAATTCTCCACCCAGAGAGCTGTGGGGGCTGAATCCTTGATTATACAGATGGAAAGATTTTTGAGCTTAGTTTATGGGAGACTGTAGGAAAGTGGAGCTGAAGCCAAGATCAGATTAGGTATGATCTCATTCAGTGGCTTCAGATTCCCATTTATTGGTGGGGAAACTACAGTACCTTTAAGCACAGACTTGAATAAGTTCCTCATCTACCTGATAATGTCTTCCTATGATGGAGAGCAGCATGCAAGTCTGGTGTCAGACATATAACTGACATGGCCTATCTATCAAGGTTGACTTAGAGTCTCAATAGTGCAAATTTTGAGACTTGGGAGATGACATTAACAGTAGTTTGGTTATACTGATAGTGGATTTGATGTACCATGTGGCATTAGCATTAATAGCATCTCTCCAATATGTTGAGGTGCCTGAATTCCAAGCCTTAGAAGCATATAGGAAAGCAGAGATCACTGCTGTTCAGTTGAACATGGGTTTTGTGTTGGGGTTTAGGTCTTGACCTTGACTTTCTGCCCCTCATATAAGATTCTAAGGGGGCTTGACAGGGGTATCTGTTGAGATGTTTTCAGTAGTGGAAGAGTCATGCACAAGGGGACGTAGTTACAAGATGAGGAGCCAATCATTAGATATTATATTAAAGGTGGAGATAGGTAAATATTTGAAAGATCGAGGAATTGAGGATTATGGGGAACTGACACAGCCATGATCAGCCTGAATAGTGGGGCAGGCTTAGGGGCCTGGTGGCTGACTCCTGTTCCTATTTTCTGTGTTCTTATATTCTTATTTTTAACAATTGTACTTTGCCAGAGTTTTTCAAATGAAGGGGTAAATAAAGATGTGTGTTTCAGTTGCCATAGAAGCAGTTATAGAGACTAAACTACAATATATCTGCTGGGTACAGAATTGAAAGCGACTGTTCAAATGTCAAAAGTCATCCTCTGTGCTCATGCCTGATTGCACAAGAACACTATTCAATATTGTTTTGTATTTATTTGATATTCATGTGAAGGACTGTACAATTAATGTATTAGCATTAAAGCTACTATGTAGTGAAAGAAATTATAACACAGAATGATATGCAATCTCACAGCTACAGAGCAACACAAATGGATATACTGTATTTGTTTTCTAAGGAAATACAAAATAGCAGATACAAATCCACAGATTCAGTATTCATCATCTCGAAGTTCATTCACTTGAAGCAACACAAAAGCTTTCTTCAAATGGCCAATCTTTATTGGGTGTTGATTTATATAATCAATAATTTATCAGCTTGCTCTATTTCTTTCTGTTGCCAGCCAGATGCTTCTGCCTTCACTCTGCCAGCAAACGTCAGCTGGAAACTAGATTGGCCCTTTGATTCAGAACTAAGACATAAATATTTTAAAAATTGTGGCCGTGGGAAGTAAGGGGTCTCCACCAGTTTTCTGTTTCTGTGTCAGAGACCTGCTCCAATGTATTTCTCTGTCAGTTTTATCTGAAGGGGAGACAGATGCAGCACCTGTTCTGTGATTGTTATCTTCTAACAAAAAAATGACAGGCTCAGGACTTTTCACAGAAAATTGCCTCCAGTGAGTCTTCCCGAGAGTGGACTTGCAGCAGAGTGATCCTCTAACTCTTGTTGATATGGCAACTAGTAGAAGGAGCCATTAGCATTAGTGAGACTGGAAGAAAACAGGCCTAGTTTAAAACCCACTTGTGCTGCTACTTCAAAACTTTCCTTTAAAAATATTCTGAATCTATTCTTTGTAACATCTAGATCATTTCCACCTCATCACTTCCAACTCAAGCAATGTTGACCTGTTTTTTTATCTTTGTCCATGGCATGACAGACTGAGTGTGCGATTGGATTCAGTAGAGCTTGTTGGAGACCTAAGGGCATCCAATGTAGCCACATATATCTGCCAAGAATCACACAAATAAAAATCAATAGAACTGCAGATACTGGGAATAGGAAATAAAAACAGAAAATGCTGGAAAAACACTGCATGTGACACAACATTGGCTCAAAAAAACCATGGCCTAATTAGGGACAGTCAGCATGGCTTTGTGCAGGGCAAGTCATGTCTTACTAATTTACTGAGATTTTCGAGGAGGTGATGAATGTGATTGATGAAGGTAGAGCTGTGGATGTTGTCTACATGGATTTTAGTAAGGCTTTTGACAAGGTCCTTCACTGTAAGCTCATCCAGAAGATTAAGATGCATGGGATCCATGGTGACATGGCTGTTTGGAATCAGAATTGGCTTGCCCATAGAAGACAGAGAGTAGTGGTCCATGGGACTTATTCTGGCTGGAGTTCTGTGACTTGTGGTGTTCCACAGGGATCTATATTGGAACGTCTGCTATTTGTGACATATATATAAGTGATATGGATAAAAACATGGATGGGTGGGTTAGTAAGTTCACAGAAGATACAAAGATTAGTGGCTTTGTGGACGGTATAGAAGATTGCCAAAAGATATAGTGGGATGTAGATCAGTTGCAGATATGGGCAGAGAAATGGCAGATGGTGTTTAATCCAGCCAAGAGTTGCACTTTGGGAGATCAAGTGTAAAGGTACACTGTACACTGTCAAATGTACAGTGTTAATGGCAGGACCTTTAACAGTGCTGATGTACAGAAGGATCTTGGGGTCCAAGTCCATAGCTCCCTGAAAGTGGCTGCTCAAGTTGATAGGGTAGCAAAGGAGGCATATGGCATACATGCCTTTATTAGTCATGGTATTGAGTTCAAGTCAGGAAGTTACGTTGCAGATTTATAAAACTCTAGTTAGGCCGCATCTGGAGTATTGCATTCAATTCTGGTTGCCCCATTATAGGAAGGATGTGGAAGCTTTGGAGAGGGTGCAGAAGACGTTTACCAGGATTAGAGGGTATGTGCTATAAGGAGAGGTTGGACAAGCTTGTGCTGTTTTCTCTGGAGTGGCGGAGGCTGAAGGGATACCTGATAGAAGTTTATTAAACATAAGAGATATAGATAGAGTAGAAAGCCGGCATATTTTCCCCAGGGTCGAAATGCCTAATACTAGAGGGTATGCATTTAAGGTGAGAGAGAGTAAATGTCTGGGGCAAGTTTTTTTATACAGAGAGTGGTGGGTGCCTGGAATGTGCTGCCAGGGGTGGTTGTGGAGGCAAATACGATCGAGGCACTTAAAAGGCTCTGGGATAGGTGCATGAGTGTGCAGAGAATGGAGGGATATGGACATTGCGCTAGCAGAAGGGATTAGTATGAGAAGAGAAATGGAGTTAAGTTTTCAGGTCGAAAATCCTTTGTCAGTTCTGGGAAGGAGAGAAAAGAAGCTCATTAAGCAGCAGGGAGGGTGGAGGAGAGGAGATGTCTCTGAAAGGGTAAAATTGGTTTGACATTGGAGATCGGCTGTAAACAAAGTCATGTGGAATGACTTGCCAGAGACAAGTGGTAGAGACGGGTACAATTACAACATTTAAAAGGCAGTTGGACAGGTTCATGGATAGGAAAGGTTTAGAGTGATATGGGTGAGTTGTCTTACAAGGAAAGGTTGGACGGGTTGAGCTTGTATCTGCTGGAGTTTACAAGAGTGAGAGAGGACTGAAAAAATAAGATCCTAACATGTTCTGACAGGATGAATATGGAGAGGATGTTTCCTCTTGTTGGAGAATCTGGAACAAGAGGTTAGAGTTTATAATGGTCGAGGTAGAGTTTATAATAAAGGATCAGCCATTACCTATGGAGAATAGATTTACTTTTCTCTCAAAGGGTCATGTGTCTCTTCCTCAAAGGGCTGTGGAAGCAGAGTCTTCAAATATTTTCAACACAGGGAGTGAAATGTTAGTGTGCATGAACAGGAATGTGGAATGTGGAATTGAGATTACAAACAGATCAGCCATGATCTTTTAATTTGGCAGTGCATGCATAAGGTGCTGAGTGATCTACTTCTGTTCCTAATACATATGTTTGCATGTTCGTATAGTTTTTTTAAGAATTACAATATTTCACAGGTGTGGCAAGTGCTGAAAGACTTCTAGGTTTTCAGTTGCTTCCAGACAAGAGTTTAGCAGTTGATGCAGTTCGCCTGGAAAAATAGCAGAACTGGGGGAATGAGCAGAGGATCCACCATCTATTAGTAGAAGGAGAAAGATGAGTAGGAAATACAACCACAGCAGAAGACCATATTTTCCCAGATTGTTGATGGAACAAGGTATGAGAATCAATTAAGAACATCCATCAATAAGAACATCCTCGCTGAAGTCTGCCCTCTGCGGCCACAACTTCCACTAAGAGCAGAGTCACAAAAGCTCCACACATTGCTTCTTGGCCTTTTGGCTAAGATCAAGTGTAGTATCTGTTCTTATCAGTTTAATATCTGATACATCCCTTATCTAGGGACCATATATTAAATTGATTTTTGGAACAGGGAGATGGAATAGGGGCTTGCTCCATCCACTCCGCGCATCAACCCAGTATTGCAGTGCCTCCGGGAATGGTGCACATTTCTTAAAAAAGAGAAAAAGAAAAAAAAGAAAAGAAAAGCTCCACTGACAACATGGTCACAATAATGAGATTAGGAGCTGCCAGATCCTTCCAGGCTGGTCCTGTGCATATATGTGCCATTTTTTAGATATTTTTAGATATTTAGATTTTTAGATTTTTTTAATAGTCACATGTTCATCAAAACACACAGTGAAATACATCTTTTGCATAGAGTGCTCTGGGGGCAGCCCGCAAGTGTCGCCACACTTCCAGCGCCAACATAGCATGCCCACAGCTCCTAACCCGTACGTCTTTGGAATGTGGGAGGAAACCGGAGCACCCAGAGGAAACCCACGCGGACACGGGGAGAACGTACAAACTCCTTACAGACAGTGGCCGGAATTGAACCCGGGTCACTGGCGCTATAATAGTGTTACGCTAACCGCTACACCACCATGTAGTTTGCTGTGGAGTTTCAGTAGGGCAATGGAAACTTTTGTTCAATCACATCCGCTTTGGCTTAACCACATTTCACAATGTCCGCACCAGTTTTGGGGAATTACTCAGCTTCATGGTTAAGTAGAATGCAACTGGAAGGTGAAATAAGTGGTAATGTTTTATTTGTATATATCACAGTACAACTGCTATTATATCAGTAGGTTGCTTTGTACCATTTTGATGAAAGAAGTTTTGTTTGTTTCTTATCCATGTAACCAATTTCCCTCAGTTAGTAATGCACAAAGTAAAATGAGTTCATAAACATATGCAGCAGTGCCTGTAAATCCTTGTAAGAATGAATTAGATGGCAGCTTAGAAATGGGGTCTGTTAAAGGAAATGAACACCTCATGTCCCAATCAACATGGAATGGACTTGAAGGCCTGTTTCTGCAGTTCAGATTATAGTAATGTGATGCTTTAGGAAACTTAATAGAATTTAAACATTGAAAAATCATCAGACTAATATTATTTCCAACTACATGTCCAATTATATATGACCTTTAGACTCTATAACACATTTTCAAGGAATGGTGACTTTCACTGAGGCTGTGCACATTGAAATGTTAGGGATCTGTCTACCAAAGCATAATGTGGAAATTATATGAGAGGAATTACACTCAGTCACTGGCAATACTTAAGAACAATCTGTTAAAAGAAAATACCACTCCTATTGCACAACAACACAATCCACAGGACAAATCACACTAAAAGAAACAATGTTTCATTGTCATTTCAGAACAAAAAGATAGTTGTAGCAATTTAAAAGCAAAAAAAAATCTGCAAATGCTGAAAATCTGAAATACTCAGATTGGGAATACTCAGCAGATTGAGCAGCATCTGATGGAAAGAGATGAAGAGAGTTCATTAGAACAAAACATAACTGCAGCAATCTAGCTGTAACAGATCAAGTTCTTCACACTTTGGCCACTGGTAAAATGGCTTGAGTTATTTTGGGGTTTCTGTACTTTCACCAGTTCATCATCTCCAATTACTTCCATAAGTGAACCTCACATTCCCCATCACACGTGGAATCTAAATAAATAATGGAATTATTCAGGAATGCCTCAAATAAATTTTCTGCTTTCACTAGCCACTGAAGTGCATCATGTGGTGCCTTCCATTTTATGTGAATAAACAGGCACCTAAAAATGTTGGCTGTGGATAATTTTGAAGGACACTGTGGAGTAGCTGCAAAATGTGGCAACTCAGGCAGAAATACAATATTAACATAAATAATACTGTGATACTTTTCGCTCAAGCACCAAGTAGATGAAGATGTACATGTATTAAAAAAAGCCTAACGATCACAGATAAATGTTTGGATTTTTGAGATATTTTAATAAATTATTTATTATGAGAATTATGAAAAGTTGAGCCAAAAGGTTGTTGGAGAGATAGTTCTTTAAATGTTACTCACAGGCTATCTTTATTTCCACAGAGCATCCTAATGATATCTTCATTTGGCTCCTTCACTCCAAATATTATTTCCACACTCAATAAAGGCAAACCTGGTCCTACCACAATGGTGCATGAGAAATGCCAACCTAGAAATCCCCGTCATTGTCCCTTGCCCACCAACATCAGGTAATCAGTTTATCCCAAGAAACGCAAAAGCTGTGTTAATTTGTGATCCCACTTCACCATTAATGTTTGCGTCTTCTGAGGCATAAGTCCCTCGATACTACTGGTTCACAGCTCTGTGATGTACGTCACTGTGACTTTCAATGAACTTTCATTGATAACCTTAATTTCTGACATCTCTATAAATACAGAATGAGTAAACATGAAGAAATTATTGCACAAAATAAGTAATGGAAAATAAGTGAAAAGCCTCCAGCAAAAGGCACACTGAAGTTTTCCGTAGCATTGTTGCTGACACTCTGGCTGGGATCAGCCAAATTGAATGCAAGACTGGAATTGAACAATAACCTCTCAAAGTGTATATGGCTCAGTACTGCATTGATCAGTGCATCTAACATGTGGACCTTGAAATCAGAGCCAGCATGGAGATACTTTCCTGTCATAAAACAAGGATGATCCCACTATGTCCAAAACAAAAACTTAGGTTAAAGAGCTAAAAGTCCATATGGCAAACCAGTCAAGGCTATAGTTTTCCTGTAGAAATCTGATGCTATAATTTATAATGCTTTTTATTTGTATTGCATTATGGTCTAATATTGAAACAACAACATTGTTCTGAAATCCTAAAGATTGGCTAGACATGCTCTTGGACTGGTTTCCTGACAAAGGGTCAGAATCATGCAATTTGCAATGACTTTATTTACCGAATGGAAGCTGATGGGCTAGAGTACCTGCTGCTCCAGCAATGAGTGTAAAGTATGTTAAAAGAGCCTTTATATCAAGGGTCTTAAGGATTTTCATGGTATAAAGTCTTAAATCATAAACTAAACCAAATGACTTTTTTTTACAGTTGTATTCTCTCCAATCACTTTGAACTGTTTGATCTAATTTATGTTTTATATTTTAAATGACAATATTACCTAATTACGCCTAAATACACTCACATATACACACAGAATTAAGTGTTTTAAATTAAATCAAAATAATATTTTTAAAAAGAAATATCTCCGAACTACATCCCTCTGAATCCCAATGAATTTAATGGGGATGCGGATCCTGCAGCAGTGTAAATACTGTGGAACCTCAGCAAGGTAGAGCTGACAACTAGTCTGCAAGAGACAGCTTACCAGCAGAGTTATACTCGGCTCTGTGGGACTGGATGGGCTCGGACCTGCTGGAAGAGTATAACACTATGCTTCTGGCTGGCAAAATATCAGTCTTCATGAGGAAGGGCATCATTACCCTCATCAACAAGCAGAAGGGGGAGAGAGAGGACATCAGGAATTGAAGACCCATTTCAACGTCGAATGTGGACTATAACATCCTGTCCAAGGCCATCGCCAACTGGGTCAAGGCTGCTCTGGGACAGGTGATCCACCCAGAAAAAATCTGTGCTGTACCTGGCAGGTAAATCTTTGACAGCCTTGTGCTACTCAGGAATACCATTGCCTATATTGCAGGACAAAGGGGTGGACTCCTGCCAAGTCAACTTGGACCAGGAAAAGTCCTTCAACAGGATATCACGCACATATATGATGGACGCTCTCTCCAAAATGGGTTTTGGGGAGGGAATCAGAAATTTGATCCAACTGCTCCACACAGATATCCGTAGTGCAGTCCAAATCAATGAGTGGGAGACAGATACTGTAGTTTCCCCATCAAGTTCGGAGTCAGGCAGGATTGCCCACTCTCCCCTATCTTGTTTGTGTGCTGCATAGAACCCTTTGCCAAGTCCATCAGGAAGAACGAGAGCAAAAGAGGGGTGACACTGCCAGGCAGTGGAGGCACCTAAGTCAAAACCTCTTTGTACATGGATGATGTTGCCATCTTCTGCTCGGATCCATGGTCAGCTTGCAGATTGATCAGCATCTATGACCAGTCTGAGTTGGCGTCAGGGGCCAGGGTCAACCACAAGAAGAGCAAGGCCATGCTCTTCAGTAACTGGCCTGACCGATCCAATGTCCCCTTCACCGTCAGGCTTGACTACCTGAAGGTGCTGGGGATCTGGTTTGGAGGGGCTGAGGCATGTAAACAAGAATTGGCTGGGGCAGATTGGGAAGGTTAAACAAAAATTGGGTCTGTTGAAACGGCGTTATCTGTCAATAACTGAGAAGAACTTGGTCATCAGGTGCAATATGCTCCCAGGCTGCTGTGCTTGGTACAGGTGTGGTCTGTTCATCACTTGTCTGCCTTGGACATCACCCAGGATGTCTTCCAGTTTATCTGGGGGTCCAAGGTGGAGCGAGTCTGATGAGTCACTTTGCACGAGTCCCCTGAGAATGGGGGCAAAAGTGTACCCAATGTTGCCCTCATCCTGATAATCACCTTCGTCTGTGGTTGTATCAGTTGGTGTATGGACCCAAAGTACATGGGCACCAAATGTCACTACTTGCTGAAGGTTCTACCTGTCCCTGGTGTTGCTGAAGATAGGCCTGACCCCTCTACCGCACAATGCCCCAGTCAGCTGGACATTGCCGCACTACCTGTTGTTTGTGGAAGAGTTCTTCCAAGTAAACACCTTTGACCACGTCCATCAGACAGTGGTCAGCATGGAACGTCCTGCAGATACTGTGGGACAGGGACACTATGGATACAGTGGGGTGGTTCCCTGAGCAGGCTGTCCAAACCATCTGGCAGAACACCTCGTTGCAGATCTCACTAACAAGCACCAAGACCTCACTTGGCTGGTGGTGAGAGGTGCCCTCCCAGTCATAGCCTTCCTCTACAGATGACGTATCACCCCCAATGCACGCTGCCCTCAGGACATCTGCGGTGGCGGGGAGACAGTCATTCATCTCTTTGCAGACTGTGGATTTGCATAGAGGGTGTGGAGAAGGATGCAAGGGTCCATGTCCCAGTTCACCCCCAGCAGCTGTGTAACGGAAGACTCCCTGATCTGTGGGCTGTTCCCTGGGACATATATCGAGATAGACATCAAGTACCGCTGGAAGGTCATCAATTCGGTGAAAGACGCTCTTTGGTCTGCCCGAAACTTGTTGGTCTTCCAGCACAGCGAGATGTTTGTAAGGGAATGCACAGTCCAGGCTGAAGGGGTACATGCTGAGGGATACACTGAAGCTCAGTGCAGTCAATGCTAAGGTTCTGTAGGGAAGGACTACAGTCTAGGCTCCTTCCGCTACCTCACATGGGGGGTGGTGTTGGGTGGGGAAGCCCCTCGAACAATGAAAGGGGTATCAGCTCAGGGGGCCATGTGAGTGGCAATGGTGCTGTTTGTTTGTGTTTTTTTTCTTTAAAAGTTTATGCTAATGATCATGAATGTAACAACCATGAATATAGAAGTTTTTTGCATTGTTTCTTCCTTTGTAAATATTTTTCATTATGAAAGGTCTATTTTTAAAATTAAAAAAAAACTAAAGGGTTACATTTAGAACCAGCAAAGTCTGAGCTGTGTTCACTGGGCTGGGTTTCGTTTCACCAGTACCTTCTTCCCACCCAGAAGTAAGTAGTAGGGGTTAGGATAGGCAGCAATTTTTTCTCTTACCTGCAATGAGCTTGTACCAGGAGCATCAGTGGTGAATGAGTGGGTGGGTGGGGAGCACAGGTGTCAATTTGTAATTGTTATGAAACTGTGGGCAGCTTTTTGAGCAGATGCAAAAGACTGAAAGAAAGCGAAAATGAGAGCTAATGTTTTTCTCTTTCCACTTGTTTGCTGAAGGTTAGACCTGGTGCATCCATGAAAAGCTGAAGGAAAGGAAGCCTGCAGGAATGAGAGCATTTAAGGGCCTATAAATCTTCATTGCAAGTGGTATTAGGTCCTTCCAGGCTCCCTTGTTTGTCTTTAGACTTTTACTTAGTTAATCTTTCATAAACCTTAATGCTGCTTGTTATTGGTCTTCTCTTTTGCTCCAAGTGGATTGTCCAATGGGGATCCTCTAAACCGTCACATTTTGAGGAATTGGAACTGCAGAGAGATTCCCGATATCACAGTCTGTCCTTTTGCCAGCTCTTCCAACCACAGTTACAAAGAAAAGTACTTTGACAAACATTTCCCTCATGTAGAAGTTTAAAAGGCAATATAACTAAGGATTTCAAGATGAATTAAGTATTTGACAGGGCTGACAGCAAAAGTCGAGAGATGGGGACATATCTTTAAAATTATTGGCTCAACCATTTAGATATGACGTCAGAAAGTATTGCTTTACACAAACAAATGGTGGAAATAACAGTCTTCCCCATAGAGCAGTTAAGGCTCAGTTAACCAAAACTTATAAAACTGAGTCTGTTAATTTTTAGTAAGTCAAAATTATTTTACATTATGGAACCAAAACAGAAAGCGTCAATGTGCAGATTAGTCACAACTTAACTGAATGGTAGTACACACTTATAGCCAATTCTTGTTCCCATATTTTGCTGCAAATGGCTTATTTTTCCTTAAGAAGCTGAGTCTAGGAAATCTGGTAGTCATGATGTCAGAAAAGAGTACTTGACTAATTGTTGTGCTTCAAGGATCTTCTAAGGTTTTCAAATCATATCATGGCTCATAAATTGGTATGTGTTGTATGTTCATCTACTTCCACTGATGTGTTCTTGGCAGGCTCTTGGAATTACCATGGCAGCCTGTATTCAGAAGATTTTATCCTCAAGCAGAGTAAATGAGCACCTCATTCTCAGTTGATACTGCTGTCCACTCCTGAATGGGTAGAGCTTATTGCAAGAGATGTTAATCTGAGCTGGGATGAGTAGAACATCCCAGGAGTCCTGATGAAGGGTCGCGAACCGAAACGTCAATTGTCCATTTCCCTCCATAGATGTTGTCTGACCCATTGAGTTCCTCCAACATTTTGTGTGTTGCTCCAGATTTCCAACATCTGCAATCTCTCTTGTGTCTCCATGAGTAGAACATGCTTTATTGGGAAGATATTCAGGATGAGTTGACTACAATATCAATTGGTTTAGAGAACTTGGAGAAAAACAAAAAAAAGCAAAAGTGATGATACTTACTAGTATGAGAGCCAATGTTAATGAGTTGCTAAGAGATCTGACAGAGGTGGGCTGAAATCAAAGTGTATCAGGTTAAATAGAAAAAGAGCAATAGGAGGCTTTCTGCAAGGAGCTAATTCAGATATAGAGGGTGGAGGAATAGTTCAGGCAGAGGACCCAAATGAAAGGCATTCAAAACCGGAGTTCCCTGGATAAATACATTAAAGTGAAACAAAAAAGGAGTCTGAACTTTAGTTGAGGCCTGTAACATGTTTATATTACAAACGATGCCAGCACAAAGGTTACATAAGAAAAGTGAGGGAAAAAAGAGTAAAAGGATTATTTGGGAGAAAAAATACCAGATAACATAAAAAAGAACTCTAAAAAAGCTTTCAAAATGCAGGATAGTCTAAAGAAGAATGGGACAGATTCGGAACCAGGTGAGGCAGAGGTAGAAGGAATTGTTGGAGTACTTTGAAGAAAGAAGTGGATGACATGGCAAAGGTAGAAATAATTAAGTAGGCACTCATGTCTAACGAAGAAAACTCACCTGGCATATTTTGCTCAGGGTATTAAGGGCAGATAAAGCAGAGACTATCTGCCTATCAGTTCTCCATTTAAAAGGAAGATATGAACACGGAGACTTGGGGTCCTCTATCACTAGTCTTCAAAGGTAGCAAGTTGATGAATCTGTTAAAAATTATAAGGAATCCTTGGCTTTATCAATGGAGTACAAACAGAATGGAAATATAGTAAATCTTTTTGTATCTCTTCTGAGGCATTGGGTTGTTTATTCTGGGTATTAACATGCTAAGAAGGATATCAAAGGCTTGAAGAGGGCCCAGAATGATATCATATTTGAGGAACCAGGTAGCACAGTCACAATTAGCTGAATGGCCTCTTTCGGTGCGGTAAAATTTTTGAATTTACCTTATAGATCATTTTAGTTGACATTACTATACAAAGTAAGGATAAACAGGAGAGTGGTAATGAAATATTTATAGTAAGTTATAAAATGAAAACCTGCAAAGAGTAATGAAGCTTACTTCAACCTTATCCATCCCTTGTAGCGCCTGACTTTTATTGCAGTGGTTAGTGGATGAACAGCATGACCCTTTTTAATGCTAATTTATCACTGCAAAGTTATAAATTCAAAACTCTGATGATCCTTTAATGCCTAGATCAATACAAGAGTAGTATCTGTGTTTTATCTAGTCAATATTTAATGTGATGCACACCCAACCTGACGGGAATATAACCCCGAAGCTCTTTAATGTTTAAAGGAGTTATTAAGTCTTGAGACTGTTCTTGTAGAAGTCTCTAAATGTGAACAACACTGCAGTGAGCAAAACGTTCCAAAATCCAATTGTCTCTTTTAGGCAAACACTATTAAAAGCATATGTAGGCACTTTCATTAATGAGACCATCACATAAATGCTTGGAAACAAAAACAATGATGCAGTTTGAAAACAGGGTTGCAAGATTTGCATTAAATAAATAAAAAGGCAATAAGCCAACCTTTTGAACTACTAAAACTAAATCTGGTGAACCTATTTAAGTAATCTCATTAAGAGGATGTGCATGGATTAGCAATATGGAGTGTTCTTCTGCATTCAGCAGCATTAGAAAAGCAATACAATTATTAAGACAACTCTTTTTTATTCCTTATATGGATCAAGACAGAAGGAGCAAACAGGACTATTTATATGTTGAGCATATTATCAATATGAAAATTTGAATAGAGACTACAATGTGTGAAAATGACAAATGGGGAGTGACAATGCATGTGAACATTTCATTCAGAGTATTTACAAATGCAGAGTTAATAAAAGAGAAATATGATGCAGCTATAAATGGCATACCCTCATGTTATACATTTAATCTTCTAATCTCCAGCAGATACAAGCTTAGTCTGTCTGTCATAAGACAACATGCCATTCCAGGTATTAGTTTAGTAAACTTTCTCTGAACTGCTTTCAACATATTATTGTACTTCCTTAACTAAGGAAACCAATACGAATACAGTACTCCAGATGTGCTCTCACCAATGCTGTATGTAATAGAAACATAATCTCCCTACAATCGTATTCTAGTTTTGGGCTCCATACCTAAGGAAGTTTACAATTCGCCTTGGAGGAATAAGTTGTAAATTCACTAGATTGATCAGGAGGATGTGTATTAATATAACAGATATTGTATAACATTATCTTATATTGACTGAAGTTCATAAAATGAGAGATCTTCTCTCAGAAATATATAATTCTGACAGAGATTGAAAGAGTAGATGATGAGTGGCTATTTCCTCTGACTAGGGAATCCATAAACACTGGATAAAGAGTATATTGGAAATATTCAGCAGGTCAGGAAATATCTGTAGATAGAAAAATGGAATTGTCTTTGACCTGAAAAGTTAATTCTGTTTCTTTTTCCACATATTCTACCTGACCTGTTGAGCAGTTTCAATATTTTTTTGTTTTTATCTCAGCATTTTGAGCATCTGTGAATCTGTGAATCTTTATTATTTTCACCACAGAGTAAAGGGTAGGCTATTTAGGATCAAAATAAAATTTCTGTTGTCTTTCAGAGGGCAGCAAATGTTTGGAATTTTTACTCTGATGAAAAAATTACTCAGTGCATATATTGAAGGATGAAATTTACTTCTTTCAATTGAGTACTGCCTACAGTACAGTATTCACTACATCAGAGAGACTAGAGCATCTCACCTTTCAGTAGGCATAACATATTCTTCTGGACTCAGTAGTGAGTTCAACAAATTATGGTCATGACTACTCCCACTTTTTTCTCTTGGTAATAACCCTGCTATTCCCATTTGTACCTCCAGTGGATTTTTTGTTTCTTTGATAAAACCAGAAAACATCAGAAATACTCAACAGGTCAGGCAGCATCTCTGGAAAAAGACATGGAGTTAATGTTTCAGGTTGGAGACCCTTTGTAAGAGCAGTTCTGACCAAGAGTCTCCACCCTGAAATATTAACTCTGTTTCTCTTTCCACAGATGCTGCCTGACCTGCTGAGTGTTTCTTGTATTTTCTGGTTTTATTTCAGATTTCCAGCATTTGCAGATTTTATTTTTAATGATCATATTTTTGTTTCTTTACATGAACCTTTTCCACCCTCTTTGGCCATCCACCATTATCCCTTTTGTTGTATATTGTCAACCACCACCTTTCATATTGTCACAGACCTTTCTTAAAATCTAACATCTGTATTCTATATCAGGTTTGATTTATAATATTCAGCTTGAAACATTAATGTTGTTTTAATGTCTACACAGAAACCGCCTAGTGAGGTAAATATTTCCAGTGTTTACAGGATAAGCATTATTTTGACTTTTTTCCATTCCTTTAAGAGCCTAGTTTACCTAAATAAGTTTGCTTCTGCCTTCCAGGCTGAAAAATCATATCTTTCCAACTCAGCTTGCTCATTTATTACTCTTCTCTATATTGCCTCTGGTACTTCAATGTTCCAATCGTTTCCTGGCAATCAAAACTTTATGCAAGGTGCAAACTGACTTAAATATAAAAACACAGCTTGATTGCTTGCACTGTTGGCAAGCTTATCTTCTTTAAAATAGAATAGTAGCTATGAATTATACTCATTTTCTTGAATTAACTTAGGGTGGGCTTCCACTGGGATTTTAGCACAAATGAATGATCCTAATGCTTATGCCCCTTTCAAATCTCGTTGTATACCTCAGAGAGAAGAAATTCCTCCTCATGTCCCTTAGAAATTTGTGACTTTTTATTCTAAAACTAGTCCTAGATTCCCCTTTGAAGAAAATTATCCTGTCAGCATCTGCACTGTCAAGTCTTCTCAGTGTCTTATATGTTTCTATAAGATCACATCTCATGCTTCTAAATTTCCAACGTTTAAAGACCCTACTTTCTTAACCTTTCCTTATAATTCAACCCCTTCATATCAAATTGTCTCCGACTATTGTGATGTATTTCATGCCTTGAAGAAAGTTAAAAAAAAAATTTGTTAAGCCATTTCCTTGTTTCCCATTATTCATTCACAATCCCATCCTCCAAGGGAGCAACATTTATCTTATTAACTCTTTTCCTTTTTATAATCTTACAGTGGAAGCAAAAACATTGGAATCATTTTAAAAAGAGTTCAGCTAACCCAATGGGACGACATTAGAATTTCTCTTGATGAAGGTATTAATATCATCCAAATGGTCTTCCTCATTTGTAACTATCATGGAGATGGGGAAGGATCTCAATCGACATTGTGAGAGAATATGTAAGAAGGAATCAAGAAGGGAATGGGATTCTTCTGAGGGTCGGCATAGATTTAATGGGCTGATTATCCTTTCGTGTCATAAGGAAATATGACTGTTGAAGGAAAAGAAAATATCCTCTATAATATAATGAACTTAATCACAGCCTACAATAAATGCAAATGTAACCACATTTTATGTCACCATTTATGTGTGTATGATTCAATTATGGATTAACTGCAGCAGTGAAAAACATTCAATGTAAACTGGTAGTTTTCCTTCTGTCAATGGATTGTTGCGTCACGGTGGTGTAGCGGTTAGCGTAACACTATTACAGAAACAGTGACCCGGTGTTCAATTCCGGCTGCTGTCTGTAAGGAGTTTGTACATTCTCCCTGTGTCTGCGTGGGTTTCCTCCAGGTGCTTCGGTTTCCTCCCACATTCCAAAGATGTACAGGTTAGGAGTTGTGGGCATGCTATGTTGGCACTGGAAGAGTGGTGACACTTACAGGCTGCCCCCAGCACATTCTCAGTAATGCAAAAAGATGCATTTCACTGTGTGTTTCGATGTACATGTGACTAATAAATAAATATCTTATCTTATCAGAAAGAAATGAACACTACATTTTAACCATATATATAAAAACATTAACATCCAAAACCTTGATTATCATACAGCTGCCAAAGTGAATAAAGTAAACAATAACATTATTTGTCTTAATATCTCTAATAAAAATATGAAATAATGGATATTTACTTCCATTTTCACCTTGATTCTTAATTTATGTCATTCTGATAAAATGCCTGGAGAAGAGTTGTGGAGTCCAATGTATTCATGTTATTTAAAGATCAGTTTTTGCAAAAATGTTTACTTGGACAGAACATTAATTAAGATGCAACTAGTGCTTGAAGTATACTTGTAAAATATTAAGTATTGTATCCATCACTGAAGCTGTTTGCCTTCTCTTCAGATAATATCTAGAAATGCAGACAATCAATTGTAACTGCATGATGTACTTTGAAATGTGTTTCTCTGAATATTTTACAATCATTGTAATATGTTGTGCATCTATCAATACCTAATTTCCAACTTTTAGCACTACAGTCTACTATTTATTTATCAGACAAATTTAAACCAGATTTAGTAGATTAGCAACAAACAGAAACAATGGCCATTATCAATCAGGAAGCGTAATGAACTGCAACATTTATTTTTATTATGTACCTATGTAAGATTTTACCTTCCATCAGTTCTGTCTGCCAATTGTAATCACTTTAACTTTTGCTTGGTCAATTTTTGTTTCATATCTTTTACCTTGGGAATTTTGCTTAGGAAGAAAAGGTCTGCTTAGTCCATTAGCTGATCCACTTTTTGGTGATAAATCCCTTGGTGTGCACTCATGACAGGAATTACTTCGCTCTAATGAGCAATAAACGTAGAAAAGTCATATGTCTCCATGGATTACGTTGCCAGAAATTACATTTAGGAGACGGCTAATTATCTAAAATTTATCCAAATTCAATACAAATTTCATTGCATTAATTGTATTTCCATGTTTCACTGCATTAAAGATATTTAAATGCATTTGTCATAGCACTCTAGCATAGATGCAATGCTCGATATTAACAGTGGTTGCCATCTGATGTAAGTGCCTGAGCAATTAAAAAAAGAATACAAATAGTAAATCATATTGACTTCATATAAAATACTTGACATGAGACTGTAATTTTCAAAATTGCCATTTGTATACAAACTGCTTTCCTATACCGCAAATTTTTGAAATTTCCATCTTTAGTTGCATTAATCCTGAAGTAAATCAAAGGAGACACTGAGAACCTAAGTTTGAAATTGTGCACAGTTTAAAACTGAATAACCGTGGGTCTACAAATCCCTCCTTAGCCTTACCCTTCCCTATATCTATTGTTCTTCCAGCTTTTTAAGCCTTTGAGTACCTGCAGAATTCTGGCATCTTGAACATCAATTTAATCAGTAGTGTTGAAGGGTGGAATGAGGAAGGCTGGCCTGAAGTAAACTGGAGGACTCAAGTCCAATACTAACAAAGACATGGAGGATGGTCTTCAGCAGCAAATAATCTGAGGCATGGATGGAATCAGGTGATGCTCAAATGGTGGAATCAGTGCTATTAGTGATCCACAGGTAGCTGTTTTAAAGATTATCTTGCATTCAAATATAACATCAAGATTGGAGAAGTCTGGTTCATTCTTAGCGAGTTACCAGAAAATAGGATGGAGTTGGTGCTGAAATGGCATCCTCCCTCTTACTGATCTGTAATAGGAAGAAATTGCTTTTCAGCCCAGAAAGGATGTCAGATGAGCAGGTCACGAGAAGTCAAGAGGGTTGGTTCCGAGATAGATTTGAAGCTTTTCAGTCAATGTTGCTGAGAAGCAGATTATAAACAAGAAATAAGAATGAACCAAGGACAGATCTTTGAAGGATGACAAAGGTAGTAATGTGAATGCGGGAAGAGAAGACATTGCAGGTAATTCTCTGGCTATAGGAAGGAAAGATGGATTTCGACAGATGTTGTACCATTCCGTTGGCCAAAAGTGAAGCCGCATTGGAGGACTATAAGCATGCTGAAACGTAACAAAGTTTGTAAGCGTAAAAACATAAGAACATAAGAAAATAGGAGGCAGGCCAGTCAGCCCCTCAAGCCTGCCCTACCATTCCATATGATCATGGCAGATCTGTCCAAGGTCCTACTCCTCCTCTGTATCAGTTTCCCATAGCACTCAAGGTAGAAAATTCCAGAGATTCACAACCCTCCACAAGATAAAGTTCCTACACACCTTAGTTTTAAATAACTGTTCTTTAATCTTGTAAAAAGGTTCCCTCATTTGGAATTCTTCCTCTAATGGGTACATTTTGACATCATGCCCCTTCAGGATCTTATATGCTTCAATAGCATCACCCCACATTCTTCTGAACTCTTAGGAATTAGATCTAATTTCTTTAGCCACTCAATGGTTTGAGAAGTATGAGAGAGACTCGGTTACCTTTGCTACATTCACATAAGATCTTATCTGTGTTTTTGCAACTCTGACAAGGACAGAAATCTGACTGCATGGATACAAATGAGGGTTTGCAAAAGAAGCATCCGAATTAGTTTTTTTGTGGAAAGATGAATGATGGCAGGAAAATGGGTGACATGCCTAAGGAGCAAGAAACAGTTAGTAACATCAACAAATGTGGAGGCCAGGAAAGGAAAGCGAGTAACCAATTGCTTACAGGAATATGGTCAAGGGAACATGATTTAGGTTTCACAGACAAGGTGAGCTTAGGAGGGAATGGGGGAAGATTGGAGAGAAAAAGAAAAATGAATGGAATTAGGGCTAGGATAGGAAGGACCTCCAGAGGAAAATTGACCCAGTGAGCTAGGCTGAGAATGGAAAGCAGGAGAAGCAGCCTAGTGTCCTTCTTAGGGGGAATCCGGGATGGGCAATAAATGCTGGTTGATTGTGAAAATTAATACCAAAAATGTTCTTTTGTGTCAAAAAACTCTTGAAGTGTGTTATTGTCTCTTTACTGCTCCATCTAGGTGATTGTGATTACTGTATGAGTTTTTTGGATAAACATTTCTTACATCAAGAGCAGGTAGTTTTGAACCATAACATGCACTTTCTGGGTACCATTCTAGTTCCAAAATGGTGTCAGGTGAAGTGTGGACTTCTGTGGAGTGAACCACCGCAGGTAAGAGTGCTGCCAAACACATAGGTAGTATACTCCAAAATTATAATACCATTGGATACGCAGTGTTGATTTGACCCATGTGCTATAACATTGGAATTCAGTACTGCAGCTAAAACCCCCGAGCGAAACACATATGGATGAACCGGTATTAAGCAGCAGGGAGGAAACCACTGTCAGCACCTACAGTATTTAAAGGGACAATCAATGCTTTCATGTTGATCCCTAATTGATTTCTATTAGTTAATGTTCTGATTGAACAAGTAATTGGTGCTTTCTTTTCTTTAAAAGAGGCTTGACCTGACAGGGAGTCATTTTGAATCTCTGTCCTCAAGTACAGAGCACTCTGTGTACTTTTAATATTTTTTTAAATTATTTGAATCCATTTAAATCCAACTGTTTTTAAATATTTCTGAGAACTGAGTTTGATTTGACCACAGAAAGTAACTGCAGCAATGGGAATAGTACAGGGGACAAGCATGAGGAGATCAAATACAATCCCGCCCGATATATTGTTTCATTCCAACCAAAAGAGGCTGTTTATTAGTGCAAAGCAGACTATAGTTAAAATACTTAATGCTGAATGTTTTGACTATAAGTAACACCTATAATGTACACAACAACTTTTCACATAAAGAAAAGTAGTTTTGTGAAGCCGGTTGAAGTTTATGGTTAATTTCTGTAACACTATACTTAAACATATTAAGAAAAAGTATTTAGCCTTTTTTTAATCTTCAATTTACCCCAGGTGTGGCCAAAATGGAATTAACCTCAGTGATTTCTGGGGAGGTACAATGTTAAATTTCATAGCCCCAGCACAAAATAATGATTTGCGCGTATAGGCATTTTGCACAATAACATTCCTTTTCTTGTAAAATAGCATAACCCCTGACTGTGAGCAACACATGAGATACACTATTACATCATTACTGTGAACATTTATGGTAAATATTATTGAACTATTTACGTTTCAAATTGTGTTGTAGACATATTATTGGGCTTCTGCTACCAGGAAACTCCAGTTGTAGCAGAAAAGGTCCCAGTATAAAATTACTGTTCCATATAAATGGTTCAATAAAATGTGACATTTTGCTTACTTATACAAAAAAATTGGACACCGGTTATAAATGTATTATTATGCAATAATAATGGGAAATATTAAGATAGCATGCATTCATAGAAAGACATAAATAAACATTCAACTATAACACTGACTCATTGTCAGATTTGTTGGCAGAGAATTTGTTTTGAATGTGAATTGTGAGTTCAAATGATGCTCTACACATTCATATAATCCAGGCTGTCATACTGCTGAAAGTTTTCACTGTCAGGTATGTTTCCTAAAGGCAAGGTATTGGGCACGATTGAACTGATGACAAGCCAACAGTTCAGTGGAGAAGTGTCAGTGAATTGCAGTGAGTTCTGCATGTTCTGGAATTCAGCACTTGCATACAGCGGCATGGAAATGTGGAACAAGTCAGAAGAGAATAAAGATGACTACCTGTTCTGCCACTGGACTCATCAGTGGGTCCAGCAATGGTTCCTTAATGTATGGAGCTGAAGAGCCACATACACTTTGTACCTGACTTCTTAGTTTTACACTAAGGCGTCATACCTATCCCAATCCCATTCACTTGAATGGGTTGATGAGCTTCACTAATAGGTGACTGAAGGTAAGAGTTTTCTCAAGCTGCTGGAGGAACTCAGCAGGTCAGGCAGCGTCTGTGGAGGCAAAGAGATAGTCGACATTTTGGGTCGAGACTCCACATTAACACCGAGAGTGTAAGGATGAGATAAAGAGGTGAAGGGAAGGGGTGGATCTAGGAGAGGAAGGGTTGCTGGGCAGATGGAGCCAGGTGGTGGATTCAAGGGTGGAGATAATGACAGAGGCTGGGAGGTGATAAGTGGAGACATAAAGGACTGCAGGTGATAGAATTTGATAAGAAAGGAAGGCGATGACTGGAACCAGATAAGGGAAGGATGGTGGGCTGATGGGAATATTTGGGTGAGGGGTAAGAGACCCAGTGGGTTGAATTGTTGAGTGTGTAGGTGATAGGCAGATGGAACCAAGTGGGGGAAGGGAAAGAAACTGGGAAACAGGGAGCTGGGGTGGGGGGGGGGGGGGGGGGGGTTGGAAAAAGGAAGGTTTATGAGAGGATCTGGGGGGATCAGGAGAGAAAAAAGATAAGAGGGGCTGCTGATTCGGAAATTCAATGTTCATGCAGTTGGTTTGTAGGCTACCCAGGCGGAATATGAGGTGCTGTTCCCTGGAAATAGAGGAGGCCGAGGGTAGACAGGTCAATGTACAAATTGGGAGGGGAGTTGAAATGGCTTGCAACTGGAAGCTCAAGGTGGTCACGGTGGACAGAGCGCAGGTGCTCATTAAAGCCATCACCTGGTCTACACCTCGCTTCACTGATGTAGAGGAGGCCACATTGATTACACCAAGTGCAGTAGACAAGGTTGGATGAAGTGCCTGTGAATTGCGGCCTCACCTGGAAGGACTGTTTCGGTCCCTGGATGGTGGTGAGGGAGGTGGTGTAGGGACAGGTGTTGCACCTCTTATGGTTGCAGGTGGAAAGTGCCTGGGGATGGGGAGCGATGAGCAAACCAGGGAGTCACTGAGAGAGTGGTCCCTGTGGAAAGCAGAAAGGGGTGGGGAGGGGAAGATGTGACTGGTGGTGGGATCATGTTTCATCTGGTGGAAATAACAAAGAACGATGTGGTGGAGGCAGAGGCTGGGAGGGTGAAAGGTGATGATCAAGGGAACTATCTCTGTACTCCCTGAAGGGGAGGCAGGGTGAGATCAGAGTGGAGGAGATGTGGGTGGGGGCGCCATCAACCACAGTCAAGGGGAGCCACATTTCCTGAAAAAGGATGGATTTCAGTTGCAAACCATTTCAACTCCCCTCTCCTTTCTCACACCGACTATCTGTCCTCGGCCTCCTCCACTGCCAGGGTGAGGCCAAACGCAAACTAGAGGAGCAGCACCTCATAGTCTACCTGGGGAGACTACAGCCCAAAGGTATGAACATTGAATTCTCCAATATCAAGTAACCTGCAACCCCTCTGTTCCTTTCTCTCTCTTTCTAATCCACCCAGGTCTTCTCACACACCCTTCTTTCCAACACCACCCCCCCACCCCACTATTTCCCAGTTTCTTTCTCCTGCCCCACCTGGTTCCATCTGCCTATCACCCCCACACTCAACCCACTGGGTCCCCTATTCCCTCCCCCTACTATTCCCATCTTCCTACCACCCCTCCTTTATCTGGTCCCCTGCCCCACCTGTCTCCATCTGCACATCAACCTCTCCTCTTCTGGATCCACCTATCACTTACCAGCTCTTGTCACACCCTTCCCACTAACCTCTTTATACTGGCTATCTCCCCTTTACACTCTCAGTCCTGATGCAGGGTTTCCATGTGGACTATCCCTTTGCTTCCACATATGCTGCCAGACTGTCTGAGTTCCTCCAGCAGCTTGTTTTTTTTTTGCTTCAGATTCCAACATCTGTTGTCTCTTGTGTCTCCAAGAGATTTTTTTAAACTTTATTTTAATTAATATTAATGATTTAAGTTACATCTTAAGTTATATTTAAGACACAGTTCGATAGATTTTTGCATAGTAGGGAATGAAGGGTTATGGGGAAAAGGCAGGTAGGTGGATCTGAATCCACGGCCAGATCAGCGATGACCTTATTGAATGGCAGAGTAGCCTCCATGGGCCGGATGGTCTACTCCTGCTCCTACTTCTTATGTTCTTATCTGTTAAATGTGTTTTAAGTGGATATATTATTTATTATTATTATTATGATTTAATTGTTTCACAATGTTTCTGATGATCAGCAAAATTCAGAAACAATAGAAAAGGTCTTTTCTCTTTGGAGAGAAGGAGGATGAGAGGTGACTTGATAGAGGTGTACAAGATGATAAGAGGCATAGATCGACTGGACAGTCAGAGACTTTTTCCCAGGTTGAAAATGGCTAACACGAGGCGGCATAATTTTAAGGTGATTGGAGGAAGGTATAAGGGGGATGTCAGGGGTAGGTTTTTTACACAGAGAGTGGTGGGTGCATAGAATGCACTGCCAGCAGAGGCTGTGGGGGCAGATACATTAGGGACATTTAAGAGACTCTTAGATAGACTCTGAGATGACAGAGAAATAGGAAGCTATGTGGGAAGGAAGGGTTAGATAGATCTTAGAGCAGGATAAAATGTCAGCATAACATTGTGGGCCGAAAGGCCTATACTGTGCTGCAATGTTCTATTTTCTATCTTTGCTAGCACAAGCTATCAGATGACCTTTAGAGTACGACTGGGTGAGGCTTTAGTGGCTTATCGCTGTTCATGGCTCACACCCACATGTAGAAGTGGCAGAGCAAGTGGACCAGCTTTGGGACCCATTCCACAAGGACACTCCACAAATGGGAAACACAAGATGTGGGGGAGACTCAGCTCCATCGGTCCCATTAGACCTCGTGCTTGAACATGTAAAAAGTAAGAAGACCACTGATCTCTGATCTCTTGTTTTCTTAATAAACTGACACCAAGTTTCTCATCTGCCATACAACGATTAAATTTTGAATAAATATTGACTACATAACATATATAAATGCATCCTTCCACATCATTAATTATAGTAAGTCAGAATCTATATTGCTTCATGAGGACAGTAACATCACAAAAGAAGTATATAATGCATTATTTTTCAGATGAAGTGCAGCCCTTGGTGCTTTAATGTAATACATAGGATGTGATGTTCTTTTCCTTTTGATCAGACTTTCAGTTAGCAGAGGCAGTCAGCCAGCTTTTGATGTGGTAAAACTCCTTAAATATCACATGTAGCTGCACTGAACTGTCTGAAGATTTGCACTGATCAGTCTGATGAATGGGGAAACCTTGAATAGTCATTGCCTGTAATAGAAAAAATGTAACGTGTTGCTCCGCAGTTTTCAAATTGAGTAGATTTTTCATGTATTAGTAAATAGGAAAAAGAATAAAATCATGTTTTGTGTGAAGAGATCCTGGTGCAATCATACTACAAAGCAGATTAATTTTGGTCTTCATTTCAATAGTAGGACCTATGTTAGTTAAAATTAATTATACTTAATGCATTTAAATATATGGTGCAATTGAAGGTAATATTTTATTGTTATGACACGTATGAGTGTAAAATAAGCAACTTAACCGAGAAAGCTGATTTGTCCTCTTAACAAGCAAGGTTCTGGGTCTGAGAGGCTTACTTTTCCTTGTTGCTGATGCATCTACAATATGGATTCTTTCATAGACTTGATTATGCAGACAAGCCGCCAGGTATAGTAAATATATCCCATATCTACTTTCATCATTCCATTGTATTTGAAAACATTAATTTTCAGCAGTGAGGTGGAAAAGAACTGTTGAATGAACAGACGTCGTCACATCACACAAACGTCAAGCAAAATTAATGCAATCAGAAACAATACAGTAATATGAGCATAGCTTCAGAACAAATGTCCGCATAACAAACTGTTGAAAGATCTTTTTTTATAGGGTTTTCTGAAAGCAAAGGAATTCTGGCTTTGTAGTGCTGAAGGAAATTCTGGTCCCACCCCACTACGGTTAATTCCCTCATGTAGAAGCCACTTGATATAGCAGAAAATATTGTTTGCCTAGTCTTCAGTGAAATGAGACTTTGTCCCCATGCCCATTTATTAAACACTATGCCTGATACTACAATCCATGTAGAAGGTCAGTGTTGGTTACCTTTTTATTTACACTTGACTCATGTGGTGAACAATCTGAGATTTGTCGTCATCATCCAGGTCTATCTTTTGTGATAGTGCTAACTACTTTTCATCTGTTATTGACATTCAGCAGCTACTGATCAAGTTCATTTTTCTATTTTTGTCTCAGCTGGCTTTGTATCCAAGGACAATTCGGTTGCCACTGTGCCTGTTAGGCCCCATTTATTTGCTATACATGACCCATTCCTCTCAGCTGCATTTTGTCCAATTTATTGATATTTTGCAATTATAAACCACTGAGAAATGGCATCTGAAAATGTTCTTTAATACCTGCTCAGTCCAGAAGACTTCATGCCCGATTATAAAATGTGTTAAGCACTAGCCTCACAAATAATACTCACAGCTTGTGAATGAATTTAAAAAAGACAGCGCATTTCCTTTGTCATGAAGACAGGAAGTCACCCTTGTTATAGAACGTGACAATTCTCCTATGAGAAATGTCTATTCATGATCTTAACAAAGTCTTAGAGTATAAATAAGATGAAAGGCCATTATAAGTGGCAGCTGTGAATTGTGTGTACTTTAAAGTGACTCTACATGTTGCATGAATAACATTAATGTATCCTGAACTATTCCCTCTCATAATTATTGAGTTCTCCTTATATAATTAACTAATACCACAATTGAACTATTGAAACAGTATCTACACAGTATTGATTTCCTACCTTGCTGAACAAAGTGATAGTGTAAAAATAATTTGATTGCGTATTGGCCTGGACACCAGGGATTACTCTCCTGCTACTCTTCCCCAAAATTGTTCTACAAGCAGTTCAGTGTTGCAGCTTGTGGAGCTGCTGCCTCATGGCACCAGCAATCTGGGTTCAATCCTGATGTTCGATGCAGTCTAAGTGGAGTTTGCATGTTCTCCCTGTGACTGGATGGGTTTCCTCTGGGTGCTCTGGTTTCCTCCTACATCCCAAAGACTGGAAGATAGGACAACCCTTCCTATTGTGCTGAAATGTCAGCCTTGATATTTCCAACCAACTTATAGAGTAGAAGTTGATCTACAGGCATTCTAATTAAAGATAGTTTAGGTTGATAACCAACACTGTAATGTTCAATATTGTAAATTTATTATTTTTATTCTTACCATTAACAGCTTTGGATTAATGGGAACTTGGTGACCAGACACAAGAGATGAAATGTTGAACCTTTTGATTTCTCTATGGCAACTAGTTGACAATAAGGTCCTCATCTTATGAGGTGCATTAGGGTTAGGGTTGATACCAACATGGATTGTTTGGGGCAAATATCTTTTTTCCTCTTAGTTTCTCAGTAAAACACCTTGAGATGTTCTGCAGTGTGGTAATTTTAAGATAAATGCAAGATTGTCCTTTCTTTCTTCAGTGATGACACACACTTTGATGTGCCTTGCAGTAAAGATGCCTGAATCTCTTTGGCTTTATTATGTGCTGCTCCTCTTCTTCCATTGATAACAGCACAGCTGGATGTGCTGTTGAAATTAAAATATCTGTTCCTGAAAATCATGACTGTATATAAGGAGCAAGCAGTCTAAATATCTACTGGTAGCCTAACACCGTGGAAAGTAAGTTCAGGTCTGAAGGCAAAAAGAAAACAAAAACAAAAGAAATATTTCCAAGCTGTAAAATCACTATTGTCTTCTGTGTCATCGTTCCATTTCTGAAGGGTCATCTTTGTAATTGCCTTCACGTTGACAGTGAGGAAGACTGGAGCTCTGCCAGCATCAGATGGTTGAGACAGCTGCTGCATGTTAATCAGGGTCAATCAGCTGTACAAATCCAAAGAGCTGGTATCAACTATGCCCAGAGGTTCTCACTCTGATTCACATGGAAACTCAGATGACGAATTGCAGGAAGGGTAAAACAAAATGCGAGAAAACTTGTTAGAAGTGTTTTAAATAAAAACAAATCATAGAAACAACTTCCACTTTCTCTCTTACACTAAATCGAATCCTGCACACTGATTTACTATCAGGACATGATTTGGGAATTCACACTCATTGAAACACATGATCTGTTCAGGTTGATCAGAGGAAGAGTTGGTATCAATAAAAATACCTGCGAAACCTTGACTCACATTTTACGTCCTCACCCAACCAATACCTAAATAAAGCTTTGGTCTTCCATACAGAATTGCAACACCAATATTGAAGGTGACCTTTCCAGTACAAAATATTGACTGAGGAAGCTATACTATTCCTAGCAACTAAGGGTTAATACTTGAGCTACTTGCTACTTACTTATGCTATTTGCAAAACTTGATCCAAGCATGTACATAGATCATAGAACACCACAGCACAGTACAGGCCCTTTGGCCCACAATGTTGTGCTGACCCACAATGTTGTATAAGAGGTTTCATCCATGTTTCATGGATGATGAAGAATTTTCTTCCAAGCCCATGTTTTAAAACCATAGGGACAATATTCACATTAGATGATGAGCCAAAGTTGTCAACATTAGTGCCACTAAGTGCTTTTCCTGAAACAAAAAAAAATATGAGAGGTGTGGAACAGCTGCCTTTCTGGATGCGTGTTATACTCTCACATAAATTCAAAATTACACTGAATGCAGCAGAATTCTACACTCGCCTGATAATCTGTACCACTGAGCTAGAAGAAGCTATTCTATAAACCTTTGGTTTACACCAAAGAATAGTGCAAAAATTGTCAGATGTGTTCTAGAAATTAGATAAAAGCACCATGGCTACTCACAAAGGCAGAGGTAGAGAACAATATTGTTAGACTGTGATAGGGTCAAATTCCAACTGCACTTCAGTAACATATACCTTTATTGTGAGAAGTGAGAAGTGCTGTGTACAATATTACAGTGCCTCAGCAGAGGGTCAGGAGGGGAACTCAGATAAACTGAATAACAGAAGTGATTTGAAACCACATTAAGAAGAATGGATTGCTAAGGTAGCTTTGAAAATCCTGAAAGTAAAAAGATAGCTTCAGTAGAAGTGACAATGAAGGCATGATATTTTTGTAAAAACATCGCTGAATCACCATCTAGGAATGGAAACCTGCCATTCTTACAGTATTTTATAATATTTATAAAAATGTGAGATAGGAAAAAATAGAAATGTGGAGTACTTTTAAATGATAAGAAGCTGAATGGTATTGGTGCTCAGAAGAATCGGAATGTCCTTCCACATGAATCACATGCAAGTACAGCAAATAAAGGCAAATGGGATGTTGTTCTTTATTGCAAAAGAATTGGGGTACTAGAGTAAGATTGCCTTACTACAATTATATAGGGCTCTAGTGGGACTGCATCCAGAAAATTGTGTACAGGTCTTGTCTCCTATCGATATACTTATGACAGAAGCAGCACAGTGAAAGTTCACCAGATTGTTTCCTGGAATGGGCAGAATCATTGTCCGAGGAGAGATTAAAGCGATGGAGCAAATAACCTCTCACGTTTGGAAGAATAATAAGGGATCTCATTGAAAAGTACAAAGTTCTTACAGGGCTCAATGGTATAGATCCAGGGATGATGCTTCCCTGGCAGGAGTGCCTACATCCTGGCATCACAGTCTTCACCAATTGGGTAGAGGATCTTTTGAAATTTCTATCAAAGAAGCCTGTGGCGCTCACTCAGTACAGTTGAGAGTGATTTTAAGGTATGGATTTGGTGCAGGAAAGTGATGCTGAAATAAAAGATCAGCCATGATCTCAGTGAGTGGAGGAGCAAGTGCAAGAGGCCAAATGGCCTACTCCTCCTACTACTTATCTCTCTTTCCTATTAAGTCACTACATCAGAGACATTCCCTTTGTTCTAGCCATCTCTCCCCCAACCTGTCTGAAACTTCAAACTAACTATTTTTCTTTCCCAGTCTTTGACCTGAGGTATTGACTATCTTTCTCTTTACTTTTTTCAAACTTTTTAAATTCCTTGTGTGATAACCTGTTCTCTTTTGTGACCACTGGAAGCAATCTATCACTATTTACCTTTTCAAAATCTAATAACCTTTTACGTCAACCTACAGCCTTCCCACCTCTTGAGAAAAGATATGTTTTCTTATCAAATCTCTCTTCATTACTCTAACTTCTCATGCTAAATGGCAACTAGAGGAATCTACACCACAATTTTCCTATTGCTTTTCAATCTATCTGAAAACATGGTCTCCGAAATTCACATGATATCTCAAGTGTTGCCAAAATGAAATATTGTACAATTTTAATGGTATCTCTTTGTTTTCACATTCTGTGTCTTTAATACAAACCACTCATCGCACAGTAACCTAGGAAAGCAAATCCCTATCCATTGTAAAACTCACAATTTTTATCCCATTCAAAACATTTAATGATCTCCTCTGCAAGAAACTGGAAACGTGTAAGCTTCTTCGGCAGCAAGACAGCGTAAATGACGTTTCCTCTTATTGGAGAGTCCAGAACCAGAGGATGTGGGCTCAGAATAAGGGAGCTGCCCATTTAAGACTTAGATGAGGAAAAGACTCATTTCTCAGAGGGTTGTGAGTCTTTGGAACTCCTTTCCACCAAAAGCTTCAAGGGCAGATCTCTTGTGGATACTTTTTCAAAGAATTAGGTTTGATTTTTATTTTACTTTCTTGCATTACTGACTGTGATGATCCATGGTCAAGTGCATTAAGGTTTCTCTCCTCTTCTACTCAATTCCAAATAGTACCATTCAAGTTAGAGTCATAGAATCATACAGCATGGAAAAAGCCCCTTCAAGTCCATACCAACCATCAAGCATCTGTTCACACTAATCCAATGCTACTCTCATTTTAATCTCCCAGTGTTCCTGTCAACTCCTTCTCAACTTCTACCCCCCTCATCTGCACACTGGGGCAAATTTATAGTGGCCAATTAACCTACCAACCCACATGTCTTTGGATGTGTGAGGAAACCGGAACACCAGAGAAAACCCACAGAGCCACAGGAAGAACAGGCAAACTCCACACAGTCAGCATCAAAGACCAGGATTGAACCATTGCCTGTGGAGGTGTGAGGCAGCAGCTTCAATGGATGCACCACTGTGCTGCCTTTTAAGTGTATTTTTTTCATTATTTTTATTTTTAAAAGTACTAATTGTTAAAGCTAAATACCACAGATACTGCAGGTCTAAAATGAAAGCAGAAAGTGCTGGGAATGCTCAACATGTTAGACAGAGTAAACATTTCAAGTGGCCTATCATCAGGTATCATGATGCACATCAGACCTTTCTGATAAAAGCCACTGGTGTGAAGTAGTTCTCTCTCCACAGATGCTGCCTGACCTGCTGAGTATTTCCAGCATTTTTTGTTTTTATTTTGGATATCTGCAGTTTGTTACTTTGTGGGTTGAATTACTATTGTTTACTAAGCGGGAGAGAAGGTTGCTATTTCTAATGTTCCTATACCCCAAACAAATTATTGTCTCAAAGAGTGAAGTCATTTGCCAACTGACAGGTATCACGCCCCCTGAACTATTTCATTACCTTATCACTTGAAATTAAAATTGTCCATTGCATGTCAATGTGCATGCAAGTGATATAGTGTCTTCATGAAGTATACATAGCTGACAAATATACGTGTGAAATGAAAACAGCAGTCATAATATGAAACTTTATGATGGGGTTAAACAGAAGCAATGGAATTTTAAATAGAATTGCTGAACTAAGAGTGGACTGGTGTATTGATTGACTTAGCCTGTGCTCTCTTACTTTAATCAGTCAGCTCAGCCTTAGTTTTCTGAGCAATCCCACACCTGCCCTATTGTTTGAATCAATTAGAAGATTAAAATAATTTACATTTTCCTGCATGTGGCATATTCCAAAACAATTAAGGGTATAATAACAGCGAAAACAACTTTCACATATCCCACAGCCAGAAAGGAATAATATTTAAATAACCTTGTGGAAAATTTGGAGTAAACATGGTGTAATATTATTCTGGGACCAACAATCCAGAGGCAGAAAATGAAGATTGTGGTTCAAATCTTCTGTTACTAGCTGGAGAATTTAAATTCAATTAACTATATATGATGGAATTAAAAGTTAGTTACATAATGAAGACAAGAAAATTATGATTCATGTTTACTGTCAGGTATCATGCATCCCTGGTCTAGCCCATGGTCTAAGCAGTGGCATCTTATCTGCCCTATGCCTAAGGTAGCTAGCCAGTTGTACAAAACCATGAAAATGTTGTATATAGTTGTTCAACAGTGTGACCGATCATCTTCTCATGGACAATAAGGATTTACCAATAATTGCTGGCCTTGCCTGTGGTGCCCAGGAAAACAATTATCACACAAAATGGGAGTCAGTGGGATATGCTCTTTATTCTCAATGTTGCACTCTATTACAGGCTTCAGCTGCATTCCATGTGTTACAATGAAATAATCTCACATTTTATGGTCATGTAGAATAAAAGCTCCTCAAAGCCAGTTTTCTGACTGCAACAACTATATGAGTAATTTTATCAGTTTATTTTGTTTTTTTATTATTTTATATTTCAGCTTAAGCCATGATTGTTATAAACCCATGCACACGTAGTTCTTAAAAGACTCAGTTTCAAATTTTGTATTTCATCCTGGGAGATTCTACTATACCAAAGGACCTCCACATGGACTGGCACTTCTCAACCTTCTCTGAGGCATAGTTCAATTTAAACACTGGGAATTTTTGCGACCCCAAATGATGCAGTCAATGTGTCATAAACAAGTGTAACATACCTGTTTATGGCCTTCATATTCTTCATTTAAAACATTTCATTATTTATTATTTTCTTACTCTAAGGACAGTGAAAGGAGTTTTTGAATATTTTTAGGGCAGAGGTATATAGATTCTTGATAAACAAAAGGGTGAAAAGTTACCATGAGTTGTTGGGAACAGGGAGCTGAGATTAAATTAAATCTATCACAACCTTACTAAATGGCAAAGCAGGCTCAAGGGATCAAGTGGACTAATTTTTCTGTGTGTTTGTATTTTAATTTATTTCAGATTTATAAAATATATTGAAATCAATGTCTAAAATAGTTATTAAATGCAGTTTTTGAAGTTTGTTTGAACTGCGGAGTATACTTGCTATGGTAAAATGTCATTAAAAACCTTAAGCAGTAATGTAAACATTGATGTGGAGTTACTATATACTGCATGGAAGTTATACATGAAAGTAGACTTTTGTTACTGTTCACTGTTATTTTTTGCTGCAATTATTAATTATGATTGATTGCCTTGCACTGAAAATAAAACAAATGCTAGTAAACTCTTGTGTATGATATTTATGTATCTTGAATTCTCATGCAACTGGTAAAAAACAGGGTGTGGTAAAATATGTAAAAATGTTGCACCAGTGTGACTTTATCAGAAGGCTGACAAACTACAAAGGAAAAATTCAAGATTTTCAGACAAAATATTCCATCAAAGAAACACGTTTTAATGTTTTGTGTGCATGGAAACAGGTGAAGTGTGAAGTACATCATGAAGATGTTGGTGAAAACCATGACCTCTTATTCTACTTGAAGAAGGTCATCTGATCAAGAAGAATTTTTTGCAGGATTTTGTGTGTGTAAAGGCAAGCGGGTGGTGACTGTGTGTGATGAAATCACAGAATTAACGTACTGTGCAAGTGCTGAAAATCCAGTGAAAATACTTTCAAGCGGTGAACTAGATGAGTGGCTGGAAATTGACAAGGATATTCCTGTGACTTTAAATACTGAAGAAATCATAGAAAATGATTTGAATTGTAACAAACCTAAAGTTCAAGAAGAAAATAATGATGATGAAGAGGTGCCAGAGAAAAAATGTCTTTTGGAATATTGTGGCTGAAGGATTCAAAATTGTTTTAAAAATGGCTGAGCAATAAAATTGCTTTTCTGCTCAAACTGTAATGCAGTTTCATCTTCTTCATTCACACTTTTTGTGTGAGAGAAGGTAGGCAGACAATTAAGTGGGCACTAAAGTTCCATTGAACCTGATAAAATGCCATTAGACTATCCAGAACACGGGAAACAAATTGCATTGCCCTTTGACATTTAGAATTAAGTGATTTTAACTTAAGTGGTAGCCTAGCCCAGGCTAAACTATGCATGAAAGTCTATGCATAGACTACATAACATTATTTTGTGGTTTTTTTAAAAAAATAAACTCAACAATGGATTTTATTTCAAGTGTTATGTAACATAAGTGTGAAAAGACATTTTTAGTTTTTTTATGTTTATATATAAGGGTAGTGCAGTTGTAGACTTATTGGCAGCCACATTCTCTTCGAAGATTTGACACCTCATGTGATGGTGAGTACAGTCATTCTCAGTCATTATTTTGATTTATTTTCACTGTATTCTACATTAACGTTGTTTAGCCTTAAAATATGGAACTGCAGCGTAAAACATTATTATTTTAAAGGACACGGAAGTGAATGCCAGTATTTCATGCATTATTCGGCAATTTATTTAAAGATTCACACATAGAATAGTAGTGTGTGATGTGCAGTAATGTTTTGTTTGAGCAGTTCTTATGCAAATGCACCCCCATTTCCCCAACGATGCTGGATGGCTAAGAGTATGCTGTAAACTGCATACTCTTAGCCATCCGAGGGGTGGGGGTGTCAAAGCTGAGGACAACTAGCTACAAACCTAGACATTGGGACATTGATAGCTCCAACAAAGGTGGATTGTCTATTGCAAACATACAGACAAAAATGAACCACAGACAACTGGAACTGAACAATGATTACAGAACCTCAGAAAACCATGCTAAAGAAATTGGCCATTGACAAATATTCCATGAAAAGGCTAAGGAGACTGGAAGCTTTGCTGGCCATTCACATAGAAGCCATTTTTAAACAACACACACAAAATACTGGAGGAATTCAGCAGGTCAGGCAGCATCTATGGAGGGAAATAAACAGTCAGTGTTTTTAAACCTCTTTCTGCATTAGGCCATCCACACTCTATCTGAAACCAACAACGACAACAAATCCTAATGGCCACCATGCTAACATTGCTAAAAGGCATTTAATAAGGTGTTGCATCAAAAGTCATTGCAGAACATAAGAGTTCAAGGTGTAGAAAGCAACGTATTAGTAGAAATTTAGCTCACGAAAACACATACTTGGGTCGTTTTCTCATTGACAATATGTGATATGATACAGAGATTGGTGCTGGGACTTCAATTTTTTACAATTTATATTAATTACTCAGATGTAGGCATAAAGGGCATGGTTGCTAAATTATCATTAAACAAAGACAGGGAGGAAAGTAAGTTGTGAAGAGGACAAGAAGGCTACAAAGGGATACAGATAGGTTAAGTTGAGGGGACAACGATCTGGCTAGTGTAGGAAACTGCACCATTGTTCACTTTGACAGGAAAAATTATATTATCTAAATGCTGAGAGATTACAGAGCACTGAGATGCAGGGTTATCTGGGTATACTGGTGCATGATTCTCAGGAAGCTAGTATTCAGGTGCAGCAAGTAAAAGAGAAAGTTACTGCTCAGGGAATTGAATGCAAAAGTAGGGAGGTTATGCCTCATTGAAAAGGGTATCGGTGACACGTTGAGAGTACTGTTTACAGTATTGGTTTCCTTATTGAAGAAAGTTTGCTAATGCATTGGAATGGGCCCTTTGTCATATGAAGAAAGGTTAGACAGGTGAGGCTTGCATCTGCTAGAGTTCAAAGGAGTGAGAGGGGACTTCCTTGAAACATTTAAGATCTAAAGGAGTCTTGATAGGGTGGATGTAGGCTGTGGTAGAATGAGTGACTAACTACCCAGTTACACCAAAATATTATCACTAATTGCATAATTAGCAAATAAAAAAATTGATTATGCATTTTAAACTGTTTTATTTCCATTTTAACTCAAAGTTCAAACAAAATGTTTTAATTCGAAAATCAAAGCAGTGCATTTCATCAACTTACTATTAACTGACCAATGTGCTAGATATCTATGACAGGACAAAGGCGGGAAAATGAGAAAGTCCCGTGAGAACGCTTTGCATATGCTCAGTGATGGGGCCACCTCTCCTGGGCTTTCGAATCATGTACTGCTGACACTGCACGTTATCAACAGTAGCACTATTCAATCGTATTAGAGGCTCAAAAATTATGCTGATGACAGTAGTTTGCCCAAGAGTGACAATGTTGCTCTAGGCAAAGAAAAAGCAGCTGGATTTTGAATCTCACATCCTTGGCTTACATGATATATTCTCTTAAAGGTGTTTAAACTTGTTTTGGACATGATTGAGTGATTGTCGTTTGGAATTTGTTGTTTATGGTAGAATTAGGTATGTTGCCCCTGAATTTCCTCAAGCACTTGACCAAGCTCCCAAAGCGCACAGACAAAAGAGAGACTCTGATGAGTTCTTGCTGATCTTTGTAAAGGTCAGAGGTCTTCATCCTCACCTCAGTTTTCCTTCCTGAGAGGAAAGGAAAGATGGCTAGGAAGAATTGATAAGTACAAAGGTAATGACATATGCTACATAAATGAAAGCCCTTTTCTTCATTCTCCTTTCTTATTGATAAATTAGCTGGAGATACCAGAATGCTTTTTGATTAATCTTTCAATAGTATCCCTGAGCTAAAGTGATTAGCCTACAGCAGCTTTTCCCATATCCTCTTATGCTCCCGGGTGACTTCAGCCAGCAAGGGATATTTTCCCTGATCCCCATTGACTTCAGCTTTAGAGGGTGCAACACTCAAGCAAATGCCCCCTAGGTCTCAAGGACTGTCCCTTATCTCTGAAATGAGATTCTTGTGTCTATATTTGAAGTAAGGCTGAATGAGATCTGGACCAAAGTTGTTTCTGAGGTACTAATATGAGCATTGGTCAGCTAGTTATTGATGAGTAGGTGCAATTTGATGCTGCTGTTGGCAACTCCTTCGATCACTTTGCTAACGATAAGATGGTACAAAGCAAAGTACTGCCATTGCTGGTAATGTGAAATGAAAATTGAAATTGCCAGAAATATTCAAAGGGACAGAAAGTGTATGAATGAATTAAAAACAAGAAATCTGGGAAAAAATCAACAGGTTAGGCAGCATCTGCAGAAGAAGAAACAGTTAATATTTGAATTGCATCAGAATTGCATCTGCAAAATTGCTGAAGTATTTCTAAAGTTTTCTGATATTGGTAACCTGCTGCCATAAATTTGTCCTTTTTTATATGAATGAGAATTGCCTGAGCAATTTTCTGGATAATTGTAAATGTTGTACATTTTTCTATATGTTGTAAATGTTGTAGCCAATCAGGGACAACATAGCCAAAGGCATGGTCAGTTCTGGAGCATAGATCTCTGATATTGCGGGCAGTATTGGGGGCTGATGGTTGGCTCTGTCTGGTGCCATCAATAACTTATTTTGTCATTTGAAATTAATCATTTTGTTTATAACCAGTAGTACTGGGGATTTCAAGAGCAGCCCCTAAAAAAATTCACAATGGATACCTTTTATTTTGTGGACATGTACTGAGCCCTGACAATTTGAGATTGGGGATATTCATGGAGTCTCCCTCCCCTGCTAGTTGTGTAATTTTGCCACCAGCATTCATTTATGTCGAACTTGATTGTTTGGTTCTGGTGTTACTTAGCTTCTGACTGCTCAATGAAGAGTTAGATTAAGGTTGGATCGAACAAGCAGACAACAGAAGCCACCTGTTTCCTAACAGGTGAGTTTGGTTAAAATTAACTCCAATGTTGCACAAAATATAGGCAAAACAAAGTAATAAAGTGTTTGAAAGTGATATGCACAAGTACATGTATGCACAGATGCAATGAAAAACTTACTTGCAGCAGCTTCACAGGCACATAGCATCTGATACACAACATTCACAAGAAAAACATAAATTATACACAATTTTTACAAGAATGCACACAATTAGAACAAAAAAAGTCAATTTTAGTGCAAAATGATCAAAGTGTTCATAGTGTTGCCAAACTGTAGAGATTAAGTTGTGCTGGTTGGTTGAAGGTCCAAATAGTTGAAGGGAAGTAGCTTTTCTTGCACTTGGTGGTGTGGGACTTCAGGCTTCTGTACATCCTGCCTGATGGTAGCAGTGAGAAGATGGTGTGGCCTGGATGGTGGGGGAATCTATGATGATGGATGTTGCCTTCTTGAGGCAGCGCCTCCTGTAGATACTACTGATGGTGGGGAGGGATGTGCCCATGATGTATTGCACTGAGTCCACTACTCTTTGCAGCTTCTTATGTTCCTGTGCATTCAAATTACCATACCCAACCATGATGCAACCAGTCAGGATACTTTCAACAATATATCTGTAGAAGTTTGTTGAAGAGTGTTAGTGTTGTAAATAGACCTATGTTAATTTTGACCTTCCTTCTTTATCACAACTGGCTATAATCAATTTAACTTTGTCAGGTTCAAATGTATTGAGTGAAATCTTGCACACACCTTCAAAGTAATGTTCAACCTTACCTCCTGATCTATATTATGACAGGATGCATCAACTGTCCATTGCAGAACCCTTCTGGCTCTCGTCCAAATTGAAAAGTTCAATAATGTTTCCTTTTGGCCTCATAAACTAGATGGAGTGCTGTATTTATGTTATTTGAGAGGTTATTTGCAACTTCCTTCAGTATTTGTATGGATTGCTGTCATTGTTTTCTATTGTATAACATCAATTAGTGATGAAGAACATTCAGTTCCAAATTAGTAAATAGAAAATGGAGGTTGAGTTGAAAAAGAATGAGAATGCAGATTTTTTCCTCCAGAAACATAATGCTTGCCCGTACAATTTCTCCCTTTTCATATTCCAAGTTGATCTGTGGTTCTGGTTCCTTAGGTGCTTGTGTGGCTTAACTTGGGTGAGATCCAAAATTGCATAAAAATCTCATAGAATACACATCTAATGTCATTGTAACATGTCCACCTTAGTGTGTAATCAAATTTCCATCTTGATTTGAAATAAAGTGCAGAGCAGTTTAAATCTGTGCCAGTAGGAGTCTGTGAGCCCAAGTCTTTCAAGGCTGCTTGTTGCACAACATTCTACTTTCGTAAACAGAATAATGTTGGTGCCTGCTTCAGGTAGGTTTTTAGCCATTGTGTGTTCCAGTTCATGTTAGCTCATACTATGCTCCCCTCCTTTGTACTCTATCTATAGCTTTTCATTGTGATCCTTTACCTTCTCTCTTCCACCCCCTGCCCTATCCAACTCCACCACTTCCACATAATTAACACCTAGCCAACTAACAACTCCTGCTTCTAGTAGCACATAACTCAATCTATAACTGCAGGCTATATGTTTAAAGCCGCTAGTAGAGAATATTTCCCAGTCACCAAAAGCTTGTTCCATGTTTTCAAACTGTGCTCCTTTCTTTGTCTATAAAACTCTGCTCATGTTTCATTAGCTGGACTCCTGGACCAATGATACAAGTGGGTAGGTTTCTATAAGGCTGCTTTTGCTATTCAGCTGTTTAATGTTTAAGTTGATTTGTTTCAGCCAGTGATGCAAATCTCCCTACCTACCACTTTAACCAGCAGAACTCCATGATTGTAACGCATGACAGAGATTGAGGGAAACCCACGCTGGCTATAGGCATAGGACAGTGAGCAGTTAATGAGAGTCCAGTTTCTTGTGTTGTGATGATGATGACTGGCAGAGAGGATAGAATCAGCTTGAAGCATTGACAAACCAATGTTCTGGCTCCAGGACAGGTGGGAGAAGGAATGAATCCGGAGGCTCTTTGAATTGGGGAAAAAAAATCAGCTGGACGTTGTTCAGTGATGTGAAGGAGGGCTGTGGAGGAGTGACAAGTTGAACACATAACAGTAGAGTTGACCGAAGAGTTTACCAGAGGTACAGAGGCACCCGAGTTGTTGGTTGTGCACACCAGCACATTAGATTAGTGGGGCAAGAACCAGTGAGAATGAACACAGTGGCCAAGAGCAGTGAAATCTTGAAGAATGTCCACTTTATCTGACTAGTCATTAAAGTGCAAGGGTCCTCAGGGGTGATCGGTTATACTTTCAAAGCTGTCAAGCAATCTCACTCAAACAGATGTCACATTGCAACAGTGTGAAGTTGCCTTCTTTGGCTCAGCTAAAGCAGAAGTTCACAATGTTCTTGAGCAGATTTCCCCATTGAAGACTCATGCGGCACATATACCCTTAACTCTATCAATAACAGTGAAGGTTAAGTGTTGGCCAGCAGTGTGTAATGAACACAAGCAAATTAACAGGCTTATTTCCTTCTCCATTAAGGTCAAAGCAGCACAAGGATCATGCTTTGTTGAGATTATTCTTTGTGAAGCTGTACCACTGTGCACCTTTTGAGCTCCTGCTATGGGTTTATTTGAAAATAATTCATACTGCTTAGCTTTGCAAAACCATATTTATTCCTCTCCTTCTAGACCTCTCAGAACTCTTCATGCCCCATAATATCCTTGATTGGAAATCTCTGAGCTAAGTTCAGTTGCAGAGCAAATTAGAGGTTTCTTTAACCTGCAGTTGTCTGTGTCTCATCTGTCTCCATGTGCACTGATGGTGACAATGATTACCAGACTGGAGAATTGCTTCATTAACCTAACATGTTTTTCTTCAATGAGCACCAAAAAGCTTCTAAACTATTTGGTAGAAAGTGCACCTGCAACTAAGTTGCAAACTCCTAGAAGGTAAATTGCCTTGAGCTCTTGTTTTGTGGAATGTTCAGTGGAAAGTATGTATGATGCCAGAGAAGGAGGAAACTTAATCTCCCAAGTAAATGTTTGCTTCTATAAATCTTCAATCAGTGACCAAGACAAATCTTCCATCAGAGTCCATGAAACAACATTACATTTATCCAATCAGAATGCTTCTTCATGCAGCAAAGTTATGGAAAAAATTCTTGAAAAGATAGCAGCACAATGGAGAAACTGGATAGTGTCATGGCATCTGATAGCTGCCATGGCCCACTGTGTCCATGTCAACTGTCAGACGCTTACCTCATTTCATTCTTCCTACATTAACTTCCCCAGATTAGATGCTCACCTGCACACTGGGGGCAATTTACAATGGCCAATTAACCTATCAATTTGCATGTCTTTGGGAAACCAGAGCACCCAGAGGAAACCCAATCAGTCACAGATAGAACATGCAAACTCCACACAGATAACACCGGAGGTCAGGATTAAACTCAGGTTGTGGGAGCTATGGAGCTATACTGGAGTGGTTCTTCTAGCTGTCCTAAACTGTGAGGCACCTTAATTTCAGCTGTTACTCCCATAAAACCATGTATTATCTTTCTAAATTGATCTGTTGAATCTCACATTAATATTCATGTGTGGATTGAAATGCATGAATTATCCTTTCCTCTGTTAGCAGACAATCATGTCGTGTTGGAAAAAGTTTACTAGTAGAAGTTCCAAGTGAATGCCTCATGCACCCCAAAATACCAAATTTATTTTTGTCTATATCAGATAATCATTGTTTTTTGTGCTGCAGTGGAAAGAAGCATTCAACTGATTATGCAAATTTCAAGGTGCATGTTTACAAATGTTTTGCTATGTGTCTCTTTCATCATTTACATTCTAGTGCTTTCCTTATTCATGTTTCCATGGCAGCATCCTTTTTGCCTGTTTACCAGAGTAGAGTTCTGTTTAATTGATTTTCTAATGCACAGCTTAATGATAACTGTTGAGCAATCTTTTGTTTCCAGGTCACATTCTGAATCCGTGAACATAAATAAAAGCAACATGGTTGCTAAAACCAGTCATTAGCAGCAATTTACTTCCAGTAGTGAGGACTAAGCGGAAATCAAAATCTACAATTCCTGAGGCATCAATTTAATGAAATTATTAAATCAGTTCTACAATGAACTTGTTCACACTGAGGATTAACGGTAAAACTCAGAGAATATTTAAAAATTAAGATCATTTCAAGTAACAATAGTTTATTGTTTTTTTAAAAAATTCCATAATGAGATACCTGAATTATTCTCAAGGTCAACAATTATTGGCCATGTCTCTGGCTGAGGAGATGTTGATAGACTAGTGTTGGGCATAATCCTGGAGGTGTCATCATGTGAACTGCAACTGCCGACCTCACTATTGGCATATTCCTGTCATTGGTCTGCCAACATCTTCCGATTCAAGTTTCACCCCAGAGATTTGTGCACAAACATTTAGTCTTCATTAATGACAGTCTGCTACTTTGTCACATGTGCTGTCTTTCAGATGAAATGTTAAACTGAATCTCTGTCTATTCTCTCAGATGTAAATAAAAGACCTTATTGGACGCTTTAGAAGAAAAGTAGTTGCATTATCCTTGACACTCTGGTTAATATTTATCTCTCGCTGAATGTTAATAAAAAGGTAGATTATTTTGTTACTATCACTGCAGTGTACATAAGTGTAAGTGCATTTTAAAGAACTGAGTGCACCATGAGGTATGACCTTCATACATTGTTGTACCAGACAGTACTGTTTAGTTGAGAGTTACTACCCGCAATTAAGGATGTTCTGTTTGCAGTTCTACTTCTGCCTAATTGTCTGTGCTCGCAGCAACACAGAGAAACCCACAGACACTACAATCACATTGCTGTTTGTGGGAGTATGCTGTGCATAAATTAACTGGTGTTTTCCTAGATGGCTACAATCCCAATTTTAGAGTGGGTGCAGGGAACTACAAGGGAGAACAAACTGGATCCTGGTCCTTAGTGAGAGTCAAGAGTCAGATCTGCACCTCATTTGGTGAGTCACATTTGTGGGAGTGTGCATTTCCCAGAGTCAGAAGGTGATTAGGTTGTAAAGGATAAATGGATGGTGAGGGGATAGCCCAAATGAGTGGAGGTAAATAAGGAGATATTCCTGGGTGGAGTTTCTGGATCTGTACTGGGAGCTGGTCAGGAAGCAGCATCATTGGTTGTTCTGAGAATGTCCCTCGTCAAGCCTACCTCAGAACAATGTGGCCTTACTTCACTGGCAACGTTGTAATGGAGCATTACAGGGTAATTTCATCAACCCATTCATATCTGGTGCAGAATTCACATCACAGTACAAACTGATTCATAACCAGAAGAGCCAAGTAAAATTCAACCTGGAAATCATCACCATTGATTCCATTTCAGAAATAACCCATTTCCATACACATAGCGCTGAAGAAAACTGCATTACACACACAGATTCCTGGGCTAATACCTTCTGATTGTGCCGGACCTCAGTCAATCTTTGACCCAAACCAAAGGTTGTCAGTATGTCTCCTTGGTTCCTTTATTTGGCCAATGACTCCTATTAGGAACCTGAGACACAGATGTTCCACAACATTACAATGTTGCCTGAGGGTGTCTAAAGTTAACTCAGTCACTTTCATGTGACTGAGTTAATTTTAGACACCCTCAGACAGAGGTTCCAGTGCTTCGACCGTTCCAGTGATGTTCTTCAGTATAGCCTTAAGTGAGTCTCCAGATTTGTTGTTTTGTTTTCCATGCGATGGAGCTATGCCATTCTAAATCCTCTTTCACAAGACGATCTTGTTAATTTCCCCCTGCATAATTATGATTATGAATTTTAACAGCTAAGGCAAGCAAGTAACAAATGATAACTTTACATCATGGCTGCCGTGTAATCGATAGAAATTCCCTTTAGTGCTGTCACTATGTGCCTGGCTTCATTGCCCATTGTCTGTTCTATTGCTGTTCCCCATCTCAAAACATTGCAGCCCACTGATCATCCACTGAGGGCACTTGAGATGACAGTGGTATACAACCACAAGCACCTCTGGGCCTTGAGCTTCCGTTGCAGTTACGTCACAGTAACACATCACAGTCATGTGCAGATGCTTGTCCAGGCATATAATATATTGGATCAGAGGCTGGCAGGGGAATAGTGTGTTGCCACCTGAGAGAGGGCAGCATGGTTCTCCCCTTGCAATGTAATGGACTGTCTGTACACAGCCACTGCATTGTGTGAGAACAGAGGGAAGGAGAGCTGGGAAAGCCCCTGGCCATGTTCTCTGCACTCCTATTCATTCCCTAGATTAGAAGTCAAAGAAAAACCTGGGCCCAGACACATAATGGTAACAATGTACACTCACATCAAAGCCATCAAAGCCATTTTCTGAGGCTTTATTATTGTGGGCCTGATTGCCGTGTTCATGAAAAGAAAATTTTTTAAAAACTTCAGAAGTCTGAAATAATTTAAAAAAATAAAATACTGGAAACATTATGCATATCAGTCAGCAGCTGTGGAAAAAATAAAAAAGGTAGCCTGTTTCTGTGCTGTATAACTCCTTGACTATATCATATTACAGGTCAAAGACCCAAGGAAGGATCTTGTACATGAAACATTACCACTGTTTTTCTTTCCACAGATGCTGCCTGACCAGAATTTTTTGTAGTGCTTATAAAGTTGACCACTTGCTCTTGGTTGACCACCTGGTTGGATAACCACATGCAACCTGCAGTTAGATTCCTTCATGGTCTTTTCCATATTGTGGTTACCTGATAGCAGGCAATGTATTGCACTGCAAGGATCCCGGTATGTAGAAGTCCATCTTCGAATGTGTTTGGTCCCTCAGGGTTTTCACTTGTAAACTCTATACAGTAATGATAAAGTGTGAGGTGCCCCTTCATCTAACTTCTTCCTGGACTATACCACCACCTGTGTATGCTGTTGTGTAATGGTGTTTAATATCTCCAACAGCAGATGTTTCCAGTTGTTCGACTAATGAATATGATGGGTCAATCTCTGAGGTTATATAGCTTGTGTGCCCATGTTTTCTTGGATGATGCCTATTGTCTACTCTTTGTCATCCAGATGCTTTGCATTTAATTGACTGGACACAGAAAATGAGGGAAGGGTTAGATTTACAGTGAAGGATAAGCACAAGCAAATGAGTGACTGGAGCATAGTATATGAGTGTGAGATTTCAGTGAGAAAGGATGGAATGAGAGGTGAGAATTTATCTGCAGGATGTGTCCTCCAGTGTGGCCTTGATGTGACCCATCCTGGTAATCTCCATGGTTTGTTTTGTATGTGGGCAGCAAACTGAATCATTTCACTGTCCCCTCCTACCCTTGCCTCCCACTATAGTTGCTCATCAACTGGGTGGAATAAAGGTGCTGCTGTGTATTGAGTAGTAGAGATTGAAGAAGATTAAGTTAGTGAGAAGGACAGATGGGATAGAATGTGATAGTAGGCACAGTATGCTCCTCTTGTGTGATTAGTTGCACATTGCCAATAAGAAACCAATTCTTGACCCAGAAATGGGCCTGCACAAATTTTCTTTTCTAATTATTCATGTGCAGGGTGCCAATAAACAACCTGCAGAATGAATGATTCATGAGATTTTCAGCAATACAATAAAAGGGACACCTGAACTCAAATAAAGACCAAAGTGAATGAACACCTCTTTAAACGGGGCATATTCTGCATTGGACTCTGAACTAAGAGAGTATGGGCAGCAATCTGTCTGGAAGTGTAAAAGGCATTTGAGATCAGGAAACTGTTATAGAAACCATCTGATTGTCACTTCCACTGGTAAACATCAAAATAAAACATTTTAATGGGACAATCTTTACGACTTGAGGGAAAAGAATTTGACTACCACAATCTGGAGAGAACAAATGAGCTTTTATTTTTGCAATGCACTTACAACACTTAGGGTGTCACATGCGAGCGACATAAACTCAAGTGATATGGATGCCCATAACTGCATGCTTACAAACAAAGTGCAAAAACTATCCCAGTAACTTTAAAGAGGACCAAAACATAAGTGCTTCTGATACTGTAGTAAGTGTTTGCTTTGCTGTAAGTACCAATAGACTAAACTATGTCAGGTATTAAGGAAAGTACGCCAGGCTTTCAATGCAGCCTCACCTATGTTGTTGCAAGAGCTGTCAGGCAAAATGAATGACATGCACTAATGTTGCCAGAATTGTTTTTCAATGGTCCATTGACCATGACCAACTTCATTAGGTTGCCTTACATGCACTACAAGCAACCATCCTAAGCTAAAGAAAATGCAATTAGCCCACTTAATCTTGCATTTCTTACCCCTTTCTTTGCCCTGCTTCATTCTTGACCCAGTGCTACTTTTGAGAAATGTTAATAGCATTATCATTCTGTTGTGATTAAAATATTAGATAGTACAACAGCAGTGTATAATGAAGTATTTCCTTATCCTTTTGGATGTCATTCTACATACCCTGTCTGCTCTAGAATGTGAAGTACTTTTATATCGAATCCTTCCTCTCTTGTCATTCTGCCTCTTGCTTTGCTGAAATGTTCTATATTAAGAAATGCTTTAAAAAATGCAAAATCAATTGCTAAGTTCAGTATTTGTTTAAGTAATAGTCTTTCACTCATTGAGGTGATCTTTTACATATTAAAGTTCCCTAACTTGAGAAGAGCAGAGACGAAACCGAGGATGTTTAAGAGACATTGCTGTGGCTCTGGAGTTAGACAGCAGCCAGACTGGGCATTGACCCATGTAGGAGTCTCAAAGAGTGTTCTGAGATTTGCACTATTCTTTCATTGCAAAGAACCATAACGTTTGAAGAATGTGATCTACAAAGGACCCATACTGACAAATAATGCCAACAATACACAGGACTGATCAATCTTCTCCTTCTTCTTATTCTTTTGGAATAAAGCATAACTTGCTTACATGTCAGCTCTGTGGGTTAAGAGGTAGCTGATGAGACCAATGTGGAACTCACAGACTGCCAGAGATGGGGCAAGAGGTGCTTGACAAGGCAATTAATTGGATTTTAGAGGTGTTTGGTTCCTACTCATTTTATACTGAGGTTTGAGTTCTCCTGAAAAATGTACTCAAAGTTCTCAATGCTATCCCAGCTGGTCATTGGCCATGGATTTCAGTGAGTTGGTGGGAATGTTGGTAAGTTGGTAAATTTACCAACATGTACTGAGGTACAGTGAAAAACTTGTCTTGCTTGCTGTTCATACGAGTCAATTCATTACACAGTGCGTTGAGGTAGTACAAAGTAAAATAATAACAGAATGCAGAATAAACTGTTACAGTTACAGAGAAAGTACAGTGCAGGTAGACAAGAAGGTGCAAGGTCATAACAAGGTAGATTGTGAGGTCAAGAGTCCACCTTATCAATAGTCATATAACAGTAGGATAGAAGCTGTCCTTGAGCCTGGTGGTACGTGCTTTCAGGGTTTTGTATCTTCTGCCCAATGGGAGAGGGCAGAAGAGACACTATCCGGGATGGGTGAGGTCTTTGATTATGCTGGCTACTTCAACAAGGCAGTGAGAAGTATGTCTATATTTGAAGTCCATGAAGGGGGAGGCTGGTTTCCATGATGTGTTGAGCTGTGTCCACAACTCTCTGCAGTTTCTTGCGGTCCTGGGCAGAGCAGTTGCCATACCAAGCCGTGATGCACCCAGATAGGATGCTTTCTATGGTCCATCAATAAAAATTGTGAGGGTCGATGGGGACATGCCAAATTTCTTTAGCTTCCTGAGGAAGTAGAGGCTCTGGTGAGCTTTCTTCACCATGGCGTCTATGTGGTTGGACCAGAACAGGCTACTTGTGATGTTCACTCCCAGGAACTTGAGGCTCTCAACCCCCTCAAACTCAGCACCGATGATGTAAGATAAGAGTCACATGTACATTGAAACACACAGTGAAATGCGTCCTTGTGCGTTACTGAGAATATGCTGGGGGCAGCCCGCAAGTGTCACCACTCTTCCAGCGCCAACATAACAATCCCACAGCTCCTAACCTGTACGTCTTCAGAATATGGGAGGAAACTGGAGCACCCGGAGGAAACCCATGCAGACAAGGGGAGAACGTACAAACTCCTTACAGACAGTGGCCAGAATTGAACCCGGGTCGCTGGCGCTGTAATAGCATTATGCTAACTGCTATACTACCATGCCGCAGGAGTATGTGCACCACCCCCCACCTCGCTTCAGGAAGTCAATGACCAGCTCTTCTGTTTTGCTGATATTGAGGGAAAGGTTGTTGTCATGACACTATGTCACCAGACTCTCTATCTCCTTCCTGTATTTTGACTCATCGTTATTTGAGATCCGGCCGACCACAGTAGTGTCACCTGCAAACTTGTAGATGGAGTTAGAGCAGAATCTGGCCACGCAGTCATGAGTGTACAGGAAGCAAAGTAGAGGGCACCAGTGTTGAGATTAGTTGTACTGGACGTGTTGCTGCCTATCCTTATTGACTGTGGTCTGTTGGGCAGGATCCAGTTGTAAACGGAAATGTTGAGTCCAGGTCTCGGAGTATGGAGATGAGTTTGCTTGGCATTATAGTATTGAAAGCAGTGCTGTAGTCAATAAACAATAGTCTTTCATAGGTGTCTTTACTATCCAGATGCTCCAGAGATGAGTATAGGGCCAGGGAGATGGTGTCCATGTCAACCTGTTTCAGTGGTAGGCGAATTGCAGCGGGTCGAGGCTGTGTGGGAGGCTGGAGTTAATGCATGCCATGACCAGCCTCTCGAAGCACTTCATGATGGTGGATATCAGAGCCACTGGACGACAGTCATTAAGGCATGTTACCTTGTTTTTTTTATGTACGGGATGGTAGTGGCCTTCTTAAAGCAGGTGGGAACCTCAGATTGAAGCAGGGAGGGTTAAAAATGACTGCAAATACCCCCACCAGCTGATCTGCACAGGATCTAAGGACACAGTCAGGGACATCATCCAGGCCAAGTGCTTTCCATGGGTTCACTCTCCGGAAGACTGATCTTACGTCCACAATGATGGCTGTGGATTCAAGTGCATGTGAGGCTTTTGGTGGCTGGTAACATTCCAATCCCCTCTGTCACACCTTTTCAAAGAGAATTTGAGAACATTGTTGAGTCATTTCCTCTGTCCTCCTGGTAATCTCTTCCTGTGCAGGAGCTCAGAATAGTGTGGCTGTTTCAAGAGTTTGATGTTGGGCACACAAACACTGTAGTCTGCCTAAGGGACCCTGCTGAATTTCATTAGGTCCTTCGTTATATCCCATCATTTCTATCAGCCATGGAACTAATCAGATCATTCACAGTGTAGGCTTTGATCAGATGCAACTTGAACTGGAAATTGTGACTCCAGGGTCCTAATTTATATTTTGAAAGGAGCTTATCCCCTGAAAAAGGTAGAACTTTTGGGTGCCCACCAGTAGACCACTTTCAAAGCACCGCACCCTCGCAACTTTGATGGTGATGGGTTAGCAGGCCTTCTGGACTATTAAACCCACTGAAGGAATTAGAACAACTTTAAAATGTGCAGCAAGATAACTCAGATCATGGTATCATTGAGGAAAGACAACCATTCTCATCTTTTTTTTCCTTATAAAATAAATTTCACCATGGTGATATCACTGAGTTTCAAAAGAAAACCATGATTCATCTGCATACCAACACACTTTCATTTCACCTGTTTTACTCAGCAATAATATAGAGAACAACACAGAATAAAGATATGGTGCAAAACAACATTTGGTATTTGCTTTACATTCAATGGCACAGAAAAGGGTAGAATAGATTCATTACGTTACTGATGCAAATGAGTGAGCCAGATGCTGAAACACTGGGATTTGCGAATAATTGGATACCAAATTGTTGGAGTTTTACTTGTATAGCTTTCCAAATATGCACTTACAGTAAAAGAGTCAGAGGCAACATAAAATATACAATAAAGTGAATTTATTAACCTAATGACATATACTTTTAAGATTAGATATCTTTATTAGTCACATGTACATTGAAATACATAGTGAAATGCATCTTTTGTGTAGAGTGTTCTGGGGGCAGCCCGCAAGTGTCGCCACGCATCCGGCGCCAACATAGCATGCCCACAACTTCCTAACCCGTACGTCTTTGGAATGTGAGAGGAAACCGGAGCACCCGGAGGAAACCCATGCAGACACAGGGAGAACGTACAGACTCCTAGCAGACGGAGGCAGAATTGAATCCGGGTCGCTGGCGCTGTAATAGCATCATACTAACCGCTACACTACCATGCATACCCTTGCTTTCATACTTCTTTCATGCTGTCCTCTCAAATAACAGGTTGCATCCTCTTGGTAACTTATTTTCCTGCTCTCATTTTAAACCATTATCTAACTAAGAAGTGGATAGGGAAACTGAAGGTGTCTTGCTCTTCAAACAGCCTTGAACATGTATGGGAGTCGTGCAGACCAATTTCTCATCTCGACTGAATTGCCACAAACTTCTCAAGAAGAGAATAGTGGACCAAATAATCCCTCTAAACCTTTCCTATTCATGAACCTATCTAAATGCTTTCCAAACACTGTAATTGCACCTGCCTCTATCACTTCCTCCGACAGCTCATTCTATATACTCACCACCCTCTGTGTGAAATAGTTACCCCCTCAGACCCCCTTTAAACTTTTCCCCTCTAAATTAAATCTTTGCCTTCTAGTTTTAGATTCCCCTATCCTGGGGAAAATACTGTGACCATTCACCTTAAGGGACTAGTTCAAATGGACGTTTTGGTCAGCATTGATGATTCGAGTCGAATGTTTCCATATAACTCCATAACCTTATCTATGCCCCCCCAACATTAAATAAAACAAAAATGGAAATTCACTGCTGATTAGCAAGTATCTGAAAGAGAGATATAGATTGGCTAATAATTTGGAAGCTTGTATAAATTGTTTTTCCAAATAAGTCCAAGGACTCCACAGAGAAGAGAGAAATTCCTTACTTACAAACTTTAATTATTAGCCATGGAGCAACTGGGAGTCTGATATAAATTTCACTGCCACTGCTTAAATTTCCCAAAGGTTGGTAAGCCTGATTTAACCTGCTCCTGCAAATCCCTCAAGGAAGCATCTGGTCTCATATTTGCTGCCTCTTTTCTTTCCATCCCAAATGCCAACCTCACATTTCGCAACCCAATATCCTTTCTCTACCAGATCCCAAAGGTGAACATTCCCTGAAACCATGATGGCAGATTATCCCTCTTCTTGATTGTCAGTGACCAACTCCATCTCCTTGGCTGAAGATTCACGGAACATAGAACAGTACAGCACAATACAGGCCCTTTGGCCCACAATGTAGTGCCAACCTTTAAACCTCACCTAAGACTATCTAACCCTTTCCTCTTACATATCCCTCTATTTTAAATTCTTCTATATGCCTATCTAGTAATGTCTTGAACTTGACCAATGTACCTGCCTCCACCACCGCCCCAGGCAATGCATTCCATGCCCCAACCACTCTCTGGATAAAAAACCTTCCTCTGATATCTCCCTTGAACTTCCCACCCATTACTTTAAAGCCATGCACTCTTGTATTGAGCATTGGTGCCCAGACTCTATCTATTCCTCTCAATATCTTGTACACCTCTATCATGTCTCCTCTCATCCCTCCTTCTCTCCGAAGAGAAAAGCCCTAGCTCCCTTAGTCTCTCCTCATAATCCATACTCTCTAATCCAGGCAGCATCCTGGTAAATCTCCTCTGCACCCTTTCCAACACTTCCACATCCTTCCTATAATGAGGCGACCAGAACTGGACACAGTACTCTAAGTGTGGTCTAACCGGAGTTTTATAGAGCTGCATCATTACCATGTGGCTCTTAAACTCAATCCCTCAATTTATGAAAGCTAACGTCCCATAATCTTTCTTAACTTTCTTAACTCTTCAGGCACGAACCTCCCTCCCAGCTGTTAGTTATTTCACTGAACACCGATTAGTTGTTCGATGGAAATGGAATAGCAGACTGATAATGAAATTCCTTCCAATAACATTGATAGTCCCCCCTCCAACCCCTTCACACTGCCAACACCCCACCCCACACACACAGCCTGGGCCTGCTGGGTTTGTCAAATGTTTGCAGTCTCCCCTATGTCCCACTGCCCGATAAGTAGACTGTGATCCTGAGGTCAGATATTGATAGAGTCCTGCTGTTATGCGTCTGGGTTACAATTATGCATAGTTAATGGTAGGGTCTTGAGCTGCTTACAGCCAGGGAGAGCACCACTGTACTGGAGAATCTAAGCAAGCCCCAAAACATGTAATGATGGTTATCCATTTCTCCAGCTCCCTCAATATAATCTATTGTCTGTTATTTATTCGCCCAGGCAGCAGATGTTTGCACCTGTACAACATATGGTCAGGCCAACATATGGCTTTTATACTGTAATTGTCCATAATGAAGGATTATTGAGCATCCCTGAATTGCCCTTTGATGACCATAGTGCCGGATCGCACTTCAGACTGCCTCCAGCAAAGGCTCTTTCTTCTATGATTTCAGACTCTGCAGGGAAAATATATTACATGTCTAATTCATCTGTGCATGCTTTGTGGCTTCTGATTAGGCTGCAGCTATTCTCTTGAACTTCTGATTTTACCATATTCATAGCACAAAATAATAGGTGCTATCACTGTTCCAGAAATGACAAAACTTAGTCTAAATACAACTGAATGCTTTGATCTTCAGTGTTCCATTCTTAACTGAGTAGACTCCAAAGCTTTTTGAAAAATAAAATCACAGTAAATGGATTATATTCTGAAGAAGTGGTCATGCTTGTATTTTATAACCTGAATTCAATGATCAACATTAAGCTATTAAAATATATTTATAGCACATGTTCCTGTATATTCTTAACACATAGTAGCTTAAAATAAAACTGGTGTAAAGTTTCAAGTTTGCTTTTGAACGTATGCTCCTTTATTTGAGGAATACCTCATGTTCTTTATATTTTGTACTGTCTTCTGTTATGTTAAGTGATCCACTTCTGCTCCAAAAATGTAAACTATATTTTCAGACACCACAATGAGCAAGAAGAATATTCTCTGTTTTGGAGACAGCTGAATAAGGATGCATTTTGGCTAACGTTTTCAGCTTTTCTCCAGTAGAATGGAGAGAGATTTTTTTTTTAAAAATGAGATTAATGTGGGATTAGTATAGATGGGTGGTTGATGGCTGACATGGACTTGGTGGGCTTAAGAGTCTGTTTCCGTGCTGTGTCTCTATTGAGATGTGCCCACTGTGTCCATGTTTTCACTCCATTTATAATCCACTTGATAAAGATGATCTGTGAAGATTTCACATTGACAAACAATGGCAACAATATTCAGGAATAAATAATAACCTACTTTAAGGCATGCCACACAAGCCCTAACTCTCCCCAGTCTGCATGAACATCATGGGCAGGACATTAAAATAACAATTAGGCATTAGTCATTGACATCCCAATGCACTTGTGTTGCTAACACATTAACCCAACTAATTCAGGTTGTGTAATCATTGCCTGTATCCATTTAATGAGTGGTTTATAAATATGAACAAGTTAAATGATCTAATGTGAAAGAATCACAATTTTAAGCACATTTCTGGAGCTGCCTGTTAATTGTTCCAAAGTCCATCTGGTTCACTAATCTCCAGTCCATACAGCTCATGCTGACAGAGCAAAACTAAAATCTTTGTGCAGTGTGCCATCAATGGTGTTACTTTATGGCAGACAGCAGCGAGACCCCTTTGCAGTTATCATAAATAGAGTTACCTCCTTTCTTGAAAGTGGTCACAATTATGGTTTTACTGAGGTTCCCTGATATACCCTCCTCTTCCCAGATGTGGAAGATGAGGGTATAAATTCATGATTTTAGAACTTAAGCAGGGATTACACTGGCTTCCGAGGCCTTATTGTTTCTCAGTTGGCATCGGACCTTTCTTTACTTTTCTCAGTCAAGGTTGATGGTGAGGTTGTGCCGGAGAGTTTGCTGTGAAATGCAGTAGAAGATGATTCAGTTCATTCTAGCAGGTTCTGACTTCCTCTCTGTTCTTGATAAACTGTCTTGCATTCTTAGCTATCAGGAGGATGGGTCTTGGGTGTTTGAGCCTTGGATAGTCTTCACAGGCATGGTCATAGAGTCATAGAGTACCACAGCACAGAAGCAGACCCCTCGGCCCAATGTCCATGCCTACCACGGTACCCACCAAACTAGTCCCATTTGCCTGCATTTGGCCCATATCCCTCTAAACCCCTCCTAACCAAGTACTTATCCAAGTGTCTTTTGAATGTTGTTACTGTACTTGCCTCAACCACTTCCTCTGGCAGCTCATTCCATCTATCCATCACCCTCTGCGTGAAGGTCATTAGCATGTTGCTGGTCCTTTTGCACTCTTTCCACCCATCATATGTTCTTTACATTATTTTCTTTTGTTGGACTTTAGCCTTCAACTTCCTGCCAAGATCTTTCTTTCCTTTGAGGTGTGATGTAACTTCCAGTCCAAGTACACTTTGCATTTGTGGTTAATTAACTCCTGGATCTCCTGGACATTCTCATCAAACCAGTCCTGGTGTTTGTTGGTGCTAGTTATAGTGTGCTTCAGATCAGTCCAAGCAGTGTGGATATGCTGTCATCAGGTTGTACATGTCTGAGAAGAGCTCGATTTGCAGGATTCTTGAAATTTTTAACATTAACTTTCTTGCAGCAATATTTCCATTGTCATGCTGTTTGGGGTGAGGAGGATAGAGATAATCAAGCAGATAAAGTAGTAATCAGTCCGACAGTCCTTCCTCTGGTACAACATTAATTGTTCAGTTACTGGACTGGTGAGGAAAGTTCTGTTGATTCCCGGATAAAGGTTCAATTCCATTACACAGCTGGGTAATTTAAATTAAAGTAATTAAATACATTTCAAGGTTTAAAAAGATGAACTTGGTAATAGCAACAAAAAGAGCAATCTGATTCATGAATGTCTGGAAGAAAAAGAAATTGGCTGCCCTTGCACAGTGTGATTTATATGTAACTCCAGACCTATCAACTTGGTTGGTTCGTCACCTCGGTTCAGGGGCAATCAGAGATGGACAATAACTTCTGGTATTGCCAACAATGTGCATGTGCTGTGAATAACTAAATTTAAAAAATGCTGTCTGGACACGGTTGATGCAAGTCTCTTGCTCAGACAATGACGATATCTAAGTTGAATGAAGGTGTTGCCATGAGGTGTTGTGCTTGTCTCACTGGTGAACAGGATGTTGGATGTGTCAAGACCACGCGTCAAGCGTTTTGTCAGGAGGAGGACAATCATAAGATTGCATATTTTCTAACAATGGCATTGAAGTTGCTTTGTTTATCACCCTGTGGGATATAGGGCAGGGATTTTGCAATATTGAAGTAGAAATCCTCCTTAGCTTTAGCAGTAGCTTTCAGGGTTGCAACATTCACCTACCCCAAAAGAGAGTCCTTATGAAGCCAAAGTAATTCCATCTTGATGGCAGAGCTCACTAAATGAAGACAGTGTTCCTCTTCCAGTCTGCATTTCCTGAAGAAAGTGTACACACTGCCCTGTTATCTCCTGTCCATCATATCTCATTCAGGGAGTTGATATTAATGTCAAAACATTTGAACTCCTGGGCTATAATAGTAGAGCGATGCTGGGTCTGTCTACAAGAGTCCCAACATTCCAGATCCCCAAGTTTATACTGATAATGTGCACGATTTTTTTAATGTGAAATGCTCATTACACACAGATTTTGCAGAGAAAAGTCTTGTTCCACTAGCAAGGGCTATAAGATGACTGGAGACAAGGCTCAGCTGTTTAACAACTCCCCAAATGAGCTCACCCATCTGCTTTCCATATCACAATATGAATTCCCTCCATCTAGAGGAACAACTGACATAATCTTCATGGTGCATTGACTTCAAGGAGTAGCATCAACCTCTAAATGTGGCCTTATCTGACCTCACGGAAGACATTGACTCAGTAGATCAAGAGGGACTATGAAGTACCCTTTTCAATTAGGATGCCAACAGAAATTAATTTCCATTTCAAACCTGCTTCATGATGGCATGCAGGTTGTGATCTTATCCAATGGGTACACAGCAGACCCAATCACAGTGTTGACGTATGTCAAACAAGGCCGTCATTGCCTTGACACTTTTCTCAATCTTTCTTGCTGCAACATTGCACCTCAGCTTCAATTAGCTTCCTGTTGGTGTGAAGTTAACCTACAGGACAAATAGGAAACTATCCACCCTTCATCACCTCCACTCCAAAAACAAGATCATCTCAACTTGAGTCATCAAAATTGCAGTAAGCTGATGATGCACATATTCGTAGGCCGAGCTTCCAAGTCATCATTGGCTTGTTGTCTGAAACGTAAGAGAGGATAGACTTCACATGTAGTATCCACAAAGCAAGGGTCTTTTGCCAACCAGTCTCTGCTATACAACATCTGACAATAAAGGTTTACAGCGAAGCCTGGAATATGAGAAGCACTTCCCATTTCTTAGGAGACTCTTCTTAATGAAAGCAAATATCAATGATGAAATTCAACATTGTCTTCAATATGGCAGCACAGCCTTTGTCCATCTAAGTTAAAGAGTGTCTGAAGATCAAACCTGAAACATAAGCGGCAGCAATCACTGCCCTCCTGTATAGCTCTGAGATTTGAAGTCCATTCAACGGGCATTTGGGAGCACTGGAAACATGCTGCCAATGCTGTCTCTGTAAAATCCCCCCAAATCACTGGCAGGCTTAGTGATCTATTGCTGCATCCTCTCCTGGATCTACAGCCACACAACTTGTAAAAGATTATATATTACATTTATTTTTTGGACTGTTTACCGTGGTAAGTGTTTCTCAAAAGTTCATTTGTTTGTGAAGTTCAGATTTCAAATGTTTTCCAACTGCAATTATTTGGACTGAAGAACTTCTGCTGTATTTGGACATCAATTGACAGAGTTATTGTTTACCACAAATATGCATGATTGTGTTACTTTATTTAATGAGGAAGAATAGGTTAGGAATTCTGAGCACATTGGTTAGACAACAGTTCCTAGTTGCTTTCACCTGGAATTATGTTTCAGATAAGATGCGTGTTACTGGGACATCAAGAGAAACAATATTTGCATCCTTCCTGCATGAATGCTGGATCACATCTGTTTCTGCATTGTTTTTTGTTATAAAGAATAAAATGTGTTGTCGCTTCCCACCACAAGATTCCAAGGCTTAATAACACAGTGATATGAAGTAGTTTCCGTGTTATTAGGAACTTAATATAATTGATTCAAATTGCATTAGATATAGAATAAAATAACATTTGGCACAATTAGTCTGTGCTGGTGTTTATAGTCCTCATGAGTCTCATCCCATTCCACTTAGCTCTTCTCAGCCTTTCAGCATGTCGCTGTGTTCGCTTTACATTTGTGTACACGTCGAGTTTGTTTTTACAAGCAACAAGCAACTTAGCTCCATCATTTCCTGTGGTAGCAAGTTCCACATGCTAAACACTTTCTGAATAAAAAAAAACTCCTTATTCCTCATTTGGATTTATAATTTATTGCCTCTGGTTTTCAGTTCTCCCATGTGAAAGCATTCATTCCTCATTTATCCTGTCCAAAACTTGCAAAACACTTAAAAAAAGTCTTCTCTAAAAAAAATCTATTCAATCTTTCTCAACAGCTGTAATATCTCGGTTCTGTTGTCCTTTTAATGGGATGGAAAACATAACTGTGCACAATGCACGAGTGCAACCTTTCAGGGGATAAAGATATGTTCACATAACAATGTGGGGTCTTTATTTTAAGCACATGGGATTTCCCAGAGCATTACACAGCCACTGAATAATTTCAAAGACCACCATTATTATATGGTCAAAGATGCTAGCCATCCTCATGCAGTTAACTGCAAGATCCCAAGTCACAAATAGCAAATGAGTTAGAAAATGAGCAAATCTGCCTTTGGGATAAATGTTCACCTGGACATCAAGAGCAATGTTCTACACATTATCTTTAATGTATTTTAAAAATCAATCAGGGCTTAGTTCAATGCTCTGTCAAAAAATAGCCTTTTTAAAATTCCAGGATGGAGTATTGTCTGTCTGACTACTGGGTTTTCAGTTTGGACCTACGATTTCCAGACTTAGAAGGAAGAACACTATCAATGGGCACAATATGACATTTAAATGATGTAGTTCAGGTTGGTCATTTTGTGGCTGATTTTGGAGAAAAATGTCAAAGTCAAAGTCAAGTTTATTGTCATGTGCACAAGTACGTGTATGCACAGGTGTAATGAAAAACTTACCTGCAGCAGTATCACAGGCACATAACATCATATAAGCAGAATTCACAAGAAAAACATAAATTGAACACAAATTATACACAATTTTCTCAAGAACAAACACTATTCGAACAAAAAAACATAGTCCATTTTAATGCAAAGTGATCAAAGTGGTCATAGTGCTGCAAAACTGTAGTGATTAGGGTTTTGCCAGTTGGTTCAAGAACCGAATGGTTGAAGGAAAGTAGCTGCTCTTGAACCTGGAGGTGTGGGACTTCAGGCTTCTGCACCTCCTGCCCGATGAAATAGAAATACAAATTCCAAATTTTAAAACATCAAATTATTGTTGTTTCTGATTTAACTTGCCTTCTCCCTTATTCTCTTTATCCTGGATAACAACTTGCATTGAAGATCTTGCCCTATATTTCTTCATTTTCCTTTAAATACTGAGTTAGTATCTTGTTGTTCAACTTAGTAACTATCTGCAGCAATGGATTAAGAAATAATTGGCATATGTTCAAGCCAATATTTGAAAATCCATGGCTTGAGATTATTATTTACTTCAGTTATGCATGACAATATTCCTTTCATTTCTGAGTACTTACTTCTACAAGAATTAAGGCAATTGTGTGGAACCAAGTCCCAGCCAAGTCAAGTCCACTCCAACCATTTTGCAAATTGTGACAAGAAAATGATGGATTTATTTTGTGTGTGTGTGAGAGAGAGAGAGAGAGAGAGAGAGAGAGAGAGAGAGTGAGGAAGAGAGTGAGGAAGAGAGTGAGAGAAAGAGAGAGAGAGAGAGAGAGAAGGAAGAACATTGTTAACTAAGAAAAACTTTGAAGGAACAGGCCTTAATGACCACAGTCAACTGGATAAAACTATTAATGGGTAAACTCAACCATGGAGAAAGATTCAAAAAGATCATTCTTATAATGCTAATAAATATTACTAAAAGGCAGAGATTTTCCTTTTGTACTAAAGAAACCTTGGTCCAATGAACAAGCTATGAATCAGTATCAAGCTTAGAGAAAAGGTGGACATAAATGTAAAGGTTTACAGAAGTCCATAGAACTGGGAGAGCTATCCTTATACAAAGCACAAGAAAGGATGCAAAGTAATACAGAATATGAAAACATTGGCAACCCATATTAAATTTAACAGCAAAGTTTCTAAAAACATATGCAGAGAAATGGGAAGTAATTCTGACTTTGAGTGATGATGTGAGATGTGACTATCAGCTGGGCCACCAGTAAACATTGATTTCATTGAAAACAATAATCAGGAGAAATGTTTGATACGTGGCCTGGCCAATATCACATTGCACAAAGGGAATGTAGCTGCAATACAAAGAGATAAAGGTAAAAATATACATGACAATACAAAAATAGCAGGTGTTTTAAATGTCACAGAGCCATAGGGAAATACAGGTTGGAAACAATCTCTTCAGTGTACTGAATCCAGCATCAACTACCACTTGCACTAATCCTATATTAATCCTTTAGCTTAATTTTTCCCATATTTTCATCAGCTCACCCCAGATTCTACCACTCACCTACTCACTAGGGGCAATTTACAGTAGCCAATTAACCTACCAACCTTCATGCCTTTGGGATGTGGGAGGAAACTAGAGCACCTGGAGAAAACTCACGTGCTCACAAGTAGAATGTGCAAACTCTACACAGACAGGACCTGAGGTCAGGATTGAACCAGGGTCTTTGGTGGTATGAGGCGATGGCTCTAATAGCTGTGCCACTATGCCATCTATGTGTGTTCCATGTTTGTATTGACAGCAGTGGAAAATAATGAATCATAGAATCAAGGAATCATCATGAGAGAGAAGGAGGCCTAATGAGTTGTAGTGGACCAATCCTGCCATTTCTGATTCCCCACACTTTCCCCATTGTCCTGGAAATAGCCTCCTCAATCCCTTATCCAGTTCCCTTTTGGAAAGCTACTTAAAATGTTTCCAATGATTAATGGATTCAACAGGATGGAAATAAAAATTGCTATTTCCTCCTGAAGAGAAATTCCAGAACTAGAGCATTTAAGAAGCAAACCAAAAAGAATGTTTACACATAGAATAGCAGAAATCTAATTCCCACAAAAATGTTGTGGATGGGGGACCATCTGAAAAGTCCAAGTTTGAAACACATAGATTTTGATATTAATTAAAATGGAAAAGTGGCAGGTAAATTAAGGGCAACAAAAATCCCAGAGAATGGGTTTGAATGTCAAAGGGGGAAGAATGGCCTGGGCCCACATTTGCACACTCTTCTTCAAGTTCTGTATGTTATCATTTGCAATCATATTATACAGATTACTGAAATTTAGGGTTCTTTTCCCTAGAAGGGTAAGTGATAATTTGATTTCATTGAAACTTTGAAAATTCTTACAGGACTTGACCTGCTGAATGCGGGGAGGATGTTTTCCCTGGCCAAGGAGTCCAGAACCTGGGGGTCATGGTCTCAAAGTAAGGAGAAGGCAACTTAGAACTGAGACGAGGGGAAATTTCTTCACACTCAGGGGTGATGAAACTTTGGAATTTTCTACTCTGGAATGATTTGGAGTCACAGTCATTGAGTTCATTGAAAACACAAAACCTTCGATGGATTTCTGGGCACCAAAAAAATCAAAGGATATGGAGATAATGTAGGAAAGAGGCATTGAGGTGAAAGATGCAGCCATGATCTTGATGAATGGTGGAGCAGGCCCAAACGCCCAAGAGCCTACTCCTGCTCTTATTTCTTATATTATTATGTTCTTATGATTGATGTATTCATGATATTAAGGTGAAGTAATAAGACAGATAGAAAATATTTTCTTTGATTGGGACTAAGTTGGAATTTGGTAGGCTGCTTAGGAGTGAAGTTAGGAGCCTCTTCTATCTCAAATTTGTCCTTTGCTTATGACACAGAAGGCAGCCTTTCAGCCCATCAAGTCTATGTCAGTTCTCAGAGCTATCTCATCAATCCCATTCCCCATATTTCCCAGTAACCTATTTTCTCTTATTGCAGTGAATAATGCAAACAACAATTGATGTCAGGTCATTCATTAATTGGGAATCTATAGTTGTGGACACAGCTCAGCCCATCACGAAAACCAGCCTCCCCTCCCTGGACTCTTGTCTGTACTTCTTGCTGTCTCAGTGAAGCAGCCAGCATAATCAAAGATCCTATTCTCTCTTCTCCCCTCTCCCATCGGATGGAAAATACAAGAGCCTGAAAGCACGTACTATCAGGCTCTAAGACAGCTTTTATCCCGCTGTTATAAGACTATTGAATGTTTCCCTAATACAATAAAATGGACTATTGTCCTCACAATCTACCTCGTTATGACCTTGCACCTTTTGTCCATCTGCACTGCACTTTTTCTGTAGCTGTGACACCTTACTCTGAATTCTGTATTGTTTTACCTTGTATTACCTCAGTGCACTGTGCAATGAATTGATCAGTATGAACGGTATTCAAGACAAGTTTTTCTCTGTACCTCGGTACAAGTGACAATAACAAACCAATTCCAATTCTAAGACTGATGAATTTTTGTTAACCAAAGGTATTAAGAGATATGAAACAAAGGTGGCTATACAGAGGAAGGTCACAGATCAGCCATGACCTTACTGAATGGCAATATCACACAAAGGACTAGATGCCCTGCTCCTATTGTATGCTCCTATTTGAGCTGAACAAGACCTTTCAGTTAAGTGTTTATATTCACCCGTTACTGGGATGATGCTATTATGAGCCAAAACATCTTCTATTACACAATTAGTTGGTGAAAATACTGTTTCAACAGGCTAGAAATTGGAATTGACACATTTTCAGGCTAAATGGGTGTTACACATTGTCCTAAAGCCCAATTGAGTGACCAATAGAAAATAAGGAAACTGTAAAAAAATGCAGTAAAAGATTGTTTGGATGCCTTTCACTGGTAACCAGTGCATTAAGACTTTACCTGCACAATTTCTGATGACAGTTGCAGGAATTACCACATCACTGGCAGAGTGAAATCTGAAAAAGTGGTCAGACCTTAAAGAACCACTCTCTATGGCAGATATAGGACAGCAGCTGAAAGGGTTGCCATGGAGATAAGGTAAAACACTTGGGAGAGGGGTAAATGGTGATATTCAGCGGGCAGCGTCGGAGCAGGCAGTGGAGTGAGAGGGAGCAGAATGATTGGGCTTTGGCTCAATGGGATTCAGCGCTAAAGGGGCGAGGAGAAGTAGGTGATTTGAGGAAAAGAAGTAGTATGAGTGCGGTTTTCTGTGCTCGGTGTCAGATGTGGGAGGTCCTGGAGTCTCCCAGCCTCCAGGATGACCACATCTGCGTCAGGTGCGTTGAACTGCAGCTCCTGAGGGACCGTGTTAGGGAACTGGAGATGCAGCTCGATGACTTTCGCATGGTCAGGGAGAATGAGGAGGTGATAGAAAGGAGTTACAAGCAGGTGGTCACACCGGGGCGACGGGAGTCAGGCAAGTGGGTCACAGTCAGGAGGGGGAAGGGGAATAGTTAGGTACTAGAGAGTACCCCTGTGGCTGTACCCCTTGACAATAAGTCCTCCTGCTTGAGTACTGTTGGGGGAGACAGCCTACCTGGGGGAAGCAACAGTGACAGTGTTTCTGGCACAGAGTCCAGCCCTGTGGCTCAGAAGGGTAGGGAAGGAGAGAGGAGGGCAGTAGTGATAGGGGACTCTTCTGTTAGAGGGTCAGACAGGTGATTCTGTGGACGCAGGAAGGAAACTCGGAAGGTAGTTTGCCTCCCAGGTGCCAGAGTCTGGGATGTTTCAGATCACGTCCAAGATATCCTGCAGAGGGAGGGGGAACAGACAGAGGTCGTGGTACATATTGGCACCAACGACATAGGTAGGAAAAGGGATGAGGTCCTGAAAAAAGACTATAGGGAGTTAAGAAGGAAGTTGAGAAGCAGGACCTCAAAGGTAGTAATTTCAGGATTACTGCCTGTGCAATGTGGCAGTGAGTATAGAAATAGAATGAGGTGGAGGTTAAATGCGTGGCTGAGGGATTAGAGTGAGGGACAGGGATTCAGATTTCTGGATCATTGGGGTCTCTTTTGGAGCAGGTATGACCTGTATGAAGAGGACAGGTTGCACTTGAATCCCAGGGGGACTAATATCCTGGCAGGGAGATTTGCTAAGGCTACTGGGGAGAGTTTAAACTAGAATTGTTGGGGGGTGGGATCCGAACTGGAGAGACTGGGGAAGACGTGTTTGGCTCTCAAACAGAGAAAGCTTGTAGTAGGTACGAGAGGGAGGATAGGCAGCTGACAGAGAAGGGACATGCTCAGACAGACGGTTTGAGATGTGTCTATTTTAATGCAAGGAGTATTGTGAACAAGGTGGATGAGATTAGAGCTTAGATAAATACTTGGAGCCACGATGTGGTGGCCATTACAGAGACATGGGTGGCTCAGGGACTGGAATGGTTACTTCAAGTGCTGGGTTTTAGATGTTTCAGAAAGGACAGGGAGGGAGGCAAAAGAGGTGGGGGAGTGGCACTGTTGATCAGAGATAGTGTCACAGCTGCATAAAGGGTGGACGTCATGAGGGACTGTCTACAGAGTCTCTGTGGGTGGAGGTTAGGAACAGGAAGGGGTCAATAACTTAACTGGGTGTTTTTTATAGGCCGCCCAATAGTAAAAGGGATATCGAGGAGCAGATAGGGAAGCAGATGCTAGAAAGGTGTAATAATAACAGAGTTGTTGTGATAGGAGATTTTAATTTCCCAAACATCGATTGGCATCTCCGTACAGTGAGGGGTTTAGATGGGGTGGAGTTTATTAAGTGTGTTCAGGAAGGATTATTGACACAATATGTAGATAAGCCTACAAGAGGAGAGGCTGTGCTTGACTTGGTACTAGGAAATGAACCTGGTCAGGTGTCAGATCTCTCTGTGGGAAAGCATTTTGGAGATAGTTATCATAATTTTATCTCCTTTACAATATCATTGGAGAGAGACAGGAACAGACAGACGAGAAAGGTGTTTACTTGCAGTAAAGGGAATTATGAGGCTCTCAGGCAGGAAATTGGAAGCTTAAATTGGGAACAAATGTTCTCAGGGAAAATTACGGAAGAAATATGGCAAATGTTCAGGGGATATTTGTGTGGAGTTCTGCATAGGCATGTTCCAGTGAGACAGGGGAGTCACGAGAAGATACAGGAACCGTGGTGTTCAAAGGCTATAATAAATCTAGTCAAAGGGAAAAGAAAAGCTTACAAAAGGTACAGAGAGCTAGGTAATGTTAGAGATCTGGAAGAGTATAAGGCTAACAGAAAGGAGCTTAAGAAGGAAATTAGGAGAGCCAGAAGGGGACATGAGATGGCCTTGGTGGCAGGATTAAGGAAAACCCCAAGGCATTCTACAAATATATGAAGAACAAGAGGATAAGATGCAAAAGAATAGGGCCTATCAAGTGCAGCAGTGGGAAAGTGTGTATGGTGATTGTGGTGAGGACTTGCAGCGGGCTGAAAAGCTTGAGCATGTAGATATTAGAAAAGAGGAGGTGCTGAAACTTTTGGAAAGCATCAAGTTGGATAAGTCACCGGGACCAGACGAGATGTACCCCAGGCTGCTATGGGAGGTGAGGGAAGAGATTGTGAAGCCTCTGACGATGATCTTTCCATCATCAATGGAGATGGGAGAGGTTCCAGAAGATTGGAGGGTTGCGGATGTTGTTCCCTTATTCAAGAAAGGGATTAGAGATAGCCCAGGGAATTATAGACTGGTGAGTTTTACCTCAGTGGTTGGTAAGCTGATGGAGAAGATCCTGAGAGGCAGGATTTATGAACATTTGGAGAGCTATAATATGATTAGGAAGAGTCAGCATGGCTTTGTCAAGGGCAGGTCCTGCCTTATGAGCCTGATTGAATTTTTTGAGGATGTGACTAAACAGATCGATGAAGGGAGAGCAGTAGATGTAGTGTATTTGGATTTTAACAAGGCACTTGATAAGGTACCCCATGCAAGGCTTATTGAGAAAGTAAGGAGGCATGGGATCCAAGGGGACATTGCAAAGTGGATCCAGAACAGGCTGGCCCACAGAAGGCAAAGAATGGTTGTTGAAGAGTTGTATTCTGCATGGAGGTCAGTGACCAGTGGTGTAACTTAGGGATCTGTTCTGGGACCTTTACTCTTTGTGATTTTTATAAACGACCTGGATGAGGAAGTGGAGGGATGGGTTAGTAAGTTTGTGGATGACAAAAAGGTTGGGGGAGTTGTGGATAGTATGGAGGGCTGTCAGAGGTTACAGCGGGACATAGATAGGATGCAAAGTTGGGCTGAGAAGTGGCAGATGCAGTTCAACCCAGATAAGTATGAAGTGGTTCATTTTGGTAGGTCAAATATGATGGCAGAGTATAGTATTAATGGTAGGACTCTTGGCAGTATGGAGGATCAGAGAGACCTTGGGGTCTGAGTCCATAGGATGCTCAAAGCAGCTGCACAGGTTGACTCTGTGGTTAAGAAGGCATGTGGTGTATTGTCCTTCATCAATCGTGGAATTGAATTTAGGAGCCGAGAGGTATTGTTGCAGCTTTATAGGACCCTGGTCAGACCCCACTTGGAGTACTGTGGTCAGTTCTGGTCGCCTGACTACAGGAAGGATGTGGAAGCCATAGAAAGGGTGCAGAGGAGATTTACAAGGATGCTGCCTGGAATGCGGAGCATGCCTTATGAAAGCAGGTTGAGGGAACTCGGCCTTTTCTCCTTGGAGAGACGGAGGATGAGGGGGTACCTGATAGAGGTATATAAGATGATGAGAGGTATTGATCGGGTAGATAGTCAGAGCCTTTTCCCCAGGGCTGAAATGGTTGCCACAAGAGGACATAGGTTTAAGGTGCTGGGAAGAAGGTGTAGAGCAGATGTCAGGGGTAAGTTTTTTACTCAGAGAGTGGTGAGTGTGTGGAATTGGCTCCCGGTGGAACAGATGGTGGAAGCGGATATGATAGGGTCTTTTAAGAGACTTCGGATAGGTACATGGAGCTGAGTAAAATAGAGGGCTATGGGTAAACCTAGTAAGTTCTAAGGTAGGGACATGTTCGGCACAGCTTTGTGGGCCGAAGGGCCTGAATTGTGCTGTAGGTTTTTCTATGTTTCTATGATCTCCATTGTAAGTGACTACCCTCCATGTGATTATCTCCCCTGATTGAGTGTTATGCTATCAGTGGCCCAGTGCCACTGTGATCTGCAGACTGATGGGTTTGGCTAAAAGCAAAGTTCCATCTGCATGGATTCTCCATAATCAAGAAATTATGGTAAATATTGGTTGTAAAATTGGGGAAAACCTCGTAGTTGCTGAGATCTTCCACACTGGTCTGACCTGGCCAGTGATACCCACAACTGAGAAAAAAAATTGAAATCGAAGCCAGCTCATCAGTTCCTCCAATAGGTTCAGTGAGATTTTTTAACATCTAATTGAAAGGACATAAGGGGCTTTTGGTTGCATTTCTCATTCAAAACAATGTTTCAACATTATAATGGCATTTCAGACAATATTTGTGGTTATGTCTCTGAAATGAATATGTAACCCAACTGCTTAACTCAAAGGCAAGAAAGTGACCCAGCTAACATAGTAAAACTGGGGTGATAAGAATGTTAATATTGAGCAAAATGTTTCACCCCAGTAGCTGTACAATCTTCAGTGGGTATTAAATCAAACAATACTTCCAGCAACAAATTCCATTCAAATAGGTTCGATGACCTTTTATATAAGATAAATATAATAGATAATATAATATAAAAACATTATAATAAAATACATAAAATTTATAAACATAAATGTCAGTTCACAATACTGGACATGAAAAAATCATAACACATGTAAAAATAAGGAGCAGGAGTAGCCAATTCATCACTCGAGCTTGCCCTGCCATTCAGTAAGACCTGCGGATGATCCAACCATGGCATCAACAACACTTGCCTGCTCTCACCCCATTTCTTGTGACTCCCTTGGAGTTTAAATGACTGTCATTCTCCACCTTGAATGTATTCAGTGGTTCTGCTTCCATAGCTCTCCGGGGTAGACAATTTCAAAGACTCAGGACTGTTTGAGAGAAAAAATTCCTCCTCATTTTTGTCTTAAATGGGTGATCACTTGTGCTGAAAGTATGTCCCCTAGTTTGAGATTAACTTATCAGGTGAACCATCTTCTTAACATCCACCCTGTCAATCTCCTCCAGAAGCTCATATTCTTCAACAAGATCAGCTTTCTTTTTTTCAAAATCAAATGAAAACCAGTGAACTTCATCCCAGCAAACTTGCTCTGCATTAACTCTAATGCAATTCCTTGTATATGGAGACCAAATTCCTTATATATGGAGAGCAAAACTGTAAACAGTATGGCAGGTGTAGTCTCACCAGTCCCCTGGAAAATTGCATCAAAACTTCTTTTATAATCCATGACCCTGAATATCAATAAATCCCGGCATCCATACCGATAAAGTCCAGCATTCCATTATCTTTCCAAATTATTTGATGTACTCATTGCATGCTAACCTTTTGAATTCCATGTACTTGGACCACCCTCCTCCCCCAACAGCACTTCATGAAGCAATATTTAGTAGTTTCCATTTAAATAATAAAGGACAATGTCAAATGCCCCATAATCTATTGTTTATCCAAAGAACTAAACACACTGCAATATCATCAGCATACTCTACCTCTGAAATTTATTCCATTGGCATTAATAAAATAAATATCAGATGTAAAAAGCAACACACTAACACCACTGTATGGCATAATTTAGCACTGCTGGGCCGGAATTTCTAGACAAGGCTCTTTAAATATTTGAATGAGGTAGAACTACAATGCCTTTTGATTCCCGTGTGTGTGCATGTGTGATGTGAATGACAAAAGCACAATTAATTCTCAATGAACAAGATACAGCCCCAATCCAATTCAACTGCCATCAGCCCAACTACTTTGTAATGCCCATCATCTTTAAGGTTAACCTCTATGTAAAAATATTTTATTGGTGCTTATTTTCTTACTGATGAATGATGCGCATAAACTACATCTCAATCATTTATTAATAACATGTTTTCTGAATAAACAGGACAGTCCACATTTTCACCATCACATAACCCCAGATTCGTATATATGCACTGCCTCCCACACAGTTTGCTCAATGTTAATAATTGGTCCTGTAGCTGGGGTAAGTATAAGTGCTGCCTGTTGAATAGTGCAGTCTGCAATTATGTCTGATTGCCTGATCGGACTGAAGAAGTTTGAAGAGCTCTTTAAGTAACATTTTTCAAGTGTGTTCACATTCAGTGGTAGAAAGCAGATCCTCACCAGAACTGGTGCCTGTGAAAAAATAACAAAACAATCACATTTCATGGTTCTTAGAAACTAAGAGTGAAGATTCTGAAGCCTAGAAATTAGATTGATAATGCAAATGACATGTAATAGTGACTTAACCCAAGTTAGATCATGCTGCCAATCCCGGCCAATGCAAAATACACTGAGTTCTCAGCTTCGTCGTTTGGCTTGCACAAGGTTTTTGGATGGCACAGTGGCACAGCTAGTAAAGCCACTCCCTTATTGCTCCAGAGACCCAGGTTCAATCCTGACCTTGGGTATTGTTTGAGTGAAGGTTGCACATTCTCCCTGTGACTGTGTGACTTTCCCAGGGTGCTCCTTTTTCCTTCCACATTCCAAAGATGTGTGGATTGATATGTTAGTTGACCACTGTAAGTTGCCCCTCGTATATAGGTGAGTGGTTGACTTTGGGGAGAGTTAACGAAAATATGTGGAGAATAAAAAATGGGATTAATATAAGATTAGTGTAAAATGGGTGACTGATGGTTGGTGCAGACTCGATGGGCTGAAGGGCCTGTTTCTACGTTGTATCCCTTTATAATTCCATGACTCTATTTCAGGATGAAATCACGCCCATCATTAAACTGGATTGGCCCTTTCTTGTGCTATTCATATCAGTGCCTTAATGGTTTCCCAGCATCAAGCGCGCACCAGATGATGTCACCATTGTCACAGCACCCATCTTTGCCTTGACGGGTATATTCAGCCCTCCATCTCCCTATCTCTGCCATCATTCCCCAACCCCCCAACTCCCCCAACACCTCTCCAAACCCTACTGCCACCCCAGCCAGATTCCTTGGCAGAGCTAGCAGAGAAAAAGATCTTTGTTTGCACACACAACACCCATTCTATTACACATACAGTCCAGGGCCTTTGGTGTGACAGAGTTTTGCTGGGATTGAGAGATATTCATGAATGTAAATTCTTTGATCTTCGTTGGGCAGTGACAAAGAAAAGGAGGTCATTGTGCTTAGATTTCTGAATAAGGTGCAGGGTTAAATGCCTCCATTCAGACATCACGGTATTGATCAAAAAACCTGCTAGGTTCATTGGCACAATATTTTCCCAATCATTTTTCCTTGGTCACAAATTGTTTGCAACTTTGTAATTTTATGCAATTCAGTATATAAGACTGCAATCTTTGCCTCACTGATGATTCTGCTTCTTAATGGATGGTGGCGTCATTTAAGCCACTGAACTCCACAAGAGCAGTGGATGGCAATGAGGGTGCCCACACAGACTGGAGTTTACCTTTTTTTCTCTACTCTGAGTTTGCCCTCTCCTCCATTGCAGCCTTTTGTGCTGCTTGTCTGTGTCTACCATGGGGATGAATATTTTAAGCACTGCCGACCCTCCCTGTGAACTCTTCAGCAAAGGTCCTGCAATGGCAATGGATCTCTGTGGCTCCCTTTGGGAAATCCACAGTTCCCGTTTTAAAGTACCTTTCAGGGTGCAAAGTGTCCTAGCATTGTTTGAAACCTCTTTTCAGGCAATTTCACAAAGTTTTGTTGAGGAAGGGATTGGTTAATAGCTCTAAGCACAATAATGGCTTTAAGGTCTGGTGAAACCCAATTTCTATGCATGAGTGTGCTGTTGGTGACTTCAGTCAGAAGCTCTACTTTGCCTTCCGGGATCATTTTGGTAGGCGGGAACAAAACACAATGGTCGAGTAACTCTTCCTTGCCCTGATAGATGTGCAAAGGAAGGCCCTGATCTATTTTGTGCACATCTCCTGCCCCAGCAGCACCCTATCACACACAGGGTGGAGTGCACAGTGTGAGACAAAAAAGATGTTATACATGCAGATAGAAAATTGTTCTTCCATCCATTTGGCATACCAAGCAATCTTTCTGGGGCAGTGTTAAGTGTTGGAGAAGTAATCGGGGATGGGGGGGGGGGGGGTGTGGGTACAGCAGCAAAAGAAGACAGGTGGAAGATAAGATGGGGGAGAGAGAATGCTGTGAAAATGAATGGCAAAAGAAATGTTGAAGAGGACTAACCTGACCCATCCCCCAGTGGATCTGCTCTCCCCTCCTCCCCCACGCCTGCCTATCACTATCTCTTCCCTGCATCTACCTATCACCACCCTGTGCCCACCCCACGTCCCCTCTTTTATCCACCTGTCACTGCTCTGCTTTTCCTTCCTATATATTGGGCTTCCCCTTTTCCTATCTTCAGTCCTGAAGAAGGGTCCTGACCTGTAACGTTGACCGCCTGCTTTTCCCCACGGATGCTGCCTGGCCTGCTGAGTTCCTCCAGCATCATTGTGTTTTTCATCTAGATTCCAGCATCTGCAGTCCTTTATTTCTCTAAAAAGCCGAACTTGTTGGTCTCAATGGCCACAGACTTGTTTGACCAACAGAGAAGCAGGCTCAACTGTCCTTAAAGACTCTTCTGTGTGAGAGGCCATCACCATTCATGAGCAAATACACTTTGTGTATGTGACATAAAAACAGGTGCACACACAAAGAATTCTGAACGCATTTACAAGCCCGTACACAAAACACCCACCTGTGTTTAGAAACCAGGTTTAACATTAAATTCACTGGCAAGGTTCACAAAGGCAGATCACAAAGCAAAATAATTTTTAGACTGACTTCCTTCTTCTATGACAGGTATCTAGTGAAGTGTACCCCTCTTATCTTTCTGAACTCTAATCTCTCTATATTCAACCTTAACACTGGCTGGAAAGACTTCATGAACCTTGTCCATTCAGTAAATAAAACTCGATACAGCAGTGTCCTCTTCGTTCCACCGTTACTAATGTCCAAGAACCTCTCATCTTGACACCAGGCTTCTTCTCTCACCACCCTCTCCAACCTCATCCTCCCTATGAAAACTCTGCTCTTCTTTGAATAGTACCTTAGAAGAGCTGAGAGGGCGGTGTTATATGAGATTATGTGCTCAAATCCTTGAGTGGGGCTTGAACCTATAACCTTCTGACTCAAAGGTGAGACTGATGCCATTGAATCAAGCCTGACAGATTAAGAAAGCCACATAGGAAGATTATTTTCTTCATGTTAGGTAACCAAACTATGTTACCTGGTGCGACTGAACTTGCAGCCAACCATACTGGTGCTTCCAAATTTTATCTCAAAGACAGAATTCATCCTACATGTTTTTCCAAATTAGGAGTATAGAAATTAACCCAAAATGTTTGTGGAGTATGCTTCAGAAGAACATATACAGGATAATATCATAAATTGCTGAAACCAAACATTTAGGCTGATGCTCTTGAGATTTCACTAATCTTCTGTTGAAGTAATTGCACGATATCCTGTGGAAATTCCTAGCCACTTGAGTTTGCCTGAACAAATTTACTCCTACAATTTCTTTAAGCAAATTGAAAGAGACTGATATTTGCCGCCTTATTTAACTTATAGACAAAAAATGATTTATTCTTTAGCCTGGTTAAACTTGTACTTTAGGAGACAGAAATTAGTTGGTTAATAGTTAGAAGCTTGTTAGGCTGATAGAAGAAACATTAATTTGCGACTATGTGACAAGAGTCAAAATTGTGCTTTTCTTTTTATTTATGTTTTCCTTTTGGAAGCTGTCATGTGGATTTGGTGTTAGTGTTAAAATTTCCCAGCCCTGTAAGTACATTCCTCTTTGCAGCCCATTCCTTAACACTGATAGTGTGGAGTGGTATTCAACTGTCTGCTGCTCCTATCAGCAAATGTTTCACTTTCTCTGTCACTGTTTGCTTCATCACACTCAGAAATATCAGGAGGAAGTTTACCATCTGTTCTTCCACTTTCTTATCTTTTGTTTTGCTGGCACCTCTACCTCTTTCTGGTCATTTTGAATCTTTGTTATCATTATATGAACTTGCAAATGACAAGAGAAGATAGGCAAGTTGCATCAAACAACAACAGCAATACACAAGTGAAATGCGTTTGGATTTTCAATGACATAAGTAGGATAACAGAAGCATTGTGTTGTTGAATATCATATCATGGTTTCAGTCATTCTAAAATGGATTTTTTTTGCTGAAAATAGACAGCAGAGAAAATTAACACAGCATTCAGGAAAAGCTTACAGATTTTCTGACCAAAAGATCTTCACCCTACCTCTGCCCTGCCCCCATCTTCCCAGTTAATGTCCTGTCCTAGTAAATATCAAGGCCAACATTTCAAGTTGATTTCCTTTTGTCAAAAGTGGTGGAAGTTAAAGAAATAGCAAATTTTAATCAAGGACACGTGGAGAAAAGAAAGAAAGGGAAAATCTGAGACAGGTTGGAAACAGGAGTGATTAAGTGAAAAAAAGGGTGCTGGTCAAGGCAAACAGGGAAGGTACTGCACTAGAATAAGTAAAGTGACAAAGGATGGGCTTACAGGAGGTACAAGTGGTAGTAATAGTGTCACCATCAGCACGTGATATCTGAAAAACAGGAATAGAAGTTTTGAAGTGAACTTGCCAGACGCATTATTAGTCTGGAAGTTTGTGAAATTCCTTTTTCAAAATTGAAATGCCTGAGTTTCTAAGACCAACTCAGATCTCATTGCAATATAGTTAAGTATGAATCACTATGCAAGTCAGTACACTGAGGGCAGTCTATTTCAGCTGAGAGATTGGGAAAGAAATTCATCTTCATTTGCCATCACAAAACACCTGAAACTTCAGCTGTGTTCAAATTTCTGCATATTTAATTCAATTAACTTCAATAAAACTGTATGGAATTGAATATAACCAATGGTCTACTGGTTTAGCACCAGAGACCAAAGACAAATTTTACTCCCAAGAGGACATACTTACACTTGGCTTTTCCCCACAGGTGAACAACCATTGTTATAGTGCAGCATAATCCAGCACATAAATCTCATCACAGGACTCTAAGTTCTAAATATCTATTTTAACAGATATTTGGATATTATTTTAATTATTTTGTTCTTGCCTAGCACAACCATTTATACGTTTTTGAACAAATGTTTAACTTTCTAGTTTAATTATACAGAAATGGAAGAATTAGAGTAAATGACTCTTCTCAATTTAATTTAAAAACATCAAGATTATATCTCACGGGGCTATTTTTAGATGATAATTATGCAAACATTTCCAGTGAAATTGCAGCATTCATGAAATTGGACCTGTCACTTCCATGTGTAAAACAGGAGGTCCGTTTCTGAGCACTATTAGTAAACTGAATTAAGTTGGAAATGGACAATTTTCCCCAAAATTATAATGTGAAATCTTTAGCCCCAACAACCCTTGGGGACTGATTTGCAAAGAGTAGACTGGAAAGATCAACGTAGGCAGCAGGAGTTGTTACCAGCAAGTGAACTGTGACAAATGTTTGAATGCAGCCCAGGTGGAGTGAAAGGCAGAGCTGATCTGTTCATCAGTGAGAAAACTATTAGCAGCTTCATAAAAGAAAGTGTGTGTGCTAACAAGAGGCGACTCAGGTTGCTAGGTTTGATTTTACCTAAAGAAGGGTTTGGAGAAGGCATTGGCTTTTTCAAAGGGTGGCCTCTGCATTGTTTCCTGGTGAATAGGTGCGAGTACCGTACCTGAGAGCAGGGACTGAGAAAATTTGCATAAAGTTGGATTTCCATAAGTCAGGTCTTCTGTAACCCATGGTCCCCCTGCATAGGTAAGTGAATCTAGTTTTTTACCGGTATCAGGCATGACCCTTATGCTGTCATCTGTCATGCTGCACCTGTGACACTCAATCAACTGATTAACAGTCGTCATTAGTTGGTGGGATGATCCTGAGGACAAAAGCATCCTTCTTCTACCCTGGCTCTTCACACTAGCTGCTGAGCCCTAACCACAGCAGCTAAGCACAGCTGCAATGAGAGCCACACAAGTACCAGGATAACTATGGAACATTTAATTGCCTGCATCGACCTGAAAGAATCCTGCAATACATGCCAAGCAAATGCGGAGATTTAAGCATAGTGTGCTGTTTATGCTGCAGTAAGAGACTGTTGGATAGGTACATGGAGCTGCGAAAAATAGAGACCTATGGGTAAGCCTAGTAATTTCTAGGGTAGGGACATGCTTGGTACAGCTTTGTAGGCCGAAGGGCCTGAATTGAGCTGTAGATTTTTCTATGTTTTTTTCTATGTTTCTATTGCATCAACTCAAGGCAGAAGCTGGTGTCAGAGGAAGAGCATCAAGAAAGCCAGGAGCCTATGAGGATGGATCTAAAAAGAAGCAGGAGCAAGAGAAAAAAGAAAGTTGCCAGGGATGCTTCTGTTCAGCATGCTTAACCTCATTTCCCAGCCGAGCAGGAGAAGTAAACATGGCCGGCAAGCGTTGTGAAAGAATCCCTGATAGACATTTCTCCAAAGGAGGTTATAAAATCATAATCCCTACTGCAGCTAAGTTACCCTCTCCATGCTCCAGTCAACAGCAATAATATTATCCACCAATAATCAAGCAGGGAAACTCAGATGATCTATAAAAATCCCCCACACCTAGCTCTGCATATCCACCTGCACTGATTATAACACACAGATGAATGAATCACTGTTCCAGTTACATGAGTAGTTTGCTGCAAAATTTTGATTATTTTTGGAGGGAAACTTGTTGGACATTAGTGCTAAACACAACTATTTTTAATACACGCAATTTTTAATAGACGCAATCCAATTTTTATCCAAAAGATCAAGGACACCACAAACAGCTGTTGATTTAGCCACTGCTTTTGCTCGAGCTAGCAAATGAGGATCTGAATATTGAGCATGGAGGTGAATGCTTCTTTAGATGCTCCACTTTACTGAGTTTCTATTTTTGGACCTTTTACAAACCCAGTAGTATGTTCCCATTATCAATTTTGAATTATGATCTACAAGAGCACATGGGCTGGAATCCCTTGTTGCATCTTGGCTCCATATGTATAAGGGGGAATCCCTATTCAGAACTCCCTTTGCAAATGAAATTGTTGCATGTATTTGTGCTCACAGAGCTTTGTACTGAGCTTTGCTTCTGGACACTACATTTTAAATTCTCTGAGAGAACAACCAGGAGCAAGTAAAAGAAGTAAAAATGTTAACATGGATATAATTCTTAATATCTACCAATAGACACAAAATACTTTATTTAAATCTTAACAACTGCACCACTTTCTTAAAACATAAGTTATGATTTAAGTGTATTCGACATGGCTTGCCTTGGGGTGAGATATAATGTGCAAGGATGAAAATAATCCGCTTTTCCTCAAGCTTAATCGGAGCAGTGTTTAAAAAACTGAGGACAACGATATCAGAGTGGAAGTTGAACTGAGAATTAAAGTGAAATGTGACCAAAATCTAGGAAAATGAATGGAGGTATTCTGCAAAATGGTCAATCCACATTGTGATGAAAGAGCAAAATAATTGCTGCTTCAACTGAAGTTCACCAACTATGTTTCCACTGCACATTTTATGGTGTTTAAATCTATAATAATATTGAATATATGATAAATAATTCTAGCCAAAGATATTTTAAACATCAGGAATTATAGGGTGATAAAAAGTGAACTGGATGGATAGCAACCCAATAGTCTATATCTTCCGAATGAATTATTTCTCCAAAAAAGTTCAATATTTTGAAATAAATAGACTGTATTTATATAGAGCCTTTCACAACCTTGGGTTGTTAAAACACTTCATAGCTAATTGGCCAAGTCAACCTGGCTATAACTGATAGTTCCTGAAGGAACGTTCTGAGTGGCAGATGTCGACACATCTGTCGATCCACTCTATTGCATTACCCTGGGGAATCTGCCTCTCCCTGCCTGCACCTGTCAGATTGGCAGAGGATTAGGGTACACATTCAATTGTTGGAATTCCTGCCTCAGTTGAATACTTAAGAAACGCTAAGTAAGATTATATATCTTTTAGTTTGTTGTTCTTAAAATGTCAGTGTTTTAATGTGCACAGTTATTTTTATTGATTTCTTTATAAGAATGAAATTTTTTTTTATTTCTTTATATGTTATCCAAACCAACTTTACTGGCTTTAAAATATCTGTTTATAAGAGACATTTAAAAAGTCTTGCAGTGCTTTGACAGGTTTTCAAAGGAGACAAGGCTCTGCCTCCTGTCCATGTTGTCAGGGCATTCGAAGCCAGGGCTTTAACAATATGCCAATTGAATCCTACTCACCGTTCGGACGGCACTGTGCCTTATTAGATGGTTTCTGAGTTTGGGGGTTTCAGCTCATTGAACCCAGTGTATCTGCTCTGTGAAGTGCGGACAGGTGTGAAACGTGGACAGCATGTCCGTGCAGTGGGCTGAATCCAGTTCAATTTAGATCCAATATCCCTCAAACATACATGAGTTAAGTGACCAAATAATCTCCATTGAAGGTGATGGTTGACAGATAGATTTTGATTCGGTCTGGAGAGCTCACCTGCTTTGCTTTTATGTCCACTGAAGGAATCAGAAAGAATTTAAGTTTAATACCTAAAGAGTGGATCTCTAATAATGCGACATTCACACAGAACTGTGCTATGGCAAAAATAAATTAATAGCATTCCACAACAGATCAGCAAAACTATCCTGTACTCACCAGGGATTATATATTAAAATTAGACTCAATTTGCAGTCCATTGCGCTAACTATATTTACGATGCTAAACTCAACCTCAGCCTCAAAAGCATGAGGAAAACCTGACACAAGTCCCCACCTCTGAGTGCTGTTCAGTGACCTCTGCTGGAAGTGGGCATGTGTGGGCTGGCAAAGAGACATCCTTAACTGTAAATTGCACATCCCAGCTCTGCCATTAAACATCACTGCAAAGTACTTTCATACTTTTACACAAACAATGAATGCTTGAAGAAGATATTTCACCACAGGCAATGCCTTTAGGAATAGGAGGGGAATCACCATTTACATTTAAACAATTGTGTTCTGATGTAACAAGTGTGCAATAAAAGATTTTAGCCATCCAAGCCAAGTCAGAAGAAATTTCATTAAGAATCCTAAGTCACACATAGGATTTCCCATAAATTACTAGTAAAGTGAATTGTGTTTTATTTCACCAGCTTAATCATCAGTTTAAGTTGTTTTAATCAATAAACCCAAGCTAAATAAAAGCCATTCCATCCCTTGACTCTTGCATTAACCTTCCATTAACTATTATCATTTCAATCAAGCATGCCTTAGTCAATAATGCTAATGTAGAAAAGTTGAGAAAGCTGTATGAAATAGGTATTTACATTTTGTTAATGTGGCTGGCCTTTCCAATTACCTGACATAAGGCAAGAAATTTATAATGCATTTTGAAATATTCTTCTGCAAAGTAAATTATATGGAACTCATGTTCCTTGTGCAATAATAATTTTGAAACAAGGTCAGGCACTCTTTCTGGTCAGTACCTCTTAAGATGATGATATTTATTTGACAGACATACTGTATATAGTACTTTGAACTCACCTTTCAATCCATAATGTCGCCAGATAGTAAATAGTGTTTATAATGTATTATTATTCAGGGAAAGGATTTATATGTACTTAGAAGTAAACTTTTTCATTTTTTTTACAGAAAATACTGCTCCAGTGCTGCGTAAAAGGTTATTTTGACCAACAATACTTCTGCTGGACCTTATGGGATATTAAAAATATTCAAAATATTGATATGTTTGAGTGCTATCATTTATATCTTTCTATCAAAGAAGAATGTGCAGCAAAATTCTCTGACTTCTCATTTACATCCTATGCACATTCAGTTGATAAAAATTTTCTGTTATAATCAGAAGCATTTTAGCGGTCAGCAAAGGAATCAGAAAGATAAGTCTTACATTTGGGTTCCTTTGCATTTTTTCAATAGAGACAAACAAACTTAACACCTACTGGATCTAAAAATAGGTTGTGTTTCTTGTACATCCCTTTCAGAATTGTTTAAGATGTAAATGCTGCTGCTCTGGTATGCATGGTGGCACTGATCCAAAATGGTTGAATATGACTGCACCAAATGCTAAAAAAGTTGAAACACAAATAAGAGAATAAGCAGTCTGTCAAAATTTAGTTTTGATCTTTCTATGTGGCATCTCTCATGGAAGCAGTCATTGTGTTGTAAAGTCAAATGGTGCTAGCTGTAATAGGTATTAAATATACAATACAACATCTCATCATATGTTTATTTGCTTAAAGTGTAGTGGACAAATTGCATTGGGAAACAACCGTATATGTGTTTGACACTTCCAAAAGCTGCTTTGTAACATCCACATTCACTTGCATTGTTTTATATTAATCTGAAGTGACACAATGATGCAAAATTTCATTGTGTAAAATTCAAAACACCAACCAGGTCTGTATATACTAGCCATCTTATAATTATCTAATCAAAATCACCTTTAATATGCCAAAAATATCCCTAGGCACTTTACAGGAACATGAATTGACAACAAATCACAAAAAAGACGTGTTCCAATAGATCACCAAGGGTTTGGTCAAAACAGCAGATTTTAATAGGTTGGAGAGAGAGGTAAAGAGGTGAAAGGCTTAGGGATGAAATTAAAAGACATGACGCCTAGGTAAGTAAAGGCAGGTCTGTTAATGAAGACAATCAGGGAGGCCAGAACTGGAGGAATACAAAGATCTCAGTGGGTTGTGGAAAGTAAAGAAATAGGGAGGGGCAAGGCCCTCGAGAAATTTGTAAATACAGATGAGAATTTTACTAGAATATACCTGCACTTTTCTTCATTCCACTCACCCTGCATGTTTGGTCCATCTGTCAGTTCCTTTACTGACCTCTGCACTTGCCCTTGCTTTGTCTCCTCCTCTAATTCTGTTGAGAGGAAGGGATATGATCTCACAGATGTATAAGTATTTGTGTAAAGGAGTCAGAGGAGAAAACTAAAGAAGAGGGTTAATGTACATTGTTTTGCAATGTTTTTGTTCACGCTTGAGTTCTCCTTTTTATTTTTTTTACATTTGTAGCAACCAACCACAATACTTACTAAAAATATGTTGTCTCCCTTGTCCATTCCTTTGAGAAGTATTGAAGGGATATATTTATTAGTCATTGATCTGGTGTATATTATAGTACTAATCCTAAATTTGCTCTTTAGGCACTTCTTCTTGTGCATGTTTCCTCTTTTTCTTCTTGCAGTTTCTCAGGATCGAGGATGACTTTGTTCCACTATGGCTTTGGAGGTTCTGTGATGGCTGATGAGGCCTATGTGGGAATCACAATCTCTTCCACAGGTGGGTTAGGAGATGCCTGACAGGGTGAGTAGATAGGTAGTTTGTGAAATGGTTTGCTCCTTCTGCCAGTTATACAAGTATTCTGCATGTTTCCAATGCCTGGCCTTGTGATTCTTAAGCCATCTCAAATGCTCTTTCTCCATTTGAATTGATCATTGGCCAGAGTTTCCCAGGAGTCAGTCAGGATGTTGCATTTCTTCAGGGAGTCTTGAGTATATAAATGAAGGTTTTCCTCTGTCTGGTTGGTAATCTCGTCCCATGAAAAAGTCACTGACGCTGGTTGGTTTGTCTTCCCAGTAAATATGGACAATTATGCAGAGAAAGCATTGATAATATTTTTCCAGTACGTTGAGATGGACATAGTCTGGAAGCATAAAGGAGGGCAGGATCACTGCTGCTTGGCAGACCATTTGTTTTGTTCCAGGACTGAGGTCTTGATCTTCAAATACTCTTTTCCTCAAATGACCAAAGACTACACTGGTACATTAAAGGAGGTAGTGAATTTCATCACTAATGTTTGGCTTCATCAATGGATGGCTCGGAAGATATGGGAATTGGTCCGTATTTTCCAGGATCTTGTCATGAACCTTTATTGCTGAAGTGTGGTGCAGCAAGGACAGTTTGGTAATGGAAATTTGTCCTACGAATGTTGAGTGTCAGACCTATCCCCTTGTATATTTCAGTGAAAGTGTCAGCAATGCCTTGCAGCTCTCCCTTTAGCTTCATCTGCACACTGAGAATTGGGTAACTTTAGTTCTGGAGAGTATTACTGTAGGTTGAATAACTTCCCACTAGTTCTGAAGATTAGCTCCACTTGTGCTGGAAGTTTGTTCAAGATGAGATTCAACATTACAGGAAAACTGAGAACCATTTTGGGGACAATGATGTAGCTCTATTTGACATTGAGAAGATTTTGTTGAAGACTCATTGGTTAATTTCACAGCATGGAGCAAAGGTTTGTGTATGCCTAGAGGATAATTGGTTGCATTACAGCCAACAACCAATCTGTTCCTCAGCTGGCATTCACTCCAATTCACTTTGCAGCAAGAGGGTGAAAAATCTTTGATTATTTTCTTTATTTCATGCAAAACTTAATCCAGTTGCAGCACCTAACTATTAATTTAGTCAAAATCAGTTAACCCAATACAAATCCAGGAACAAACCTAGAAGTTGCTGATGTCATAAACCAACGAGACTGCAGGCATCTTCATAATGCATTTTTGACTATTCATTGTCAATATAAAAATGGAAAGCAGAAGTTAATCAATTATTGTTGCAAGAGACAGAAATAAACATAGGCGGAACATAGAAACATAGAAAACCTACAGCACAATTCAGGCCCTTCGGCCCACAAAGCTGTGCAGAACATGTCCCTACCTTATAAATTACTAGGCTTACCCATAGCCCTCTATTTTTCTCAGCTCCATGTACCTATCCAAAAGTCTCTTAAAAGATCCTATCTTATCCGCTTCCACCACCGTTGCCAGAATAGACTATTAAGATGTGCACAGAGATATTGAGTGATATTGATTTTTTGAGACCTATGAGTGGCAATTTGATTAGTAATCTTCATCATAATGAAATAATATAGAAACGAGCATTGACTGTTTATTTCCCTCCATAGGCGCTGCCTGACCTGCTGAGTTCCTCCAGCACTTTTTGTGTATTGCTCCAGATTCCAGCATTTGCAGAAATTCTTGTGTCTCGTAGAAATGATATTTGGTGTGTCTCATGATTTCTAACTCTTAGACATATTTTACTGAGCCAAGGTTATAAATTCTGAAGGCACTAGCAGCTGGGACAATAGTTGAAGGGTGGGGGTGGAGAAGAGTATTGTTGGGATGATGTGGGGATCAGTCGTACACAGGAAACACGAGAAATAAGTGTAGCACTCTGCCAGCAGTTCTTTAACACAGCCAATCAGCATGAGTGGATAATGCTGGTGATCAGGGTGATTGAATGTCACATCCAGTATATAAATGTCATTCCAAACAAGCAATTTGACGGATATTGGAGCTGGGGCAGAGCCGAGGGATCTGGCAAAACGGACTCCAGGCATGCAAAAGCTGTGTCACCTTTTTAGTGGCATCTCCTTGGGTATAATGGTGAAGGCTGCAAAGGCTCACAGGGAGATACACTTCCTTATGGAAGAGAGGAAGAAGCCTCCGAGTGAAAAAGAAATAAGGCATAGCCATGGTTGCCAATGTGATCATCAGAAAGGGAAGGGGAAGAACTTTGCTTTCTGACTCCTTGTCAACTCCTCCATCAGCAATAACTTGTCCCCTTCTCACGCTTTCTCATGTATCTGCAGGAAACACTTTACCTCGTCCCTTCTGAATATCCAGCAACACAAATAGTCCTTCCAGGTGAAGCAGCAATTCACTTGCATTTCTTCCAAACTAGTCTATTGCATTTAGTGCTCATGATACAGCCTCCTCTACATTTGGAGAAACTGAATGCAGATTCGGAGACAGCCTTGCAGAATACTTCAGTCTGCAAGGGCGTTCCTGAACTCTCAGTTGCCTGCCACTTTAATTCTCCATCCCCCTCCCGCTCTGACCACTCTGGCCTACTACATTGTCCCAATGAAGCACAACATAAGCCTGAGGACAGCTCCTCATCTTCCATTCAGGCATGTTGCAGCCCTCAGGAATTCAACATTCATTTCAACAATTTTATGCAGCCAGCTTTTCCTGTTTATCTCAGAACTGGCCAGTTCTGAGGGCAGTTCATCCACCTGTAACACTAATTCAGCTTTTTTCTTTCCACATGCTGCCTGATTTGCTGTGTATTTCCAACCATCTTTTTTATCTCACCTTTATCTCATACTTTCAGCTGCTGCCATGTTCTGCACCTCATAATTCTGACATGTTGCTATTTTTATTCTTTTTTTTCTATCTCTCAATCTGCACTCATTCATCTTTTAACTGGATGGCTCTGAAAGCAATGTATCACCTGGTCAACCTTGGTCTACACTCTAACACAGACATTCCCTTTGTCTTCTCCATCCATCACTCTTGCTGTAACTTAAAACGCAAGTCTTCTCACTTCTCCATGCCTGATGGAGGGCCAATGGCTGAAATGTTTTCTTTGCTTTTCTCCTCACAGACGCTGCCTGATCTGCTGAGTTTTGCAGCATTGTTTTTACTTGTGATTAGCAACAGAAACATACTCGCAAATTCAACACTAAAAGTGGTTTAATCATCCAACCAGAAAAGGAAAAGTGAGTAGCATGGTACATTGAGCTACGCCCTGATCCTTGCAACTGCTTTTTAACCCCTGATCCTCTTGAATCAAAATTGGATTATGGATGAACTTATCCTTCTTTGCCTATACACATTGTCACAAACCCATCTGTTCATCCATGAACCCATGAACACTACTTCGTTATTCTTTTTCTTGCACTATTTATTTATTTTTTATAATTTATAGTCATTTTATGTCTTTACACTGTACTGCTGCCACAAAACAACAAACTTCACCTCAGTGATAATAAATCTGATTCTGATTTTGATCCTACTATCACTCATTCTCTTTCTGCAATTTTATAGCTTGGCTGCACCATCAACAAATGTTTTCATCCACTGCATGCCATTGCCTTCACTCTTCATTCTCTCCTTGCAAAATAGAGTATAGGACATAGGGGGGAGTCAGAGAATCAGAGGAGGCCTGCCAACTTTCTGTCCCTGGACATCCATGGACTCTTGAAGTGCTAAGCCAATGTGACTTCACAGCCCTCTGATCACCAGCTAAGTGGACAAGTGTGTGGACCGTGTTAGCAACAAGTGTGTGGACCGTGTTAGCAACAAGTGAAATGTGATTACATGCATAATAATTACTCTGAGTTAGATAATTTTCCATGGACACTTCAAGCACCCAGCAGGTTATATTCCAGGAGGAAGATGACAGCTCATCAGAGGAGGTTATTTCACCATCATGGGAGTCATGTGAATGACAATGAAACTTATATTTGTGTAGGACTGGTAAGACAAACTTTTGGCATCTCACATCACAAATGAACTGGATCAAATCCGGGCAATGCCATCTTCTCACAGCTACCATCAGTTGAACCAACCATTCAACCGTTCGGTTCTTGAACCAATTGGCACAACCCTAATCACTACAGTTTAGCGATACTATGACCACTGTGATGACTTTGCACTAAAATGGACTTCGTTTTTTTTGTTCTAAATATGTCCTTTCTTGTCAACATTGAGTGTAATTTCTGTTTAATTTCTGCTTTTCTTGTGAATGCTGCTTATATGATGCTATGAGCTTGTGATGCTGTTGCAAGTAAGATTTTCTTCGCATCTGTGCACATATGTGCACATGACAATAAACTTAACTTTGACTTTGAAATGATGATGCTAGAGAGAAGAGGAGATTCTGCAGCTTAATCAGTGGGACTGACACTTTCTGGTCAGCTGGATGCAGATAGTCTGACTTAGAGACCACTGATGGACAGGTTACTTGTGGAGCAGCAGCCGATGTACATGCTGGCATAGGACCCACATGCTGCATACGTGCAGACAAATTGGAGGAGCCAATCTCAAGTAGGAAAGAGGAATCATTTACTTAAAGTGTCAAAGGCACCAGTCAATTGATTATTAGCTGGGCTTATTACCAGTGCTCCTATGGATCCATTGATCATTGACCCTCAGCTCTTTACTGTGAAGGAAGACCATGGAGGGAATGTTGGTGAAAGTAGACAAGAAAGTAGGATTCAGCACAACTTCTTTCCACTTTTCACCCCAAACTAAGTCAGTCAGTCCCTCAGAGTCTGTCTCATGTCATGAAGGATAAGTATTTCCCTAAACTAGTGCAGACGGAGCAGTCTGTGGCAGGGACCACATCATTCCAAATCCCAGAGGACGTCATGGCTTTCAGAGCAAAGATCTGAGCAGCCACTGGAGTTGCACAAAGTAGAAGTGCCAGGAAGTGGAAGAGCAAACCAATGCATTTACACCAATGCAAGGACATGAGTGTATTATACAACTTTAGATAGAAAATGTCTAGATTTCTTTGAAATATGAATATTATTTCTTTATTTTCCATTTTCCCATCTTGTACATGTTTGACCATGAGCTGGTAGGTGGAGATTTACTTGTGTTAAATGAGAAGACATGAATTGAAACTGAACTAAGCAAAAGGCAAAAGACTGCAGATGCTGAAAATCTAAAAAAATGCTGGAAATACTCAGCAGATCAGACAGCATCTGTGGGAAAAGGGACAAAGTTCATGCTTCAGGTCAATGATCATCAGAGCTGGGAGAAGTTTGAAATTGAACACGGCACTCAGCTAAGGCAGGCTGTGAAAGGGATGCCTGGGCAAAGGCTAGGGCTTGGGGAAGTGGGAGGTGGATTTTGCATGTGGTGTCAGGTGGGTGGACTGCTGGGGACAAAGTGAACTGCAATATTTAAATCATCCCAATCATCCTCAGCAGCAATGTGCACTGATGCATTGACCACATCATATTCTCTTCTCTGCAGAATTATGTGAAGAGACTCTGTGCCCTGCATCTCATTTCACTGACAGATCCAAATGTCATTGATGTACAATATTGTTCAGAGCACAAGACATGAAAACCATCCTGGAAATCCAAGCTAATTTGTGCAGAAGGAAGCCTCTGGATATGTATGGAAAAAGTCTTGCTCAGTGATTCAATTGGTTGGTACACAACTTTCAGTGAATTGCTCCTGGGCTTCATTGGCTGGGTTCCTCCTTTATGTCCAAGCAGCGAGTGGGTGAACTTCCTTAACGATTCAAAAGGTTTAGGGAGACTGAATTGTTGCAAGATGCAACATCAATGCAGCTGTCCAGGAATACTACGTACCTGCATAAAGATCTCCTTATGGTTGCACACTGGCAGCATGTTCGTGGAGTGCATGCCTCTGCAGCTGGGTACGTACGATTATTACATATATGGTCAAAGATACCATCCCTCTGTGGGAATCCAGTCAACTTCATTCCAAGTGTCCACTCAGTCTGACTGGTCTATCACCGGAAATATGTTTTTCTGTGCATGCCCTAGCAAAATAAGCAACCTGCAATCTGCCTTTTGTGCTTGCAGTGGCTGTGAGATATTGGCAATGTATCCACCAGAGCTCAAAAATGATTTAGAAGCAAGGAGGTAGTGAGTATTGGTCACTCTGACATCACTGGTAAAACATGGTCATCCAGCAACAGGTCTTGCTTCAGTGGGTCTGCTGCCACCTAATGCTTCTAATAGACTAATATTTCGGTAGGCTATTAATATTTCCTCTTCTCTGGACTGGCTGTGATTCCTTCAAGCTGTACTGCTCACCCATTTTCTCCTATGGGGCTATAGGTTTCTGAGGAGCACATTGTAACTGCTCTTACTGTTCCTTCTTGTGATGCTGGTGTTTCTCCTACCATTCCTGCTGTTGCTGGTAGTAGTGGTTATCTTGGTCCTAATCTAAAGTAATACAGCCCACCAGTCAATTGCACAGGTAGGCAATCGAATGGTGAATGCAAAGAATGAAAACACTGACTAAAACAATAATCTGACACATTTTATAGAAAAACAAATCAATGAATTAGAAATTATTCATAAAGAGAAATTAGGTCCAGGGAAATATTGGATCATATCTTAAGTGTATATTGTTGTATACCAAAAAAGGATCATGTTGTGTGTACATGCTATAGAGCAGAGCAAAGATGAATCATTGAACCATAAAAGCTTACTGCACAGAAGGAGATTCTTTGGTCCATCGTGTCTGTGCCAGTTTTTGTTTGGACACTCAAAAGCTAATCTCACTCCCTCTGGCCTGTTTCTTTTTCTCTGTTTCAGTATCCTAGTAATTGTAAAGCTGGTTCAACTGCTTTATAATTTGGTGAACAAAACATTCCTCTCACCAGTGTATGGACTGGATACCTTCTATTCTGCCTATAATGTCATCATACCCATACAATCCTTTCACAAGTAAAACTGGGTGGGATGTTCTGTAGCCATACCCTCAGGTGAGGTCTTGTCTCTTTGTTATTCAAGCATAAGTTTCCGTGAAGAACCACATTTATAAATATGTGGTCGACCAGTATAGATCAATGAGAAATGAGAAGAGTTGTAATTTTTTGTCACATAATCATGTTAATAGAGGGGTTTACTATTTCTCTCTCTAGTTGTCAGCAACCATTAATTGTTCATGCCTTCTTGTGGGGGATCACAGATTTCCTTGCAGCTGTAAACTAAAAGAGCAGGATGCCTGGTAAATAAGGGGATCTGTCAAAAGGATAAAGGAGAGATTGACCAGTTCCAACCTCCAGGAGTTAAGGTCTGGCTGGAATAGTCAGAATTGACAATAACCCATGGTGTCCCTATAGTGCTGAGGTATTGATGCGATCTGAAAATAGAATAGAACACACAAGCCGGGTAATTGATTATTCTCTGCACAAGTTAATTAAGTGAATTGCATACAAGCTTCATTCATGCTTCCTTTATACAATGCTGTGAAAGCATTTTCATCCAGTGTACTGAACACATTCAGGTTTGTTAGAAATTTCCATGTAAAATTCCCCACTCTGACTATTTAGGCTGCTGTCATGCCTCAATTCCGATTAGTCATCTTTACATTTTGCCACAGTATGACTAGATACAGGCAGGTGAAGAAAGTAGATTCATATGGAAACAGTTTCCCCCAATATTCTAAAGATTTATCTATTATATCCATTCTGATGCTTACGTTGATTTAATACTGCATAAAAGTACAACTTGGAACATACCATAAACAGCTTGTTTAAGGGCATTGTGAAGGAGAGCCTTTAATCTGACTGATGAAATAAATGGAAAGTAATCTATCCTCTGTTCAACAGCTTGCTGATAATATGAAAGAATTCCTACTTCACCAGGCATAGTTTAGAAAAGAAAGACCCCTTTCATCATGTCACCTTCTCCTTAATAGTGTGTTTCATAGAAAAAAAAGTTGAATTTTTCATCACGGTTCAGGGGAGTACTTGTAAAACATTCATTGAAAATTTAAGAGCAATTATGGTGTCAGACAGTTAGAGAAATTGCTTTTACTGAGTGAGAGTTCTCTGACAGATGCATTGTGGGAGAATTGATTCTTGCGAGGGGATAAGTGAATTGTCATTGTGTGTCTTTTCTCATGACATCTAGCTGGATGTCATCTGCTTTGTAACAGAAGATTTGAATCAGCCAACTGTACTCATCTTAACATGAGACAGCGAATAGATTACCCGAGGAGAGAAATAAGCCTGCTCTCTGCAGGGCATCATCTGAGCATTCTAAGGTTATGCATTTGGAAAAGGTTGAGGAGAAAATAAAAATCACAGGCAGGGCTTGATGAACACTTCATAAAAACCTACATCTCTGACCTGCTACGTGGAAATTTGTCAATCCCTAAAGAAACTACATGGGAAAAAAAGATCAATAGAGTACCTGTCGACTCCATTAGCCTGATGAAAAAAGACAAAGAAGGAAAAAAAGCTGTTGCAAACCAGAAACAAGTTTATTCCAGGGATTATGAAGGATAAGAGGTGTTCTTTGGATGGGCAGGAGAAACTGATGAAGCCTCTCTAGATGGTTCAAGACTGAAGTGGATGGGCTTGTCAGGTAATCCAACTGATTTGAAGTGAGCAGCTCATTGACCGAAGGTGACTGCAATTAGGTTCATATTAGCATAAGGCAGGTGCCGGCACTAATCGTGGGCTATCGCATGACAGAAAAGGATGAAGTCTATAACTAAGACGTGCTGTATTTTCATCAGCAATTTTTTTCATAGTTGCTTTGAAACTTAATGTTTACTTTCATTAGCATGCTGGCTTAATTCTTGCTGCCTCCCTCTACTCTCTGACGGTAAAAGTAAATACAACTTAAGCTCAAAAGCAAACTCTGTTTTTATAACTCTTGTGCAAGGAAATATATAGTTGAAAGGTTAGAAAAACAGGAGTGAAAATTCATAGGAAGTTAATACTTAAAGAGAGTCAAAATTATGTTATCCTGTCAAAGAATTTCAAATTTTCAAAATATTTTGTGAACCAAGTATATGTTTATCAGTATGTCAGACAGGTTGTGGGGAGTTGCAGCAAGTGGGGAGAGCTGGGGTTGATTGTGTGTGTCACAAACTTGTATTTTACTATAAAAATTAGAAATGTGATCCTTCTGTAAATTACTAATTACAGCAAGATACTGTGATCTTCAGACGAGATTGGAATCCTACTTCATAGAATAATTTTATGTTCTGGTGAACAGTGAATTTCTGTCTGATCCGTATGCCAGTGAGAAGGGTTACATTTGGGCAAGTGAATGGATTCCCTGCAAAGTAGTTTCAGCTTTAAATTGTATGAATGGGAAAAAAATAAGATTTGTCAATGTGCTTAGCATGGAAGGTACTCGGAAATCCTCTGCAAATGACTGACAATTGTTTTAATACTGACTTTACTTTCATGTCATCGGTATTGGTAGCATAGAGGGTGGAGAGGTGAGAGAGTTCATCAGAGGATGTTGTGTTAGAAGCTGATTAGGTTCTTCTACTTTTAATCAAGAACCTGAAAGAGTTTTGAATGTTTAAGGTCAGCTTTCCTTTTGCCTGACCTATTTTTATGGATTGACACAGTAGACAGCAGAAGGAAACATTATGTTAATATGATTAATTATAACTTCTGAACAAATGGTTCATCTTAATGCTTAAAATATCTAAGTTCTGGCAATTCATGGATTTTTTTCAATATTTATAAATTATGATTAACATTTCACAAATTGTAATAACTTAAAAAAAAGCATGTCTTTCTAGGCGTTTTATGGCAAAAGTATCGGCTGCTGAAAAAATGAACCAGAGAGATAGGACGATCCCAGGTTGAATTTTTGAATGAACTGATCTCAGCCACGTAGGTCAATAAGAGCCCTACAACTAGACTGAGAGGATTCATTTTCTATCTTCCACCTGAGCATACACTGGCATTGTGATTCAGGTGTTGTCCACAGTAGATGACTGACCAAGAATACTAGTTGTACACCCTCCTAGCAAGATGAAAATCTACTGCAGGAGCTTAAGGAAATGGAACATCAACCATTTACTTCTCCTGATGCACCAGCTAATGAACCTGGATTCTAGTGGTTGGAGGATAACAAATGAATTAGACTCAGCTGGAATGCTCCTAATGGTCAAACACCAACCATCAGGTTCACGTATGAAGAATGCTTGCTTGAATAGGGCATTTGGCACCTATGGAATCATTTGCAGAAAATGTTATCAGCTTCAGGAAAGGAAGAGGAAAACTGAGGAATGGGGAAGCTCTGTTAGGTGTTTTCAAGGAGCGCTCTGTGTCTATGAATGTTTGTGTTTTTATGTGTTCTTGTCAGGCCATGCATATGCACATACACATGTGTGGGCAATGCTCTGAATCTACGGTATGAAACAAAATCTTAACTGTGACTCACTTTTCATATGGTTTTGACAAAGCATATCAGACGTGAAATAGTAACTGTTTCTCTTTCCACAGATGCTGCCTGACTGATTAAATGTTTCCAGCATTTTCTGTCTTAATACTATTTCTATCACCTGGTTCAGTAAAATCCAAAATATTATATTGCAAGAAGGGAAAATATTATAGAGAAACACCAAGTTATAAGTTTAACAGGTGAATGTTTACCCATTGACACATATTCACCAATAATGGGTATAGAATCTAGAAATTCAGGGAATAATTTGGGACTTGATAAGAGGACATACCAGAAGATGTGTTCTACAGTATGCAAAGTGAAGTTACTTCACTCGTTTATCAATAGAAAAAAAACTCCAATCACCCCATACATTTGAACCTGTGATTCAAAGTGGATTTGTATAGGATGGGAGAGGGTGAATATCCAATTGTGGGGAGCTTTAAAGAATCAGGAAAAAAAAACACTTCTGTGCTTTCTGGACCACAGGCAATGTTACAACAACATTTAAGTACTCCCCAAATCTGTTTGCTGTTGGTTTTGTTGAGGCATGGAATACTTGACTGCTGACAGTGGATTTTTAGCACATTAGAATTTAAACTGATAAATTGGTAAATTGGTTTATAATTGTCACATGTAACGAAGTACAGTGAAAAACTTTGTTTTGTATGCCATCCACACAGACCACTTCATTACAACAGTGCGTTGAAATAATGCAAGAGCATTATTAACTCATTGAACTTTGCATTTTCCAGGGTAACCATTCTCTGTTTGGTAATTCACTGCTAATACCCAAGAAATTAGGCAAAAAATATTCTAGAAATTATTTTTGCAAGATTGTATTATCTTCAGAAACCTTGCAGCCAGGATTAATTGGTAATACAGGTGATAATCTAAATAAAATGCATGTTTGGTAACTTAAACTATTATCTAACGGTGATATACTTTGTAAATGCTACAATAATTTTTGCAGCGCTCACTGAATTATGTTTGTCTTATCTAAAATGAAGCAAAATAATAATTAATACTTAAAAATATAACCACATCATCAATGAGGTATTGGGTACATATGGATATACTTGTAAAAAGTAATGTCATGTGATGTTTGAAGTATTTTGAAAACTGCCCCCCATGTTGTTACAATATAAAGAAGTACTGGGGTCCTGATGTCTACTATTGTGGATTTTAATGTCAGTACAGAGAACCCTGTTCTTCTTGACCTTTTCTGACGCTAATCCTTTTGACATATTTATTTTTAACATCACGAAGTCTCATTCTATTGCACTTGCAATTGCAAAAATAAAGGCAGCTACAAAGCTACATTCTTTGAGTCAGCAGCAATCTAAACAATTAGCACGGTGATTGATTAGAGACCAATTCAGTCAGTGGTTGTACTTAGAACTGCAATAGAGAACTGTAAAAGCTTATGCAAAGGCTGCCGCTGAATGCTGGCAAAATAAGTACAGATTATGTACCCTGTAGTAAAAAAATAATGAAGAGAAAGGAAACTTTATTTTCTATTCCTAACCACCTATCATAACTAACAATAGTGAACTCTAACGCAGCCTGAAAAATGAATAGTCAGCAGTCAACAATCAGAGGTTTATTGAAGCAAGGTGGTTGGAGAGTTTGAAGGTTTGAGGGGAGTTGGGTGACTGGTCTTCACCTCATCTGCTGCCAATTCTTCCCCAAGGAATATCAAGCACAATCTGCAAAGAATCAGAAAACTGGCAAGGACCACGCCTGCCTGCTCTGGATTTAAGCTTCAATAGGAATTCAAGACAGGATTCTGAATCAGAGTCAGAATCAGAATCAGATTTGTTATCACTGATTTATGTGTCATGAAATTTGTTGTTTTGCAGCAGCAGTACAGTGTAAAGATATAAAATTACCATAAATTACTAAAATAAATAAATTGTGCAGAGAAAAGGAATAATGAGGTACTATTCATGGGTTTCATGGACCGTTCGGAAATCCTGAATTACTCAGTGTGAGTCTTCAGGCTCGTGTACCTCCTTCCCAATGGTAGGAACAAGAAGAGGGCATATCTGGGATGGTCAGGGTCCTTAGTGATGGATGCTGCCTTCTTAAGGCACCACCTCTTAAAGATGTCCTTGAAGGTAGAGAGGGTTGTGCCCATGATGGAGCTGACTGAATCTATAACCCTCTGCAGCCTCTTGCAATCCTGTGCAATGGAGCCTCCAGACCAGGCTGTGATACAACCAGTCAGAATGCTCTCCACCGTACATCTGTAGAAATTCCAAGACTCTTTGGTGACATACCAAATCTCCTCAGACTCCTGATTCCAGAGATGATCGACTTTAGTTACATGGCTAGACTAGAGAAGCTGGAGTAGTTCTCCATGGAACAAAGGAAATTGCAGGGGAACTTGATGGAGGAGTTTAAAATCATTAAGAATATCGACAGGATAAATAGAGGCAGAACAGTTCCCATTGGCATCGAAAGAGAAGACATAGAATGAAGGGTACAGGCTAAGTAATCAAAAGACACATGAATAAAAGCATTTAAAAATGTGATTAGGGTCCAGAATCTCATGCCTGGGTGGTAGTGAAGATAGATTCATTGTTTGTTCAAAGGTGAGCCGGATAATATATCTGAAAGAATTTACAGAACTAAGGAGGAGGATGGGGCAGTGGAACAAGTTGGATTATTCCCATGCAGAGGTGGTATGAACCTGAAGTTTCTCCTTCCGTGCTGTAATTATTTTGTGATTCTGTGATTCCATGATTGCAGTTGTGATCTTGGGCATTCATTTACACATAATGTATAGCTCACCCATTTGAACCAAGTAGGTGAATTAAGAAAAATCGAGAAATGTTTATTATGCTATGATTATGAACTGGTATTTCATGCATTCATAAAATGTCTTCACTAAGTTTGAGTTTTCAAGGAAAGGAAGTTTGCATCCAGAGTAAAGCTTTTCTTATGTTTGGTTTCCCTGTCTGCTGAACAGCAGCATGGATAGAAGAGAAAGAGATAAAACTAATTAATTTACAATGTGTACATGTCAACATTAGTGTGTGTGGGTGAATATTTACCCTTTCTTATGATAGCTTTCTTTTCCTTAATGAGACAAAATATATCATTTTGCAAAAGGTTTTGTTAAAGAATCAAAGAGGAGTTTTGATGATCAATGATACAACAAAGACATGTATGGGCTGCTACTAAAGTAATAATTTTATCTCAGCTTGAATTAACATATTTACAATGATGAATATGAAATGCATGTGAGAATATTTTTAAATGTCATGCTAATTGTATGTGCCAACTTGCTGATGTGCTACTCAATGTACTGCCAAAAGTAGTTAGTGATATTTCTGAATAAGTATTAATTTAAATAATTATATCCCATTCCTCTGTAATAATCTTGTCAATATAATTAAAAAGTAAAGCACGTAAAATAATATATGTTAGGGTGTCACTGTGATTACAGCCTGAGACCCTGATATAAACCCAGCTCACAGTGATGGGTTGAAGTTTTGTCTCTGCTGATTCTGGTTCCCATATGAAATGAATTTGGATGGTATCTATACAGCAATAAATGGGGTTGGATCTACAACCCAGCAATGGTATTGAAAACAAAGAGATCATTGGTGCAGAAAATGGAATAATTCACAAACTCACAGCTAAAGCACTCCAGTGTCCTTGGAGTTAAGTAGATCCATTTTGCTCTGCATCCACAATATACTTGACAAGGAAGACCCTGGTTCTGGCATTGAGTGAGTGCAAAAATCCCACCTCTACAGGTTTTCAATACATAAGTTTTCATTCCTATTAGTCATAAAGGTAATCAATGCCGTCAAGGTTAACATGGAAAATTTTGGCTGAAAAGAACTGTCCATTGTTTAAATACTAGTCAGGGAGTGATCCTTCTACATCACAGACAAAGCTTTGGTTGCCTATGTTTGTTTTCTTTTGAAAGTTATTTAAAACACCATAGCTTTAGAACAACATAAGTATTGCTTATTTTTGCAAATAGTCTTGATGTTACATGGGAAATATGGATTCTGTCCCATAAAATAATTTTCTGTGATGAGAAGAATTATGATCTTCAAATAGCTGTGATATATTATAACAATTTAGAAAGTTGGCTATAATGCAGATTTCTTTTTTGACTGAAAAGCATTTGACTATCACATGGAGAAACAAATTGCTCCTATAACTCAAATATGGGCAGAACCACGAGAATTGGTTGTTGCCAAGTCTGTTTCATAACAACATTGACTTAAACATCACAGCTAAAGTTCACAGATATCTAAAGCAGGCACAATATTTGTTACAATCAATGGCAGCTATTGATTTACAACAGACAACTTAAAAATAAAAGGTGAGTATAACAGAGGCAGTATTGTTTAGAAATATCATATTAAAAGAAGCAGAAATTAAAATGAAAGGGAAAGTGGTGAGGGCAGGGAGAATAACTGAGAGAAAATTTCAGCAAATAGAATAATTATTTCAGTTGGAAGAGCAAAAGCTTAACATGAGAAAGAGAGGTCAAATGAAGAGATGGAAACCATGATAGATAGCTTTGATTTCATTTATCTTGGCATGAATACTCATCCCTAAACTTCTCTTCCCCTTATTCCTTCTTTAAAGTGTACTGTGTCTATCTCTTTGGCTGCCTGCCCTAATATCTTCCGATGTGGCCCAATATCAAATTTTGTTTGATGATGCTACTGTGAAGTGTCTTGGGATGTTTTGCAAAGTTACTGGTTGACTTTGAGTACACTGCCAGTTACTGTCCTTGCCGCTGCTTCGGACCCATTAACCAAGGTGACAGGGTTGGTGAACAATTTGTCATCTCATCAGAAGTGGCCCACTACATTATAAACATTGTAATGACTGGACTTGCATTGATGTGGGCACAGCATGACATGTCTGGACAATGTAATAATAGGGAAGACAGTATTCAGTTAATTGGTAGGCCTGCTGAAAAATCCCGACACCTGCATGTTTCTGATATACAGTCCTGCGAGTACTCAATGTGAGAACTGGCAAAAAAAAAGGAAATCCTGCATTTGGATGCCACCTGATTTTAAACAAAAGATGGCAGGACTCAGCTCCAGGATTGGTAGCTAAGTTGCAGGAGAACAGATGTTGAAATGTTGTAGAAATTGACTGGGCAGAGAATGCCAGAAACAGTACAGTAAACTCATAATAGGGAAGGTGGAAATTTGCAAATGAAGCATAAATGGAGCTGAGTTTAATAGTTACACTGCACACTACACTGTGAGATAAGATTCACTAATACTCCTTGGCCTCACTTCACCAACAGTTTCTTAAGTTGCCATCAAAAGGCTGGGGAGGTGAACTTGATCCCATTATGAAACACATCAGACACAACTAAACTGGTTGATGGGAGCAAGTATAATGTGAATCACTGTACCAAAATAAAGAAAGTGTAACCATTTTACAGAGTAGGTACTGGGGAATTCAATGTAACAAAGTGCAAAATGCTTTATTTGGGTGGCAGGACCAAGGAGGAAACATTCCTTGAAAGATAAGGAACTAACTTGGGTATTATTGTGAAAAGATCTGGGAATACACAGGTAAATTGTAAAATGTAGTAAGATAATTGAAAAGGGCACAAACTGAAGTAATGGAGCTCAGTTATAGAGGAATAAAATACAAATTGGTGTGGTAATGTTAACTAACATAGACCCATGGTTAGACCACCTGAAGTACATTTCTGGTTTCCATACTATGCAAACAATGTTGAGGAAATGGACAAAGTGTAGAGGAGATTTACTAGAACTATTTTACATTCAGAAAAAATAAACAGGTTGGGGCATAAATGTCCAATGAATACCAGTAAAGTTATGAAAATGGATGTGAGGACAAGTTTATTCTTGAGCAACAGGGGATGAATATAAAATGGGCACTGATAGATCAAACAAAGAACTCAAGAGGAATTACAAAGAGCAGGGAACATGGAACTCATGGAACTCACTGCTACATGGACCAGTTGAAACACTGACTCACTTAGGGAAGACCTGATTCATGAGAGAGAACTTAAAGAGAAAACAGAAATAGTTAGATGGTGAAGGAGGTGCCTCATGTGGAATCAATATAGGTCAGTTAGGTATGTGCTTCATAATTTGTGTCATTCTATCCAATGCAATTCTATGAGTGGGTTATACAACTGCTCTTAATATCCTTCCAGACTTAGCCATGGAAATGGATGGCAATTACCACCATCACACTGTTAGTATCACTGCTGATGTAGCTCCCTTCCTGCTTGAAGGAAAGCCCCAACATTGCATGTTGTGCTTTGCTAAATATTAAGAAAATACAAAACTGGTCATGATCCTCATAGTCCAAAAGCTTGTTCACTTATAATATCATTTGAGTGAAGTGTTCAGTTCATGTTATATGTTTTTGCAACAGAGCAGAAGGAAAATAAACTTCATGGTGATCTTATTACTTTCCAATGTGGTTGAACTTTTTGGTATAATATAGTGAATTTATCAGTTATTTATGAGGGCAATAAACCATCTAACTAGCACTCATCAAATAGAATATTGGAACTTTCAGTCAATTATATCAGGTTTAAAGCTTTTGCTTTAAATGCCTGCATGTGGTGAACTATTAATGGATCAATTGAAATGGTGGGGTAGAATCCTGTCTGTGAAGCAACAACTGAACTCTTTTAAACCTACCTGGAAACAAGTAACTTTTGTCTTCAAATATTTAGAAGATGGCAGCAAATGCTGCTCATCTGTCACAGAACCAGAAAATGCTCAAAATTTCTGAAGAATTCTGACATCAGTATACGAAGAGGTTAAAAAAAAAGCAAGGGCAGAACTCTCATCAGGTCTGTCAGAGCTTTTGCCTGTCTCCTCTATTACAGGTATAGAAATACAATATGCTGGACGCATTCAGCAGGTTAGACAGCATCTGTGGAAAGAGAAACACTTAACACTTCAGGTCCAGAACCATTCATCAGAACGTCTGTCAAGGGGTCCCAAACTTGATGAGTGTTTCTTGCATCTTCAGTTTTTATTTCAGATTTCCAACCGCTGCACTTTTTAAAAAATTTTCGTCATCTATTACAGAAGCTGACCAACTATTATTCGTTGATGGGATTGTTATTTTTGAGAAATAAAAATGTAATTGAGTCAATATTCCGTTTATGCAAACTTTGCTTTTAAAAAATATGATGGCAAGTTTCAGGAACATCCTAAAAGCCCCATGCAATTCAAAGTCATTTGCATTTTAATTGTATTCTTTTGGGTGTATGATGACACCATTTATTGAAAAAATGGCAATATAACTCTTCTTAAAAACACCTGTCTTTCCAATAATACGAAATCTGCTAATAACTAAGAAAAGAACAAAAATTCTCACTGCAAGTACAGAGAGCTGTGATATTACAGTGTAAGGTGATCTTTGCACAAAAGATGCACAGTGAATTAACTGGAAAACTACTTAATCTGCTCCCTTTAGGAGAAATTCATTGCTAAAACCACAGGCAGAGCTTGTGAAAACAACAGAGTACAGAATATCTCCATTCACAGTCAAACTGTCTGCTGTCAGAACCGCAATCTAAAGCTACTTTCTTTTCTGTGGCTCAATTTTCCTCACAGGGGGAAAAGTGATTCTTTGGTGGGTTTGACAGGCAGTGTTTCAGGCGATTGAGGGAGGCTTTATGAAACCCTCATAAATGCAGCATGCCTAGCATTGTCCTGTGGTGGTTGTGTAGAGAAGAAAACAAATCTGAGGAAGAAATATCTAGCAAGTGCGGGCAGTGGGGGAGGGATTGATGCGTTTATGAAAACAGAATTCAATGTTCAAATGCATTCCCAGGAACATTATCTTATTTTGCTGTCACTGTGCCAACCAGACCAGCACCTAATGGATTTTAACAGTGATGTCAGTGAAGTCAAGGTTATTGTGCTCTGTTCAGGAAGATGAGAGTGGGGTGGGAGAAGTTGGGGGAGATTTCTCAAATGATGATTACTGGCCTCCAACTAACATTTGGGATGGTCAGCTTCTTTCAATTGTTGGTAATTGAACAGCAGCGCAGTGGGCTGCCTGCGGTTTTTACCACATTAAAAGAGGAAGTATAAATTGCGACCTTCAGGCCATCTTATTAATGTGGGCTAGGTCAGTGCAAACCATTTCATTTCTTCAGAACTGACAGCATTAAACTGCAGTGTTGGCAATGCACAATGCAAAAGTAAATGGGATATAATGAATCAGCTAAATGTTTGAGCTGATATTATTTTACAAATAACTGACTTCTCCCAGATTGTGGTACTGTTAATTGTTCTCTGTATAAACACTTAAAATAGTAACCACATTTTTTTCTGTTATAATGGGTAACAAATAATGCTCGGCTAAAGTAGAAATCCTAACACAGTCATCAGACAGTAGGAGAAGTACAGGAACATGATCCAACATTCTCAGAGTGTATCTATCTGCTGTGGTGATGTAGAGAGAATTTAACTCCTGTTAGCTCTTGGCAATAGTTTTGGCTTCAGAATGAACTCCAAGATGATTCAAGACCACAGCTCTTCCCCTCTTCTACCTATGTGTTCATTCATTTAGTTTTTCTTCATTTTCAGGATCTGAGGATCGTTGGCAAGTTCTGCATTAATTGCCTACATCTAATTGCCCTTGATAGCATGGGGGGTGGGTGTGGGGGTACCTTCTTGAACCACTGCAATTCAGCTGGTGAATGTACTCCCACAGTGCTGTTGGGGACAGAGTTCCAGATTTAGACCCATCAGAAATATTCAGTATTCATGGGTGCTGTTACTTAATGTTGCATCTAATTGGTAACTGATGTTGTCTGTCTTTTGGCTTGCATGACCACCTGCAAAATTTGCAAGAAATGTGAGGTGGTTCTGGGAAACCAGTGACAATGTGGTGAAGAGATTCTGCTCTGAACTTCATTTGAAAGGATTTGGATTCAATGTGACAAAATGTGAACTCTGTAGGTTACATAAGGATAGTTTGTTAATTCTTTGTTATACTAGTTGTTATCCTAATTGATTCTTACAAACCTAATTAGGTGAGTTGTGCTTACCTTGATCTTGCCCATTTTTATTTTTATAGTTCCCCTTATATCTGGATGCTTTTTTCCCCAGATATTATTCACTAACCAAGGAAACAGACATGTAGGTATCAATAGGATAAGTCACTTCAGTAAACCACTACTAGGGATCTGAAAACACCATGTTAACCAACTGTCCAATTTCTGTCAGTCCTCTGGATGTATCATTGAAACAAGAGAACTTTTCACTTGGAATATATGAACAAGAACCTTTAAAAGCTTTGTAGTATCTTGGGAGCTCTTCATCCATGCTTGTATCAATTGAATGAAAAGACATGTTATGAGTAAGTAATGTTTTGTGAACTGGTAATAGGAACAATACTTTTCTTCCAGATAAGTACCATTAATCTTGGTTGGGTTCTACACTATGGACATTTGTCTTTCATTTACATTTCTTAATAACTTAGAATACAACAGCTCATCTTTTGACCATAAGACATAGGAACAGAATTAGGCCATTCAGCCCATTGAGTCTGCTCCGTCATTCAATCATGGTTGATTTATTTCTCTCTCTCAACCCCATTCTCCTGTCTTCTCCCCATAACCTTTGATGCCCTCACTGATCAAGAACCAACCAACCTCTGTTTTAAATATACCCAAAAACTTGGCCTCCACAGCTGGCTGTGGCAATGAATTCCACAGATTCACCACCCTCTGGCTAAAGAAATTCCTCCTCATCTCTGTCTGAAAGGGACGTCCTTCTATTCTGAGGCAGTGCCCTCTGGTCCTAGATTCTCCCACTACAGGAAATATCCTCTCCATGTCCACTCTGTCACGAACCAGCAACAAAAGAAACACACTGAGCATGATTCAGTGTTAAAAACTATTTTATTAATCACTACTTATGATAATACGTAAAATAAAAGTAAAAATGTTAGTATGTTAGAATTCAAAAATGTTAAACCTCGAACGTTAACCCCAAAACTAAACTCTTCGTGTGTGTGTGACAAAGTCCCAAACTCCAAGTTCCAGAATGGTTCTTAAAGTTCAGTTCCGCAAGCCATAAGGTGAAACATGAGCAAGGGCTTCTTCAACAACCACCGTTGTCTGAAGATAAGACATAGACGTAGAGAAACATAGAGAGAGTACATACGAAATCCAAATGTTCCACGATGGAACCCAAACGACACTCCAGTGTTTACTCGATAGTGACTTCCTCACCCCGAAAAGCATCCGAATCGTGGTCGTCCACACACAAATACCTGTTTCCTTCTACAGGTCAGCAACAAAGTGAACTCCACCGGATTACTTCCAACTTCCATACATGGATTTCAGTAGCAAACACAGTTATTGTTTCTCATCCATCAATAGAGAAAACAAGCAGGCTGGTGTCTCTCTCCCTTCTCTCTCTCTCTTCTTCTTCTTCAACAACGTCATTACGTCCTTTATCTTCTATTGACGTAAGCACGCCCCACACACACATACACACACACTCTCTATCTTAAAGGGACTTTCACTGAGTCCGTAACACCTCCCACCTAAAAAAAATTTTTCCCAAGAAAAATTTACCCGCGCATACAGTTAGTAATGTTAATAATTATCCTGCTACACAACTACAGACTATCAGATTAGTACAGATACATGTTTAACATTTAACATCGGGAAAGACAATCAGCGATCACATTATCTTTGCCTTTAATGTGAGTTATCATGAGATCAAACTCTTGCAAAATTAAACTCCAGTTTAACAGCCTTCTGTTCTTGTTTTTGACTCGGCTCAGAAACACCAATGGGTTATGATCTGTACATACAGTCAATGGTTTCTGAGTGGTGCAAACATATACACTGAAATGTTGCAAGGCTAAAACAAGCGACAGTAATTCTTTCTCTATGGTGGAATAATTCTTTTGATGCTCATTAAATTTCTTTGAAAAGTAAGCTACCGGATGGTCAATATCATCAAGGTCACCCTTCTGCAACAACACAGCTCCTGCAGCTTCATCACTGGCATCTACTGCTAATGAAAATGGCTTTTCAAAGTCAGGTGTTTTGAGCACAGGATGGTAGCATAAAATGGCTTTCAGCTTCTCAAATGCTTCTTGACAAGAATCTGTCCAAACAAACTTTACTCCCTTCTTCAGAAGATTAGTTAGGGGAAGAGCAATATCAGCAAAATTTTTACAAAATTTTCGGTAATATCCAACCATTCCCAAAAATCTTCTAACAGTCCTCGTACCTGTGGGAATAGGGAACTCAGATATTGTTTGAACTTTTGCCTGAACAGGAGCTTGCTTGCCTTGACCTACAACATAACCAAGATACGTCACAGTGGCATGGCCAAATTCACTTTTAGCCAAGTTAACTGTAAGGTTAGCCTTGGAAAGTCTTTCAAACAACCTTTCTAACGCAGAGATGTGATCTTCCCAAGTATCATTCCCCGTCACTAAGTCGTCAATGTAGGCATCTGTATGTTTTAACCCATGAATCACTGAATTAATCATTCTTTGAAATGTTGCCGGAGCATTTTTCATTCCAAATGGTAAAACATTGTATTCATACAATCCAGAAAGGGTTACAAAGGCTGAAATCTCCCGTCCTCTATCTGTTAATGGAACACACCAGTACCCTTTTAATAGGTCAATCCTTGTAAGAAATTTTGCCTTTCCCACTCTGTCTATGCAATCATCCACCCTAGGAATAGGGTAAGCATCTGACTTTGTTACAGCATTCACTTTCCTGTAATATGTGCAAAATCTAACAGTTCCATCAGGTTTAGGTACAATAACACAGGGCGAACTCCAATTTGAAGTAGAATGTCTAATAATATCATTTTCCAACATGTATTTGATTTCCTGATCAACAAGTTTACTTTTTTCCACATTCATTCGATATGGGTGTTGTTTGATTGGTTTTGCATCCCCAACATCAACATCATGGGTAATTATCGATGTTCTGTTTGGAACATCTGGGAACAGATTTTTAAATTTTGAAATTAATTCTCTCATCTGTTGTCTTTGTGAAACTTGTAAATGGTCCAACTTCATTTCAAGGTTCTCCATGATATTTTGGTTTTTTAGTTTCGATGGAACAATATTTGGTCTAAATTGGCCTTCCTCAACATCAACATCAGGCATTCTAGAAACAACCTTTACATCATCCACCAAGGCCACAACTGAATCCCTCTCATAATAAGGTTTTAGCATGTTTACATGACAGAGTTGTGTTTTCTTGCGTCTATCTGGTGTTTTGATTATATATGTTAGATCAGTCACTCGAGATTCAATAACATAGGATCCAGAAAAACGAGATTGCAAGGGATTATTTTGGCTAGGGAAAACTACCAACACCTTTTGCCCCACTGCAAATGTCCTAGGCCGAGCACGTCTATCAAAATATGTCTTCATTCTTATCTGGCTAGTTTTCAAATTCTCTCTCGCTAGCTGGCAGACTCTCTCCAACCGAGTTTTAAATTTTTGGACATAGTCCAACAGACTCAAGTGCACTTCCTCATTAACCATTGCTCTTTTAACAATTCCAAAGGTCCTCTCACCCTATGTCCAAATACAAGCTCAAACGGACTAAATCCTATTGACTCCTGGATTGATTCTCTAACGGCAAACAAAAGTAAATGAATACCTTCGTCCCAATCCTTTGTGTTTTCAAAGCAATAAGTCTTCAGCATATTTTTGAGAGTAGAATGAAATCTCTCCAGAGCTCCTTGAGATTCTGGGTGATATGCAGATGATACAATCTGCTTTGCTCCCAGCTCATAGACTAGTTGTTGAAAAATTTTTGACATAAAATTACTACCTTGATCAGATTGGATTTCTTTTGGCAAACCAAACAAGGTAAAAAATTTTAAAAGAGCCTTTGACACCATCTTGGCCTTAATATTTCTAAGGGGTATTGCCTCTGGAAATCTAGAAGTGGCACACATGATGGTTAACAAATACTGATTTCCAGTCTTAGACTTTGGTAATGGGCCAACACAGTCCACAATCACCTTCGAAAAGGGTTCACCAAAAGCAGGAATTGGTTTCAATGGAGCCACAGGGGGTTTTTGATTTGGTTTACCTACCATCTGACATGTGTGGCAGGTTCGACAAAACATCACCACATCTTTTCTCAAACCAGGCCAATAGAATTGTTTCAAGATCTTCCCTACAGTTTTACTCACACCAAAATGACCACCCAAAGGCATACTATGGGCCAGGTTTAAAATTTCATCCCTATAAACTTTTGGAACAACAACCTGATGAATAACTTCCCATTCCTCAGTAACAGGAACATGAGGAGGTCTCCATTTCCTCATTAACACTCCATTTTTGACATAGTATCCAATTGGCACTTTTTCAATCTCCTCACATGAGAGTGCTTTTTCTTTCAATTCTGTCAACTCAGGGTCCTTTGTCTGTTCCACCATAAAATCCTTCTTCGACAAAGACAAATCTTTAAATTCAGGCTCACTATAAGGATGTTGATCCTCCAGTGAAGACAGAAAAGTCTCAGATAAGGCATCATAATTTTCTTCCTGTTTAGGACTGTCACAAGGAACCACATCAGACTGCACTGGACTGTCTGTCTTTGCTAATTCTTTAGCTCTAGCTCGAGTCACCGCACATGATGGGTAAACATCTGGATCATTCTCAGACTCATCAATCCTTGGTTTGGTTGTTAACCGTACCACAGGAACAATTTCTCCATCTGCAAGGTCATTTCCCAATAACAAAGAAACTCCTTCCACTGGCAAACTAGGTCTTATCCTTATCTCGACTGGTCCTTCTATGAACTTTGACTTTAAAATCACCCTGTGTAAAGGGACAGACATGGTGTCATCTGTAACGCCTCGCACTAGATTTACCTCACCAGTGTCACTTTCTTCACCAAAATTTAAAACACTGTCCAGCAAGAGAGATTGACTAGCCCCAGTATCTCTAAGAATTTTCACTGGCACCTGGGGTGACTCATCATTCAGTGAAACAAAACCCTCTGATACATAAGAACGGAATTCCTTTCTCACCTCTTCCAACTTTTCCGCTTTTACCTCTTGCAAGGACTGATCTTTAACAGCATCTCCTAAACCTTTTTGATTTTTAATTGCCTGAAAGCAAGCATTGGGCACAGCTTCCTTCCTTTTCTTCAAAAGGGCACAATTAGATATCACATGGCCAGGTTTCCTACAGTAATAACAAGTGCGCTCAACAGGTTTCTCCAGCCCTGGCTTCTTTTCATCCTTCCCTTTTTGATAACCTCCCAATTTAATCTCCGGTTTACCTGGATTGTCTTTGTAACTCTTTTGAAAGGTTTTAGGTTGTCCCCATTTTGATTTATGGGTTAAAGCATAATCATCTGCCAACCTAGCAGTTTCTTGTAAAGTTTCCACTGCCTTTTCATTTAAATATGTTGTTAACTCAGCTGGAACACATCTTTTAAAGTCCTCCACCAGTATCAATTCTTTCAATTTATCAAAATCCCCATCTACATTTTTAGTCATGTACCATCGTTCAAAACATATTCTCTTTCCATTGGCAAATTCCATATAAGTCTGATCTGCAGATTTCCTCAAGTCTCTAAATTTTTGTCTATAAGCTTCAGGTACCAATTCATAGGCCTTCAATATAGCTTGTTTTACCTTGGTATAATCAGCTGCATCCTCAGCAGACAAAGCAGAATAAGCTTTTTGAGCTTTACCTTTAATCACACTCTGTACCATAAGAGCCCATCCTTTCCTTGGCCAGTTTGAACTCACAGCAACCTTTTCAAAATGTTGGAAATACTGATCAACCTGATCTTCTTCAAAAGGAGGGACTAATCGAACCTCCCTGCTGGCTGAAAAACCATCATCAGAATCAGATTCCGAACTCCTACGCTTCATTTGTAACTCATGCTGCCTCTGTTTTTCCTTCTCCTCTGCCTCAAACTTTAACCGAATTAGTTCCCGTTCCCGTTCAGCCTCTAACTTCATCTGAGTTAGCTCTCGTTCCCGTTCAGCCTCTAACTTCATCTGAGTTATCTTTTGTTCGGCCTCTAATTTCTTTTGTTCTCGTTCAGCCTCTATCTTTAACTGGGTTTGCTCTCGTTCAGCCTCTATCTTTGCCAGCTGCACCTGTGCCTCAGAAATTGCTATTTCTCTGCCAGGAAACTGTTTTAACACTTCCTTCTCAAACACCTTCTTTTCCACATAATGGCCAGCTATCAGTCTCTGAATATCTGCCTTTCTCATAGACTGCTTTACTTCTGTAAGGTTTAACCTTGTAGCAATCTTTATCAGATCATCCTTTTTCGCCACCTCCAATCCCTTTTGGGTTGGTGACTCCAAAAATGCCTTAATATCCATTGCTGCTGGTTTCCACACACACAAGCCAATTAAAAAGAATTTATCAGACCTCCCTCAACAATCTTTGGATTGAATCCCGAACAAATCTTGTCAATCTGGGGAACGATCCCAGACGACACTCGTTAATCTTTGGATTGGATCCCGGACAAATCTTGTTAACCTTGGGAACTATCCCGGACGAGCCCCCAATTTTGTCACGAACCAGCAACAAAAGAAACACACTCTGAGCATGATTCAGTGTTAAAAACTATTTTATTAATTACTACTTATGATAATACGTAAAATAAAAGTAAAAATGTTAGTATGTTAGAATTCAAAAATGTTAAACCTCGAACGTTAACCCCAAAACTAAACTCTTCGTGTGTGTGTGTGTGTGACAAAATCCCAAACTCCAAGTTCCGGAATGGTTCTTAAAGTTCAGTTCCGCAAGCCATAAGGTGAAACATGAGCAAGGGCTTCTTCAACAACCACCGTTGTCTGAAGATTAGACGTAGAGAAACATAGAGAGAGTAAATACGAAATCCAAATGTTCCACGATGGAACCCAAACGACACTCCAGTGTTTACTCGGTAGTGACTTCCTCACCCCGAAAAGCATCCAAATCGTGGTCGTCCACACACAAATACCTGTTTCCTTCTACAGGTCAGCAACAAAGTGAACTCCACCGGATTACTTCCAACTTCCATACATGGATTTCAGTAGCAAACCCAGTTATTGTTTCTCATCCATCGATAGAGAAAACAAGCAGGCTGGTGTCTCTCTCCCTTCTCTCTCTCTCTCTTCTTCTTCTTCAACAACGTCATTACGTCCTTTATCTTCTATTGATGTAAGCACGCCCCACACACACATACACGCACACTCTCTATCTTAAAGGGACTTTCACTGAGTCCGTAACAACTCTATCAGGCCTTTCAATATTCACTAGGTTTTAATGAGATCACCCCATCCTTCTAAATTCCAGCGAGTACAGGCCCAGATTCATCAAATGCTCCTCTTACATTAACCCTTTTGTTCCTGGGATCGTTCTTGTCAACCTCTTCTGTATACTCTCCAGTGCCAGCATGTCCTTCCTTAGATATGGGGCCCAAAACTGCCCATAATACTCCAAATGTGGTCTGACCAATGTCTTACGTATAAAGCCTCAGGCAGGCACGGTAGTGTAGCGGTTAGCATAACACTCTTACAGTGCCAGGGACCCGGGTTCAATTCTGGCCGCTGCCTGTAAGGATTTTAGAACATAGAATATAGAACATAGAAGAACTACAGCACAATTCAGGCCCTTCGGCCCACAAAGCTGTGCCGAACATGTCCCTACCCTAGAAATTACTAGGCTTACCCATAGCCCTCTATTTTACTCAGCTCCATGTACCTATCTAACAGTCTCTTGAAAGACCCTATCGTATCCACCTCCACCACCGTTGCCGGCAGCCCATTCCACGCACTCACCACTCTCTGAGTAAAAAAATTACCCCTGACATCTCCTCTATATCTACTCCCCAGCACCTTAAACCTATGTCCTCTTGTGGCCACCAATTCAGCCCTGGGGAAAAGCCTCTGACTATCTACCTGATCAATACCTCTCATCATCTTATACACCTCCATCAGGTCCCCCCTCATCCTCCGTCTCTCCAAGGAGAAAAGGCCGAGTTCCCTCAACCTGCTTTCATGAGGCACGCTCCGCATTCCAGGCAGCATCCTTGTAAATCTCCTCTGCACCCTCTCTATGGTTTCCACATCTTTCCTGTAGTGAGGTGACCAGAACTGAGCACAATACTCCAAGTGGGGTCTGACCAGGGACCTATATAGCTTCAACAATACTTCTCGGGTCCTAAATTCAATTCCACGATTGATGAAGGGCAATACACCATATGCCTTCTTAACCACAGAGTCAACCTGTGCAGCTGCTTTGAGTGTCCTATGGACTCGGACCCCAAGATCCCTCTGATCCTCCACACTGCCAAGAGTCCTACCATTAATACTATATCCCGCCAACATACTTGACCTACCAAAATGAACCACTTCACACTTAATCTGGGTTGAACTGCATCTGCCACTTCTCACCCTAACTCTGCATCCTATCTATGTCCCTCTATAACCTCTGACAGCCCTCCAAACTATCCACAACACCCCCAACTTTCGTGGCATCTGCAAACTTACTAACCCACCCCTCCACTTCCTCATCCAGGTCGTTTATAAAAATCACAAAGAGTAAGGGTCCTAGTACAGACCCCTGAGGTACACCACTGGTCACCGACATCCACTCAGAATACAACCCTTCAACAACCACTCTTTGCCTTCTGTGGGCCAGCCAGTTCTGGATCCACACTGCAATGTCCCCTTGGATCCCATGTCTCCTCACCTTCTCCATAAGCCTCGCATGGGGTACCTTATCAAACGCCTTGCTGAAATTCATACACACTACATCTACTGCTCTCCGTTCATCGATGTGCTTAGTCACATCCTCAAAAAATTCAATCGGGCTCGTAAGACAGGACCTGCCCTTGACAAAGCCATGCTGACTATTCCTAATCATATTATACCTCTCCAAATGTTCATAAATCCTGCCTCTCAGAATCTTCTCCATCAGTTTACCAACCACTGAGGTAAGACTCACTGGCCTATAATTCCCTGGGCTATCCCTACTCTCCTTCTTGAATAAGGGAACAACATCCGCAACCCTCCAATCTTCCAGAACCTCTCCCGTCTCCATCGACGATGCAAAGATTGTCATCAGAGGCTCCGCAATCTCCTTCCTCGCCTCCCACAGCAACCTGGGGTACATCTCATCCGGTCCCGGTGACTTAACTAACTTGATGCTTTCCAAAAGTTTCAGCACTACCTCTTTTCTAATATCTACATGCTCAAGCTTTTCAAGCCGCTGCAAGTCCCCACTACAATCCCCCAGATCTTTTTCCGTAGTGAATACTGACGTAAATTATTCATTAAGTACCTCCGCTATTTCTTCCAGATCCATACACACTTTCCCACTGCTACACTTGATAGGCCCTATCCTTTCGCATCTCATCCTCTTACTCTTCACATACTTGTAGAATGCCTTGGGTTTTTCCTTAATCCTGCCCACCAAGGCCTTGTCATGTCCCCTTCTGGCTCTCCTAATCTCTTTCTTAAGTTCCTTCCTTTTAGCCTTGTACTCCTCCAGATCTCTAACATTACCTAGCTCTCTGTACCTTTTGTATGCTTTTCTTTTCCTTTTGACTAGATTTATTATAGCCTTCATACACCACGGTTCCTGTATCCTATCATAACTCCCTTGTCTCATCGGAACATGTCTATGCAGAGGTCCATACAAATACCCCCTGAATATTTGCCACATATCTTCAGTACTTTTCCCAGAGAACATCTGTTCCCAATTTAATCTTCCAATTTCCTGCCTGAGAGCCTCATAATACCCTTTACTCCAAGTAAACACCATTTTGTACGTTCTCCCCATGTCTGCATGGGTTTCTTCCGGGTTCTCCAGTTTCCTCCCACATACCAAAGACGTACGGGGTTAGGAAGTTGTAGGCATGCTATGTTGGCGCAGGAAGCATGGAGACACTTGCAGGCTGCCCCCAGAACACTTTGCGCAAAGATGCATTTCACTGTGTGTTTCGATGTACGAGACTAATAAAAGATATTTCATCTCATCTCATCTCATTACATCATCGCTTTTATATTCTAGTCCTCTTGAAATGAATGCTGACATTGCATTTGCCTTCCTTACTACACTAGGACTTCCAATTTTTTATGCACCTCCTCTTTTGAATTATAATGCCTGCCGAAATGATGATGGGAGATCAAATGAATTATCAGGTTTCTCTTGTTTTTCCATCAGAATTTCAACAGTAGATTGGAAGAAATAATGGAAGTATAGCATCACTTGTTCACTTGTTATCTTCAGTGGCTAGTTGTCCTGGCCAATAGTTATCTTTCAAATTAAACCAAGAAAAACGAATTAATTATATTTAAATATTGTTCATGGCAATTGTTGTGTGTAATTTGGCAATCACACTTCCTTCATTAAAATAAAAATTACATCACAAGAACCTCATTTGACAAAAAGCTCTTTGAGATAGGTCATAAGATCTGCTATTTGAATGTTATTCTTTAAAGCTTCATCCCAGCAGGAAGATTTTGGGAGATGAGATCAAACATTGCACGTTAAAGATTGAGAAATGTGTTGGAGTGATGATGCCGCCTTGCTTGATATAGGTGTTCACTGAGATTGGGTCTGTGGTGAGCATCATATCCATTATGCATCTAGATGAATGAAATCCACAGGGTTATTTGAGCTACTGGGTGCAGACGGTTGAGGACAACCCTGGCAATGATGTTTTCCATGGCAGTCAGCAGGAAGATCCCTCTGTAGTTACTACAATTGGATTTGTCCCCTTTTGTGAAGCTGATTATGATTGTGATATCTCTGATATCCTCTGGCATGTCCTCCTCTTCCCATCTGTAGGGGATAGGGTTGTGCATTTGTGACTGAAGTTCTTCTCAATCAAATTTTTAGAACTTCAGCAGAGATGGTATTGGTATTGGTTTATTATTGTCACTTGTACTGAGGTACAGTGAAAAATTTGTCTTGCAAACCGATCATGCAGGTCAATTCATTACACAGTGCAGTTACATTGAGTTAGTACAGAGTGCATTGAGGTAGTACAGGTAAAAACAATAACAGTACAGAGTAAAGTGTCACAGTTACAGAGAAAGTGCAGTGCAATAAGGTGCAAGGTCACAACAAGGTAGATCGTGAGGTCATAGTCCATCTCATTGTATAATGGAACCGTTCAATGGTCTTATCACAGTGGGGTAGAAGCTGTCCTTAAGTCTGGTGGTACAGGCCCTCAGGCTCTTGTATCTTCTACCTGATAGAAGAGGAGAGAAGAGAGAAAGTCCCAGGTGGGTGGCGTCTTTGATTATGCTGGCTGCTTCATCAAGACAATGAGAGGTAAAGACAGAGTCCAAGGAGGGGAGGCTGGTGTCTGTGATGCGCTGGGCTGTGTCCACAACTCTCTGCAGTTTCTTGCGGTCCTGGGCAGAGCAGTTGCCGTACCAAGCCGTGATACATCCGGATAGGATGCTTTCCATGGTGCATCAGTAGAATTTGGTAAGATGCTGTCTATTCATGAGGCCTTGTTGTTGTTCAGTTTGTTTATGTCCTTTTTGCCTTGTCGGTTTGGGGTGGCAGTAAGCCTGGAACAGAGAGCTTGTTGAGGGATGGAGTCAAGGACATGCATGTCATAGAAAGCTTTATGTTGCGGCGGTCTGCAAAGAACTCATTCCACCATTCTTAGCATCTATTGATCTGTCTGGACTGTAGATTGCTTTGACTAAGTTAATGAATTTACTTATGTTATGGCTATCAGTGAGTTGCTGGATCTCCTATGGTCTTCTCACACCTTCTGCTCTTTAGGTCACCAATTCACTTTTGAATCTCAGCCTTCATCTGCCGTTAGAGCCGTTTCTTTTCCCTTGAGGTTAAGTGGAGGATGCGGCTTCACGAACGCCTTACATTTACAATTAATTAGCTCCTGGACCTCCTGGTCATTCTCATCTGAACAACCCCTGTAATTTCTGGTAAAGAAGCCAAAAATCTCTTCATAGGCAATAATAATGATAGACACCAGGGCAGTTTAGATGTCATGGGACACTCTCCACCTTATGAGTGCCACTGTGGGAGAAGATTTATCTTTGTGGGCCCTTGAATCCTTCAGCATTGATTTTCTGTAACAATGCTTCTGTTGCTCCCATTGTTTTGGGGCAAGTTTGATGGAGACAGGAGAATGAATTAGGTAATGGTCAGTCCATTAGTCATCAATACCTACATACAGTGCAGTGCAGTGATGGGCACTTACAGTTTTTCACTGGGACAATAACAAAATTTCACAGGTGCCAGTGTTTAGACGGGAGTTGTTGCCATATGGTCATTCCCTTACCTCTCTGAGGAAATAGGGTGTAATTACGTCTCCAAGAATTTCACCAGGATGACTGGTGAAATGCTTAGAGACATAATCACACCCTATTAGCAGCTAAAGGCAAGGACACCATTGATAGAGAATTTTAAAATGGTGGGCAGCTTTGAGAAAGGCTGGTGGTGAAATGAAATCATCAATTTCGATTCCATCATTGCTAAGGGAGGGAAAGGTGGAATGGCAGGTCTATATCAGTGAGTGACCTTGAAATCTGATGAAGAAAGCAAAAATTACAACCAGATATGTTCAAACTTTGCAGTCTCTCACCAAAGAAACCCATGCTATTGGCATAAATGAAATTAAGGAGTGAATTGTTCACATCTTCAATCATTTCAATAGTCAGAAATATCATTCATGTTATGCACCAGAATTTTTCAGTTTGTTTGCCATCAGCCAAAGCTCCCTAGCACCAAAGCCAAGTCAATCAATTGTCCCAATATGGTGAAGAGATTAGTAATTACTGTTGGTGTAAAATGTTATGCCACTGCCGATCACACAACAGTGGTTGATGCAGTATTAAACTGATAACCTTGTGCTAACAGAATCACACAAGTATAGAGCTCATTTTTAAGGGCATTTAAATTGGTGAACTGGGTATTTGAGAAGAAAATATCCTGTATAACAGCAGAATGATGCAGAATTTCTTTTTTGTAGTAACAATTGGTGACCTTCACAAGTATGCGCAAGCAGCATAATTAATATCAGAAAGAATTTGTATCCATAGATGAGCCACATTTAAACTTCCTTTCCACTTTATGGACTTTTGCACGACAGGAATACTATTCAGGACTTTTTAACTACTGTACATGGCATAGCAGGAATGTACAACCAATTGTGTCATGACATAGAACAGGAAGCAGTCAGGGAACCCAGGCATGCTTGTACAAACACTACTAATTAAAATCAGGATCTCTGCTGCACTAGACTTGAAAAGACCTGATGTGCTAGGTTGGATTTCAGTTACGAGTTCTGTGATGAAGCAGAACATCCAAAGCTAGTTGCCTTCAGATGTGTCCAAGTAAGGGTCCCTGAAGTAACACTACACTATTCACATAAATGGTCCATTCTTGCTCTGTATCTCATGCAGCCATTTGCTATAATTATCAAAATTCAATTCATATCTTTTAAATTAGGTCTTGAAAATGAAACATTCATATAAAAGGAGTTAAGGTACTAAAGAGCAGTACCATTGGAAATAGAATAAAGCTTCAGAAATTAGTTTTCCCACCTTGATTGAAGTACAGTATTTAAAATTGGATATAATTTCCTATCCAACAGAAATCTACTGTGAATGGAAATCTTTGAGCATCTCAACTCACCCTGAGAATTTCCCAATAAATCTGTTCTCTTGAATTTGCATTAGCATGGCAGTCCAGAACCCATTTGTGATTGTGTATGTTAAAACAGAATTGTTAAGGCTGACACCTTAGAATAACCTCTTTCTGACATTACATCCAAGTCTTTGACAGGAACAATGTAAAGGTGCACAACTGACACATACATTAACTAGCCGGTACTGATTACCACTTATGTGACATCTGCAAACTGAAGCATTTTCAAATGATGAAGTCACAGAAAACAGGTATTACTTTTTATTTCAGTTTTCCAGTATCTGGAGTATTTTGCTTTTGTATCTCTTACTTTTACCAATTTTTTCTCTGGACACTTTTCTAAGGCTTAGTAATATGGAGTAAATTTGCAGGCAAACACTCACTACCTATTAATGAAATTATCCTTTTATATGCCCAGTATCAAGATAATCATTTTCCCACTTTGAAGACAAAATAAGTAGCAGCTACACCCTTTTATTAAATTGAAACTGTAAACTAGACCTAGCAAAAAATGCCCAGATATTTACAATTGCTTGGCTCTTTGATTGTCAATGGAGTTCGTCTGGTCTACCTGATGGGTTCTTACTGAGTAAAGATTTAGACCAAGACTGGCTGACAAAAACAGTAAAAATAAAGGCAAAGCTGAGAAAAAAAATGTATCAACGAAGATGCCAAACGAATACTTTTCAACTAAGACTCACAGGGTTTGCAATTGAAATGAATGGCTGACTTCCTCAGATTCCTGACCAAATGCCAGTGAAAATTCCATCAGAGCCATTGCACTGCCTGAAGTATTTTATGGAAACTCTACCTCTCATTTTCATCTGCCAGTGGCCGTGTGGCTGTGTCCCAAACTCTAGGGAGAGGATCAAGAAAATAATAAGTGCTGGCATTTAGGGGCACAACAAGAATGCTCATACTATGGAGAGGCGATTGTCCCAGAGGAACAACTTGAGCAGGTGACAGAATACCTGCAGGTGGAGAAAGGAGGTATGACTTTTTTAATTGAGGTTTAACGTATATGACAATAACAGTTGCTCCTTCTGAAACTGATTGTCATTTACCTTGCCTTGCTGTAGAGCAGTCAGGTCTTGCTGAGACAACAAGGGGCATTTCAAATCGGCTTTTCAATATGTGAGTACTGTAACAGAAAGATAAAACCAGGGCATGATGCCCAAAATAGTGCACATATTGGCAATTACTGTTGGTGTGTGGTGAAATATCAATCATGCGTGTCAGTAGTGTAGTATTACTTCAGGCACCCTTACCTGGAGAGTCATACTAACAGGTAATAACTTTGAAACTTTGAATAATTAATATATCTCTATGGAAATGTTTGCCAAGTTATTTTATGTGTGGTATAAACATAATTATTTTTAATGGTTAATCACTTCTTTCAAAGTAGTTGATAAATGTTTTAATGTTGACATTTTTGTCCTCTGGTATGAATTTTAGGCTATTTTTTGAGAACTTTATTCTCCAAAGTCTCAAAGTTACTCCCTCAAATCGCATTTGAAATGGGATCAATGAAACAGATTGTTTTCAAATGAGATTCTTCATTTTGAATGATGACATTACCCTCCATTAACTTATAGCTGGTTTCTGAAAATCAACAAGCCAAGAACTAAAGACAGAAGCAAAGTAAGGTCAGAGCTATTTGTAAACAAGGCACAATACAGTGGATCTTATTCTGCAAGAAATTGTTTAAATGCTTTTCCTAACTAACTTGAATTACAATTCCTGATTAATGTAATGTATCAGTAATTATCTTCAAAAGCATGTAAGTCCATATTTGTGAGATGTTAAACTATCGGAGAATATTGGACATTCAGGTAAATAATTTTCTCTGCATTCAGTATCTAGAAATAATAAGTTTTTAACTTTCCACTTGAAATATTTCTATTGTCATTTATGAGGATAATTCTAGTATGTTCCATTACCTATTAAGCAAGCCTTTCAGATGATATTCAGAAACCATAAAAGAGGAAGGGTATTATTAGCTAATTATAAACAGTCACAGAGCAAGTTATATTATAAAGGTAGCCTGGATAATATGGCTGGTCTTCTTTGCTGTATATTCTTCTTTACAACACCATTCTGTTCCTATTCATTATTGATAGGAATAAATTCAAACCAGCACACTGTCTCTTATGAAGAATCATTTCCTAAAACATCATGCATTGGCATGGTGCGTCATGCAATTTCTGTGCCTTTCACATTATTTGATAGATAAAGTGAGCTCTATTTATGAATGAGCAGTAGAGAGATTCACAAGCAGTTGCAGCACCACCTTGCACGAAGGTGTCTCAAATTCACTTGGAAATAGCCAACTGCTGTCATTGTCTGGACAAAGTTAAATGAAAGCTCAGCTGAGCAATCTGATCTATGTGTGCTCTATTTACAACAATGATGCAAATACATCCAGAACATTATTCTACTTTTTAAGGTTTATTTGGAGATAATTTTCTACAGTTAGTGATTTTGGAATGAACAGATTACTTGATCAGCAATTTAATTGTTCCCCTCTCTATGCCCCACACCCCACTCATTCATACACTGATTCCATATGATTGTCTCAACAATTAAATCTAAAAAGCTTATAGAACATCCAACACTACAGCACAGTACAGGCCCTTTGGCCCACAAATGTTGTGCCACCATTTTATCCTGCTCTAACCCTTCCCTCCCACATAGCCCCCTATTTTTCTATCCTATTATCTGTACAAGTTGTGGTTGTGTATTAGACAGAGATAAATACATTTTGGAAGAATGGAATTCAGACGTGATGTTGATAAAAGGAGAAAGATCTTAAAATGGGAAAAAATGTAAAATATTTATGTGTAAAGCAGTTCATTTGATTAATTTGTGAAATATTTTATGTTACCCTTGGTTTCTGAAAATTGGGGATTCATTTCCAGGCAGTGAAATTAATTTGTACCTCTTCCAGATAGCTGGAACATGCATGATGAGTCAAATGGTCTCCCTTTGTACTGTATGATTCTATAAAATTTGTAGCCAATAAGAAGTTGGAGAATCAAAAAATATCAGAATTTTCTCTTCATCATATTTAACAAACTCTTTGGGTGGGCATTGTTGGATGAAATTCTTCTATTCCTAACTTTAATTTCTCTCTGCACTATTAATAAAAATATTAACCAATTTATATTAAACAAATTAATGACTCTGCAAAAGAGACACATAAAAATTTATAGTCAGACGTAGGAAATTTCTCCAAATTTACTGTCGTAAATTAAGTGCAGCCCTGAAGAAAGAGCATAAAAGGCTAAACACATACATTTTTTTCCCAGGAGGTCTGTTGATCTTCTAAGATTATTGATGATTGGAAGAATCCTGCACAATTTCTTCACCCTGAACTTTAATAGCAAAGGAAGCCTTCAGACTATTACATCTCCAAAACAGATGTAATAGTCTGAAATTATCAGTTTAATCTCATTCCTTGGTCCTTTCCTATATCCAATGGATTTATTTTATTGCACATGTTTATCCATCTCCTTTTTAAAATCCATTATGGGTTCTCCTTTCATCAGTGTTTTTGACCAGTGTTTTTTTTCTCGTGATAAACATGCTAAATTTAAATATTTCACAGAAAGGACTTTGAATCCCATTGGTATTACAAAAGGAGACAAAAAGAAGGATTTTTAGAGTCCTGATATATTGGGTCATTTCACAAAATCAGTATTAAGTACTTGTTTCAATGAATACTGAAAGAAATTTTGGGAATTGTAATCATAGAAGGTGTCAGTGCTACCATCAAGTAGTAATTACCAATAACCTGCTTATAGAAGACTAGTTTGGGTTTTGCCAAGACCACTCACCTCCACACTTCATCATAGTCTCATTCCAAACATGGACCAAAGAGTTGAATCCCAGAGATGAGGTGTAACTCCCCTTCACATCTAAGCAGCAAGGACCATTGGTATAACTGAAGTCAATACTCATCAAAGGGAAAAATGGCTACTGGTAGGCATCATACCTCAGAGAGAGGAAGGTATTTGTTTCTTTTTACTTTATGGGTCTGGGCATTACTGGCAAGACCAGAATTTACCGTCTTGATTTTGCTTGTGTTCCTTATTTTCTCATGTCATTCAACCCATCAAGTCAGCAGAGCAGAGCACAATTGACTAAACAGTGTGAAATACAGATGTCAGCATAAGCAGAAATTATAATAATGGAGTAATTCATAAGAACAGATGGAAAGAATAATATGTTCTTAATAGGTTCAAGGGGTCTTAAATGAGATCAGAAATAGGCACTACATCAGAAAAGGAGAGTGTAAAATTAGTTGCAGTGAGATTGCAGCATTCTCCCAACTCCAACACACTCCTCTTTTTGCTTCTCTCTCCAACACGAACTTTGTCTCTCATGTAACTTCAGCTATATCACAATGTTCACATAAAACCAGATGAAACAGTACAAAGGACTAATTCAAGGATTAGAACCAAAACAATAATTATTTACCTGAAGTTACCTCTGACAATACAGAATGATCCAATCGGCACAACCCTTTAACTCCAATCAGTCAGACTAAAGGACTTGGAACCAGAAACATAGCCAAAATGCCCTAGATTACCAGGGCAGACTGTGCTTGAAATAAATGGAATTCCAACAGGAGTTTCAATTGAAATGTAATTACTTGTGGTGTTGCTTCTAGAGGCAGAACACTCCATTTTCATCTGATATTTATAATGGATAAAGAACTGTGATCTCACAATAAAAGAAGGAAGACATTTTCTAGAATGAGAAAGAAGTGACCTCAGGCAAATACCTTAATGGATGTTTGCCAGATTCCATTTAAGATCTCAATGGAACTCTAATGGCTCTTAAATAGAAAAGTAGTTTCAGACATTGAACAAGTTAGATATAATTGGCCATACTTTCCTCCATATATCCTCCATAGTGCAAAGTCCATTTAAAGGTAATGATTTTCATTCTTGGCGAACTCCGGCCAAAGTGACAGAAAGACCCGTTAAGTGCTATTTTGGTTCAGAGAGAAAGAAATGCCCAGAGCCATTTGAGCTCACGTTGTGGTATATCGTTCCTTCTTTCTGCATATAAAGACACTGAAATGGTTTTTATAATTGATATTGTGTCTGTGTATTTTTAGAATGTTTAATTTATTTTCAGTTTTGGCATTGCTGGAAAGGCTAACCTTGTCCAACTCTTGGTTCCTTTATTCAGAACCTGATTACAAGAAACTTTGATTGGAAACTGAATCACATTGTGCTGTATTTTTTGAGTGGCCATGATTTTACCCAGTGTAAATCACATTAGTGATAATTTCTGGGTGAAATCACATTGGTCATAAGATTGAACTGGGTACCTTTAGTCACCTCCCAGTAACAATCCTGCTGACGTTTCCCAAAGTTAGACACAAATAATGTTTATTGTTATACAGCACAGGTTTCATAAATTGGATCTCAAAATTCCACATGACAGATGAAGAACATGCTCTAGAAAGCTTGTGCTACCTTCTTGCTTTACTCACAATTACAGGGGCACTCTGCTGACATTGGGAGGCCTCACAGGCAGCTGCAGAATTGATTACAGATTGCTTGAAAAGGTGGAGTGAATTAAAAGCTCCAGGGAGTGCCTGCTGGAGTGTTTAGCTGCTGAACTACTGCTTCATCAGGTGCCTCAGTAGAAACACTGCTGGCAATGACCCGTTGCTGAAAGCTTCAGGGTAGGCATGGCAGACAAACTGAAGGAGGGGATGGAACCTCAGGAAATGAAGCAGAGATAAGTCCACCTGTGAAGATGTTATGTGAAGAGAATCTTCAGAGACACATATTTTATGTCAACCTGTCTGATGAGCAATGGTTTCACAGGTTCAGATATTTTATGTCTGTGCAAACAGGGATGAGGACATTCAGAAGGATGAACTTTTGTCACACTCTTGTGCCTGGATTGCACTCTCTGTAAAAGTGAAGATCAAAATCATGATGACAACTTTCCCTCAATGTCAACAAAAGAGACGATAAGACCATAAGATATAGGAGCAGAATTAGGCCATTTGGCCCTTCGAGTCTTCTCCGCCATTCAATCATGGCTGATTTATTCTTCCCTCCCAACCCCATTTGCCTGCCTTCTCTCCATAACCTTTGATGCCCTTACTAATCAAGAACCTATCAACCTCCGCTTTAAGTATGCCCAATGACTTGGCCTCCACAGCTGTCTGTAGCAATGAATTCCACAGATTCACCACCCTCTGGCTCAAGCAATTCCTTGTTTGAAAGGGACGTCCTTTTATTCTGAGGCTGTGCTTTCTTGTCCTGGACTTTCCCACTACGGGAAACATCCTCTCCATGTCCACTCTATCCAGGCTTTTCAATATTTGGTAGGTTTCAATGAGATTCCCCCCCATCCTTCTAAACTCCAGCAAGTACAGGCCCAGAGACAGCAAATGCTCCTCATTCATTAACCCTTTTGTTCCCAGGATCATTCTTGTAAACCTCCTCTGGACCCTTTCCAATGCCAGCACATCCTTCCTTAGATATGAGGTCCAAAAATGCTCACAGTACTCAAAATTGTTCTGACCAATATGCCTTATAAAGCCTGAGCATTATATCCTTGCTTTTATATTCTAGTCCTCTTAAAATGAATGCTAACATTACATTTGCATTCCTTAATACCGACTCAACCTGCACTAGGACTCCCAAGTCCCTTTGCACCTCCGATTTCTGAATTCGCTCCCCATTTAGAAAATATTCTACACCTTTATTCCTTCTACCAAAGTGCATGACCATACACTTCCCTACACTGTACACCATCTGCCACTTCTCTGCCCATTCTCCTAACCTGTCCAAGTCTTTCTGCAGACTCCCTGCTTCTTTAACACTACCTGAGACAAAGAGCTGGTCATTAACTTCAGGAAGGGGGGTGGTGCACATACTCCTGTTTACATCAATGAGAGACTGAGAAGGTTGAGAGTTTCAATTTCCTAGGAGTGAACATCACCAATAGCCTGTCCTGGTCCAACTACGTAGACGCCATTGCCAAGGAAGCGCATTGGTGCCTCTACTTTCTCAGGAGGCTAAAGAAATTTGGCATGTCCCCTTTGATCCTCACCAATTTTTATCAATGCATGATAGAAAACATCCTATCTGGATGCTTCATGGCTTGGTATGGCAACTGGTCTCTCTGTGACTGCAAGAAACTGCAGAGAGTTGTGGACACAGCTCAGCACATCACGTAAACTAACCTCCCCTCCACAGACTCTGTCTACACTTCTCACTGCCTCAGTTAAGCAGCCGGCATAATTAAAGACCCCACCACCCTGGACGTTCTCTCTTCTCCCCCCTCCCATTGGGCAGAAGATACAAAAGCCTAAAAGCATGTTTCACCAGGCTCTAGGACAGCTCCTGTTCTGCTGTTATAAGACTATTGAACGTTTCCCCGGTACAATAAGATGGACTCTTAACCTCACAATCTACCTTGTTATGGCCTTGCACTTTATTGTCTACCTGCACTGCACTTTCTCTGTAACTTTTACACTTTATTCTGCACTCTGTTATTGTTTTACCTTGTACTACCTCAATGCACTGTTGAAATGAATTGACCTGTACGAACGGTATGCAAGACGAGTTCTTCACAGTACCTCGGTACATGTGACAATTATAAACCAATTTACCAACTTAAAGTCAAAGTTGAGTTTATTATCATAGGCACACATACATGTATACACAGGTGCAATGAAAACCTTACTTGCAGCAGCATCACAGATACATTGCAACAGATACATAACATTCACAAGAAAGACATAAAATAATGATAAATTATACAAGAAAGAATCCAAGTGCAGCCAGCCATCAAATGTAAATGTGCCCATAAGCAATCTTCTTACTAACAGGAAGGGTTTACATTCCCAGTGTCGAGCTGGTCATGAATCATTAGAAAAATATTATTGTGTCAAAGCCGTGTTTCTTTCTTGTGAATGAATCTACACTGCTGCTCATTTTCAACAGCCAACACACCCTGAGGAATGGATCCTAGGGAACAAGGGTTACTCTCTACTTCCTTGCCTGCACACAACAGTCTACATAACAAACAAACCAGCTGAGCAGAGATACAGTAAGAGCCATACAAGCACGAGGATTATAGTGGAGAAATCCATTGCCTAAAGATGAAGATCACTGTTGAAGTCATTCCATGTGTGCCCTGCAAAATACATTGAATGGGTACAGAGGCTTCATAGTAGTCTGGGGTTTGCTGTATAACTCTTTAAACAGAAGAGAGCAACCAATCCCTTAGGAAAAGCAGCCAGGAAACTTTGGATTCTGAAAACCTAAAAGCAGATGCAGAAGTCCAACAAGAGCAAGAGGAGCAGGACAATGAGAAAGGCTACTGCAGGGAAGTCCCTGCCCAGTAGCAGCAGCTTCATGTTCCAGCTAAAGGGAGAAGGAAGATACTGTCCAAACAGGCAAGGAGAGACAGTGCTATTCAGAGAAACTTTTCCTAAGCAGCCTGACAATTCATAATCCCCAATGTAAACCCCGATCCAATAAATTAAATATCATGCAATAACATCTCTGTATTTTCTGAGGAATGTCATCTTAGGAAACTCTGAGCTCCATACAGAATACTCTCTCCTACACAAAGATTCATTCTGGTGATGTAAACGGTGGTTGAGAGTTTGAAGGTTTTGCATTACTGTTCAACATTTATGGGAACGATCCACCATTATAGCCAATGCAGCTGACAGTAATATTCATCACAATAAATGGATCAGGTGGTGTGTGGTGGGTAGGGAGAAGGACTGATCAGATTGAACTCCAAGTAAGCTTCATTTTAAGGCATTGTACCAATTGAGGATTTCATGATACACTGATGAAGTAGTCTTAATGATAGCAGTTTCATGTTCCACTCTGCTCACAACAATTGGATGTCTTGACTATGGCTTCATATTATCCTCCTCAAGTAATCACTTTTGATTAATGTTCTCTCACCTCTTCCTCTTTCAATCATGTATGTTAAGAAGGGCAAGGGCAGGCGCAGTAGTGTAGCAGTTAACATAACGCTATTACAGCATCAGTGACCTGGGTTCAATTCCGGCCACTGTCTGTAAGAAGTTTGTATATTCTCCCTGTGCCTGCATGGGTTTCCTCCGGGTGCTCCAGTTTCCTCCCACATTCCAAAGGCGTATGGATTAAGAAGTTGAGGGCATGCTATGTTGGCATCAGAAGCGTGGCGACACTTGTGGGCTGCCCCCAGAATACTCTGTGCAAAAGATGCACTTCACTGTGTGTTTCGATGTACATGTTACTAATAAAGATATCTTATCTTATCAAAAATAGGCAGCATTAAATTGAAGTTTCCTCTCTACAGGCAACATTGCTCATTTTCTGAAGTTTCCAACAAGAGACCCTCTATCAGATGTTGTCATTATAAGTACTGGAAGAGTAGAACAAGCAGAGGAAAAGATTCATGAGAAAGGAATCAACTTCACATGGAAGGTCATTCCCAATCATTGCTAGAATAACATGGCACCCATGGCATCAGTCAAGTTATTTCACATCCATGTGATCTGCAGCACTGAAATAAACCTTTCCACGTGAAGAGCATCTTCCACTGTCTAGTGGCAATAAATCTTTTCATCAATCTCACTGACTTAAAATGCATGATATTAGCAAACTTTTGAAGTGATGCGTTGCAAGGAATGCATCAATACCAGCACTGCTACACTAATATGACTTATCTCTGCACACGGAAAGTGTTATGTGGCCTGAGAGAGCATTGCTACTATATTGAAAATTATTTATTAAAGAGTTCAAATGAAATAATACATGAACGGAAAATTGTGCAATTTCTCTATCCAAGTTAAGAACTCCAGTGTGCATCACATTCAACCATTTTGCAGATGTGTTACAAGTTCTAAGTCATGATGTCCCCTCTGTGGGCACAGTCTGGATGGCGGAAGGCTGCTCCCTTTCCTCTCAAGTCTGTGCAAAGTCCTTGATGACCCACTTGAAGCTGTTGTCCTGAATGGGCTGGCTTTCAGCTGCTGGTCCTGACCAATTGATGAGGCAATCCGGAATGGCTGGCAATGGCAGGTGAGCAAGTTGCCTGAGAGGACATGGTGGGAGGTGAATTGCTGACCCCAAGATGAGAGGAAGACATCTGCACTCCCGGCAACCTCTCAGTATATACAATGGTGAAACAATCCACTGACACTTGGACCACTACCATCATTACAACCATCTTGCGGATGATCTGGCTGAAAGTCCCTGAAAGACTGTCTGGTCTCTGCAGTCTTCATTTCATTGTTCAGAGTCAGCTGCCCTCCGAGCAAGTCTCTGGTCCTGCAGAAGAGAGTCTGATTTCTGCATAGGACCTGCTCTTGTGCAGCATTTCTCTGTTCATGGAGAATAACTCACCAGCTGCTTATGTGCAGCATCCCTTTGCTCCTATAGAACTCAGAGCTTCTCACAGGTAGCATTCTTGTTCCATTGAGAGCAGCAAGCTGCTTATGAATGACATCTCACTGATCTATGAGAATAGCCATCTCCTCATGAATGGTGTCTTGCTGCTGAATGAGGGCAAGAAGCTGTACCTGGTGATGTATCACCATTGCACTGATATTAGAATGAAAAGGCTGATATGGCTGGGGCCCATCTGAGTGCGTATGGCTGTATTCAAGGAAAAGACAGGCATAGCTGGGACCCATCAACAAAAAGGCTGGTCTATCACTGTCCCTGGGGAGCTTCAGGCTGCTCCCATGCTGCAGACGAGAGACATCCAGCTGGTTCAGAGTGAGGTTTCATAGAAGCAGAATAAGGTCAGACCCCCTCCACCTGTGCCTCGGTGTCAGCTCTCACCTGAAACAGCGGGCACTGCCTGATGTGTTTGTTGCTGACCCTTGCAGTGAAGTGTGTCTGACCTCCAGAGTGGAAGTAGGCTCGTTCAAGAGCATGGAATTGGATTCCTCCTCACTCTTTGTCATCTCATGCTTTCAGCAGGCACACCTGAAAACTTTCTAACCATTTTGTTGTGTATCTGCATCAGGGCCATCATGACAGCCTCCCAATATAGTGGAACCTATGGGTCCTTATGTGGTGGAGGTGTTAGAACATCAGTGATGGATGAATTTAGAGGTAGTGTAAGGATATGTATTTATGAGTGCATGCGTCTCTGTGTATCATTTATATGTGTGTGTGTGTGTGTGTGTGTGTGGGAGAGAGGGAGAAAGAGACATCACAGTATTTTAAGTGGTCTGCAGCTCACCTTGACATACCTTGTGAGATCAGGAAATTTCTTGTAACACCACTTCATTGAACAATAATTCTTATTCCTGCAGGAGACAACACAGGCCACTTCCTGTTTGGTTGTTCTTATTGTGGACTGGCAGGTCTTTTGCTTCCCAGTACATGAGACCTCCGTCCTGACGTACTTAGTTATAAGAATAATTATGCCTCTTTCAGTGAATCGTTGAGCTCACTTCTTCTCTCCTCCAAAACATTCCTTCCTACATTGCAGGCACAGTGAGCTTTGTTGCTGTATAGCTGCCATAAGGAGTGTAACTTTAGGAGTTGACACGCTTTTCCGGCTGGTGCTCAGCAATGTATCAGCAACTCTACTGAATTTATTATACAGGTATTCCTTGATTAACTAATAGTTAATTTGCACTTTTTTACTACAATGCTATTGACTGTTTGGAGAGTACAGGTCTTCAATTTACTCAGCGATTTTTCACTAAAATAGTGTATCATTCTCCATGCATAGGAATACACTGTACCAAAATTCCCATAACATATTTTACGCAGCCTTTTCAAGTTATGAAATTTAGCTTAACAAGATATTTTCCAGGAAAGTATTCATTTTGTAAATCAAGAAATGGCTGTAATCCCAGTGGGAACTATGCCCGGTGTTACTTTAGTACTCCTTTTTGGATATAGAACACGCAAACAACGTTGCATGTTTATTTTTATATTTTTTGATGCAAATTAGGTTTTGTGCTAGCATTAAACACAATGATATTTCAATGTATCAAACAGAGGTGCAATCCAATTTCTTGACATTTGTTATTTAACTATTGACTGCTTCAGCATGTTCTAAATTGGACTGAAATGGCACTGTGAATATCTCAGTCCCCACAAAGGGATTCATCAAGGTTATAGGCACTTGCCAATGGAGTGAGGTGAGAAGCAACTCCATTCCAAGGAGTATTAAAACACTAACCATACAGTTAACTTTTAAAAATCATTCACATTAATTAACGTTTATAAAATAGATTGAGTATACACTTGTGATATAAGCAGAAACCCATAGGGAGGTGCAGAATATCCACTTTCCATAGAGCTCTTAATAATGCAGTCCTGGTTTTGTTTGTCATGAGTCATTTGGTCTTCAACATACAACAAATTCTGTCATATGTGCCTTTTCCATTGAGGATTCCAAGTCTTTTCCTTCTCTTCTTCTCATTCAGACTGTTAGGGAGGTTGGTGTGCTGGCATCTGGCAAACCTGATGTGCATTAACCATTAATTATAGACACTTCTGAGTTCAAAACCTATCATTAATACAATGTAAATATAATTAGTATTCTAAATCTTCTGCTTATATGTTCTGAGGGGAATATGTTAGAGAAACTTGGAACAATCCTGAGAGATTCCATTAAACTGCATGAATTATAGCACTGAGTAAGTCTTGCACTGTTAAATAAATAATTAGCAGTTAGAGCCAAAAATCTCTAAATTAGTTATGTTAACCTCATGAAACTGCTGGGATTAAAGCAAGACATGGCTATCATAATAGAGTTGTTTCCTTGTCTGTGGTTTGACCTTTGAGGGATAGTTAGTATGAATATCTAAAGGAAGTGGTGGTGGTGGAGGCAGGTACATTGGTTGAATTCAAGACATTGCTAGATAAGCTTATGGAGGAATTTAATATAGAGGGATATGGAGGAGGTAGAGGTTAAATAGTCTTATGTGAGGTTTAAAGGTCGGCACAACATTGTGGGCTGAAGGGCCTGTACTGTTCTATGATTCTATGAAGCTATCAAGCTTTGATCAGTTTTGCAATGAATAGAAAAGTCTTTGAAATGAGGCATTTATTGAGAAAATTCTAAAGAAAACAATCTTCTAAATAATTTATTTTTAATGTAAACAGTTTGAAAGAACATCAAGGGGTGAGTCCATGGATTCTTGTCTGATGATTATGAGAGTTCAGTTCTGAAATTCAATTCATTGCACCAGAGGGGCAGTTCTCTTCAGAGTGAAGGACATGTAAAAGTGGTAGTGATAGAGCTGACTTTAATTCCGTGTTTGTGACACTATTTTGAAGAGGCAGTTTAACAGGATCTGCATTTTGAGATTTGTGAATAATGACAGTAGAACACAGAACATTGAACAGTACAGGAAACATCCTTTTGGTCCACAATGTCTGCATCGAATGTGATGTCAAATTAAACTAAATCTCTTCTACCTGCACAAGGTCAATATCCCTCTTCTCCCTGCCTGTTCTTATGTCTGTCTAAATGCTTCTTAACCATTGCTATCATATTTTCTTCTACCACTTCCCCTGGCAGTGCATTCCAGGCACCTATCACCCTGTGTAAAACACTTGCCTCATAAACTTCCTTTCAATTTTCCTCCCCTCACCTTAAACTTATGCCCTGTTGTATTTGAAATTTTCATCCTGAGAAAAAGGTTCCGACTATATATGTCTCTGATAATTTTATATACTTCTATCAGATCTCCCTTCAGCCTCCAGAGAAAACAATCCAAGTTTGTCCAACCTCTCCTTATAGCTAATGCTCTCCAATCCTGGTGAACCTCTTCTGCGCCCTCTCCAAAGCCTCCACGTCTTTCCTGTAATGTGACAACCAGAACTGCATGCAATACTCCAAATGTGGCCTAACCAAAGTTATATAGCTGCAATATGATTTGCTAACTCTTATACTCAGTGCCTTGACTGATGAAGGCAAGCATGCTGTATGCCTTCTTTACCACCCCATCCACCCGTGTTGCCACTTTCAGGGACCTACAGACTTGAACTTACTACTCAATAGAAATTGTTTCTGGAGGTTCCCACATATTGTAAGGCTCGCTAATAGGTATAACAAGTATTTATTTTTCATTTTTATACTCAATGAACCTTTCCCTATATTTTGTATAGCCCTTAGCAATCATTTTATTTCATAAAAGGCTTTCAAATTACAAAGTCCATGTCTAGAGGAAGAGAAGCAGCAAGATAGGTGTTAACAATGGCTCTGTAGTAGCAGTATTGCCTCTGAGTCAGAAGATTATTCATTCAAGTTTTATTCCAAAGACTTAAGCAAAAAATCAGTGCTCTCATTTGAATGCAGTACTGAGGGAGTGCTATACCAAGGGCAAACCATTTTTCAGGCAAGCTGTCCCAAAGTACTTCGCAGCCAATGAAGGATTTTTTTTTAAAAATGTAGTTATTGAATGGACTGAATGTACTCACTGTTTTATAATGTAGACAGTTTTCAATCTGCATCTCAACGAAGCTTCCAATTTCATTGTTCTGATGAAATAGACAAGGCACGGACAAAACCTCTCAAAGAAAGCCACAGTGAATATTTTCTTGCAGATCACTCTGTGTGAAGCTTGTGATGCAAAACAAGGACACTTGATGCTGATTGAATTCTTCAGACAGAACCTTTGTAAATCAACGTATTTCTCAGGATGCTTCTCACTTATATTTTGCAAGTCAAATTGAAAATCAGAAGTGTTTGTTAAAGCCACCATAAGGAGAAAGAATTTCCAATGTCAAAAATAATACAGACACTCCCATCCTGAATCTGTCCCCACACTGTATATTCATGCATGCAAAAGCACATGTCTCTTATTATGTGGCACTCTTTTCAAGACATTTGATATCATTAAGAAACAGTTATGCTAGAATATGTGACAACAAGCTGAGGTTCTAATTCTGTTGTGTTGTAAGTGTTGGATAGAATTCAGGGTGCTGGGTATAGTACTGCAAGTGGCCGATACCTTGTCCTTAGAAAACAGTCCCTAGTTCTAGACTTTCCAGCTAGAAGAAAAATTTCCTGGCATCTAACATGTTGATCTCTCTTGGAAATTTTCTAGGTCAGAGAGAGATTATCTTTCATCTGTCTAAGCTTCAGCAAGTAAGGGCCAATGGTATTCAATATTACTCTTTATAGGACAACCGCCTCATCTCAGGAATTAATCCAGTAAATCTGCAGATTTGTTTTATCTGAGTTAAGGGATATTGCCTTCACTGCAAGGACACCATTTATTGCCCGTCCCTAAATGTCATTGAAATGATGGTGGCCCACTTTCTTGAATTGCTGCATTCTTTTTGGTGCTGGTGCATGGGGAGTTCAAAGAATTAGACCCAAGAAAGATGAAAGAACAATAACATATTTCAAAGTGATCATGGCATTGGTGGAGTTCTCATGCTTCTGTTGCCCTTGCCTTTATTCCCCTTGTAAACCCACAGAGTTTAGGAGATGCTGTTGGAGTAGTCTAGGTTGGTAGCATATGAAATTGAAACCAAGGCAAGTTCATGCAGTGTGAATAAGGTCTCTCCAAAATCTCTGTACAATCTCAGCAACAAATGAGTACCATAGGAATCATTAAGGGATTTTAGTTATTCATAATTTACATAAATGTCTTAGATGGTAAGACTGATTGTTCTCCAACTCCTTTGCAATAATGGCTAACCAACAATTTGCCTTTCTAATTGCCTGCTGTAAATGCATGTTTATTTAGTGTGTCTCATGAACCAGCAAAACTAGCTCCCTCTGATCACCAATATTTACTATTTACTCACTGTTCAAAAAATATTTTGTATTTCTATTCTGTCTATCATAGTGAATTATCTCACCAATATTCACCTAGTACTTTCTTACCCACTCACTAAATTTATCAAAATTTCTTTATCAGCTCTTTACATCCTCCTAAAGGCTCACTGATCAACTTAGTTTTGTATCCTCACTTTGTTACAATCAGCCTTCCATATAAGACACGTGCGTACATTGGTAATAGCTGAAAGACTATTATCTCTGTGGTATCCATTAGTAGCAGTATACCAACCCAAAAATGGCTCATTTATCCATACCCTCTGTTCATTGTCCTTTAAAAATTCCTCAATTCACTGTTTCTAACCTCAACATTGTAAATCCTTATTTATTGTAAAAACTTATCCTCAGTATCTATCAAATGCCTTTTGAAAATCCAGATATTATACATCCAATTGTACCCAGATTCACCTTGCAATTATATACCCAAAAAACTAATAGATTTTGCAACACAATTTTCATTTCATTAAACTATGTCTAATCATATTATGATTTCTAAGTGCTTTGTTACTAAATTCTTAATAATAGATTCCAGCATTGTTGCTGATAAAAGATGTCAGGCTATTGATTTGTAGTTCTTCTTTTCTTTCTTTTCTTTCTTAAATAGCGGCATCATATTATCTATTTTTGAGACTTTCTGCTTATATTGTTCTTGAGTATGCTATAGAATCATTGTACTTTTTGAAAAAAAATATTTAATTAAGAATTCTTCTCAAAAATGATTAAAATTCACTCGTTATTGTTGATGTTAGATTAATTGTACAGATCGGTTAAAACTGTTTTCTGATTCATCAAAACTCACTCAAGTTAAAAACAGTTTAGTTTCTTCATGCCAGGAGCTTGCCAACTGGTTATAACAACTTTTTGTGAAATTCAGCCCATAACATTGGATTTTATCATTTTTGTGGAGAACTGTTTGGGGAGAATGTCTTTACTTTTGACCTATTATGTTCCATAGTCATTCTATTAAAATAAAACATAAGCTATGTATAATATATATGATTCTTTTATATATATATATACAGTAACAATTTGCCTCAAAAACTAAAAAAAATTTTGAGTTCATTTTTTCTCAAATATTTACCAACAGAGCTCCAGAGCATAATTGGATTAAAATTCTGTAGCTATTTCCAAATGTATTGCAAGATAGACTTACTGTCAAAATAAGGAACACTGGAGGCAAAACAACGTAGTGTCCCATATTACACCTCATTGTACCACAGCATATCACAGACTGCTAGTATAGCACTGAGGTATAAAGATCAGGAAGGTCCAGGCTTGATCATCAGTTTAGTGTCTTCAAATATAATTAGTCGACATGTCTCAGGGATAGGGAAGGGAAAATTGGTCACATTCCCACTCCAAATGTCATCCATGCTTGAAAGTAAAAAGACATAGTACGTGAACATGCTTTGTGGTAAAATGATCTGTTGTTTGCTCCATTGACCCTCCAACTAAAAAAAGGCATTTGATGAGATATTGGGAAGTGGTCAGCACCAATTGTATAATTTGGAGGAGAGGAAATTGGAAGGGCAATGAAAGATTATTTACAATAGGTTTTCTGGTTAAAGAAACCATACTGCTTTTAACTTGAACAAGCTTCAAGTTAACAATTAATCCAAGTAGGTACAATTCACCTTTAAGATTCATAAGTTATGACAGCAGGACCGGTATTATCCAATGGAGTCTCTGACTACAGTCAGAAACAAGAAGACAAAACTGTTGAGGCATGTCTCATAACAATTTTATTGAAAATGCTTGCTTCAACTTGTTCCTGAAACTCTTTTATTATACCGATAAGATATTCAGTTTCTTTGACAGACTTAACCTCTTTCCTTTTGGCTGTAGCAAAGCACCTTGACGCCCAGAACTTAAGCTAGTGGCTTAGCAATGTACTTAAAGCAAAGACTAACCAGGCAACATTTTCATGTAAGAAAACCTTCAGTATTTAACTTTTACTCAAGAGATGAGCCCAAAGCCATTCAAAACGCAACAAGGCAAAGCAATGGGCACCAAGATGAAATTTAATAGCCTCTGTTTACAACTTCCATGCCTTATACACACATCCGACCCTAATGTGCATTTCTAAACTGATATCATAGGTAGTAATTACATGGTAAAGTAAGAAAAACATTGCCTCCCCTGCTTTATGTCTCTTGCCTGTGGCTATGCATTGCAAGACTTGGGCAGAAAGGGAGAATTAACTGGTCCCGTGTTGAATAAAATTCCTATGGTTCACTGTGTGCATGTAAAGCAGAATAGAGATAGTAATGAAGCACAGGACAGTTGTAGGTTAATCATTCTGTGTACTTTATACTTAATTGTAACCACTCACAAATCCTATCAGAAAATTTGAGAAGTAATTTGCCTCATCAAGTGTGGTTGCATGTAAACTCACATGTTTATGAGAGCATAGTCTTTCTATAAGTAACAGTAAATTGTAACATCATTGTAGTTTTTATCATGGAAAGCCATCAATTTTCACAAACCATGCCACTTCTTAATCATCCAGAGAGAACATGGAGAACTTAGTCCCTTTACAACAGATAACTTTGTGTAAGGGCAAACTGCTGCCTGCATAATTGTTGAAAGGGCTTGGGAAGTGCCACACATGTCCAGCAATTTGAAATGCAAAATGGTAAAGCCTTGTGTGTCCTTCACATCATATTGTTATTCAAAGTTTCATTACCAAATCACAGCTGCAGTTCTATATATTCACTTAACAGCTTAACAATTTGTACCTGATGCATCTCACCAAGTGTTTGCTTGATTTCCCCACAGAGAGATTGACAATGAACATGTATTAATGATGCATTAATCTAGTTAGAGCATCTTCAGCTATGAATTGAAAAACATAGTTCCATGTTTCTGTGCACGTGAATCACTTTCAATCAAGATTCCAGCTCTGGGACTACTTGCGAGTTGCCTGACACACACACACACACACACACACACACACACACACACACACACACACACACACACACACACACACACACACACACACACACACACACACACACACACACACAGAAGGAGGCTTCAACAGTGGTTTTAAGGCCAGTTTTGTCGGCATCAAAAGGGAAGGTCCCAGTAGGTGGAGTCCGAGTTGCTCCTGTTTTTTTTCCTGACTGTCATTCACCCTCAGATCTTCCACTTTCAGGTCACAACCACACCTACCCCTACTGATCAGCCAAACCCATCCAGCAAATTCCTTCACCCCATCCCCTTCCCCACCACTCCACCTCCCCATTGCTGATCTGTCAAAAACCGATCCGAACTACTGAACCTTTAACCCCAACCAGAAATCCATTGGAAATCCATTTCCAACTGGTTGACTGCTGACATCCCTTCAAATTTCTGACTCCCTCTGACTAATGATCCCCGAGCTCAGTCCTGATCCCTAACTTCCTCCATCTACTGATCCTTGAAAGACTTTCTAATTTACTGCCACCTATGACAACTAACCTCTGACTTTCCTACTGATATTCAAAGCTTCCCCTCCACCAATGTGCCTCTCCTGCATGATATCTCACCCCTGCCCATGATCCAACTTACCTGTGCCCTTTGAAAGTGTAAGGCTTATTAATGATGCACAATGCTTTGAGTTCCATGCTTAACAGACTTTACATTCGCCCACCATGCACTAATGATTGAAGATGGAGATGCAAGAGACTGCAGATGTTGGAATCTGGAGCAAAAAATGAGCTGTTGGAGAATTCCAGGGAAAAGGACAGTCGAGATTTTGGGTCCAGATGAATGATCTTGACCCAAAATGTCAATTATCCATTTGTCAGCTTGTCAAATTCATGTCCTTGCAAATTAGTTGGCAGCAACATGCTCTGGCTTTATGAGCTTTGTGGTTAATAACGTCAATGACTATTTAAAAAAAGATTCCATCGGATGACCTTTATTGCCCATTCCTGGCTGGTCTAAGATGTTAGTTATGGCTCGTGGACTGCAGCAGTCAGGCTGATGGTGTTCCCATGATGCTATTAGATCAGAAATTCCAGGACTGTGACCTAGCGTAATAGCAATGATATATGCCCAAGTCAGGACTTGGATTGGATGTTGGAGGCTTTTGAAAGATGTTGTTGCTTTTGTACTTCTCTGTAATAGGCATTCCCTCTAATAGATTTGCTGTTCCTTTGCAAACTCTGGATTCAGCTATTCCAGTGCACCTCTAGATGCCCCCTTCCCTCTGCTCTCTGAAAACTTGAGGTAATTCAAAACTCTGCTGCTCATGTCCTAACCTTCCCGAAGTCCCATACACTTACCTCCTCTATTTGTAACAACGTACACTGCAACACGCAATTTTAAAAATTCTCATTATTATTCCCAAGTTCACCCAAGGTCTTGCCTATTCATATCTCTATGGTCTCCACCAGTCCAACTTTCTTTCTGATGACGCTCCCAGGTAGCACCTTGAGATGTTTTGTCTATGTCAAAGATATTACATAAATGGTGATTATTGTTATTAATTGTTGCAGCCTATTGGCCTACAGAAAAGATGGAATCAAAGCAATTGTATGAAGCAAATATAATAGAATCTTTTAAACTAAGTAGGAGGATTATTATGATGCATGGTGTGAAAGGCAGATTGGTTTATTTGTTGTAAGCATGATTTAAAATATTGCTGAAAACAGTTTTACACACGTTGACATGAAAAGTTCCAAAGCCACTTAGCCTCCAATGCTTCTGATCAAGAGACAATAACCTTTTCTTCTGGTGAGCTCCAGTAGTAATTTCATATTGTCAAAATGATATTACAGAATTTTATTAATATGATGCACCTTTTGTGGAAAACGCATTACAATTTCCGTGAATGTGGTTTATACATTACAGATGTATATGGTAAAAGTGGGACTGCAGAACAGCTTCTCCTTTGATGAATGGAACAGCTTTTCTTCACAAATCGGTACAATTCATGGATATGTATTTATTGAAAATCACCTCCATTTCTTTTAAAATGACAAATATTTTTATGCATAATGACATAAGTTCAGGTTGCTTCATTACAATGTCAGAATAATATTCAAAATTGACTACAATATCATAATCACTGAATGCCTTTCACATAGTAAAATGTCCTTGATATTATAAATGGCACCAAGAGGAAGGACAATAAGCTCAGTGAAAGATTTAGGTTTAAGAAATACCTTGAAGGAAGAAAGTAAGGTAGAACAATGGAGAGCTTTCATGGGAAATATCCCAGAAGCTAGGGCTTAGCTTCCAGAAGAAGCTATCCAGAAGCTTCCATCCCAGAAGAAGGCCACAGACAATGGTGTGATGTGAAAATCTGATAGCACAAGAGGTCATGATTGAAGGTGTGCAGACGTACGTGAGAGTTGTCAGTTGGATGAAGGCTTCAGAGTAAGGTTTGTGCAATGTTGCAGAAATCCTTCAAAATTAATGAAAAATTTAATTCTGTGCCCTTACATAGTGATGGGTAAATGGAAGTTGGTGAAAATTTCTTCATGGACTCCTGAGCTACGGATGAACTTGAATTAAGATAAAATGGGCTGGAACTTGCTGGGAGATGCTCACAGTTCTGAGCCAAACTGACATTTAATGCCAGTAGCTGTCAGGAAGATTGCAATTCCCATGCAAAATAGGGAAGTCCTGAATTTGCTGCTCAAGTTCCTAGAAAAAATTCCCAGCTTTTATATTGGTTTTCGCAAGGATCTGGTGACAGGGCTCATACTATGCTGCAATTCCTTACCAGTTACACTGGGGAACTGGCTGCTGAACGTGATTTAATCTTGATACAGGAACAGCAAGTTAATTTCAATGGTGAGGAATGGTTGTAAAGGACAAGGGTAAATACTAAATAACTTACATTTATTTGAATTAGATTTAGTTTTTAAAAAAATTTAAAACAGTTAAACATATTGAAGTGTTTTAATAGTTTTTAATATATGTTTAATTGTTTAACTGATATTTTATAGTTTTGAATGTTTCTAAGTAACAGGGTCACCCAGCAGCATTCAGAGTGCCTGATGGCATTAACAATTAGAAAAGCCTATGGGTGTGGCTTTGCTAGCTGTCTGAGTGTTTCATATCTGTTCCATGGGCAGGACTTGTTCTGCCCAGATGGTGGTATTACATTAAACAAGATGCTACCACTGTGCAAGATTTTGCCATATAGGATCAGGTTGGTACTTGCCAGCAAGTTAACATCAGAGGATCTGCAGAAGTACATACTTCTTTCATATGTCAACGATGAGCAGAGGTAGCTCATTACTGGTGGAAAGTATTTGTCCATTGAATATCATGAACCATAAGACAATTCAAAGAGTACGGTGTGTCAAAAAGCTCATGCAGCAATGCAGCCCATTTGCTATAATTACACAATGTAAAGTATTTGAAATAATGGCTCACATATGCAACTTTTTAAAGTAAGTTCAAGGTCTTGGTCTGGGAGAAAGGCTGCAGTCTGTGCCTGGTTAAAGAAGTATTGCCTGAAACCTGAGAATAGCTTCCATCCCTGCCTTATTGCTAAGGAACTGGTATCTCAAGATGGGCAAACAGGTTATAAGATTCCTCTGAAGGTTATGATCAGATATGCTTCCAGCAAACGAAGTGTATCTCGGGTCTTATCACCCGAGTTAGCTGACCTCAGCTGGAACAGCAATAACCTCAAACTAACTTATTATTTTCATATGAGAATGGTTAATGATATTCAGCACTAGGAAAAATAAGAGCTAAATTGAATCATAAATTTGCAACCAGTCTTGAAGACAAATAAGGGCAGGTCTGACAAACAAATTTCAGTCTGGCATGAAGTTAGATAAAGATCATTCATCCTTCTTTTTAATATGTGTCTAATGACCAGAATCTATGACACATACTGTAGTAGGACAGATTAAGAATTTACAACAGATCTATTTTGAGATTAAGGCTACTTTGCTGTTGGGTGGTCAGTGAAATGGCCAAAAGCATGTTGTTAGAATCTATTTTTAATAGAGGAATTGAGACAAAGAACTATGATCTATGATCCAGAACTCGGCAAATGTTGTAAACGGTAAAAGAGGCAGAATGGATTTCAAGGCCATGCTTTCATTTTAAAATCTTGTAGATTGTAGAAATGAGGAAACAATAAGGAAATGAACAAAAAACTTGGGAATGCTGTGAATGAACCAGCTTGAAACTATCCCTGTTCTTTCAATTAAGGAACTAACAAAAGTAACTCCATTTATATTGCACTTTTCTTGATATAAATGAAATATTTTCCTGCCAACTAAATAGTTTTTGATGTGTTGTCTTTGTATGTTATAAGGCAGCAAATATACACACAGCAAAGACCAAAGAACAAAATAAGATAATAACCAGAATATCTGTTGGCTGAAAGATAAATATTGATCAGGATACTCAAAGAGGACTGCAGTGCTCTTCAAATAATACCATGGAGTTTTTCATACCACCAGTGATGAAAAGATGAATACTATACCTTATCGCAACATCTCAATTAAAAGGCAATACATTTGACAGTACAACACTCCCTCAGTACTTATGTGCTGAAGTCTCTAGAGTGAGACTTGAACTCACTACCTTTTGACTGAGAAATGACTTTTAAAATAGACCATAGTGTTTCTGTGTGTTATTGAACTCACCAATTTTGCATTCATACATTAGTTCTACTCTTGGAATGAAATCATGGGATTTTACTACAGCAATCCAAATGGGTCCCAGCTATGCCTACACTTTGGAGAGCTATCTCTATCCAATCCTACCCAGATTTCCTCCCTCATTTAGACTAAATGGATAACCATCAAGGACATCTACAACAGGCGGTGCCTCAAGAAAGCAGCATCCTTCATTAAGGACCCTCATTCCCCAGGGCATGCCCTCTTCATGTTACTACCATTGGGGAGGAGGTACAGGAGCCTGAAGACCCACACTCAACGTTTCATGAACAGCTTCTTCCCCTCCTCCATCAGATTTCTGAATGGTCCATGACCCCATGAACACTACATTGTTATTCCTCTTTTGCACTATTTATTTATTTTTGTGACTTATAGTAATTTTCACGTCTTAATGTCTTGCGCTATACTGCTGCTGCAAAACAACAAATTTCATGACATATGTCAGTGATAATAAACCTGATTCTGATTCTGATTTGAAACTGTATCACTGTTATTTCCTATTCTTGCACAAATTGAATATTTCATCAACTTAGCTTCCACTTATCCATCATCTTCACGTGGTCTACTCCTTGTTGAACAACTTAATTGGAAGCAAGTTTTGAAAACAAAGGTTAATTGCACATTTAGCACCAAGTGACCAAGAATAATTTTCTACCATATGAAATTTACAAAAATTCACAGCTTTCTGGCGATTACTGTTTTTGTTCAACAGTGAACAAAATAATTATTCCTGTATTTATCACAGGCTGGAGTAGAGAATGATTACACCTCACTGTTGGGCTTCTGAAGCTGATAGGGATACTTCTGCTTGTCCACCTTGGGTTCGGGAAAAGTTTTGTTCATATCCTCAGTGGTCAAATGGTTAAAGTTAACCACGCTTTTAATTTTATGAGCTCCATTTTATGGTTAGAAGTTCACACTTTGAAGCCTAGCAATGGGCCTGAGCACTCTTATTAGCCTCTTGCTGCCTGGCATTAATTTGGAGAAGTCTGTAAAGCATTAGCCCTGTGAGAGAACAAGGAATCACTGATAGCAATGTCTGGACTTTCTGTGCCTGTCTGCACATGTGTGTACTCCTGAATTTATGTCATTGTCATCGTGTAATGTTGGCAAGGTGCTGCGATTGTGTCATCATTACAACTTCAAAATTAGCAGCACTGGCTTTGGAAGGTGAATTGAACAAAGTATCTGGTTTCATGGAAGATCTCTGCAGTAGAAAAAAAATTTGAACTGGTCAAGCACCATAATCCAATAGCTCTAAGTCCTAGCAGAGCTGAATATTATCTCCCAAAAATAGATTTACAGTGGACGTTCAGAGGCTTAAAGGTGAAATATCTGGAACAGACACCAACCCTATCTAATCTGGTATTGATAGCAACAGAATGAGGGATGGGTTGCAAATCTACTGGCAGGAAGCGGGTTAATCAACTAAATATTGTGATGGGGAATCAGGCCGCCTGCAATCATTTTACATTCATTTTATTTTTAACCACAGTCCTCAGGGGAAACAACAGCCAAAATCAGGCAAGGAGGGTTTGATCCATGAGGTGTATGCCTTTGCATGATTCTGTGTGGACGATGAGAAGCAGGAATGCTTCCTACTGATCCAACAACCTATGCAGTTAAAATATTTCCCATCCTAAGATCTGTAAGTTCCTTGCTCATCGCAGCACTGGGGCTACAACCTGTGCTTTTGTGCTCAGGTATCTGAAGCGGGACTGGAACTCCTAATGTTCTGACTTAGAGATCTCTTCCCACTAATGAAGCTGTGCTTATCCGTCATTGTGTCACAGTTTTAGTGCACTACCTTGCTATGAAGTGGCAATGCACAATGCCTCACAGTGAAATAAGAAATCACATCGAGACCAGTGATGCCATTTATTTTTCCACTCAGTTTCATTCCTCTTCCAAAATCATTGACATAGTGTGGTTTGTATTATGAGTGCCAGCAGCTGCAGCATTAAATGGTTAGCTTTCATTGAGCTGAGGTAATAAGAGTTAACAAGTGAATAATGGTAGAAACCATCTTAGCTGAGGCAAATCCTATCCTTACCCACAGCAGACACACACATCTATTTCAACAGGAGTCACTCAATTCTGGTCAGGAGTGCAAACAGTCCACTATTTTTCTATCCTCACTAGCACATAATCCTGAGGACTCTTGAACTGCCTGGTCTTAGGAAAATTAACACAGCACAGATCAGTCTCACACTGAATATGCATTTATCATACCTCTTCCTAACAAAGTAGGCAAAATAAAACACCTATTTTTACTATTAACTGTATTTTTGTCTGTTTCATCTATTATTAAGTTGTATAAATGATAATTGGACATAAGCTACTATTTATCCAATGAAATTGCTGAGAAATTGTACAGAAAAGTTTGTTTATCTGGCATGTGCCAGATTTAACAGGTGATGGTTCATCAAATGTGGTGACATCAGTCCAGTCACCCCATCAGCACAGAGCCAATATCAGCCCGCACATTCCCTCGGCACTACCTCACTGTCAGCCCTGTCATTCCCTCAGCACTGTCCCTCTGTCAACCCAATCACTCCCTCAGCACTGTCCCTCCACCACCCCAGTCACTCCCTTAGCACAGTCCCCCTGTCGGCCCATATTTACCCTGAATCTATCCTGTTCACTTTATTATAAAAAGGATTTACCAGTAATGGAGAAGTGATGCCAGAAATATTAGGGAAGGGAGAATAGAATGGCTGTCATCTCTCTTGGCTGAAAGATGGCTTAACAGTGATCTCTAAAGTAATGAAAGGTTTTGATGGGGTGGCTACAGAGATAATGCCTTCACTTAAGAGCATGACTAGAGGCCATCATTTCAAGATAGTTACTACGTTCTTCCGTGTCTGCGTGGGTTTCCTCCAGGTGCTCCGGTTTCCTCCCACATTCCAAAGATGTACGGGTAGGTTATAATGGGTTTAAAATGGGCGACGTGGACTCGTTGGGCCGGAAGGGCCTGTTACCACGCTGTAAATAAAATTTAAAATATAATTTAATTTAAAATTTAAAAAAATCCAATTAGGAATTCAAAAGAAAATTCTCTACCTAAATAATGGTGAAAATATGGAACTTGCTGCCTCAGGGAGTGTTTACAGTGAATATAGAGTTGGATGAACAAGAATTTAGTGAATAAGGCATGATGTCAATAGACTTTGATAAGGAAAGATGGGTGGAGGCTCAAGTGGAACATAAAAGTCAGCAATGGCTGGTTGGACCATATGGCCTTTCTCTGGCACGTTTAAGAACCTATGAGAAATAGAAGCAGGAGTCGTTATTTGGCCTTGTTTGTCTGTTACACCATTCAATAATGTCACAACCCCTCAGAGTCACGTTCCTGCATGAACCTGATACTCCTTGATTCCCTTAATATCTCTGTCTTGAATATACTCAGTGACTGAGCCTCCAAAGCAAAGATTTATTGACCTCTGGTTCACAAAATGTCTTCTCATCTCAGTCCTATATGGCCAACATCTTATTTTGATATTGCAATTCTTGGTTCTAGACAGCTCACCAAGGAAATAACATCCTGTTCAAGCCCCATAAGAATTTTGTTTGAGATCACCTCTCATTCTTCTGAATACTAGAACCCAGTCTGCATAATCTCTCCTCATAGGACATTTCCTTCATCCCAGGAATCAACCTGCTAAAGACTTATTGCACTCCTTCAGTCACAAATATATCCTTCCTTAGGAAGACCAGACCTGAAGATAAATACCAAGTGCAGTATCACTAAGTCTATTATTGCAGTAAGATTACTTTTGTGCTCAAGTCCTCTTACAATAAAGGCCAACATCCCATTTGCCTTCCTAATACTTCACCATATCTGCATGTTAAATTTGAATGATTCTTGCATAAGGACACCTTGGTGCTTCTGAACAACAACACTTTTCAACCTCTCACCATTTAAAAAATTAAACTGATTTTCTGCCTTTTTTCTCTATCAAAGTGGATGATTTCATATTTTCCCACAATATATTCAATCCTCCATGTCCTTGTCCATTCATTTAGCTTGACTACATCCCCTGAAGCCCCTATGTATCAGTAAAAATGGACGTATTAACTTGCTGCTCTGTTCCAAATCATTGATTTTGATGGTGAACAGCAGGAGCCTCAGCACCAATCACTGTATCACCCCAAAAGTCATAACCTCCTTACTCAAAAATGATCCATTTACTTGCACTCTCTGTTTTCTGTCCATTAACACCATTACACACCAATATATTACCCTCAATCCCACGTGCTCTAAATGTGCTTAATAACCTCTTTTGCAACACCTTAGAGAAGGCTAATGGCAGTACTTCACATTCACTAAATCCCCCTTACATATTCTGCTAGTTAGAAGCTCAAAAAATGAATTTGTTAAACATGAATTTCCTTTCTTGAATCCACGGCGACAATGCCCACACCTCTTATTATTTATTAAGTGCCCTATTATCACTTCCTTGGTAATAGGTTCAAACATGTTTCCCATTAGTGATGTCAGGCTATTTGTTGGAGATGGTAGGTGAAATATGAGGTTCTGTTCTTCTAGTTTGTGTTTGGCCTCACTCTGACAGTGGAGAAAGCTGCGGACAGACAGGTTGGTGTGGGAATGGAAAGGGGCAGTGAAATGGCATACAACTGACAAGTTAAGATGGTCATTGTGGACGGAGTGCAGCTGCTCTGCGAAATGTCTACACTTGGTCTCGCTGATGTAGAGGAGGCCACATCGAAAACACCGAATGGAGTGATTAGGTGAAGGAGGTGCATGTGAATCTTTGCCTAATCTGATAGGGCTGTTTAAGACCCCAGATGGTGGTGAGGGAGGAGGTGTAGGGACAAATATAGGCTATTTTGTTTGTTTTCTTTATTATTTTTCTCTTTCCCTTCCTTTCTTAAAAGGCGGGGTTACATTTACTGCCTTCCGATCCATGGAAACCATCCAAGATCTATGGAATTTTTCATTTACAACTATTATATCCTATGTAATACTATCTATATCTATTATGAATACATATGAATTAAAGATAAGGATGACTGCAGCCATCCCACTCACCTACCTGCCTCCAATCATTGATTGCAGGCCCTTGATTTACCATCCACCTACATCCCACCCTTGCCCCAATCTTCCTTTGGATCTAAGGCCTTCCTCCTCCGACCCTGCTTTCTCTCCCCTGATACCACTGATCCAGCTGCAGTCCTGGACTTACCTGTATTCCTTTGTGTGCTTTGCACTGGCACAGTTCACAATGGCAAAATCCTTTCTTTGTGAAAGACCATTTCAATAGTTCCCAACGCTCTGAGAATAAGGCAAGTGGCAGGCCAACAATCAAGATAGCCATTGGAGTTCCATGCAGCAGCCCATTAACACGCCTCTGCGAACACCAATGAATTTCTTGGCCAAACTGTGCATACCTATTTCTTTAGTGCTTGTCTGTTACTTAATATGGCCCCGTTACCCATTCATTGTATGTCACATTGCAAAAGGCTTTGTGTGTCCTTCTGTGGATGTGATATCAAATTACTCTCAGGGCTACTTACATTATATAATAAAGGTTCCCAACTTAAATAGTACTCTTTGAATAAGTAACTTTTCTTTATAAATGAATTGAAATTGTACTGCACTGTGTCATGACATGGTGAGTGTTGCTGTTGATTCTGTTAATAAAAGACTGTGGATACGATATACATAAACCTTGTACATCTGTCTTTACCTAGTAGTACTCACAATCACCCAACACAAAGTCACACAAAATATATTCATACCTTGTAACTGTATCTGTCTATTTATCCTGAAGAAAAGACAGTTCTTACAAACTTGTAAACTAATACCAGAGAGAATATTCCAAAAGAGGCAAATCAACATATCAGACAAGCTGCAGGGACACACATTGTGACTCATCATTGACAAATGAAGACTGATCAAGCTTTGTGCACTGTTTTACATATGACATGCTGTCTTCCCCCAACCAGCCCAATGCAACATAAGAGCAGAGCAAATTAATCCCTATTTGAACCAGATTTTTGTCTCTGTGATCCATTGTAACACACAGTTTCAAATACTGTCTCACCTGCCTTAATTTCATCCAGTTTCTTCACAAAGATTACGTTTCATCTAGAATTCAATGGAAAATCTCAAAAAGGAGATAATAGGCAACCATAAACCTACCTGGTTTTCCTCAAATGTTGAAATGTTATGTAAAGATGATGCTTGGTCAAGACGTGGTCTAACAAATCATTTGATGAATGTGCTTGGAGTCTAACTATATGCAGCTGATTATTTGTATTCATGCAAACGTATAATGCTCTTCAAATGAATAACCTTCACTTGATATGAATCATAAAGAAAACATTTTAAAGCATTTTCTATTTATTATTTTGTATTAACATTTCAGACAATGGAAGACTTTATTTCCTGAGTAGTATTTGCTTGATTATTATTTCTGATGTGCAGCATTTGTTACAAAATTGATGTCAGTTATAGGAATAAAAAGAGGTTCTGCACAAATTATGCAAAATATAAATGTGGGTAATGTAACTATTGCAGCACGTGTAATCTTGAACAATACTTTACAGCCTAAATGACCACTTACCAGAAATAATACAAAGGATCCTGATAGAAGTACATTTTCTATTTTTATTCACTCATAAATGTGCACCTGCCATAAAATCTGTGGTTTAGTGCAAGTTTCAAACTGTCTGAAGATAGGGGCTGGTTGTAAATGAGGGATTTATTAAAGTGACAATTATAAAATTGTCAGGACAATATTTTTTAGTGTTTGTCTTTCACATTATTTCTCTGATTCTCTCCCCTAACTTTACTGTGCTATTTAATAGCCTTATTTTCAAACATTTTGTCAGTATTCTCTAGATTCCTTTCCTAAACCCCTCCACCTTGCTTTGTATCTATAAGATAAGATATCTTTATTAGTCACATGTACATCGAAACACAGTGAAATGCATCTATTGCATAGAGTGTTCTGGGGGCAGCCCACAAGTGTCACCATGCTTCCGGCACCAACATAGCATGCCCACAACTTCCTAACCCATACGTCTTTGGAATGTGGGAAGAAACTGGAGCACCTGGAGGAAACCCACACAGACAAGGGGAGAACGTACAAACTCCTTACAGACCGTAGCCGGAACTGAACCTGGGTTGCTGGCGCTGTAATAGAGTTACGCTAACTGCTACACTACCGTGCCTGCCCTATGTTCTCTTCATGTTTAGAAGTCTCCTCAAAAGATAGCTTTTTGAAACACTTCCATTCTGTCATCTGTTTTGTTATTCAGTGGCATTTGTTTCTCTTCAATGAAGCATTTTCAGACATTTAAAATGTTAAAGCTGCACTCTCAGATCAAATTCTTATGATTTGTTAATGCAACAAATGCATTGACCTACACAAAGATTTCTGGTATATGAAAGTAGCCTGGCATGCCAGTACCAATCCTGCTAATATCCGTCAACACTCCCTACTATGCAATATTAGTAATTTTTTTAGGGAAATTACTAACTTATTTTCAATTTTAATTTGGTCCCCATTCTTTGCTAAGAATGCCCATGCACGAAATGACCAACTGCATCGCCTATCTTCCCATATTACTTATTTAAAAAAGGTATATATTTTCAACATGTTCCTGATGTAGCAATCATCTAAAAATTGAAGATAAACAGCAAGCGTGCTACATTTATATTTGGTTATTGCCACTGTTATCAGTTCCAATTCCAGCACAAGTAACATAATGGAAAAGACATTGGTGGTGGGATCCTGTTGGAGTTGGTGAAATAGCAAAGCATGATATACCGGATGAGGAGTCTACCGGGGTGAAAAGTGAGGACCGAGGAAACTATTTCTTTGTTTTCTCTGGGAAAAGGGGAGTAGGGGCGAGCGGTGGCAGATAGTTCTCTTTTTACATATTTGGTATCCCTAAGCCTGGCGATAGATGAATGGGATGCTTTTCCACGGTCAGAGACAATGCATTCCATCAACGGCAATCAGAAATTCTAACTTAATGTGTCAGTAGATTTGGAAATTCACAAGTAAGTAAATGTGTTTCACTCAGCTGAACAAATTAAATCTATTTTATCTAAGTAAATTCCACAGTTTAAATATAATTATGTTTCCACAGCACTCGGTATACAAAGTAATATTTTTATACTGTTTAACAAAAACTATAACTTTCCAAACTTTCATTTTTATATCAATTCATTAAATTACAATATTCACACCAATAAAAATAGTGACAGAATATTCATTTATTAGTCAGTACTCTATAACTAGACCTGTTACAGAAGATTCAAACTCATCACAGATTTCAGCCATTAAGATAGCAGCACAGTGCATCTGTGATCTTGGACACCATTTATCTGATGGTAACATTTTTATCCATACCGTCATCTGAATTCTGTTGAGATGTGTTTATTCAGTATTTTCCCCCATTTATTTATTTTTAAAATTATTTGATGTTGGTATTGGTATTGGTTTATTATTGTCACTTGTACCAAGGTACAGTGAAAAACTTGTCTTGCATGCCATTTGTGCATATCAATTCATTACACAGTGCATTGAGGTAGTACAGGGTAAAAACAATAACAGAATACAGAGTGAAGTGTCACAGCTACAGAGCAAGTGCAGTGCAGGTAGACAATAAGGTGCAAGGTCATAACAAGGTAGATTGTGAGGTCAAGAGTCCACCTCATCGTATAAGGGAACCATTCAATAGTCTTTTCACCATGGGATAGAAGCGGTCCTTGAGCCTGGTGGTATGTGCCCTCAGGCTCCTGTACCTTCTGCCTGATGGGAGAGGAAAGAAAAGCGAATGACCCAGGTGGTTGTGGTCTTTCATTATGCTGGCTGCTTCACCAAGGCAGCAAGAGATATAGACAGAGTCCATGGAGAGAAGGCTGGTTTCTGTGATGTGCTGAGCTGTGTCTACAACCCTCTGCAGTTTCTTGATTTCAGGGGCAGAGCAGTTGCCATACCAAGCCGTGATGCATCCAGATAGGATGTTTCTGTGGTGCATCGATAAAAGTTGGTGAGTATCAAAGGGGACATGGCAAATTTCTTCAGCCTCCTGAGGAAGAAGAGGCGCTGGTGAGTTTTCTTGGCCGTGGCATCTACGTGGTTGGACCAGGATAGGCTATTGGTCACGTTCGCTCCTTGGAACTTGAAGCTCTCAACCCTCTCGACCTCAGCACCATTGATGTAGACAGGTGCATGTACACAGCCTGCTTTCCTGAAGTCAATGCCTAGCTCTTTTGTTTTGCTGACATTGAGGAAAAGGTTTTTGTCATGACACCATGTCACAAAGCTCTCTATCTCCTTCCTGTACTCCGACTCATTGTTATTTGAGATACAGCCCACTACAGTGGTATCATCTGCAAACTTGTAAATGGCATTAGAGCAGAATATGGCCACGCAGTCATGAGTGTATAGGGAGTAGAGTAGAGGGCTGAGGATGCAGCCTTGTGGGGCACCAGTGTTGAGAATAATCGTGCTGGAGGTGTTGCTGCCTATCCTCATTGATTGCTTTCTGTTGGTCAGAAAGTCAAGGATCCAATTGCAGAGGGAGGCGTTGAGTCCCAGGTCTTGGAGTCTGGTGATGAGTTTGCTTGGAATTATAGTGTTGAAGGTGGAGCTGTAGTCAATAAACAATAGTCTAACGTAGGTATCTTTACTTTCCAGATGCTCCAAAGATGAGTGTTGGGCCAGGGAGATGATGTTAAGTATTTGACTGCTATAGGGGATCTTCTGGCTTAGTTAGTCTAGCATCAAAGGTAAGATATGACAGAAAGCACTGTATAAGGTGCATGTTCACTGTCCCAGTCCGATTGGGCAACATCATTAAATAAACATCTGGCAAATATTAAGCTCTTGCTCTAGGAGTATAGATGTTCTTTTTGTGCCTTTTGTATTCTGGATTCGAAGGAAGGACAGAAGTGAATAGGTTTATGGGTAACCAGAGGAAAACATTTAATTCCCTGAATTTACATTCCCCAGGTTTGAATTTGTCTTTGGCCTAGTGTGGTGGCTCAAAAGTGAAGGGTTCAACAGAGAGTTGCAGGATAAATGTCATGACTGCCCTCATCATCCTCCCAAGTAACAGGCATTAGCCATCATGAATTCTTGGGAATTGTTGCATGCCAGCTTAAATTCCAGGCATGAAATCCCTTGCAGTCCCTCCTCATCTCAGGATTCTCATATTTCCCTCACAGACCTATTGTTACAGTTGATGGGTACCTTGTACCAACAGGAAGCCCACAAACTTTAAGGGGTGGAAGGAGAATGCAAGAGGTTGATATCGAGGCCAACATTTGATCAGCCATGAGCTTATTGAATAGCAGAGCAAGCTTGAGAGGTTGGCCTACTCCAGCTATTGTTTTTTTTATGTCCTTTGTGAGTCCCCATGGTTGCACTGCCTGTTGCTTTGTCTGTGATAGGATGGGGTGGGAGTGAACATGGGGGAGAAACGGTCTACTGCAACTACATGAAGGCTCCCTCATGCATACTTAACACATGGTGTTAGCTGATTTGCTGATGTGCAGCTTGTCAACACTGGCTCTTTACATTAAAAAATTTGCATTGCCGGCTGTCTTTTCTGCATATTTTTAGTATTTGCAACCAATACGAGTACAACTATCCTTCTGAACATAATGGATGGCATGTCTCGGTAAAAATGGGTGCATGGTTTTGCATGTAAAGTCTATCTCTAGCCATAATGGGTGCTTTTGAAGGTATATAGGAATAGAAGATATTTCTAGTAATATTAATGGATTGGTGTTCAACACATTCAAATGAGATATCTCAATTCTGATATCCAGTTTATCTGTAAGAACTTCCATTAAAATGACTACATGAGCTATGTCAACATGAATTCTTTAAATATGAGTCAACTGATATAACCTACATGAATGTCTGATTATTTGTGAGGCTTCTTAAAATTAATGTTCAGCTTGCAACATTTGAGATGTGTTCAACTCAAAACACCCAGTTTTGGAAGCTGAAAGTAATTGCAAATAAATTTAGATTTCAGGTAGTACCTTATATTCAGTAGTGAATGTGAGTTCTTACTTTAATTGAATGTCAACTTTCAATTGTAATTAAGGAATAGAACCATCAAATGCAGTAAATTAAAGAAGATAATTAATTTTTCTTAAGGTTAATTGTAACCAGGAGCTTTGGCTTTGTGCATTAAATCATAGTCATAAAATCTGAATTTCACTGTGTTATTTTCATGAATTAAAAAGAACTGACTCAAAAAAAAGCAATTTGAATGAGACAGACTCAGGATTTCCTGACTGATTATCTCAGTGCTTAGTCAGGAACTAAGTCAAGTGCAGCAGGAAAGCACAAGATTTAAGTCCTCAATCTCAGCTGAATTAGTTGATCTCAATTGAGTGGTAATTTTTAACTGCCACAATAGATCCAAGCCAATCATGCATGTGCAAAGGACAGAAACAAATCAGAGAAGATTCTAGGTCTTTATTGTTGTCTTGGAAAGTATAATTTTGAAAGCTTTGGGTAAGAATATATTGAACATGGTTGCTCATCTTTATTTTCAAATCATAGATAATTTAAGGCACAGAAGGAGACCATTTGGCCAGTTGTACCCGTGTCACCTGACAAAGAGCAACTCTGCCTAATCCCACATTCCCGCAATGGGTCCATGGCTGTCAACTGTCCATTCAAACAGTGACTTCCAGACCCCTACTGTTCTCTAGGGGGAAGGAAATTCTTCATCGCCCCTGTAATCCTTTAATAATTGATTTTAATTTATACCCCCAGTTTTTTGACACCTCTGCTTGGGAAAATAGGTCCTTCCTACATCTAAGCCTCTTATAACTTAATACACCTCATTTGTCTCCCCTCAATTTTAACTGTTAGACCATAAGACCACAAGACATGGGAGCAGAATTGGGCCATTCAGCCCATTGAATCTGTTCTGCCATTCAATCGTGGCTGATTTATTTTTCCCCCTCAACCTCATTCTCCTGCCTTCTTCCCATAACCTGTGACACCCTTACTAATCCAAGAACCTAACTGTTCTAAAGAAAACAACCACAATCTTTCTAATCTTTACTAAATGGAAACATTCCTGTCCTGGCAACACCCTTATAAATCGTCTCTGCACTGTCCACAGTGCAATCACATCTTTCCTATGCTGTGGTGACCAGAACTGTACATGGTACTCATGCGAAGATCTAATTCATGTTGTATACAGTTTTAGCATAGCTATCCTGTTCATATAATTTATACTTCAACTAATATTGAAATGTATTACATCAGCCTTTTTAACTACCTTAATGTCCTGCCCTACAACTATGAACATATAATCAAAGTTGTCTCTGTTCCTCCACAACTTTCAGTAGCATCCCATTTATGGTGTATTCCTTTACCCTGTTCCATCTCTCCAACAGTGTTGCCTTGCTCTTCTCTGGATTAAATTCCATTTGACACTCTTATGCCAGATAAATTCATTAGCATAGATTTCACCTATCAGAGATATTCCCTTTGTCCTCCCCATTCTTCCCTTCTTCTCTCTTCAACTTAAAGTTTCTCTCTTTTCTATTTCTGTCAAAAGGTCTTTGACCTGAAATGTTAATTTCCTTTTGTCTTCCACAGACAATGCCTGATCAGGCTGAGTGTTTCCAGCAGCATCTGTTTTAGTTTCAGATTTCCAGCATCTGCGGTTGTTTTTACATTTTCATTTGCATATCTCACAATTGGTCCTTTCATCCAAATCATTGATGTAGATTGCGAACAGTTGGAGCCTCAGCACTGGTCCCTGTAACATCCCGTCAGTCACAAACTCCCAACTGGAAAGTGATCTGTTTATTCCTACTCTCTTATTCTCATCCATTAACCAATTCTTTGTCTGTGACAATATGTTACCTCACTCTTATATGCTCTAATTATGTTTAATAATTTCTTGTGTGCACTTTATCATTGGGCCCCTCTTATCTATTTTATCAGTTACAACCTCAAAATACTTTAGCAGTCTTATTAAATGTGATTTCCCTTTTAAAAACATATTTATTCTGCCCAATTCTATTCCTATTTTCTGTGTCTTATTATCACTATCTTAAAAATAAATTCCAGCATTTTCTCTATTGCTGATGTCAGACTAACTTGTCTGCAGTTCCCCATTTCTGCTCTCCTTCCTTCCTTAAATAGTGGGGTTACATTTACTATTTTACATTCTGTGGGAACCATTCTAGGATCTGTGGAATTTTGGAAAATGACAACTTGTGCATCCATTAACTTCATTACCATTTGTTTCAAAACCTTGGGGTGGAGGATGTCAGATATTGCAGACTTACTAACTTTGAGTCCTAATAATTTCTCTAAGACATTTTTTTTTACTGATGTTCATTTCTTTCAGCTCCTCATTCAACACTGACCTGTTGTTCTCTGGGAGGGTTTTCTGTGAAGATAGACACAAAATATTTGTGTTATTTCCTTTTTATTCTAATATACTTTCTTGTCTCAGTCTGTAACAGACCTATGTTAACTTTTGCTAAAATTTCCATTTTGCACATCTATAATTTTTTGTAATATTTCTGGTTAAACTACATCAAATATATTGCCGTAATTGAATGTCTCAGTTACCTCCTCAAAAGAAACAGTCAGATTAGTCATATGTGTGCATCTCTTAATAAATCCATACCAACAGTCCTTGATTAAAATGTCTTTTTATATGATGGTTTAATGATGTTGACGTGAAATTTTTGAATGTTGTGAAAGTTAAACCAATCAGTCCATAACTACTTGGTTTATTCCTTTTACCCCTTTCCACTTTGTTAAGGAACGGTACAATATTAGCAGTTCTCCACTGTTCTTGTACCACTCCTATAGCTGAGTAAGATTGAAAAATGATGGTGAGAGCTGCCACAATTTCCTCCCTTTCTTCTTTTAACAGCTTGGGATAAATTTCATCTGGACTTGGTGATGTATTTGCTCTTAAAGAGCTAAATCCTATCTGCATCCTCTGCCTCCATGCACTGATTACCTTTTGGTCCCTAATCAGCCCTATTCTTTCCATATTTATTAATTTTCTCATCTGTCCTTTTGAAACATCTTTGCATTTTCTTTCATTTTACTTGGACATAATTTTTCACACCCTCTCGTTGCTTTTAATTTCATCCCTGAACTATCTTCATTCTTTTAGACTCTCTGTACATTTAAGTTCACAGTATTAGGCTTCCCTTTCTTTGCCTGATATTACCCTTGCACCTTGTCTTCCTGAGGTCTCAAAAATAAGCCTTCAGACATGAAATAAGCGAAAGAAATTGCAGGACATGCAGCATCTTTGGAAAGAGGAACAGAGTTAATGCGAAATATTTTTTTGTCTCCATAGATGCTCTCTGACCCGTTGAGTATATCCAGCATGTTTTTAACTCAAAGAGTCATGGAGTTGTACAGCATGGAAAGAGACCATTCGATCAACCTTGTCTGCACTAATCCTCAAAACACATTGCACTAATCCTGTACCAATCCCATTGTATTCTTCCTGCATTCCTTTTAACTGCCCTAGTTTCCATCACTCTCGCACTTTGCACACTTTATAGTGGCCAATTAACCTACTAACCCACATGACCTTGGGACGTGGGATGAAACTGGACAACCCAAGTGAAACACACACAGTGAAAGAGAGAATATGTAAGCTTGACACAGACAGCGCCAGAGGTCAGGATTACCTAGGTGGCTGGAGGCAACATTTGTACTGGCTGCACCACTGTGCCACCCCACTGTGTTTTAGGTTTTGATTCAGCTGTCCAACATCCAAAGTAATTTACTTCTGCTCTTCATCATTAGCCTTGAGAATGAATTTCTGCAGACCATCTTACAATATGGAGCTTCAGAGTCGAACTTTATGTTATCCTTCCCAGGCAGCCACACACATAATCTACCAGCAGGATTGTTCGGTATTGGACAGGAGTGAAATCCCCTGACTGTTTTTTTTCCTATCTTAACCCTGCTGGAGACCAGCTGCCTCAACAGGTCTGCCACTCTCCTGACTTGCAAGACTCAGCTAATCAGTGTGTTAAGTTCAGTGAGCCATCTGGGGAGCATCACAACTTTAAAAAAAATCACACAGACTTTTTTATGGGTCCTTGTAATTGTTGTTTATTTTCTACAGAGGTGTGATCGGAATGGTGGGGGTGAGGTTAGGGAGTGTGGGACAAGTGGATGCATTTAACCCAGCACAATCACATCTAGGGAAAGTAATAGGTTCAAGTTCCCATATTTAAATAAGAACATACATCAGTACATCAAAACGTTAGACACAAAAATATGGTCTTAGCTTGCTTCTTAGTTTGTGTTGCTAACTGATTTCAGTCGGCAAAGCCTTGGAGGGATGATAATTGTACTGAGATGGGGGTGGGTGGAAAGCATGGAATCAACAAGGCTTTCTCCTTCCAGTAACCCCTGCTGGAAAGTTCAAATAGGAACGAGCTGCAATGCTACTACGGTCAAATTATTTGGTGAAGATCATAGCTGAGGCATTTTAGGAGAAATGCTGGAAAGATGTCTAATCCTAGGGAATCTGTGGCAGCAGTAAAATGGAGATGGTGAATTGGTTGTCCATTTTGCACATTGCCCATTAAAAATTAAAGTGGTTTTAAGAAAAGAAAGCAAAAGATAAGGAAGGAAAAATTACTTCAAATGTCATTATTTAACATCTTTGTGCTTCTTGAGTCACGCAAAATCAACTTTGTGTGAACTCAGCAAATTTCAAATTAAGCCCAAAATAGGGAAAAATTGTGAATAGATTCAAAAATCATGCAAAGTGATCAAGTAAAAAATATAGTTGGTAAATTTGACTAATTTATTAAGAACGTGGATGTAATTGATACAGTAGCCTAATATATATCTTTTCCGACTTGTCAGTGTGTGAATTGAATGCACTGTTTTACGTTATTGCTCAATGTCAAAACGTGTCCCATTCTGCTTGACTTTGTCTAATGATATTTAAATACAAATGGTCGGTTGTGCACTTCTGTTCAGTTTTCTTAATATGTTCACATCTTGGTGTGAAGTTTAAAATGATTAACACATAACATAAAATTCTGAAATTACACAACCATTGCCACAGTAGTGTGTTGGATGTACCAAATACGATAGCCAAAAAAAGGTACTAGCAGAATAGGACATATGGAGCTAGCTGTGTGTCCTTGCTAATTACACACATTATCTCATTTGCCATTGTTAGGGACTGTTGTGCCATTTCCCATTTATTTAATTATGCTTTTTACATATTGGCAGAGTGCGCTTGCTAGGATCCACATGGGGGTTTTTACAAGAATAAAAAGCTTTCCCTCTTCTGTAGTGCAGAGCAATTTGTCAAGTAATTAGGCTGTCTAATTAAATTTTTGTAGCACTAATCAAACGAATATGCTTAAACTTTCTTGTGCTGCCAGTTTGCTGTCTGTTCGTATTTTATTTGATGGTTTAAAAAAGGCTCCAACTCTGCCTCTCACTCCAGTTAATCACCCTATTTGCATGTTATATTGGTAAATCAAATTAAGCACCAGTAGCTTTTAGTGTGATTAACTGTGGTCAGAGCTGTTCAGATGGGACTTTTTTCACAGAAAATTGGAGCCATTTTAATGTGCATTGGGCCCTGCTTTTTATATTCAACAAACTGCATTCACTCAGCTAATTAAAAGCGTCTGTTGCTTTTTTTTTGCCTATGTTTGATAGCTTTACCCAGCTGGTGCATTTGTTTTGACTCTACAATTCTTTGATGGATGTTTTTATGTATTTAGATATCATACACGAAAGTAGAGGGTACTTGCATCTGATTTGAAACTATATTGGATAGTGGACTGTGTCCTTTTCCTCTTTTCTTTAACTCTGGTCTTTACAGATCAATTCTGTGCAGAAGCAGCTGGACAATGTGAAATGGTGGTGGTGGGGGTGAAAGGCCACTACTAGAGCTGCCTAGTAATTCAATGACTTTTTTTTGTTCATCCATCATCAAAAGAGGATCCTGTGTAACTTTATTCACTTCCATTACACAGATTTATCTCTATTTTGATAAGAAACTTGATAGGAAAAGATTAATCTTGATAGCAAATATCTTTTGTAACTGTTTCTGGTGTTCATTTATCATACGACCAAACTTGACTCTTGAAGTTAGTAAAACCAAAGAGATACATTGCTTGAAATTATGCTCTGATTTTATTTCATGTATAGCTAATATGTGTATTAAATTTTTCCGTTCAGTATTTTAACAGAATCATCAAACTAATTATTTAAAGTATCAGACAAAGGGTTTATTAAATATCCATACAATACCAATGGGGTGTGATTCTGGTTAAAAGAACGATCTTCTGCTTGCACATTATTGAATTGTTTCCTGTTCAGAACATCTTTGAAAGATACATTACCACAACAACCATTACATCTGGCAAGCAGCAGAGCTCAAATAGAACCAAAATATAGATTTTGTTGCAGTTCATATGATACAAGCAAATGGAGGTAAATAGAAACCAAGAAAGGCTTTCAATTCTTGTCATGTATGAAACATTGGACACTTAAATGTTATTTTCCGGTAGCATCACAAACCTCACTGTTTCTCCTAATCAAATATTGCTCCACTTTTACATTGGGCAGACTAATGCCATCATCTTGATCCTCAGAATTCAACATGCTCATTTAATTATCCTGTCGTTTTGCACAGGCTGAATAGGAATATATAAAATGTTAGCAACCTCTTCAAACCTCAAACTGAACTTCAAAATTCAAATTCCATTCATCACTAAGACCAACTACTTCCACTTGTACAGCAACCCTGCCACCACCCTTATCACACTCCTTTATCCCTTTTTGTATTAACAAGCTGTCCCCCTGAATTCTGCTCTGGACAGTGATTTCTCATTGCTTGTCAATAAAACCAGCTCCCTTTCCTCCTCTCTTGAAGTATGACTCTCCAGCCGTTTTCTCCTGGTTTTCACACCATGAATAAGGGCCAATGTGGAGAGGGCTGTGTGATTATAGGAACGGGGGTTTGGAGGGGGAGGGAGTGAAAGTGCAGTTTAGGACGTTGGATCCTGATCAGGCAAAAGAGTTTAGGAGTAGGTTAGGTTTAAATTCTGTGTGCTTTTCTAAGAAAGGAAATTCTAAAATGTTCCCGATTTCAATGTTCCAATAATTGTGCACAAAAATTATTTCTTGAATTTTTGCTTCACTATTTAATAGTCCTCCTCAGTGTGTGTTTTTTCATTGCCAATTCATTATCAGATGTTAATAGTATTTCATTATTCTTCTTCTTAAAATGTTTTAGGGATTATTTTGGTGGAAGTGGTGCTAAAGGCACCCGAATTTTTAAGAAAAGTCTATTTGAAAGTCTGACATAAAATTATAAAAGGCCTAGACAATCGAAGAATGTACCTATTTCTCTTACTAGAGAGGTCAGTAATTGGAGGCATAGATTTATTAGAATTGGTACAACAGTTACAGGAAGGTTTAGAAAAATATTTCACAGTGGATGATGGGGATCTGGGTCACTGCTTGAAAGAACAGAGGAGATGGAAAACCTCACCAGATTTAAAAACTACCTGGATGAGCACTTAAAGAGTATATCATCAAGGTCCATGATCTAAAAGTTTGGAAGTGGGATTAATCTAAAGTCCACTTTTGGTGAGTGTGGACGCAATGAGGCAAATGGACTCATTCTGTGCCATAAATTTCTATGATTTTATAATTCCATAATTAACTGAATAAAAACTGACTTCTAATATGAATTTGTCTGCACCTGACATTTTCCTTGTTTGATGACATGGTGATGGATGACAGGCATCAGAGACATCATATGTGACCACAGGATCCATAGGGGAGGAAGCACAGAAGGATTCATCAACCAAGATTTTATCCATCCAAAGTTTACAGGAACCCATGCTCCTAGCCAGACTTTGCTGTTGAGCAAATTCTATGCAGGCAGGTCCTCACCATGATGGTTCCCACTGATAGCTGTGACTTTCCGTGCCTTCAGGATAAGGCTTCTACTTACATTTGACAGTGTTTCAGTGAAGGCTACTCTCAGCTTCCGAGCCTTGGGATCATTATGACTGCTGTCACTGATCTATGCCACATTTCAGCTTGCTGACCACTGTTACATCAGGGAGGTCAACCAAGCCTCATACTCAAGGAGAGAAAAATACCTTTTCCTACAACCCACAGGTGCATACAGAGCAAGCATGAAGATATGATAGTATTGCAGCTTCCTCAAAGTGGAAGCATTCAAATTCTCCTTAAAGATAATCCCTGCCAGGAAAGTCTTGCTATTGTCCTGGAGAATCTCCAGGCCCCTTGTGTACAGTGAATATGCCTCCTGCAGAAGTTGTTCTCCACCAGTCTGTCTAGGGCATCCTGATCCCTTGGAAAAATTCTCCCGCCCTTCTATCATCATTTTACCATCTATTCTTGAAGCATTCGTCAGCACCCGAAAGAGAGCTGCTTGTATTTTGCATTTGTCACTATGGGAGCCATTTCCTAAGATCAATGCTGCAAGGTTAGAGTCCTAGAGTCACAGAGTAGAATATTACAGCAAGGAAACAAGTCCTTCGGCCTAACTCGTCCATGCTGACCAAGATGCCCATCTAAGCGAGTCCCATTTGCCTGCGTTTGGCCCATATCCATGTACCTATCCAAATGTCTTTTAAATGTTGTTACTATACCTGCCTCAACCACTTCCTCTGGCAGCTCATTCCATATACATGCCACCCTCTTAACCTGCCCAACCTCTACCTATAACTCAGGTCCTTGAGTCCTGGCACCATTCTCGTAAATCTCCTCTGCACTCTTTCCAGCTTAGTGATGTCTTTCCTATAACAGGGTAACCAAAACTGTACACAATGCTCTAGGTGTGGCCTCACCACCAAGTGAAGCATCCACAAGCTCTTTCAATGGATCAGAACAACAACATGCACTGAAATTGACATAGGACAATGTTATACAGAAAAACCCGACAATGCATTTCTAGGTATCTTGCAATAGGAGATCTCAATTTTTATATGACTTTTGAAATCAGTGTTAAGGTGGCACACAATGCCATTTTAATCAAGCAGGGAGTTACATCAATCACTGAACATTGTCATTTTGGGTTTCTATTCCTTGGAGTTTAGAAGAATAAGGTGTGATCTTATTCACATGTATAAGATCCTAAGCGGGTTTGACAGGATAGGTGTTGAGATATTTTCACTAGTGGGATAGTCATGATCCAGGGGCATAGCTGAAAAATAAGGGTTGGAGCCTTTTTTAAACCATCAAATAAAATATGAACAGACAGCAAACTGGTAGCACAAGAAAACTGAAGTGTGTAGAAGAGTAGTGAATCTCTGGAATTCTCTGCCCCTGAGGGTGGTGGAGACCAGGTCAGTGGATTTATTAAGGTGGAGATAAATAAATATTTGAAAGATCGAGGAATTGAGGGTTATTAGGAACTGGCACAGAAGAGGAGTTGAGGCCAGCATGGATCAGCCATCATCAAATTGAATGGCAGGGCAGACTTGAGGGACCTAATTACCTTCTCCTGCTCCGATTTTCTTGTGTTCTTGTGATTCTGATGAAGCATTTTCAACCTGGAACATTAGCTCTGTTTCTCTTTCCATAGATGTTGCCTCACTTGCTGAGTGTTTCCAGTATTTTTTGTTTTAAATTAAGATTTCCAGCATCTGCAGTTTTTATATTTGATTTTCATTTGCTGGTTATTCTAATTCAGACTGTGGTAAAAACTGACTATTGGCTTTGTGAAAGGAAAATTATGTTTGACCAACTTATTGGAGTTCTTTGAGGAAGTAACATGAACGGTGGATAAAGGGGATTTGGTGAATGTACTATACTTGGATTTCCAGGGGACATTTGATTAGGTGCCACATCAAAGGCTATTGTGAAAAATGAAAGCACATGGTGCAGGAGGCAACATATTGGCCTGGTAGAAGACTAGATGGCCAACAGGAAACAGTGAGTAGGCATGAAAGGATCTCCTTTTGGAATGATGTAACGAGTAGTGTGCCATGGGGATCAACCTTTTACAATTGATATAAATGATCTGGATGATTGTACTGTAGGTATGGTTGCTAAATTTGCTGATGACACAAAGGTAGATAGGAAAGTCAATCAGAAACAGAACATGGAGAGACTTCAAAGGGATATAGATAGATTAAGTTAATGGGCAAAGATCTGGCAAAGAGAGTATAATGTGGGAAAATATGAAATGTTTTTGTTTTGGCAGGAAAAATAAAAAAGAAGCATAATATCTAAATGGTGAGAGATTGCAGAGCTCTAGAATGCAGAGGGATCTGGATGTCCTCGTGCATGATTCAAATAAAGGCACATCAGGTAATTAGTTAAGCTAACAGAATGTTATTGCTTATTGGTATGGGATTTGAATACAAAAGTGAGGAGCTAGTGCTTCAGTTGTATAAGTCATTGGTGAGACAACATCTGAAGTACTATCCACAGTATTGATGTCCTAATTTAAGGAAGGATGTTAATGAAGGGGAAGCAGTTCAGAGAAGGTTTACCAGACTAACATCTGGATCAAACAAGTTAATTATGAGGAACAATTGGACAGGCTGAGCTTGTATCTGGTGAAGTTTAGAAGGATAAGAGGTGGCTTGATTGAAATATGTGAAATCCTGAGCGGTCTTGACTGGATGTGTAGAGGACTTTTTGTAAGAATCTAGAATGAAGGTTTGCTGTTTAAAAATAAGAGGTTGCCCATTTAAAACAAAGGTAAAACCCTTTTTTCCTCAGCGGGTTGTGAACCTTTGAAACTTTCTTCCTCAGAGACTGGTGGAAACAGAGTATCTGGAAATTTCAAGGCATACATCAATAGCTAGTTGATCAGCAAGAATAGTAAGAGATTACTACAGGTAGATGGGAATGCAGAGTTGAAGTTACAGCCAAATCAGCAGTTTTCTTATTAAATGACAGACCAGGCTTCAGGGGTCAAGTGATCTTCTCCTGTTCCTAATTTGTATGCTCATATGTTTATCACTCCAGCACTTTTACTGATGTTCCTTTTGCCCTACTAATGTTGCCCTATTGCACCTCACCTTCAACAATGTTCCCACTGAACTGCACCTAATGATGGAAAAAAGGGAAACCATTCAACCTTCATTGTTTCTGCTCCAGAGCCAATTTCAACCCATCCAAGTCAGTCATCAAGATACAATTAACACAGAAGGTGCTTGCGTAGGTGCACACTCAGATGCCATTTCTCACAAAGGGTCTTTGACGTAAAATGTTAATTCTGTTTCTCTCTCCACAGATGTTGCCTGATTTGCTGAGTATTTCCAGCATTTTCTCTTTTTGTTTCTGATTTTTTAGCACCTGCTTTTTTTTTTGTTATTTTCATTTGCCTTTAAGTAATGTTTGATTTAAATCTTTGGCAAATGTTCTTTTAGCCCTGTTCAGCTGGTTGCTATTCACATAAGTTATCAAATAAATTGTTGTCCACCAAGGTAACACACAACCTATTTATTGAGTGCCAGCAAGTAGTTTAATTGTCAATCAGTTCCTTAACAATATTCTGAGCAGCTACTATTACTTGGCTTCAACCCCTCCTGCACTAAATGAAGGCTAGGCCAGTTTTTTTTGTAGCGAGACCCCCATCTTGACTATCTCTATCATTTTGGTACTTCAAGTGTTTATGTCAACTCACCTCCATTGCCATTTACAATGTGATATTACACATCTGTTCCAGGGGAAAAAAGAATGTATCTTTGGCATTGCTTTCACAATCATTATATCCCTTGTATCATCTGGTGCCTGGGGTTTTAAAATGGGAGGGGTGAGGGCATGGACCATATGAGGGAACTTTCACAAAGTGAGGTGCAATGATACAATCAAGTAATTTTTATTCATTTTTTTTTTACAATTTAAGTGGAGAATCAGATTAGTGTACAAGGGCCCACAAGATCTCTCTGTAGTGGAGAACAAGAGCTTGGGAACTCCTGATCTGGTAAATCCCTATATTGCCCTAACAACGGCCTTTGTATTTCCACAATATGGTGCCCTTTACTGTATACAGTAATCTGGCTGAACTACAAACTATATTTGAATTCAATCTCACCCCCCTTGGTTCTATATGGCAGAAAATGCAGAAAGGTATTTGCACATTTTCTGGCCTTTTCTGACTGTAGCCCTACCTTTAAATCTCTCTGTGTATAATGCTAATCTGTCATTCTGTCAAGGATTGAAGTTTAGGCTTTCAGCTAGTTTGCAGCTTGGTAAGACATCTGCCTGCAACTGAGATCCCCTGGGCTTCAAGTGCACTATTGAGTGTTGCCAACAGTCCCAAATAATAAAGCACACCAGAACACTAGGCAGTAAAGGAACACCTCACCCCCCACACTCCTCCCTCCCCCCCCACCATCCTTGCAAATGTCGGTGATAACTGCCAGCTATTAATGTTAACATAAGCAACAGCAACAGGGGGTGGAGGGTGGTGACAAAAAAAGTTGTCCCTTGTTTTAAAATATAATTTTGACAACTTGAGCATCATCACAGTGGAAGGAAGGTCCACAGAGTCATGCCAAAAAGAAGGTAGAGTGCAAGTTCAGGAAGTCTCAAAGGCTCACCACTCCATCTGGTTGCTAGGCAGCATCCCCGCTACTTGCAAAGCAGCATATTGTTGTGATGAGCATCAATTCACCTCTTCAGGCCTGCGCAAATATTACGAGTTTGGGTAAACCCCATTCACAAGCAGTATTTTTCCCCGTTTCCCATCCACTGACCATAGAATGCTGGATGCAATAAACCATCAGGCAACCAATCAGGTTGCACTAAATAGGGCAAGAGATCCATGTCAAATATGTCAAAATAAAATGATTATAATAACTTGTCCATCCTGTGACATTGTTCCATTGCTCTCTGTTTAAAAGTACTTCTCATCTTTAATTTCAAAGTATGCAGCAATGCCACAGGATTCATCAGAAGTTAATAGCTATAAGTCTGCTGTTTCATTGTGGTTGCATGCTCTTCTCAGCTTTCAAAATTCAGTTCCCTTGATGTCCATGCAACTGAACTTTGGAGGCAAAATACTATTTGCTACCACTATTATATAACACACTTAAAACATGCAACTGGACAAGTTCTCTTGAACTAATGAGCACAATGCCATTTTGGCCTTTATTTAGATATTAACCATTGCAACAAAGCACACAATGCACAAAGGATCTGTCAATATTTATTAATATTGTTTCTGTCTAAATTCCTTTACATAGCATTTAAAAATGACTCACCTTAGGAAAGAACTTCTCACCTATGTGATTGGAAATTGGATCATATTTTGCCACATGTTTTGCTTGACACAACTAAATTTATTTTTTAAATTACACAGAAGAATTGTGGATGACTGTGAGTTCCATGAAGTTCATGATTTTTCTTTTGAGCCCTTGATATGTCTGAGATGCTAACGTACTGAGGCACCTAGACATATGTAGTGAAGTTCAATGACATGTCACATGTTCCTGAATTTCTCTGAATTTAGTCCACACATTAAAGGCCCATGGAATGAGCAGGTCACTCATGCAGAAGCAAAACATCCAGGACCTGTTTTGTTGTTATTTAGATTTGTCTGGTCACATCTGAGGCCATGGAGTCCTACCTCAGCTCTAAACCCCTCCCCACATCACAGATCTCCCAGGTTGTCCTCACCTGATCAAACCATAGCTTTTCTCCCAATTCCCATACTTGATCCCTAAGACAATCCTTCACCAAGCTCTAACAGCCAGAATTCCCTAACCCAATCCTCAGGAGGTCCCAAACTCTCCTGTCTGATGCACGAATCCACCATACACTGAATCTTTCATCTCCATAACCTTCCACTTCTGGACTCATACCAGGAACATTAATTTTCTTTCACCTATTCTGCAAACACAATGCACATGAGGTAAAGGCCTTTGATTGTGCAAGATCTTTTCTGCAGCACGCATTGCAGGATTTGTGGTGGCAGACCCTCAGATTAAAGGTTATTTGGCCACTTGTGACCTATCAGTGCACTTTGCAATTACTAGGTCAAGCTGTGCTTACAACCGATCTCTGAAGTTGCCAGTGTACAATGAAATTATTAAACAAAGCGATGGTGTACACATTCATGCTTTTGTGTCCATTCCATAGGTACAAAAGAATATGGTTGAGCCATTTATCAACTGTTTGAGGTAGTCACCAGTGCAGCCATTAGTCCCTTGTTTATGTTAGTATGGGGTCTGATGCCTTTTTCTGAACCAGTTCCAGAAATTGCACAGCTCTCAATAGGTCCACAAAGACTAATTCCTACCCCATTTCCAAAAAGTGGCCTATTAACTCGCATACAATATTCAGCAAAATATTTCTATCTTTTCCTGTGTACTTACCATTTGATTTGAGACCTATTGCTGCATGCTGATTTATTTTAGTTTCAAGATAATTTTTAGTTGGTAACTTTGCGGGATGACACTGAATTGCTTCAGGGAAGTGCTTTTCGTCTGTCTTCCAAATTCATTTATCATTCACACACTTGCATCCTATCATCATTATCAATTGGTAGAAACATGCGCCATGAAATTGGATTTCACTCTTTTACTATTTTAAACATATACTGTGTTTAACAGTCATGTCCAATCAGATCCCTCACAGAAAATTGTGACATTTGCCAAAACTACAGCAGTTTACATACAGAATCATAGGCTAAAATGGGATTCGTGTGGCTCAAATCAGGATGGAAGTTGAATCTAAAATTCCCATTTGTGGCACCTTTGCCCACGCTGATCGCTGGGAAGGATGTTAGATCTTAACAGAACTCTCCCCATGGCAGTCACAGAACAACTGCATAAAAGGCTGCCTTGAGTGAGAAGGGACTCGGTGCCCTTATATGTGAGTAGTCAACCCCAGCAGCAGCATCTCGCCCCCCACCATGTCATTGTCTTCTCCAATTGAGTCTTCTGCCACAAGTGACCCACACCACTGTGAGATGTGGGACATCAATGAAGCAGAGGTCACAGCATGTAGATCTGATCTGTAGAATATAAAAAAGCTGCAATCAATGATGGAACAACTGGAGATGAGATTTCAAATGTTCTGAGCATCAAAAACTAAGGCTGACAGATACTTTGAGCAAGGCATCAAAATTGGAAAGGAGACCTTTTAATTGATGTCTCATTGCCAGTTTTGGTGCAATATGCTCCTCATTTTTTTATGAATGGTTCAATAAGCATCAAAGGCAGCACCCAAAAGCTCAAATTTATACTGGTAAGGGAGGAAATGTGTGGTGTAAGTGGTGTTGCAAGGATTCCAATCAGTGAAGATTAATGCACCTTTTTCTGTGGCGCAGTGTTCTTTTATTTCTGATATATTTGATCTACATCAGTAATGTATTGTCTTCAGTCATCTCAGTCCCATAATTACAGCATCAGAGCCAGGAAACTGCATCCTTTATTTCCCTTTTTACAGACAAGTCTTTGGCAGTCCCTCAGGTCAAGGATGACCTGCCTCCAGTCCAGTTGTATGTGTTCTGAAGTGGCCAACAAAGCCAGTATGGGAACCACAGTGTCTCCGCAGATGGAACGAGAAGTGTCTATAATTTTTAGTGGTTGGATAGTTTGTGAGGTGGTACATTTCTCCCAATGCCTATGCAAGGCTTCTGTGTGGTCCCAATGCGAGGACCTGATGCTGTCAGTACCATCCCAAATGTTCCTTCTCCACTTTTACTGGTCATGGGCCAGCAATTAATGACATATTGATGACAATGCTGCAAAGGAGTCAGCTGCATTCTGGTAAATTGGACATAGAAGTGCCCCGGTCGATGGACATAATTTCACCTGGAAATTAATGCAAGCATTTTCTAATTTAGGTTAACTTGCTTTTATGCAAATTCTGTGCCTGTAAAAAGGGAAATAAAGGACTCAATTTCCTGCCTTTGATGCTCTAAGTATGGGAGTGAGACGATTTTATGTGTTGAGGACAATACTTCACTGATGTCGATCAAATATATGAGATATAAAGCACCCTGTGCTGTAGAAAACGGCACATCAATCTTTTCTAATTGGGATCCTTAGAACACTACTTGCAGACCTGCTTCTTTCAAAATAAGGTATACATTTTTAAATAAAACATATGGCATGCTAAACTGCAGTGGTTGTAACCGATACAGGGTGTTACTAAATATAGGAACCTCCGCAGTTTTGAAACTGATCACATAAGCCCCATTATAACCAGATTTAAAGAACTCTTAGAATAATTAGCTTTAATGCACTTCCAGAAGGGACTCTTACTTTGTCCCTGCCATCCAGTCACACTGTCGTCTCACTAGAAAATTAGTTTTTACTCCATGTATTTTACTGAAACAGAAAATATTAAGGGAAGAATAAATTTTTGTGATTATTATAGGGCAGAATAAAGCAAAATCTTCATTATACATCGAAACTTCTTAACTTCTTGGTTTACACCAAGCTTGAAACTGATTTGTTGATTGCAGTTTGTCTCTGTAAATCACTGCACCAGTTAACATCATGGAAATCATGGCTGGTGATACCAGGACATGGAGTTAATCAATTAGAATTTTTCTTTAATTCATTCTTGGAATGAAGTAATGGCCAAAGTTTTATTTTGCTTTAAGGTCTAGAAATATGTCAAAAGCCTGGGCTTCAACTGGATATTTTTACCTTACAACAGTTAGAGAGACTTTTCAACGACATCCACCTACTCAAGAGATGTAGAGGAAATATATTTTTGAAACATGCAATCTGAATGTCAACACAAGTAGTAAGAGTTTTCCTCTTCATCATCTGAGGATTTGACAATATCTCTATATGCTTTTCAGTAAGTTCTGGCATTTATCAAATTTATTAATAACAACAACAATTTTGATTAATGTAGTACCTCTTACATCACAATTTGTCCCAGGGCATTTCCTCTTTTGCCTTAGGTTATCCCTTGGAATCAAGGATAACTTGCTTCCACTCTGGTTTGAGGTGACCAGTAGGGCTGATGTGATAATTGCAGAATCTTCATAGATGGGATGAGAGGTGCCTGATGGACTGGGTGGGTAAGTAAGTTTGTGAGGTGGTGCATCCTTCCAACCTTTATGTTGGGCTTCTCTGTGCTGTGGACTCAATATTCTCAATGCCATTCCAATGATTCTTCTCTACTTTGAGTAGTCAAGGGTCATGGATTCCCAGGACATAGTAAGGATGCTAGATTTTTTTTCAAATAGGCTTTGAGCACATCCTTAAATCTTTTCCTCTGTCCATCTGGATATCACTTCCCATGACAGCGACCTGAACAATGTGTGTGTTTTAGGAGTCTGGTGTCAGGCATGCAATTGATATGTCCTGTCCAAAGTAGCCATTTGAGTACAACTGGGGCCTCAATAAGGAGAGGAGGATATTGGTCATGTCAGGATATTTTGCAATGGTTTGTTTGTTCTTCCAGTGAATTTGGAAGGTATAGCAAAGGCAACATTTGTAGTATCTTTCCAGTTCTGTGATGTGCCTGCTGTAGATAGTTCAGGTCCCAAAAGCATGTAGGAGGGCAGGGGTCACCATAAGTATTGTGCCATGTTTGAGGTCGTCATCTTCAAACACAATCAACCAAAGGTTGTGCTGGCATGCTGAAGTTATGGTGACTTTCATCATCAAAGTTTGCCTTCACTGAGAAGGAAGCTCAATGTGAAGTGACCCAGGTTTTCAGGGGTTTTGTGGTGAAACTTTATTGCCGGAGGGCAGTGTTGTACAAGGGGTTGCTCTTTGACAGTCTCAGAGATTTTACTTGTAACGCCTGTTCTTTTGAATGCTTCAGGAAACAAGTTGACAATGGCTTGGAACTCATCCTCCAAGCACTGGAAAAAGCAAGTATTTTCTGCATTACTAAAGTTGTGACTTAAAATTACTAAAGTTCAGATACCTTGTTCTGGAGTGTGGTTGCCAGAGCAATTCCTTGCAGCGTTATCAAACAAAAACTAGAGGCTGCGGCACATCAAGAGATATTAGGACAAAGGACTAAAGGCTTCATCAAAGTATTCAGTACAAAGGAATGTTTCAAAGATTGATAAATATTTGGATATTGAAGGAATTAAGGGGCATGGGGCTAGTGGTGCTGGGGTAAATGATCAGCCATGACCTTAGGGGTAGGTCCTAGGTGCCAGGGGCTGAATGAACTACCCCTTCCTCTGCATCGTTTTTTTTATGCTTGAAGTAAGTAAAGAAAAGAAAGGGGGGTTTTGGAGGAATTTACAGAATTTGGACGCTGTATGCATATCAGATTATAATGGAAAGATGAAATTCAATGAAAACACAAATTGGCGCTCAGTCGATTTTCAGAGAGTTTTAGTGCTGGGAGATTACAAAGAGAAGGAAGACATTATTGAGAGACTAGAAAACAAGAATTTTAAAATTGAAACATTGTTGGAATAGAAGGCAGTGCATGTGTTGCATGTAGCCGAGCCCTGAGTGCATTCAAGTTTACAATGAGTAGGCTGAAGGGGACCAGCCAGTTCTATCTTGATATAGTTGAGTACAGGAATAATAAAGGCATGGATAAAGATCTCAGTTGCAGATGAGCTGAGGCAAGGTTAAGCCATTTTACAAACCTCCAACAGGCAATCTTAGTAATGGCACCAGTGATCATGTTGTTTTTTATTATACGGGCACTCCCGGGGTAATAATATACAACTTACTCTAATTTGGCTGAAGGCAAAAAAAAATTCTGTTTTGTGCAATTTTTTACTGATGCTTATTTGTTGGTTACCTTTCGTGTCACAGTCCATTGTGTCACAGCTGCTTGGTAAGTTGAAGTAATTTGATGTTTTACTGTTGCAATCATGGCCAAGGTGGTAAGAAGCATTGTGCAATTATGCAGATAAGATAAGATATCTTTATTAGTCACATGTACATCAAAACACACAATGAAATGCATCTTTTTGCGTAGAGTGTTCTGCGGGCACCCCGCAAGTTGTGTCATGGTTCCGGCGCCAACATAGCATGCCCACAACTTCCTAACCCATACATCTTTGGAATGTGGGAGGAAACCGGAGTACCCGGAGGAAACCCACACAGACACGGGGAGAACGTACAAACTCCTTACAGACAGTGGCCAAAATTGAACCGGGGTTGCTGGCTCTGTAAAGCGTTATGCTAACGGCTACACTACCGTGTCTGCCCACGGAGAAACTTGATATACAGGTCCTCCCTGGGTTACAAACGCCTGACTTGTGGATACCCCGTACATACAAACGGGCAGGGGATGGACATGCTGGCTGCTGTGGGGCTGTAGGCATCCTCTACTGGGTGGGAATGGGATATTTCTCTCCCCACCCCCAACAATTGGGGGAGGGGTAGAGCTGAGCAGAGCTGGAAGTGCTGAGCAAACTCAGTGAGATCAGCTGGCGGCTGTTGTTCCCGCGCCTGCTCGCTCTCCCGTCACAGCTATTTCTGTGATCCTCTCCCACACACTGTTTTTGTTCACTTCTGACTTACGAACAGCTTGCGTTATGAACAATTCTCAGGAATGGAACCCTTTTGTAACCTGGGGGCAGCCTGCAGTGATGTGACAGTAAAGTAGACAAACTTTAACTATGACATCCCATGCACCCGATTTAGTCACGTCCATTGTGAACATCAGAGAGGAGGACAAAGCTTAAAGAACATGTGAAAGGCTCAGCAAAATCCTGCTGATTCTTGACAATTTTCCTGGGGTCACCCTGTATATTTGCAGATGTTTAGACTTTGTACATGCCACCAAAAACAATGATACTATTGCAGCAGATTGATCAAGGTGTTATTGTAACCTTTAAGGCATATTGCCCATGAAGGATGATTGCTCAAGCTATCCAGGTTAGGGAAGGGGAGAATGGGAAGACTTTGAAGGAATATAAGAAGGGGTACACTATCTACAAAATGATCGAAAACATCATGGCATCCTGAGCAGAGGTCAAGTCAATAGGTATGAATGGGATATGGAAAAAAGCAAACATTTAGTTTGTATGCAGTTTCAAGGGCTTTGAGGAAACCATTGGTTAGGTGGTTATTAGAGTTTTTGAGTTAGTTCATCAATTCAAGCTTGAGGTGGAAGTCAACAACGTCAAAATGTGGCTGGAATCCCATTTTCGAGACCTGATGAATGAGGATTTAATGGAGTTGGGTTCTCAAAAGGTTACAGAAGAAACCAAGTTGGTGAGTCACACAAAAGAATTGGCCATGACATTCAGGCACTTTGATGTAGATCCACAATGCCTTGAGATGATCGACCCCAATGCCACCAAGTTCACAAGAGTCAGCAGGATCATCCAATATCGCTATCTTGCTACAAGATCTCCTATGACAAACAAATAGGTTGCTGTGGAGTTCTCCCTAGATAGGTTCATAATGAAGGTTCAATGGAGACCTATACCTTCAACTCTGGTGGCATCGATGTAACCATTCCTAGCATCATCCACCTCTTTTTCCTCCTCAATTAATTAATCAGCCAGCTTCCTACCACCATGACCACCACCACTTTGTACAAAGAAGCCAACATGAGGAATTAAGGTATGTGAGGTTAATAAGGTTAATCATGAATTTTTCTGACCTGCTGAATGTTTCTAGCATTTTTATGTGTAAAGCTTTATTTGAGTTGGCAGGAGGTCACAGATCTCAATGAACATAGAAAATGCTTTTTGCATGTAGGTCTTTTAAACGGCATGATTTCTGGGCTTTAGTGCTGGAAGTAAATAGGAACAGTCACTTTTTTTTCAAACAGTGAAGGTTGGAAATCTCACTGTTGGTGAATTTTGACAAAGCAGTACTGCTGATGACCTTTGAGGAAATTTTACAATGGAACACAGGACAAACAATGAAAATCAGGGGTTGAATTTCACAGTGGGGGCTCTGACACCTTGTAGTGCTTCCAATATTAGTCAATTCTAGATTTAACTGATTTTCAACGGCACAGCACCTTTTATTGATGGTTGGACGTTGGAATTTCTGGTCCCTGTTGTTTATTGCTGATTAAAATACAATTTCAAACTTGTCATCATCTGAAGACTTTCTATGGTTTAAAAAAAAATGTATATATACTGTACGTTCTCCCCATGTCTGCGTGGGTTTCCTCCGGGTGCTCCAGTTTCCTCTCACATTCCAAAAACGTACAGGTTAGGAAGTTGTGGGCATGCTATGTTGGCGCCAGAAACGTGGCAACACTTGCAGGTTGCCCCAGAACACTCTACGCAAAAGATGTACTTCACTGTGTGTTTCAATGTACATGTGACCAATAAAGATATCTTACCTTGGAATCTTTTGAATGAAATAAATTTTGCTTGTTGATGGAAATTCGTATGTGAATAAGACTGAAAACTGATTACATGGACTAACTTCTCAATTCTACATGCCTGGTGCATGCTGACAGTCTAGTTAAGTACAGGAACTGCATCATGCAATACCTAGTAAATATATCGTAAGGTAGATTTTTTGAATTGGGCCTTTTTTGTTGTTGAGAAGAATGTCAATCAGACTAAGGCTATCTCTATGAAGTTGATTGGTGATTTAGGTTAATAATTGTAAGAGAAATCTGAAATATTTAATGAGTGATAAGCCACAATTTATTACCAAGAAATAAAATGGAGAGCATATAGTATAATAGATGACAGCATTTTCAAATGATAAACTGAATTGTGCTTTTTTAAACCATTAATAAATGCATGTATCCCAGAATATGACATGTACATACTGTCAAAACTCTCCACATCTGGTACCCTGCATTAATGACTATGCAGCTTTTCTGGACTTGGTTGGTAATAGTTATTCCCAAGGATGTGACAATCTTCTTAATAGCTGCTTTTAAGATCATTACAGCTAAGATGTAAAATTCAGAGCCGGCAGCATTCCCTGCATTGTGACAGCAACTGAAGTAAAAAAAAATACATTTGTAACCAGATCAACTAACCCTACAGTATCAAAATGAAAATCATGAAATTTCATGGATTTCGTATAAAAATGGCTCTGTAAATAGCTTGATATATTTTAAAAATTAATCAGATTTTTTAATATTAGTTGCATTTAAAAAGGAGTAAATGGTTTAGGAAAGGCAGGGTAAAATTGATGCCAGCCATGTGGAATTACCGAGGAAAACAAAAATGGAAATTTGTGGGATCTATTCTCATTATTAATTCTGACACTCCGACTCCTGGCATCAAATAAAATAATGCACATCATTACCTGTACTGTTCCTTTAAGAACCTATGCAGTTCCAGAATGTCTAGACAGAGACTGTGCAATTCAAGATCTTCTCAGCATTTGAAGTTTCAGGGATGAGGAGTTGTTCCTTGAGCTTGTACTGGGATTGTTAGAGTAATGTTGAAGGTCAAGTCAGAGATCAAAATGGGAGTGGAATGGAGAATTAAAGTGGCAGGTCAATGGAAGTTTGCAGTTACTCTTGTGGACTGATCTGAGGTTTTGTGCAGAGTGATCACCTCAAGTAGACCACATCATGAGCACTTAGCAAAAAAATGGATATCAGATTAACAGAAGATCTGCCCCTTATACATACCCAATTTCCATTGTCCTATTGTACATATCCAAGCCCTAAACTCTGCAATTCTCTCCCCAATTGTCTCTGCCTCTCTAACTCTCCTTCCTCTTTTAACATATCTCATTGACCAAGCCTTTGATCACCTTTCTCTGTTTCTCATTACATTGTTCTGTGTCCGAAATTCTGAAAGAAAGACTTGTGTTATGCAGTATCTTTTATGTCTACTACAAAGTAACTGCCAATTAAGTACTTTTATAGTGCAGTCACTGCTACAAAACAGGAACCACAGAACTCCATTTCCACATAGCAAGTTCTCACTACGTGACGATGATCAAAAGGTTTTTTTTTCAAAGGTGCAAATTTGAAGAGTGAATATTAGACAGGAAAACTTCTTGGCTTTTCTTTGAAACAGTGTAAGAGATCCATTTTATATCCAAGAGAGCAGACATGACCTTTATATAACACTTCAGGTGAATGGGAGCATCTCAGAGAGGGCAGCATTCCCTTATTACAGCCAGGAGTATATCACTGGAGTGGAGGTTGAAGCTGGAATATCACAAGCAAGAGAGGTAATATTGACAATTATCATCAAGAGGCTTGGAATGTTATGAGCATGAGCTAGTTTCCAGCTATTGTTATTTCTATGCACATGCACATTTACAAAAGCAATAAGTGATACTGCACCATGATCAATCAGGAGGAAGAGCTGCAGCTTGAATTTCTGGTGCACCGTATGAATTGTAGTAAATAAGCACAGCAATCCAAATCTAACAACTGTTTCAGCCCAGTCATAGTACTCCTGGGGCATTGTACGCCAAGTTACCCTGCAACCCTCCAGAATGTTCTGCAGGGCATAATATCATCCTAAATCAGAAATCATGTAGAGGTGATTCTTGCCAGGAAATGTATGGTTGAATTTTTAGACTGAATTAAAACTATCCTGAAATGATCATTGTGTAAAAAAATATTTTCAGTAGCATAACACTGGGAAAAAAACAGCACTATACAATCAAATTTCTAGGCACTGTTTTCTAGAATTTTATGCAAATTTATTACAAAGCACTTTAATAATGCTTGTATTTATCTTAATGAACTTGGCTTAGAGTAAATGATCAGTTGATCTGTTTCTCATTTGGTGAAATATTTGACTCCGGCAACTAGGGAAATCCCTGATCATCAATGAATAGAGTTAACAGATCTTTACTATCTACATGAGTCACAAGAACAGAGAAACAGAGCCTCGGTTTAACATCTCATCCATTAAATAGCACTACTAAAATGTAACAATCCATGAGATTATGATTTCATTGCCAGATATGTAAGCGTGTAGAGGAATCCACAATAGGCAACAGGTCAATACACAGGAGAGGATGACTTACAAATTATGTAGATTATTCTATTCTTATGTTAAACATTTATCCATTGAAAGCTACTCAGTATAACATTACCAGTATAAGAAAACAATGTTAAAGGTTTCAGAAACACCTGCATCTGTAATGCAAATGAGACAGTTCTATATTCAGCTATGTAAAGTCTTGGAAATTGCAATCCATGTGGAACTATTGTTGGTTATCTCTACATCTTGGGCTTTTATTGGCTGGGCTTATAAAGACTGTGCCATTCCCCCCACCACCCCATCCGCATCCCACTTTAATATTGCTAAATCCAGCATCTTCACCACAGTGGGAGAATTAATGCAAGGTTTTACGATAATATAATCATAAAGGTTTATCACACAGAGGAAGGCCATTTGGACCATTGTTCCTGTGCCAGTTTCTTGGTAGAACTGTACAATTAATCCTACTCTCCTTTTCTTCCCCATAGACCTGTAAAATATTTTTTACTCATCTGATTCTCTTTGAAGTGTCACTATTAAATCTGCTCCCACCATCCTTTCAAGTAATGCACAACAGATCAAAATGGCTACAAATTACATTTTTATATGAAAAGCCAAGATTTTTATATGCAAGGACAAGAAGAGAACATAACTTCAACCTTTCACTCCCAGATTTAAAGTATAAAGTTTGTGTGCAAGTACAATGAGTAATTAAGAGGCCAATTGGAAAGTTTGGTCTCTTACTTAAGGAAAGATATGCTTAGGTTGGAGATAGCAACTGTTCATTATCTTGATTCCTGGCATGAAGAGCTGATGTATGAAGAGGGACTGAGTTTCCAGGGCCGACAATATCTAGAGTTAAAACTGAGAAGCACATAAGATTCTCACTGAAACACATGAGATTCTAAGGAAGTTGACTGAGAAATTGATGCAAAGATGTTTACCCTGGTCTAGGAGTATGAACTAGGGAACAATAGTCTCAGAGCAAGGGGTCATTTATATATGACTGAGTTGAGGGGGAGTTCCTTGTCTCAAAGAGCTGCAACTTTTCAGCATTTTCTAAACCAGAGAAATGTATATTGCTGATTCCTTAAATATATTCAAGGTATAGATAGACAGGTTTTTAGAATATACAGGAATCAATGGTTATGCATATTGGGCAGGAAAGTGGAGTTAAGGCTCAGGGTAAGGTCAGCCAAGATTAATATAATAGTGAAGCAGACTCAAGGAACTACTGTATATCTTATCTTATTTACTATCTTCTTATGTTCTTTAAAATTGTACTATGTATCTTATTGTACCACTCTGCAATCTCCTCAACAAAATTCATTACTTCACATTTATCTGTGTTAACTTTCATCTGGATGTGACTGTCCATTTTAGTCATCAGTCTATATCCAACTGAACTCTGTTACTATATTTCTCCTTATTTTCTACATTTTCAACTTCCAGCAAAACTTTAAAATTATGCTCTGTGCACATGTCCAGTTTATAAAGGGCAGTGTTCCTATTACTGACCCCCAGGGAATACTCCTGAACATTTCCCACCAGTATGAAAACCAACAGTTCACCACTTTTCTCTGCTTTCAGTCTCTCTGCCACTCTCTGCTATCTCCCATCCTTATAATTCCATGGCTGAATTTTGTTAGCAAGTAAATTATGTTGTACTTCATCAAACACCTTTTAAAAGTTGTTCATTTAGTAAAGGGTAACAAGGCCTGGTAGGTTTTAATTGCATTTTTAATATAAATCAATGTAAAAATCAGATACTTTTAAAGGTAAAATCAAGAAGGACTCTATTATGAAATATATCAATAAAAAATTGGAAGTATATTAGATCCCAGATTTGAATTAAAACAGATGTTCATGTGAAATGGATAAAATAGTACATTTCCTCTGTTCAGTTTATTTCCTTATGCCTTCATTGAGTTTGATTTCAATTTGTTGGTTGGGAGAGGAAACCCACAGAAAATATTCACTTTTCCCCATGGTAAACATTCCTCAGTTCATATAAAGTTGTTAGTTCCCAGATGCTCTGAGAATTTCCAAATTCTTGGCTTCCACAGAATACAAAAAGAATCATTTTGTTTCATGTATCTTTCTCCCCTGCAGAACACAAGTTCACTTGTTAATTAATAATTTTCTTTTTATTGATAGAAATGCATTTGGCAATTAAGGCTTCACATTGACTTTATCTTTGCAATAATGCTTTTAGACATACATGGATGTTTTACTAATCTATTGAGAGATCTTTATTTAGTTAGAGGAAATGTAAATTTTCGGAGTAAAAGTCCATCTTGTCCTGCAATGGCTGAAATTGTTTCTGCTCAATACTTCCCAGGAAAATTACTGCTTGCTCAACTAATTTACAGATTTTGTTAAAATATTCATTGCAAAGAAAAGAAAGAAATAACAATTTTATAGGGTAGTGTAGAACATAACAAACTAGAAACACTGAAAGATGAAGAAAAATGTTAGTGAATTGAAAAAGCTTTTAATTTCCAAATCAGATAAAGCTACATTTTTAATGCAGATTGTTACAGAAAGGCATAGCTTTCCCACTCTCCTCCCTAGTAAGCACATGTTTTATTATCTGAGGTGAAGGTAAAATTCACAGGTTTCAAGAGAATAAAAACAATAAAGTGGAGATTGACATTGGCCAGATCTTGCCATAAATACCACACAAAGAGACCGTGCTAATCCTCTGCTGTGTCTGACCTAGCTGCCTCTGCACCACACGATCTACCTAATAAACCAGCAGGGAAATAAAAAAAAGATTTCTCCTCTGATCCAGCTTGCTCAGAATTAAGACCTACTTCCACAGGACCTGAACACTTAAACTAAAAGGCTCTGAAGCTGCAGATCCAGTGACAAGATTGACAGGCAATGAGGCAGTATCTGTAGTTTTCTGTCAGTGTATTACATGACAAAACTTCCCTCCCTGGAATAACTGAGGTGGGCTTCATGGTGCCACAAGTCCTTTGTGACCTTTTTAGTAGCCATAACAATGCCTGATAAATAGCAAAGATATGCCAGACTGTGGTTGTTTATCAGGACTCAGGGCACACTGCAGTTTACATTGTCCATAATTTGCACAAAGAGCTGCTGTGCTTATTTGCCCTTAGAAATAAGCATAATTTTTCACACACTCCATGCATTTGTACATTATATTGCAATGTATTATTAGCAATTGCTTTTTTGATAGGACAAGCCCAAAAGATCCACAGGTAGGAGGGGAGCATATATCTGGGTAAAGATATGCTAGAGTATGCATCTGCATCTTCATTTCAAACATATCAGGGCCATGAGGTGGGGACAGCATGAATAAGTCTTAAAAGTTTAGGGCCTGCTGCCTCTGGTTCCACTCTATAAACTAATTACAGATCGTCCTGGGTTTCAAACAGGTTCTGTTTTTACAGACTTCCATAAGTCAAATTTGTCCATAAATCAAAATATGTCTGTAGGCACACAAAATCACTAGATATGGTAACCATGTCATCACAGGACTGAGGTAGATGCAACTGGTTTTCATGATGCTGCTGAGGTGGAGGCTACTGATTCTGATTTCCTTTCAAACATTTTTTAAAGAACATATCAAGCAAAGACAAAACAACTGCTTTTTTTCCTTTTCTTCTAAAATTTCTTTGTAACATTGAATACTCTCATTGACACCCCTGCAAACCTTGGTGTATCTTGTTAAATTAGAGTCTTGCTCTTCTAGCCTTGCCAAACTTTCCCCAAATTTCTTCATTGCTGCTGTCAATCCTTTTGTAGTGAATATCTTTTCAGGATCTGGGGTTTCAACTCCTTGTTCTTTTTTTCTCTTCCAAGAGCTGCTTTTCCAGTTCTATAAGGTCTTCATTGCTTAGCTCTTCAGCATGAGATTCAAGCAAGTCAGTGACGTCATCCTGATTAATCTCAAGCTGAAGATGATAACCAAGATTCACCACTTTCTCCTTCACACTGGTAAATAATAATTGATTTATTGTCACATGTACCGAGGCATCTTGGAAAAATCATAAACAAGTCACAGCAAACTTTCTTCCATGAACCATTTATATTTGTTTGCTTTACCTCAGCAATATCCTTCACTGCATCATAGATGTTTTATGACTTCCAAAATTCCCTTAAAGTCTTGCTTTCTGCTGCATAGGTTACTTTAATAGCTTGAGAAGATGTCTTATGGAGGTAATGTGCTTTAAAAGTCGCAATTACACCTTGATCCATTGGCTGGAAAACAGCTGGTGTGTTCAAAGGGCAAGTAAATGACTTTGTCATTGGGATAAAATCATCCAGAAATACAAGAATCCCAGGGGGTATTGTTGAGAAGCAATGAATCTTGAATGGCAAATTCTTGGAAGCACAGTATCTCTCTCCCTCAGGGACAAAATGGTTCATAAACCAGTCTTTAAAGAAGGCCAACTTCACCCAAGCCATTCTGTTGGATTTCCGGATGACTGGAAGAGATGTCTTCCAAATTCCTTTAAGAGCCCAAGGGTTCTCGGACAGATAAACAAGCAAAGGCTTAAGTTTGCAATCTCCTGCAGCATTTGTACTAAGCAATAGAGTCAGTCTCTCTTTTGCTGCTTTATGTCCTGGAGCAGTCTTTTCCTTCCTTGCAACATGTGTTTATTCAGGCATACATTTCCAATATAATCCAGTCTCATCCACGTTGAACATTTGTTTGGCACAATAACCCCTCTCCCTAATTGTCTGAGCCACAGCATCAGGAAATGCTGCATGGTCAGTACTTGCTGCTTCTCCTTGCACCATAATGTAATACAAATTAACCTTTGCTTTAAGTCTGTTAAACCATTCTCTGCTTGCAAGAAATTCTTCACTTTCATTACCATGCTTTTTCTTTGAACCTTTGAACAGGCTCTTTGCTATTTCTTGAATAATCATCAGATAAGATAAGATAAGATGAGATGAGATAAGATAAGATATCTTTATTAGATATCTTTTGCATGGGGTTCTAGGGGCAGCCTGCATGTGTCGCCATGCTTCTGGCGCCAACATAGCATGCCTACAACTTCCTAACCTGTACAGCTTTGGAATGTGGGAGGAAACCGGAACACCTGGAGGAAACCCACGCAAACACAGGGAGAATGTACAAACTCCTTACAGACAGCAGCCAGAATTGAACCTGGGTCACTGGCACTGTAATAGCGTTATGCAAACCACTACACTACCGTGTATTCAACGTTGGTTTTAATCTTCAAGTCAAATGATCAACAGTTTCTCCATCTCAGTTATCAAACCACCATTTAATGATGATAGCCTGCATCGGAGCCAATCCTTTAACATGTTCAGGAATGACCGTCTTGTCCTTTATGATGGTACTGACCAACAACTGAAACCCAAAGCTTTGTCAATTTTCAGTCTCAATTCTCCTTTTTCAGATCCCTTAATTTTAACTTCCATTGTGATGTTTTCCTTTTTTTAGGTGCACCACCATCACAAGTATCTTTTTTGCCTTTGGGAGGCACAGTAAAAGCAAAAACCTTTAAGAATTATACAGCACAGTACCTGCACAGTGTTTATAAAGAATCACAAACACTGCGCTCAACATGGAAACTATCCCTTTGCCTCCATAGATGCTACCTGACCCGCTGAGTTCCTCCAGCAGTTTGTAGTTTACTGCTTTCAATATGGCGCTCTCAAGATGACCGGGGTGGCAGGAGACTCAAGCTGTCTTCCCACCAAGTGTTCTCATTTGCCAGTGCACGTAGGAGACCTCTGTTCGTAGGAACAAACGTGTGACTGTAAGTCAGACTTAAGGTAGTGTAGCGGTTAGCGTAACTCTATTACAGCACCAGTGACCCAGGTTCAATTCCCGCTGCTGCCTGTAAGGACTTTGTACGTTCTCCCTGTGTCTGCGTGGGTTTCCTCCGGGTGCTCCGGTTTCCTCCCACATTGCAAAGATGTACTTGTTAGGAAGTTGTGGGCATGTTATTTTGGCTCTGGAGGTGTGGCGACACTTGGGGCTACCCCCAGAACACTCTTCACAGAAGATACATTTCACTGTGTCTTTCAATGTACATGTGACTAATCTTCAAGAGGCAGTGCCTCAAGAAGGCAGCATCCATCATTAAGGACCTTCACCACCTTGAAGATGTCCTTGTTGGTGGGGAGGATTGTGACAGTGATGGAGCTGGCTGAGTCCACAACCCTCTACAGCCTCTTGCGATCCTGTGCATTGGAGCCTCCATACCAGGCTGTGATGCAACCATTCAGAATGCTCCCCACTGTACATCTATAGCAATTTGAAAGACTCTTTGGTGACATACCAAATCTTCTCAAACTTCTAATGAAGTAGAGCTGCTGGTGTGCCTTCTTCGTCATTGCATCAACCTTGCAAAGCAGGTTGAGGATAAATCTGTCTCTTAAGCTCTGTACTATTCCTTTATGTTGCTTTAGATCTCAAACAACTGCCTATCAACACCATCAATGGTCCACAATAAGCCAGCATCCATTATATTTCTAGTCCATGTATTCAAGTGTCAGCAGAAATGCTCACAGTCCAGAAGCTGCAAACAAGAAGTATGAGCACTTGATGTCATTTGGTTGAAGTGAGACACAAGTAGTGGTGAAAGAAAAGAAATAAGATAAGATAAGATATCTTCATTAGTCACATGTACATCAAAATACACAATGAAATGCATCTTTTGCATAGAGTATTCTGGGGGCAGCCCGCATATGTCACCATGCTTCTGGTATTAGTATTGGTTTATTATTTGTCACTTGTACCGAGGTACATTGAAAAACTTGTCTTGCATACCAATTGTACAGGTCAATTCATTACCCAGTGCAGTTACATTGAGCCAACATAGCACGCCCACAACTTCCTAACCCATACAGCTCACCAGCCTGGATTATGGCTAACTATTGAATACTATCATTCTTAATATTTTCCAGTTAGGCAGTAAAATTAGGTACCAGGTACACTTCTGCTATTCAGTTATCTTGTGCATGTCACAACCATGGACACCAATTCATCCATCTGTGAATATTGCCAAATAGCAACTCAGATCCCAACGTGACTGAGCTCCACCACTGGACTCCATGGGAAGTGCATTTGTGTATGAACCAACAGATTCAGTGTCCTGAATTTGTCAATAAGTCTTGGATTCACACCACATGTACAGAAGTCCAGGACTTACCTCAGTTTGAATGGTTGAACACCACGAAAGGCGGTATTATATTGCAGCTGTAGAACTGATTCAAATGTTCTTAGGTGAAAATGTCAGTGCAGATCCAGCAAATCACTTGAAAAAAAACTGCCCAAATAAATGGACACAAAGAAAACCATGGTCTGGATTTCAGTAATGCCGATAAATTCATTTATTTTGTGAAACTAACTGCAGTTGTGTGATTTCTGTGCCTGTGTAGTTAAATATGGAAATCCTGAAATTGCTCACAGTGATTCAATGCTAGTCCATAGCTTGCGTAGCTTGCAGTCTTTTCCACTGTGGTCAAGGGAAGTCACTTGAACTGACATGAATTTAAGCTATTCATAAACTAGTCCTGTACTAAAGTGTCTGAAAATCTACCTTTAAATCAGGCAATGGTTTTCCTTGTGTTCATTTTCATTGTCTGTTTTTTTTTCAGGTGATATGTACTACTTTAAGCTGATGCCTGACCAAAGCAGGTATCAGTAATAGGAAAGTTCTTTCAACACAGATTGCTGGATCTTTGAGGGGAGCTATCTTTGACTTACATGGGAAGAACTCTTGCTTCATGTGGTTGCAAATTCTGGGATTTTTTTCTGTTCAATTTACATTAAAAATTAAAAACATAAAAGAAAAGTCAAACTGCAGACTCTATCCTTTACTCAGGTCTGACTCCAGGACATTTCAGACTATAGTTATTGAAGTTGGCAAACAAGTTGAATCATTAGGCTATTCTCAAGTTTCATCTTGACTGGTAGATCCCGTTGCCTGATATCCCACAACTGCTAGCCAAATAATCACAAGCCAACGTACTAACTGGTCTTATTAGAGACAAAGGTAGAGAAGTCAAAGTAGAAGTGGGATGGAGAATTAAAGTGATAGGCAACTAGAAGCTCAGGGTCACTCTTGAGAACTGAATGGAGGTGTTCTGCAAAGCAGTCAGCTAACCTGCAATTAGTTTCTGCAACGTACAGGAAACTACCTAGTGAGCACCAAATGCAGTACGTTAAATTGGAAGAAGGACAAGTGAATCACTGCTAAACCTGGAAGGATTGTTTCTGTCTCAGGGTAACAGGCAGGTATTGTATCTCCTTCAGTTGTATGGGTAGGTGCTATGAAAAGGGAAGAGGGTGTTGGTGGAGATGGAATAGCGAGCCAGGAGGAATGGTCCCTTCAGAAAGCTGAAATGGAAGGAGAGTGGAGGATATGACTCATGGTGGCACTAATTTGAAGGTAGTAGAATTACAGTGGATGATCTGTTGAATCCAGAGACTGCAGGTACATCCCACACCATTATAACAATGGGCTTCAGGCAATACAGAGAGGCTTTACCCTCAAGAGCTGAGGACCTGCTGAGTCACAATCTGATGACATCATTCAGACCCTGATTACAATTTAACTAGCAGCAGCAATGGGTTAATTAACCTCAGCAAACAACAGTGGGGCCCAAGGATTTGTAGGCCAAAAGGTAAAAATATCTTTGTATTTATGGGTTTAAAAAAGGACCAGGAAGCTGTCCTTCAATCTCTGACTGGGCTGTCCATGGTAACCTGGAATGTCATCTCCTTGTCTACCTTGTTGGTGGCCATTCCTGCATGCCTGCAGACTCCTAGCATGGCTGATACTTGGTGTATTTAAGATATTTATTTATTAGTCACATGTACTTCGAAATACACAGTGTAATGCATCTTTTTGCGTCACTGAGAATGTGCTGGGGGCAGCCCGCAAGTGTGGCCATTCTTCCGGTGCCAAAATAGCATGCCCACAACTCCTAACCTGTATGCCTTTGGAATGTGGAAGGAAACCGGAGCACCCAGAGGAAACCCACGCAGACATGGGGAGAAGGTACAAACTCCTTACAGACAGCGGCGGGAATTGAACCTGGGTCACTGGCACTGTAATAGCATTACACTAACCGCTACACTACCGTGGCGCCCTCATTGACCATGCCGCCCTCATTGTATTTTATTGACTCTTCATTAAAATGGCCTCGGCTTTCTGCTGGCCAACTTGACATTCACCTCGAGTTAAATTCAGGGCTATGCTTCACATAATGGAAGAAGTGAGAAACTTCCAACAGAAAATAATTAAAAAAAACTTCATTTAACAAAATGAATATTTCAAGTCAATATATTTTACTTACAAAGAATGAATGTGGAAAATGTTGTTATGTTCAGCTGCTGTTCTTGAAATAAATTACAACACATGATTAAGCACTTCTACTGATTTGAACTTCATCCAATAGATGGAGTTTAGACTGTGGGTTTAAGTAATCAGAAGGAGATGCTAATCAGAATAATTGTGCTATGAATACAATGAAATATTGCATGTGTGTAATTGCATGAAAAGCTTCAGAAATGCCGAACACTTCACAAAACATAAGGATGCTTTTACAGTCACAGAAAGATACAGCACAGAAATTGTCCCTTTGGCCACTGAGTCCACACCCATTTATTCCTACCCCCCCCCCCCCATTCCTATTATTTCCCCTAAGATTCTACAGCTCAACTACACAAAGGGACAACTTACAGTGGCTAATAAACATACCAACTCTAATGCCACTGGGATGTGGGAGAAACCGGAGCACCCAGGAGAAACGCACACAGTCAGAATCAGAATCAGAATCAGAATCAAAATCAGATTTATTATCACTGACTTAGATGACGTGAAAAGACATAAAAATTACCATAAATTTCAAAAATAAATAAATAGTGCATAAAAAGGAACAATGAGGTAATGTTTATGGATTCATGGACTGTTCAGAAATCTGATGACGGAGGGGACGGAGTTGTTTCTGAATCCTTGAGTGTGGGTCTTCAAACTCCTGTACCTCCTCCCCGATGGTAGTAATGAGAAGAGGGCATGTCCCGGATGGTGAGGGTCCTTAGTGATGGATGCTGCCTTCCTGAGGCACCACCTCTTGAAGATGTCCTTGATGGTGGGGAGACTTGTGTCTATGATAGAGCTGGCTGAGTCTACAACTCTCTGCAGCCTCTTGCAATCCTGTGCATTGGAGCCTCCATACCAGGCTGTGATGCAACCAGTCAGAACGCTCTCCACTGTACATCTATAGAAATTTGCAAGAGTCTTTGGTGACATACCAAATCTCCTCAAACTCTGAACAAAGTAAAGCTGGCTTGCCTCTTTTGTGATTGCATCAATGTGTTGGACCCACATTTTGAGATTTTGACGTCCAGGAACTTGAAGCGGCTCACATTTTCCACCGCAGACCCCGCAATGATGACTGGTGTATGTTCTCCTGACTTCCCCTTCCTGAAGTCCACAATCAATTCCTTGGTCTTACTGACATTGACTGCAATGCCATTCAACCAGCCGATCTTTCTCACTCCCATATGCCTCAGTTCTTCACAGGAAGAACGCCACACAGACAACACCCGAGGTCAGGGTTGAACCTGGGTCAGTAGAGGTGTGAAGTAGCAGCTCTACTAATTGCTCTGCTGTGCAGGTCTGGCTGCTATTCTGAACATATTTGGAATCAAAACGATCAAGCTGGCTCAATTTCTACTGGTATTGTTTTTTGGTCAGCAGGTTTTGAGGCCAAGTACCGTGTCAGAACTTATGTGGATTAGTTACAATCTCGGATACAGATTTTTTCCTGCCTGTAGATTTTTCCTGGCTAACAAAATGAATGACTAATAATGTTAGTGGGAAACCCAATCAAATGTAAGGACTGGACTCCACGATGGATGGAACAAGGCTTGAGGGGTGTGGGCTGTGAGGACTTTTTAACATGGCAGCTACTCCGGTTGTTTCTTTGAACTTGCCTGCTCCTGGTGGCCTCAGTAATAAATTAGAACCTACCTTCTAGGCTCCCCTTTAGATGGAATGTAAGCTCAAGCTATATGGAGAATGCATGGCATACACTCACACCGGTTTCTCCCAACATTCTTTAATTTGCTTTACACGAAAAGAAGGATAGTAATAGACTTCAAGAGGATATTAAGTGGCTGCTGGAACGGTGTCCCCTTTGACTCTCACCAACTTTTACCAATGCACCATAGAAAGCATCCTATCTCTTTATATCATGGCTTGGTATGGCAACTACTCTGCCCAGGACAGCAAGAAACTACAGAGAGTTGTGGACACAGCTCAGCGCATCACGGACACCAGCCTCCCCTCCTTGGACTCTGTCTTTACCTCTCGCTGTCTTGGTGAAGCAGCCAGCATAATCAAAGACCCCACCCACATGGGTAATTCACTCTTCTCTCCTCTTCCATCGGGTAGAAGATACAGGAGCCTGAGGGCACGTACCACCAGACTTAAGGACAGCTTCTATCCCACTGTGATAGACTATTGAATGGTTCCCTTATACATTGAGATGGACTATGACCTCACGATCTACCTTGTTGTGACCTTGCACTTTATTGCACTGCACTTTCTCTGTAGCTGTGACACTTTACTCTGTACTGTTATTGTTTTTACCTGTACTACATCAATGGACTCTGTACTAACTCAGTGTAACTGCACTGTGTAATGAATTGACCTGTATGATCGGTATGCAAGACAAGTTTTTCACTGTACTTCAGTACAAGTGACAATAATAAACCAATACCAATACATGTGGCAGATGAAACTTAACAAAATGTAGTATTACATTTTGGTGGGTTGAAAAGAAGAAGCAATATAAACTTAAGGGCACAATTCTAATGCAAGATCCTGTGCTAAATAAATGGGAGTGTGGCATGAAGGACGTCATGGGCAACCTTTATTCCATGACCAGTATAGGAATTACACAAGGATAGATTTGAAGGATTTAGAGAGAGCCAGTAAAGATGTCCAAGAATAATTCCAAAGATGAGACACTTCAGTTGTCCTCCTTTCTACAAAGAAGATTGAATGTAATCTGTAAGAGGTACTTCAAATTCTGAAAGGGCCAGACAAACTCTTCCCTTTGGCAGAAGTGTCAAAGTGACTGAGAATGAAGGTGATTGGCAGAAGAACCAGAAGTGACATAAGGGATTTTTTTTTTACAGAGGCTGTTAAGAATCTGCAGTACATTGCTAAAGGTGGAGGTAGAAGCAAATTCAATCATTGCATTAAAAGTGGATGAGAAACTGAAAGGAAACAATTTACAAGGATATGAGGAGAGGGTAAGAAATGCAGCTAACTAAACTGCTTTTGAATAGAGCTGACACAGACTCACTGGGCCAAACTGCTTCCATCCTTGCTGTAACATTTCTGTGATTCTGTGATCTGATGATAATCAGTCTATTGCTACAATGAAACACATGGAAGTCTAAAACCATTGCCCTGGAGTCCTGCTGCAAATCTTGCACCTTTGTCGCCGTCACAGACAGAACCAGACTTTTAGACATCTACTATCTCTCTAAAACGTATGACCCTCCCACCCACTACCCCCACATGCACTTCATCAATAGGACTATCAATTTCTGCCTTCATAACATCACCAACCTGACAGTCCCATGCATGTGTTTTTCACCTGCAGAGTTGACAAGGGAAATGCTTCTAGCATCCAAGCTCCAGAAACTATAGCTCATCCAAAGTGTTGTTTGTCACATCAAATTGTGCCCATCATCCTTGTCTTCAGTAACTTACAATAGTCCTTGGACTTGGTCCTCAAATTAAAAGTTTGGAACTCTGGCTCGTGTCAAAATAAGTCCATGACTTCGACCATTAAAATTTCTGTTTGGATGGCATACAAACAAAATAGATCCATGCAAATAATAATAAACCAATTACCATTAAAATCTCTGCATCTTCCTCTAATGCTCCAACTCTGCCAAGCCAACAAATTCTTCATTCTGCTCTCTCTAGCATCTTGTGTCTCCCATTCTCTCTCCCTCTCTCTCTCTCTCCACATCTGCACTGTTTTCACCTACTTTAGCCCCCATCCTCTTAATTCTTTGAACAAAACTGTTGCTCAGCTTTATAATCTTGAATTTGAATCATTATTCATCTCTCTTTGTGCCCCTGTGAAGATCCCCAAGATATTATTTCCACCTTAAAGGTGCTATATAAGTGCAAGTTGGTAGACAGTTTCCTCACAAACTATTCTTGTATAAAGTGCCACAATCTGTAAAATACCATTTACATGTCTTTAATGAAACATGTTTCATTTCATTCTGAAAATTTCTTATTATTCTGTTCCTGGTGCGTTATTATTGTCCTCTCCACATTCATGGTAAATCATCCCAAGGCACTCCGGCCAAGTAGCCAGCCAAATCTGAGTCGCTGAACTCCATAACATAGTTTGTTGCCCACAAGCACTATTAATAGCACAGAGTGCCTGAAGAACTCTAACAGAGAAGACTATTGAGAGTAGGAGCATTAGCCCATGGCTATCTGGCTGACTAAGTACCAGAACAACTGATTAAGGTGTACCTTTGTTTAATTTTTTACAAGAACTATCTGTCTTGGACATCAGCCATGAAAGGAAAGGTAGAAAGGAGCCTTTCCATTGCTTTGGTAACAGTCTTAATTTAATTAGCAGGCCCTCCAGAAGAAGAATAAACACACAAGTTTGAAAACAAGATGCAGACAATCACAACTTTGATAATTGCTTAAAAAATAAACGCTTGTACCAAATGTGGGTAATGATATAAACAGCAAAGTCCTTTTACATGAAGGCCAATAATAAGGGCTAAAGTATTTCAGCTATACCTCATTGGCCTACAAAGTACTAGTCAGGTTTCTTACTGGTTTGATCTAATTAAAGATGTCAGCCTTTGTTCACAAATAGAGAATTTTCCTTTCATCCACTGTGTGTTGCCACTAAAAAGTTTGAGATCTTATTACAATCTGCATCTGATAAGGAAACAGAGGGAGTGAGGTGGAAAAAGGGGGGAGGAACAACAAATAAGTATGTATCGTAATAGAATTGTCCACTTAAAACCAGTTTGCCTTTTCAGTGATGTAAGTAATAGGGAAAATCCTTTTTGGGGATGGAAGTTTATTTGAAACTGGTATTCTCTGGCAGCTTTTCACAGTAAATTGACCCCGCTGAGTAGAAGCAATATCATAATGCTCTGTTTTATCTGGACAAAGGAGTGAAAAAAATTGCAAAATGCTTCTGCATGATTAGCCCTGCCACTTCAAATATATTTCTTCTGAGTTGGCTTCCACATACACACAGATTTACACCACTGGGAAACCTTAATCTATTGTCAACACAACTAAATCTTAAACCTTTTTATTTGTGAGTGCTGTATGCATTCTTCTCATGCTCTGTAGTTAAGTAACCATTGGCTTCTTTGATAATTAGCCATTTGTTGAATTCTGTGATTGATGGTTGGTGTTATATAGGGCTTTGTCTTCTTTCTGATTTCTATAAAAATATTTTTGGTTGCTTCAGGACAAGCATGGGTTTCCTCTCATAGCTTCTACACGGTGTTTGCTCAAAGACCTCATGTTTTCTGGCTGGAGTTGTTTGTCACTCATTGAGTACATTCCCCAACCCCACCAGGCTGACACCAACAGCCCCAACTATGCTAACTTACTTGATGACAATATTCTCATCACATATCTCAGTCGCCCCTTATCCCAACCTTATTTGCTTCTTACCTTCCATTCTTCATTCTCTTCCCGTGCCTATTTTTCCTTCACTTGTACTTCCTGTGGGCTTCTCTAGCACACCCAATTCTGAAACTAATTGAGGAGAATGGGGAGATTGTGAACATTGGATTGACTTCTCAAAGACTGTGACAGAATCAACGCATTCCATATCCTTATTTTGTATAATTAAATAATAAAGTAAAGCGACTGACACAATATGAAATGGCAGAGGGTATAAAGGCATTGAACTTAGAAAGTTGAAATCTACTGTTTCCTGACACGGCTCCTATTTATCTATTCAAATTCTTCAAAAGTAAAATGCTGCAGATTATAGCAGTCTAATTCAGAGGAAGATATCACTGTAATATTCAGCAAGGCAGAAAGCGTCGTGTTAATTTCTTTTCATTCGAACTACAGTAAAAAAGTTAGTAATATAAAAAATATTAAGATGCAGAGAAAGGGAGAAAGGAAGGAAAAGGAAAAAAAATATGTGTGTGGCAGGGTAGAAAGGAGAAGAGATTACAGAAGAGATGATGGTGTAAGGCAAATGTGAGTAGTTATGGGGCAAGCAAAGAAATAAAAGATGAATCTAGAGGTAGAGTAATTGAGGATAACAGAATTATTATGTGAAATTGTTGGACAGTATTTGGTATTGAAGACAGTGTTGTGTCTTGTTGAAGCATGTGACACTGTTCCTCAAGTTTAAATTGTAAACAGCACCAGGGTAGAGTATCATTGTGAATTTAGAATTGGGGCACATTGAATCCTGACCAAAATCCATTCTTTCTGCCCATATAGACTGCATGGTGACTTGCATGAGACACAATGAGCTCCTCGTGCCCTTTGATCCAGATGTCAGTGTTATTTTACTTTTTGGTGCACCTGTCATTGTGCCTTTCACTAGTTATGTGGAGTGACCTTGATTAGCACCCATCAATTAACAACAATATTGCTTCTGTAAGTGAGGACAGATTTTTCTTTAAATGATATCAAAAACAGCTGGAACCATTGCCACTTTGCTAAGCAGGAATCATTGGAAGAAAACATGTAAAATGTTTTGATCTTTTGCTTGAAACTTTAAAGATGCAATAAAATGTTTTCACTTTCCAGTGACATTAAACATGCATTTTAATTTAAATTCTGCATCTAATCCAATGTCAGAGAGGAGTAGATTAAAACTCTGAGAATAGGAGTTTAGAAAAATGGGTTTAGAAAACTAACAGCAATCAATTTCTGAAAAGTTAGCATGCTTATTTGGAAAAGGTGCTCCTGGTGTCCTTTGAACAATAGTGTTTAGCCTATTAGGTACAAGAGATTCTGCAGATGCTGGAATCTGGAGCAACACACGCAAAGTGCTGGAGGAGTTCAGCACATCAGGCAGCATCTATGAAGAGAAATAAAGAGTCGACGTTTCGGGTCAAGACTCTTCATTAGATGTTTCAATATAAAAAACAGTAAATCTTTGACTTATGAAAGAATTAGACATCTGGAAAAATTTTGTTAAGCAAAATTTTGTAAATTGAAAAGGCTGGGCAAAATACATTGTGGTAATACACTTTCTTTGCATCCCCATTGAGGACCATATAATTCATATATATATATATTATATGAACCATACAACAAAAGACAAGGCCTTTTGCCCCACAACGTCTGTGCCAAACGCAATGCCAAATTGAACTAAGTCTCTTCTGCCTGTACATGATCTACATCCCTCCATTCTCTACATATTCATGTGTATATCTAACAGACTCTTAAATCATATCTCTTTCCCTGCCAACTTATTCCAGGCACCTACCACACTCTGTGTAAAAAACCTGCTGCCCACATCTCCTTTAAACTTTCCCCTTCTTACCTTACAATTGGAATTGGAATTGGTTTGTTATTCTCACTTGTACTGAGGTACAGTGAAAAACTTGTCTTGCATGCAGTTCATACAGATCAATTCATTACACAGTGCATTAAGGTATTACAAGGTAAAACAATACAGAATGTAGAATAAAGTGTAACAAATACAAAGAAAGTGCAGTGCAGGCAGACAATAAGGTGCAAGGTCATAACAAGGTAGATTGTGAGGTCAAGAATCCATCTTATCCTACTAGGGAACCATTCAATAGTCTTATAACAGCGAGGTAGAAGCTGTCCTTGAACCTGATGGTATGTGCTTTCAGGCTTTTGTATCTTCTGCCCAATGGGAGAGGGGACAAGAGAGAATGTCTGGGGTGGGTGGGTGGGGTCTTTGATTATGCTGGCTGCTTTACCAAAGCAGCAAGTAGTATAGACAGAGTCCATGGAGGGGAGGCTGGTTTCCGTGATGTGCTGAGCTGTGTCCGCAACTCTCTGCAGTTTCTTGTGGTCCCGGGCAGAGCAGTTGCCATACCAAACCGTGATGGATCCAGATAGGATGCTTTCTATGTTGCATCTATAAAAATCGGTGAGTGTAAAAGGGCACATGTGAAATTTCTTTTGCCTTCTGAGGAAGTAGAGGCGCTGGTAAGCTTTCTTGGTCATGATGTCGATGTGGTTGGACCAGGACAGCCTACTGGTGATGTTCACTCCCAGGAACTAGAAGCTCTCAACCCTCTCAACCTCAGCACTGTTGATGCAGACAGGTGCATGTGCACCACCCCCTTTCCTGAAGTCAATGACCAGCTCTTTTGTTTTGTTGACATTGAGGAAAATGTCATTGTCATGACACCATGTCACTAAGCTCTCTATCTCCTTCCTGTACTCCGACACATCATTATTTGAGATACAGCCCACTATGGTGGTATCATTTGCAAACTTGTAGATGGAGTTAGAGCAGAATATGCCCATGCAGTCATGAGTGTATAGGGAGTAGAGTTGGGGCTGAGGATGCAGCCTTGTAGGGCACCAGTGTTGAGAATAATCGTGGCGGAGGTGTTGTTGCCTATCCTTACTGATTGTGGTCTGTTGGTCAGAAAGTCAAGGATCCAGTTGCAAAGGGAACTGTTGAGTCCCAGGTCTTGGAGTCTGGTGATGAATTATAGTTTAGGAGGCAGAGCTGTAGTCAATAAACAATAGTCCAATGTAGGTTTCTTTACTGTCCAGATGCTTCAGAGATGAGTGTAGGGACAGGGAGATGGCATCTGCTGTAGACCTGTTTCAGCAGGAGGCTGGAGTTAATGCGTGCCATGACTAGCCTCTCGAAGCAATTCATGATGGTGCATGTCAAAGCCACTGAGCAGTAGTCATTAAGGCATGTTACTTTGTTTTTCTTAGATACCGGGATGCTAGTAGTCTTCGTAATGCAGGTGCAAACCTCATATTGAAGCAGGGAGAGGTTAAAAATGTCTTCAAACACCCCCGCTAGCTGATCTGCACAGAATCTAAGGACACAGCCAGGGACACCATCTGGGCCAGGTGCTTTCCGCGTGTTGACTCTCTGGGAGACTGATCTTATGTCCGCAATGGAGATGATGGGTTCAGGTTCTTTGGAGGCTGTCGGGTGGGTGGCGACATACCAATCCCATTCTGTTCAAAACGTGCATAGAATACGTTAAGCTCAAGGGAAGGGAGCATGCATGTCCTCTAGTATTTGATATTTCTACTCCTGGAAAAAGATTCTGACTGTCTACCTTATCAATCCATCTCATAATTTTATAAACTTCTCTCAGGTCTCCCCTCAGCCTCCAACACTCAGAGAAAACAACTCAAGTTTGTCCAACCTCTCCTTATAGCTCATACTCTTTAATCCAGGCAGCATCCTGGTGAACCTCCTCTGCACCTTTTCCAAACCCTTCCTGTAATGGAGCAAACAGAACTGCACACAATACTCCAAGTGCAGCATAACCAAAATTTTATATTGCTGCATCATGATTTCCTGACTCTTATACTCAATGCCCCAACCAATGAAGGCAAGCATACCATATGCCTTCTTTACCATCCTATCTACTTGTGTGGCCACTTTCAGTGAACTATGAACTTGGACCCTAAGACTTTTCTGTACATCAATACTGTTAAAGATCCTGCCATTAACTGTATACTTTCCCCTTACATTTGAGCTCCTGAAATGCAACACCTCACACTTGCTCGGAGTGAAGCATAAAAAGAATAAAAGTGCAAATGCAAGGATGTTAAGATAATGCAGCAAACTGTGGAGGACTAGGTCCCTGATGCAGAGTCATTACCTGAAACTTCCATTTGGCTCCACAGATGTTGCTTAATCCATGGAGTTCTTCCAGTAGTTTATTTTTCACTTCAAATTCCAGCATCTGCAGCCTCTTGTGTCTCCAAAGTTAAGGAAATTCTTGTTTATTCATTTATTAGTCTTTAATTGAAATATTGTGCCCCATTGGCAAGAATCTGAAGGTCTTACAAATCCTGCATGAAAGAATGGTGCCAAGAATGAAGAATTTTAGTTTTGCGGCAAAACTATGGAGGCATCAAGGAACCCACTTTCAGGGACAAATTCATACTCCTCCATATACATGCCAGAGGGGAATCAGTGATATTATATATTTTCGCCATTGATGTCTTTGGCAAAAGGATAGTACATTTACAAACAGCAAGTACAAGTAAATCTTGTGTACAGAGGGACCTTGTGGTCTGGTTTATCAGAAAACAACATGCAGGTACAGCAAATAATTGGGAATACAAATAATAGATTGGTCTTCACTGCAATGGGGTTAAAGTACAAAATTAAAGAAGCCTTGTTGATATTATACAAAACTTTGATGAAAGCTCATTTAGAGTACCGTGTGCATTTTTAGTCCATATATTCAAGGAAGAAACCTCTGTAAGCTAAATCGGTTAATCACTGGAGTGAGGAAATTGTCCGAGAAGAGATTAGCCCATGCTAACAAAAATGAGAAAGATGAAAAATAATCTCATTGAGATATTTAAGGTTCTGAGAGGGAGTGAAAAGGAAGATTCGGAGAAACTATTTCCTCCAGCTGGAGAGTCTACAACTGAAAGGTATAGTCTCAGAATGATGAGTCAGCCATTTGAGAGTGAGATGAGTAATTTCTTCACCCATTTGTTGTAAACCTTTAGTGTTCTCTATCTCAGAAAGCTGTGGATGTTCAATCCTTGAATATATATACAAGGCTGAAACCAATAGATTTTCAGATACTACAGGAGGCAAAGTTTATAGGCAAGAAGCAGAAGAATCTGCTTGAAGCATAGGATCAGCCATGCACCTGTTCAATGGCTGAATCTATCTTCCAACCACAACAATATTAATGCTGTTATTTTTTATGAAGAGCTGTGCAGTAAAACACCTCTTGAATGATTCTAGAACATTTGTCTCTGGAAAGAATGTCTCATTATCTTATTACCAGGATATGACATGGATATAATCATTACATGTCATCAGCTTGTGTAGATGTATTGTAGCGTTCATGCAAAAATAGATCTAAGGCCATTTCAGGTCAAGGATTCTTCATCAGAATTGGAAAAGAGTGAAAAGTGAAACATTAATTCTATTTCTCTCTGCTCCATGACCTGCTGAGAGTCTCCAGCATTTTCCATTTTCATTTATTATTTCCAACATTTTCAGTTTTTTTGCTTCAATTACTGATACTGAATATTAATTTCACAAACACCATGTAGCATTTCTGATGTCATTAAACTATCATTTTGACTACTTCCAATTTTCAGACTCTTAGTTTCAACCTCATGTGGAAACTGGAAAATCGACAGACAGACTTAACAATGTTTCATGCATAGCTGTTACGTAAGTTTTTAAAGTGAGAGGTGAAAAATTTAAAAGGGACCTGAGGGACAACTTCTTCAAGCAGAGGGTGATGCGTATATGGAATGAGCTGCCATAGAAAGTAGTTGAGGCAGGTACAATAACAACATTTAAAAGGCATTTGGATAAGTACATGGCACTAGCTTGGTAGGCATCATGCTTGGCAAGGACGAGTTGGGCTGAAGGGCTTGTTTCCATGCTGTTTTACTCCATTACTCTTTTGACTCTAAGTCTGGATATATACTTCAATGATAGATATCCTGCTAGATATGAAATTTTACCAATCGACATTGACAAAGGAGGGCTGTGCGTGCGGTAGTCCTGATTGTCAGCTGGCCAAGCTATTTTATCTTAAAAGGGCATCCAAATTAAGATACATTTTAATCTGCAGGTAAATGAATTAACCAATTCAATACATAGAAGCCATGGCCACTGAAACACAATTGGACAGACAGTGTCATTCAAACAAGTGAGATAGATAATGGTTTTCTGCCTGTGCAGGATGGAATATTTAATTTCCACATGCTACTGCATCATAAAGAACAACATAGACCCAATGACTCTCATACAAGTGAGGATTGTAGATCAAATTTCAGACAGCCCTGGAACTCAAGCTTGTCATCATTTAATAGAGAATCAAGTGCTCATCCACTTGAACAACAAGGTCACACAAGACATAAAAGGACATCTAATATTCCATTAAGCTCAACAAGAAAAACTTGTAATAGTATGAGTAGAATTTATGAAGTATCATTACAGAATGTTTGTTTATTCAATTTTTAGATAAGCTTCATTGATTTTTTTTCAACAAGAGATTTAACAAGCGATTCTTTACGAGATAAATCAAGCAATATGGAATGTCCTCAGAACAATTTGATCTCAGATCATAACTTCAACATGATTGTGTCGCAGATACCTCTTTTTAAGTAACCTATTTATTTTTTCAGTTTCAGACACTGAACATTACTCAGCCAACGTTTTTTTTATATAATGGAGCCGCTTTAAAATGAAGAAACTGGGCTAAAGCCCAAAACATTTATTGGTCAGTCAAGTTTAAAATCATAAACTTAAAACAATATTAGTTTGAAAAAGTATACAGCAGCTTAATGTTATGTCCTTGACTGTCCACACACTATTTTAATAATTTTACAAAATTACGTGTACTTTTTGAAATGTAAGTAAATATTTGGATGTGATATATATTGACTTTACTGACAGAAAAGTGAGTAGATCTTGTGTGAATTCTTTTCTCTTTATGATATTCCCCAATCCGTCTTTTATTTTGTACTATTTTACCTTAAGACTAAATATCACAGCTGTAAGAACAGCATTGCATTATTCTAACAGGTTTTTTTTTCATATCCAGAGGTTAAATAAACCTTCCATAAAAAAGACAATGATTGATTTTGGTATCATATAGACATGAGATGTATAATGGCTAATGTTAGCATTAAGCAGTAGCGGAAAAAGAAGCTGGACTATTTTAGGCTTCCTTGATGACTCAGTGTATCACACATCAGAAAGTCCAGAATTAATCCCTGGTCTGTGTGGAATTATGTGGTTGCATGGACCATCTCCCATATTTCACTTCCCATTAATGATGAAATTCATCACTTCTTTCAACACACTGGCATAGCCTTTGGTCAACTAAAGGAAAAGGTATTCAAAAATCAACACATAGCATATGGCATAAAACTTATGACCTATCAGGCAACAGTGATCTCTACTGTCCTGTATACTTCTGAGACCTGGACTATCACCAAATTTGCATCCATAAAGTCCTCCAGATTCACTGGAAGGATAAGCAACTTAGCATCTACTTCTTTTCTCAGGCCAATATCCCCACCCTTGCGGCCCTAGTTGCCATCAGTCAACTATGCCTGACAGGCCATCCAGAAACATACTATTTCAAGCTTTGTCACAGGAAAAGATGACCAAGCAGAGCGATGAAAAAATTCAAGGAAATACTCAAAGCTTCCTTGAAGAAATATAACATCTCCACTGACTCTTGGGAATCTCTGGCCCATGACTTCTCAACTAAGAAAGAGCATTCGCGATAGTATTGAGAAACTCAAAACCGTGCATCAGGAGTACACAGAAGCCCTGCGTAACGAGCACATGGGGTGCATCACCACAGAAACTACCTGCTCGCCCACCTGCCCCATCAGACACCTCCTGCTCCATCTGTGGAAGAGTCTGCAGTTCCTACGTTGGCTGCATTAGCCACCTCTGACCCCATCAAACAAGTCGTCTTTGATCCTGAGGGATTACGTAAGAAGAAAACTAGTCAGAAAGGCTGGAAGTTAATATCTCGGCTATGCGGAACTAATTAATCTCTTTCAGAGCAGCTAACAAATTGTTACATTTAGCCTGGAGAGAAGTAAATCACTCTGTACTCCAAGAGGTTGTTACCTAAAATAAGAAATTGCTGAATTGGAAGCAACCTATTGGCTTCAAAAGGGATAAGTAGACAATGTAGGACAACAAACCCAGGAATGATAGACGAACAAATCATGGTGCAAATTGGATTATGGACAGCAGAGTTTTGGATGACAAGTTTACAAGTAGCAAAGTGTAAGAGATCAGCCAGGGGTGTGTTGGAAGAGTCATGTCTGGAAGGAACTAAAGCATGGATTTGACAGTAGATGAGCTGAGGTAGGGATGGAACAGAGTGGTGATACAGAGGAGGAAATAGGTGGGGACATAGATAAGTGGCCAGAAGTATGAATCAGTGCCTTTAGGAAAGAACTGAAAATTGAAATTTTAGCAAAATATAACTGTGCGTTAAGAGCTTCCATACAATAATAGGCTGTTGTGTAAGAATTAAATTCGAATGGTCTGTTTCATTCTATTTAAATGTTTGAATGGAACTCTTTTTTGCATGTTTTGGCTTGGAAGCCTGCAAGAGAAAAGAAATAGGATAGCAAAACTAAGTTCAGATTTATACACATGAGATCATGGCTTATTTGATTATAACCTCAATGCTGCTTTCCCATTGCAACAATTCAGCCCCTTGCTTATCAAATTTCTATCGACCTCTTAAACATATTCAATGACTTTGTGTCCAGTGGCCTTTGAGCTAAAGAATTCCAAAGATTCATGGCCTCTGAGAACAGAAGTTTCACCTCATCTCTCTCTTAAATGAGTGACCCCTTATTGCCCTTGAAAAGGTGGTGGTAAGCTATCTTCTTGAACTGCTGACATCCTTCTTGTGAAGGTACTCCCACTGTACTGTTGGAAAAGGAGTTCCAGGATTTGGACCCAGCGACAATGAAGGACTGATGATGTATTTCTAAAATAGGATGGTGTGCAACTTGGTGAAGAACCTGCAGGTGACTCCGTGCATCTGCTGCTCTTGGTGGAAGAGGTCAAGGTTTTGATAGGTGCTGTTGGAATATTCTGGGCAAGTAATTGTATTTTGAAGGTTGTATATACTGCAACCACTGTGCTCCAGTAATGGAAGACATGATTATTCCTCCTTTCCTCCAGTAATGGAGGACAAGGTGGTTGATGGGGTGCTAATCAAGCAGTCTACTTTGTCTTGTGTTGAGCTTTTAGAGAATTGTTCCAACAGCACTCACCTAGGCAATTAGAAAGTATTCCATTACATAAATAACAAAAAAAAGACTTTGTACTCCCACCTGGGGAACATATCTTACTCTTGATTATTCTCTGTTTCCTGAAGCTAAATCACTTCTGTATCCTATCCATCATTGTCATTTCTGAAAGTCATATGCACAACCTGCTGTAATTTGCCTCCTGCCACAACAGGTCTACAGCAGACGCAATCTCACTGGCTCTTCACTCAGCTTTGGAGTACCCGGGTAACAGCAGTACATCTATCAGGCTGCTGTTTATTGACTACAGCTCGGTGTTCAACACCATCATCCCCTCAGTACTAATCAACATGCTTCAAAACCTGGGTCTCTGTACCTCCCTCTGCAACTGGATCCTTGACTTCCTTATTAGGAGACCACAATCAGGGCAGATCGGTAATAACATCTCCTCCTCACTGACAATCAACACAGGCACACCTCGAGAATGCCTGTTTAGCCCACTGCTCTAGTCTCTCTACACTCATGACTGTGTGGCTAGACACAGCTCAAATGCTGTCTATAAATTCATCGATGACACCACTATTGGCAGAATCTCAGATGGCGATGAGGTGGTGTACAGGAGTGAGTTAGATCAGCTGGTCAAGTGATGTCACAACAACAACCTTGCACTCAGCATCAGCAAAACCAAGGAATTGATTGTGGACTTCAAGAAGGAGAACACACACCAGTCTTCATTGAGGGGTCAGTGGTGGAAAGGGTGAGCAGCTTTAAGTTCCTGGGCATCAACATCTCAGAGGACCTATCTTGGGCCAAACACATTGATGCAATCATGAAGAAGGCATACCAGCAGCACTATTTCATTGGGAGTTTGAGGAGGTTGGTATGTCACTAAAGACTCTTGCAAATTTCCATAGATTTATGGTGGGGAGCATTCTGACTGGTTGCATCACAGCCTGGTATGGAGGCTCTAATGCACAGGATCGCAAGAGGCTGCAGACGGTTGTAAACTCAGCCAGCTCCATCATGGGCACAACCCTCCCCACCATCGAGGACATCTTCAAGAGGCGGTGCCTCAAGAAGACGGCATCCAGCATTAAGGACTCTCATCATCCAGGATATGCCCTCTTCTCATTACTACCATCGGGGAGGAGCTACAGGAGCCTGAAGACCCACATGCAAAGTTTTAGGAACAGCTTCTTCCCCTCCACCATCAGATTTCTGGATGGTCCATCAACCCATGAACAGCACCACACTATTCCTCTTTTGCACTATTTTGTCTGGTAACTAATAGTAATATTTACTGCTTGCACTGTACTGGTGCCACAAAACAACATATGTCACGCCATATGTCAGTGATAATAAACCCAATTCTGACAACCTGATCTTTGTTAATCTCATCAGCATTCTCTATTACCTTATCAAACAATTCAGTCAACTTAATTTAAACACATTTTTCCCTTTAGTAAACTTCTGCTTTACTTCCTTGTTAAATTGCACATCTGGGTAACTGTTCATGAAAATTGAAAAAAACCTGCAGAGGCTGGAAATCTGAAGTAAAAACAGAAAATGCTGGAAAAAACTCAGCAGATCAGGCAGCATCTGTGGAAAGAGAAGGACAGTGGTGCAGCTGTTAGTACCGTTGCCTCACAGTGCCAGAGACCCGGGTTCAACCCCGACCACAGGTGCCGTCCATGTGGAGTTTGTATGTTGTCACATGGGTTTCCTCCGGGTGCTCCAGTTTCCTCTCATGTCCCAAAGACATGCAGGCTGGCAGGTTAATTGACTGTTGTAAATTATTCTTACTGTGTAGGTGAATAGTAGAATCTGAGGGGAGTTGATGAGAATGAGAATGGGATAAATGTAAGGTTAGTATAAATGGATGTCTGAAGGTCGTCATGAACCCTTTGGGCCAAAGGGCATGTTTAGTGCTGTAGTTCTTTATGACTCTTAGTTAGTCTAGGCAGTGGAGAAGGTGGGGGAGGGTGAAAGGTGGAACAAAGGAAATTCCTCTGATAGGGTAAAGTAATATGGCAGTAAAAGAGTAAATAAAATTAGACTAAACTCCTTTAGTCTAATTTTATCTACCACTTTACTGCCATATGTTGTGTAGTCAATGTTGCCAATGTTGTATAGTCTGTGATATAATGTATAATCTGGCCTCCTAGGACATACCCAGCAGGTGAGACCAAGCCAGACAAAGGAAAAAGATAAAAGAAGATGGTGGACAAAAATAGCCATTTCTCATACAAACTAAAAGAAAGACTGAGTTATCTAAAGTTGGTGAATTCAACATTGAGTCCTGCAGGCAGCAACATGCCCAGAAGTAAGATGAGGTATTTCTTTCTCGAGCTTGCAAAGGGCCACATTATAACCGGGCAGGAGGTCACAGACAGAAAGGTCAGAGTGGGAGTGGGATGGTGAACTAAAGTGACAAACAACCAAAAACTCAAGGTCACTCCTGCAGACTGAGCCCAGGTGCTCCCCAAAATGAATGCTCAATCTACATTTGGTTTACCCACTGTAGAGGAGGCCACACTGTGAACACTGAATGCAATACACTAGATTGGAAGAAGTGCAGGTGAGTCATTGTTTCACCTGGAAAGACAATAGAACAGAGAAGCTTGAAAGGAGATTTATTAGTGGACACTAAACAAGCTAAATAAAGAGAATTTGTTCCAATCGGCTAAAGGAATAGGAATCAGAAAGGACAGATTCAAGTTGATTGGTAAAAAAAGAGTTAAAAGTGATACGAGGCAAAGGTTTTTCAACCCCACAACTAGTTAGGATCCAGACTGGACAGCCAGGATGGTTGACAAAGACTGATTCAGCAATAAGTTTCAAAAAAGGAAGTTGATATTCAGGAAGGCACTGAGCACCTCTGCTCTCTGTGATAGGAGAAAGCAGAAGCCACACACAAACAGCAGAAGGAGCACAGAACAAGCCAGAGAAGCCACTTGCCCATCCATTCAAGCAGCACTGGACCCAGCTCTCGCAGAGTCCATGGATCCTGCTTTGGACTCTTCAGCCATCTTAGAACCCCCAAAACTGGTCAAAAGGAATTTATTCTCAAAACTGAGGGAATTCCTGACAAAAAGAAGGGTTGAAGCCCCTGTGCCCAAATTGAAAATTAATCACCATGAATTAAGAGCAGTCCTGTAAATGAAAATGATCTTCCAGCAGCACTTACCAGGCAGTGTGAATCCACCATTAAACTAATTATCCCCCAAGTCTTTTTCTTCTCGAGGTTTGCTGTTTGATGCAATCATGATAAAAATTTAGGTTTCGTATGCTGAGAGCACAATCATGAATCTTAGTTTCAAATTGTGTTGTAAAGATTACCACATTCATGATTTTGTGGATAGAAATCAATATTGTACCTAATTATTTGTACACCTGCAATGCTGTTTTTCAGACTAATATACTCCAATGATAACTGCACCAGACAAAAGTCAGCAGAAATCTTGTGATTAGTGTTGTATAGATACGTCTCACATCTAAGTTACACCTCTAAATTATGAGATCAAATGGAAGCAAGGTGCAAGAAACTGGTGAAAGCAGAAACATAGCTTGACAAATCACTATTTAAAAGTCTTCACAAGAAAATGTATTCAGTGTAATAGCTGGAACATGATTATTTAGTGTCTTCCCATTTTGAACACTTTAAACATGCCAAGAGAACTATAAATTTATTGTTGTCGTTCTGTAGGACAAGCATCAGTCCATTGGATCCACAGTTTAAGATTGTCTTCGGCAAAATACAATGAAGGCTATTGTAGTCACTCAGAATGGTTGTAACTTGAGATAGCAACATTTAGGCTACTGTGAAATGGTTCTGTGCCTCTATGCATTTGAATGATTTCAGTTACGCTAGGACATGTGGGAATTAACAGGCATTATTTTCAGCACTGTCTAAATGCTATTAGTATTTTTCCATATTATTTCTGCCTCTGCATAATATTAAAATGAATAAATGAAAATAATTGACTAGAAAAATTAGTTCAAGGTGTGCGAATGTGTTAAAGGGGGGACTTTTAACTGCAGGTAAATGGGCTGGAGGCAAGATGTCCATCACTTCCACCTGCTTCACTGACTGGCATACTGAGGACATAATCGCTTTTCCTGCTCATTAAATCCCTTTAGTCTGCAATGTGGCATAAGTTAATGCCACATGAAGTCAAAGTCAAAGTCGAGTTTATTGTCATACACACAAGTACATGTATGCACAGGTGCAATGAAAAACTTACTTGCAGCAGCATCACAGGCACATAGCATCAGATAAGCAGCATTCACAAGAAAAACATAAATTAAACATAAATTATACACAATTTTTACAAAAAAAAACACAATTAGAACAAAAAAATCCAAGTCCATTTTAGAGCAAAGTGATCAGAGTGGTCATAGTGTTGCTAAACTGTAGTGATTAGGGTTTTGCTGGTTGGTTCAAGAACCGAATGGTTGAAAAGAAGTGGCTGTTCTTGAACCCAGTGGTGTGGGACTTCAGCTTCTATACCTCCTGCCTGATGGTAGCTGCGAAAAGTTGGCATGACCTGGATGGTGAGGATCTTTGATGAAGGATGTTGCCTTCTTGAGGCAGCACCTCTTGTAGATACTACCGCTGGTAGGGAGGGATGTGCCCATGATGTATTTGGCAGAATCCACTACTCTCTGCAGCTTTGTACATTCCTGCGCATTCGAATTGCCTTAGCAGACCATGATGCAACCAGTCAGGATACTTTCAACAGCTCATCTGCAGAAGTTTGTTAAGCGTGTTTGAAACTGATCTCTTAATTCCCCACTATTTCTCTGGACCATATCCTTGTCTTTTTGCTGTAATTTTATTCATCCAATGTCCAATCCTGACTGAACTGCAAAATTCAGTCAGGATTGGACACTGGATGAATAAAATTCACTCATCTGGATGAAAATGAATGAATTTTCATCCAAATGAATGTCAAACATGATTTCTCTTTTAAAAATGTATGTTGATATTGTCTAATCTCGTCGATGTTTTCTAAGTGTCCTGTATAATAGATTCTAGCATCTTCCCCACTACTGATATTCGGCTTGCCAATCTGTTGATCCCTGTTTTCTCACTCCTTCCTTTACATTTGCTACTCTCTGATGTGCAGGGACAGTTCAATAATGTTTTTTTATTCCTCTGGGAAGCAGATTATCAGGCCCCAGGCCCTGACTCCGGCCATCTGCACGCTCATCCATACCTTGATGCATCCAGCCTTGAATATTCTCCAGACTGGCCTCTTCCTCCCTCCGTAAACTTATTCATCTAAAGCTCTGCTTCAGGTTCCTAAGCAATACCAAATTGAAGAGACTTATCTTCCATATTGGCCCCCTGTCCACCAATTTTAGAATTCTCAACCTTGAGGTCTCTTCATTCCTCCACCCTCTCTTACTCTGTAAGTTCTCTCCTTCCATCACTACCATTCTATATTCTGCCAGTTCTAGTCGCTTACATTTTCTGACTCATCATTAGCAACTGTAGCTTCAGAACAATATTTCATGAAATGGACAATATCCAACGTCCTGTAAACACTGGAAATTGAGAATTTGCCATTGATTGTGTTGGTCACTTGCTCAAAATCTACTTAAGTGAAAGAAATCGTACCTTGAACAAAACAGCATTCAGATAATTAAACTTCTTTAATTTCTCATGTACCCCACCATACTAATGGATTCTAGTCCATTTCTCAATTTCCTATTGCCTTGTAAATTTTTTTGTTTTTCCACAGCAGAAAGGACATCATCCACCACTAACTCTGAGTAGGTCAGTGTGATTGTGGACAGGGTGAACTCAATGTGGCCAATGATTTTCATGCTTCAGCATTTAAAGTCATAAACAAGCTGAAACTAGAGCCAGATAGCCACTCATTCGCTAAACAGAGTAACTGTAAAGGGAAAGAGAGCTGTTAGGTGAAAGCAGAGGGCTTTTAGAACGGTACTTGAAGCCAATTTAGTGTAATTGAAAGATGCTGAAAAGATAGATTATAATGCACTGCATCATAAAGGCAGGCTCCTGATTTGAGAGATGAAGGGGAAATCAATGGTTTGCATTCCTCTATGAGACCAATACAATTGCACAGAAATTATCCTAAATTGTTTATCTGTTGGCTAAAGCCTGTCATCAATCACCATCAAAAAGGAGTCCCCTGGTCTGGTGCCAAGACCGGATAAGTCCAGTGCCCTATAACAACACCAAAGCAATATTTGCATTATTTGTAATGGAAGTTATAATGAGTTGACATACATACCAATAGACCTTATTACAAACTGCCCCATATGAAAATTATGCAAGGTAATCTTATGCAAGGTAAAAGATTTAATAAGCCTGTTTGGTGAAAAGTGATGGATTCTCTACAGTGTTACTCTGCTAATGAATGGTAAATTCCCGAATTCAGTGAAAAAGGATTTAGAAATGGCAATGGTATTGAGAGAAAATGATAAGCAATTGTTATTGGAAACTCCTTTTGGAAATGAATATATAAGTTTCTGCGTAAGCACGGACATCCTTGATGTCTCAGAAGATATTTATGGTTTCAATTGCACAGGAAAATAATGTTGGATAAAGACAAAGGCCGGACAAATAAGAACAAAAAATGCTGGACATACTCAGCAGTTGAGGCAGAATCTGTGGAGGGAAAAACACAGTTATAACATTTCATGCTGATGATAGTTCTTCAGCAATTCTGTTGAAAGGTCATCGACCTGAAATATTAACTTTGTTTCTCTTTCCATATATGCTGTCTGACCTGCTGAGAATTTGCAGTATTTTCTGTATTAATTTCAGAATTGCAGCATCCACACTACTTTGTTTTTTGGAAATAAGGACAGGTATTGAAAATGCTGTAGTGAGTGAGTCCTCTTCTAACTCCTCAAAACTGCTCTCCCATCTACAGGACACATCAGACTTCTGTTAGAATACTTCTTTGGGGGAAGCAGCCTCTCAGAATCAGCTCTGTCAAGTCCTCTCTGAATCTTATGTATTTTAATGAGGTGGCATCACGTTTTCCTTAACTCTCCAGAATATAGATGTGGAGATTTCTTTTCACACAGGGGGTTGTGAAGCATTTTGACTTCTCTACCCCACAACCTGTATCTGCTCCTTCTCCAGACCAATACTGAGGCCCGAATTACATACAGATAGTCTTTGATGGGCAGGTCACAGCACTTACATGCTCCAGCTCAGACCCCTAAAATAGACACTCTGTTACAAACTCTGTTATGAGAAGAAATCATCAGATGGATAAAAGAAACAAATCAAGGATGTATTGGTATCGGTATTGGATTTGGCATTGGTTTATTATTATCACGTACCAAGATACAGTGAAAAGTTTTTGTTTACATGCCATCCAGACAGATCATTCCATGCGTAAGTAAATCAAATTGGAATTGGAATTGGTTTATTATTGTCACATGTACAGTGGAAAATCTTAGTTTTGCAAGCCATTCATACACAGATCATTTAAATACATAAGTACATTGAGATAGTACAAGGGAAAAGCAATAACAGAATGCAGAATATGGTGTTACAGTTACAGAGAAAGTGCAGTGCAGGTAGACAAATAAGGTGCAAGGGCCATGACGAGGTAGAATGAGAGATCGAGTTCATCTTTTAGTGTATGAGAGGTCCGTTCAAGAGTCTGTTAACAGCGGACAGAAGCTGTCCTTGAGCCTGATGGTGCATGCTCTCAAGCTTTTGTATCCTCAGCCCGACGGGAGAGAGGAGAAGAGAGAATGTCTGGGGTGGGAGGGGTCCTTGATTATGTTGGCTGCTTTCCCGAGGCAGCAGGAAGTGTCGACAGAATCAATGGAGGGGAAGCTGGTTTGTGTGATAGATTGGGCTGGATCTACAACTCTGCAATTTCTTGTGGTCTTGGGCAGAGCAGTTGCCTTACCAAGCTGTGATGCATCTAGATAGGATGCTTTCCATGGTGCATCTGTAAAAATTGGTAAGAGGCATCAGGGACATGCTTGAAAATATGCAACTTTTCCACTGACTCCTGGGGATTCCTGGCCCAGGACTGTTCAAGGTAGAGAAGCATTGGGGATCACTGAAAACCTCAAGTCCATGCATTGAGAGAATAGAGCCCAGTATAAATCTCAGAAGGAGTACACTGCCTCACAAACTACAAAGTTGCCTATCTCATCAGGCACCTCCTGCACTATCTATGGTAGAGTCTGTGGCTACAACTTTGGCCTCATCAGTCTCCTTAGAACCCCAAAACCAGAGTCAAAGAAGATCATCTTCAATCCTGAAGGACTGCCTGGGAAGAAGAAGAAGAAAATGGTAATTGAAGTACTTACATGAAATTAGCATCGTACCTGTAAAAACAATTTGATAATGGTAGGTAATGGTTCAAATGTATGTTATATCTAACATTCTGACATTCAGGTACTTGAAAGCACAAAAATCAAGTTAAATGGCCATAGTATAGTGTCATTATTTAAAATGAATTTTATCACTGTGGAAACTCCTACTGAAGCCTTCAACAACTTGACTCCTACTTGTGGATTGAAAATTAGCAGCATAAGAGCCAGCGGTAGATAATGGTGCTGCATAAAGATTGTTCTTGAACTGAAAGATTGAAGTGCATCCTTTCAACACCAAGTTTTATTCCCGGCACAGTGGCCAACCTTCTTGGGGCCCACCAGACAGAACCATATTGCCTCAGGCTCTTAGCATTTTTATTCTGCAGACAAGCGTATTCTATCACTTGGAGTGTCCTCTTCATCTACACATTCCAACTGCTTTCCTGCCTTAACATGTCTCTTGTACTTGTTGACAGATAGGACTGAAATCTTTTAGGAGACATCTTAAAGCACTACACTATTTCACATTGTGTTCAATTAAGTTAATGAAGTAAAAGATTTCCTTAAAATGCTTAACAACATATCTTAAAGTTATTCCTGCTGTAGCTTGTTTATTAATATTTGTTCTTGTATTTCTGACATTTTTTCTGTTTCTCTTTTGCCACTGAGTAGTTGTTCCAATGCATAAGCTGACTTCTTCAGTAGAGAATGATTCCAATGGTAGACAAGCTCATTTTGGTTAGTTTACTCACTTAGTTGTTTGTAACTTCAAAGAGATAACTGTGGTTACTGACATCCTACCCAATTCCAGGGGCCACCTTAGCCAAGAATTAAATGTGCACTTTTAGTAGACATTGCTCTATTGTCTTCAGGGACAGAAAGATGGGATGATTATCCTAAACCAGGTGACCAACTCCAACATTGCTGTCACTTTGGTTAGGATCACTTAGTTCCATGGTGCAGATCAAATCATGGTTCCTGTTGTGCCTGTGGACCATGTTCAATGGCATGCTGCTTGACCAATACCTGGTCAGCAAGAATGGCATTGCTTGCCTTAGAATATATGCAAATGTTAAATAAACAAAATAGATAAAAAGCCAAATCAAAACTCCCACAGAGGTAAGTGTTGGCGCAGAAGTTTCACAATGCTAGAAACCTGAGTGTGTGTCTCAAGCTGCCAGGTTTCTGAACTCTGGAATTCCTAGATCATCTTTCCTAATATCTTCTAATGTTGACCAGTGCCAAATTTAGTTTGATTACCTTCCTTATAAAGCACATTTTAATGTATTGCAGGTACTTTTTCTTGTAATCTTTTTGCATCAACACCAAAGTATGGAGGCATAGAAGAACATGCTTAAAGGAAATTACAGACCTAAAATTAATCTATGTGCCATTGTGTGATCTTTACTGATCATTTTAATGATGTAGTTCTTTTACTGTTTACTTCCTGCTATCCATTGCTCAGCAATTAAAACTACCCATTTATGAAATATAAAGTTAGATTACAATCCCTGCCCAGGGATGCACAAATGATTTGACTCGAAAAGAATGAAATTAGGTCTTCAGTTTGTAACACTTACAGGATTACTTTTCAATGCTGGAAGGATACATATAATTTTATCTATGTACAAGTCTAACAAATTTTGTGGTTGAAGTATTCAATATATGAACAGGTTAAACAAAAAGAAAAGAAACTGATAGAATTGAGTGTAGATATGTTAATCAGCCTGAACCTTGACTTTCTTTGCAGAGGTATTGTAATGTAATAGGGAAACAAAATATCTTCCTGTTTCTTAAAGGAGGAGTTAGTCATATGGAATTTTCCCATTATCCTCACATGTTGTACAAATATGCTTTGCGATGTGCTGTGGTCATAAGTGGGGATAATTGATACTGGATAATGGCCAGCAGTGAAGTTTAGCTGAAAGAAATCAGAATAGGGTTAGTTCTACACATTGAGAGTTACCATATTTCTCTACCAGAAGCTGTAAATCAGTAAATAAGAATAAGGCACAGGTGAGGGATACCGATATTTATTCATATTATTCCATCCTAACAATTATAAGCTATGGGAAGATTGTAAACCAAATTTTGCTGCAAAAATCAAGGGTTCAATTTCCATTGTGAGCCACTTTTTCCCTTTTAGAATGAATGGTTGTGCTACCACAGCACAAATAGAAATTTGGCAAAATTCTGTTAAGCTGTGTAGAAATATTAGAGCAAAGAGGAAACTAAACAGTTTATGGCCAAGAAGTCTTGGTGCCAATACCAAATTACTGTTCAAGTGGATGCAAAACATCTTTCCCTCAATCATTTTGATTTCATTTCACATAAATTTGGACCTTAAAATTCAATGCTGGGCTATTGAAAATTTCTTTGGTTATTTCATAACGATCAGTCATTTTTAATTAGTCATCCAGTCATATTGTATAGTTTCTTTGGCATTTTCTATTTTTACATGGAAAAAGAACTTTTTTTATGCCAGGAGACAAACAGTGAGAAAGTCATGAGAAGATGGTCAAGGTATAGTGAATACCTGATTATTGAATTGAAAACTGTATGGCAGTCTATTATAGGTGGAGAATGAACAAGGCTTGTATATATGTGAATATGCCAATATTTGATTGCATGCACATATGTGTGTGTTTGGCTTCCCTTCTCAGGCAGTCCCAATGAATTAAGGGTGACCTACTTCCACTCTGCTTTTGTGGGTTCTGAGGTAACTGATGAGACCAGTGTGGGAACTCCACGGATGGGGTGGGCAAGAGTGTGGGTAGTTTGTGAGATGCTGTGCTCCTTCTGCTGTTTAATTCAGGCTTCTCTGCATTCCTGATGTATGGCCTTGAGGTTCTCAGTGTCATTCTACTTTGAGTGGTCATGGATCAGAGGTTCCCAAGAGCCAGCAGGCATTTTTGAGGAGGCTTTGAGCACATCCTTGAATCTTAGAGGAAAAGATTCTGCCTGGAAACCTCTCCCCATGACAGAGCTCAGAATACAGAGTCTGTTTCAGGAGTTTGGCGTCAGCACATATAGTTTCACATATATTTACACATTCGGTTAAGAATTGACTCCTTTTTACATATATACAAGACTGCACCAGTTCCAATTGTGCTTTTTCTCCACTAATAATAAATTACCATTCAGTTGTGAATTCAGTAACCATGTACTAACTGTATCTTGATCAACTTCTGAATGATCTGATTAACAGGTACCCACCAAACCCCACCTGCTCCCCATGTCAACATAATAAAAAATTGCTACTTTACCATGTAACATCAGAAAATGCTGAAAGTACCAGTTCAGGCAGCATGTGTGGAGAGAGAAACAGAGTTAAAGTTTTAGGTTGATGGCCTTTCATCGGAAAGGGGAAAAGTTAGAAGTGAAACAAGTTTTAAGTAGCAGAAAGAGTGTGAAGGATAAAGGGAAAGTCTGATATGTTGGAGACACAAGTGGGAGTGGTGCTGGCTGAAAGAGGGTGCTAAATGTATTTGAAAGAGGTGTAAATAGAAGAAGACAAATGAAATCTGGAATACGAGATCCATTTGTCCAGGGATCCAAACATTCCTTTCAGGTGAAGCAGTAATTTACTTTTACTTCTGAAAATGTTGCACTTTGAACCCGATGCTGACCCTATGGTCTCCTCCATACAGGGGAAACCAAATGCAGATTGGTATCCACTTTGCGGGACATCTCTGTTCATTTCAGAAGTTGCCTGTCACCTAATTCCTCCATCCCACTCCCATAAGATCCCACAAAGGAGGAAGGTCAACAAGGTCAGTGTACACATAATGGGGTAACATATGACATGGAAAGAAAATTGGTTATGGACAGAAAGGAAAGAGTGGGAATATGCAGATCATTCTCAGGTTGTTTAGCTGTGACTGGTGGCGTACCTCAGGTACTCGTGCCGGGGCCTCAGCTAGTTGGGAATTGGTTTATTATTGTCACATGTACAGGGATACAGTGAAGAGCTTTTGTTTGTGTGCCATCTAGACAGATCATTCCATACACAAATACATCAAGGTTTTACAAAAGAAAACAAAACAGAATGCAGAATATAGTGTTAAAGTTACAGAGAAAATGCAGTGCAGGTAGACAAATAAAGTGCAAAAGCCATGAAAAGGTAGGTTGAGAAATCAAGAGTTCATCTTGATCATCTAAGAGATCCATTCAAGAGCCTGGTAATGGCGGGATAGAACCTGTCCTTAAGCCTGGTGGTTCATATTCTCAAGCTTTTGTATCTTCTGCACAATGGAAAAGGGGAGAAGAGAGAATGACCGGGGAAGGAGGGGTCCTTGATTATACTGGCTGTTTTCCCAAGGCAGCAGGAGGCGTAGAATGAGTCACTAGAAGGGAGTTTGGTTTTTGTGAAAGACTGAGCTGTATTCACAAATCTCTGCAATTTCTTGCAGTTTTGGGCAGAGCAGTTACCATACCAAACTGTGACATATCTGGATAGGATTCTTTCTATGGTGCATCTGTAAAAATTGGCAAGGGTCATCGGGGATTCACGTTCCATATCAATGATTTGGCTGAGGGGACCTTATGTCATGTTTCCAAGTTTGCTGATTGTACTAGGTGGGATATGAATAGGGAAGAGGATATAAATAGTCTTCAAGAGGATGTAGACAATCTGTGTGAGTAGGTGAGAACAAGGCTGATGGACGATAATGCGGAAAAATATGAGGTCATCTACTTTGGTGCACAAAGCAGAAAAGCAGAGTATTTTTAAATAATGAGAGATTGGATAATGTTGATGTTCAAAGGGACCCAAGTGTACATGTGCACAGGCCACTGTAATGAACATGCATGTGCAGCAAATGATTAGGAAGATAAGCAGTATGTTGGCTTTTATTATGAGAGGATTTGAATACATGACCAGGGAAGTCTTATTGCGGTTATATCATGCCTTGGTAAAATCACACCTGGAATATTGTGGACGATTCTGGTTTCATAGAACATAGAACACTACAGCACAGTATAGGCCCTTCGGCCCACAATATTGTGCCGACATCTTATCCTGCTCTAAGATCTATCTAACCCTTCCCTCCTACATTGCTCCCCATTTCTCTATCATTCATGTGTCTATCTAAGAGTCTCTTAAATGTCCCTAATGTATCTGCCCCCACAACCTCTTCAGGCAATGCGTTTCACGCACCCACCACTCTCTATGTAAAAAAACCTACCCCTGACATCCCCTTTATACCTTCCTCCAATCACCTTAAAATTATGTCCCCTCGTGTTAGCCATTGTCGCCCTGGGGAAAAGTCTCTGACTGTCCACTCAATCTATGCCTCTTATCGTCTTGTACACCTCTATGAAGTCACCTCTCATCCTCTTTTTCTCCAAAGAGAAAAGCCCTAGCTCACACAACCGTCTCCTAGCCAAAAAAAGGATGTTCTTGACATTGAGGTAGTGTGGCCAACATTAGCTGAGATGACAAGTTTGCTGTTTGAGGAGAGATTGAGTAGACAAGAGCTGTATTCTCTGGAGTTTAGAAGAATGAGAGAAAATCTCATTGAAACTTACAAAATTCTCACAGGCTGGACGCAGGAAGAATGTTTCCCAAGGCCAAGAAATCTAAGGCCAGGGGTCACAGTCTCAGAATGACAGAGCAGGCCTGAAAGGTCAGATGACCTATTTCTGCTCCTGTTTCTTTCCTTCTTGTATTCTTGTGAAATGTATTTATAATTCGTCCATTTTGATTTGATCTATGTAAGCGCAACAAATGTCGTAATTTCTTGGAATGAACTGATTATAAGAAAGCCAGATCCTCCACCCAAGTCTCCAGGGTGTGATCCTGGAACTCCTTGTCAAACAATGTAGTGGGAGCACCTTCATTTCTTGTAGTTCAGGCAGGTAGCTCATCATCAATATGAATGGCATGCAAGACAAGTTTTTCACTGTACCTCGGCACAAGTGACAATAATAAACCAATACCAATACCAATCATCTTCTCAAGAACAATTAGAGATGATCAGTAAATGTTGAGCTAAGCACATCTGAAAAATAAATATTAAAGTGATATCCGTATATTAGGGAGGATTCCTCATAGTCCACATTCCCAAACATAAACAGAGTTGTTCCACCCATCCTCAAAATGCTCCATTGTATCTGATAATTTTGCATGCTCACTGAGTTGAACTGAGAAATCTCCTGTACTAAAGCATCAATTTCCAGGATTCTAAAGTAATGGAACTTCTTATTTCTTGCTTCTTCCTTCCACCTACAAATCAAGCTTGGCGCTATCTGTTTCTTGGTTGATTAAGGTATTCTAGGTCAATCTAATGATTCCTTAAGCTTGCTTTTTATTCTTTGATGACATCCAGTACTTTGTACTTTGCCTCCACATCAAGGTGTCTGTATAAAAATAATAGAGGCGCCTGCTCTGATCTGTGGTTGAGCTTTGCCATTGAATCATTTTTTTAACTGAGCATTGAATGAGTTAATTTCTTCAGTGCTGAGCTTATTATCCATTGCAGCTCCCAGCTAGCATTTATTTTTTTACTGCACTGATGTAGAAGAAATGGAGATCATGTTTCTGTAGCTGTCATTTGTTGCTTACCAAGCAGTCTGGCTCTTGTCAGTAATTTTTCAACTGCTCAGTGTAATGGAATTACAGTAGAGTTTAAGAAGCTGGACGGTGGGAGGGATTCTTATCCCAGTTGCATTCAGAATTATGTCTAATCTTAACAAGGAGCTCGTCATTGTTTCTGAGGTGCCTTGAGCAGGTACAGTGCGGCTTTTGTTCAGAGCAGTTGCTGAGCTGAATAAACCTGTAGAAAAAGCCAACCTGAAGTACATGATTTCAGGGGTTTTTGTACTGATTACAGAACCCTTTCACCATGAGGCAGCTACAGGAATAATGAGTAGTTTGGGGCATAAATTTCCATAATTTTATACCATGTACCCGATTAGGGAGACAGGAAATAATTAAAATGCAGAGAAAATATTAAATGTTGAATTTTTCACAGAACATGAAAACAAATTACTTTTTAGTTAATCACTGAGTTCAAACGTGTTTAGTTAGAACACACAAGCTTGTTTTCACATTTAAACCATGCAACACATTTCTAAAACAAAACATTGATATGAGAATATTTCCACATGCAGAGAGATTATGTTTAGTTTGCAAAGGCTCGAGGATGTGTTGGTCTGATACTCATTTGAAAGGCTGTAAATAAAACTTCAATTCTCCCTTTCTCTAGAAGCAAGAGAAAAATTGTAGAAACTTGCCATTTCAAATGTTGTGCTGTACAGTAACTCTGCAACTGCCGTATCTTTGGAGGAGTTGAACAACCATTTTCAAGATTATAATCTTGTTAGAATAATAAGAAACAGACAACATGTGTTAAAAGAGCCCAACAAGATATTTTTGCAGGAGCAACTAACTGAGTGATGACCTCACAGTGATGTAAAAGCAATTACTTTAAAATAAATCAATCTTTTAATAAAGGAATCCTGCAGCTTGAACCTCATGTTAAGATATACTCATTACATAATATGAAAATGCATTCAAGAAATAAGCAGCTCTGTATAAAATCTGAGCATAATATTTCTTTTGGTAAAATCTGGGGGGAGCTAATGAAAATGTGGGGAGAATAAAATGGGTTTAATATAGGATTAGCATAAATGGGTGTTGATGGTAAGCGAAGGCTTAATGGGGATCTGTTTCTATGCTGTACAATTCTATGGCTCTATGGTAGTCGATTATTTGATTATCCTCCCTGCCCCCTTACCTACAATATGTAGATTTAACTCCCCAAAAAGGGCAGTAACCTGATATTTCTCATCTACCAGGGTATGAGTTGCCTGTGTAGGTGTGATAGTCTAACACTTCACACATTGTACACTGAGGAGCCCAAAGCTTAAATTTGGACCAGACAGGGACATCCCAGTAGGGCTATATGACATTTGAAAATATACCCAAATGAATTTCCATGCTGTATTGCCTTGGCAAAATCTCAACCAACTAACTAAAGTGTAATCAAATGTCAATTTTCAGTCTCTAAATCTCACCACGAACTGGCAGGTGAACTGTCTGCTCTTATTATGAACCAAGTGTCTGGCCAGAATGGAGGAATGAAAGGAAATAAGTATTAGTCAAAAGATAGTACCAGAGAAGGTTGGTGAGCTTGAAACTTGATAAATCCCAAGGACCTAATGATCTACATCCCAGAGTTTTGCAAGAGGTGGCTGTGAGACAGTGGATGGTCTGATTATCACCTTCCAAAACTCTACAAATCATGGAATTGTTCCAGTGGATTGGAAGGTAGTAAATATGACCCCAAATTTAAGAGAGAGAAAACAGAGAACTACTGACCTGTGAGCCTAACATCAGTGGTAAGGAAAACGCTGGGATCCATAATAAAGACAGAATAACAGAAATACATAATAACTGAATACATAATACAGTAATAACAGAACACCTTTAAAATAATGATAGGATTCAGCGGTGTCAATGTGGATTTATGAAAGAAAGATCATATCTGACTAATCTGCGTGAGCTCTTTGAAGATGTGACTCGCAGAATAGTTAAGGGAGAACCAGGGAATATGGTGTATTTAGATTTTTGAATGACTTTCAATAAGTTCCCACACAGGAGGATGGTCAACAAGGTTAGAATATATGGAAATGAGTCCAATAAACTAATAAATATTAAGAATTGGTTATTGGACAGGAAGCAAAGAATGGGAATAAATAGATTATTCACTGGGACTGATACTTGGTCTATGTCAACAATTTGGCTGTGGGAGCCAAATATCATATCTCTGAGTTTGTTGATGATACCAAATTGAGGATGTAAATAGGGAGGAGAATGTAAAGAGGCTTCAAGGGAAAGTAGACAAATTGTGAGATGGACTATAATGTGGAAAACTGACAAGGTCATCCACTTTGGTGCATGAAATAGAGAAACAGTTTTTATTTACATAGTGAGAGATTGTGTAAGGTTGATATTCAAAGAAACCAAGACTCTGAAAGCCCTTGTTGTGGTACAGCAAATGATTATGAAGGTAAATGATATGTTAACCTTTATTAAAAGATAATTTGAATACAGGAATAAGGAGGTCTTACTGCATTTGCATTGGGCCTTGATGAGACCATGGTTCACATACTCTGCAGAGTTTTGGTCTCCTTACCCAACTAAGGATGTTCTTACTTTGAGGGAGCGCAGCAAGGATTAATGAGATTGTTTTCTGGAGTGCTGGATTTACTGAAATGAGGAGAGACTGTAACTGTGTTTTCTAGAGTTCAGAGAAATGAGAGAAGATCTCATTAAAATTTACAAAATTCTTATAGGGAATGACAGGCTGGACGCTGGAAGGATGTTGACCTGGCTGAGGCATCCAAGAACAGGGGCAGAGTTTCTATGAAAGGAGAAGGCTGTTTAAGAGTGAAATTTCTTCACTCAGAGGGTAGTGAATTGTTGGAATTCTCCAACACGGAGGACTGAGGAGGCTCAGCTACTGAGTTCATTCAAAGCAGAGATCAAAGGATCTCTGAATATTAAGTGAATAAAGGGATATGGAGGTGATCCAGGAAAATAGCACTGAGACAGTGATCCTGATGAATCATGGAGCAAGCTCAATGGGCGAGATGGACTACTCCACCTCCTGTTTCTTATTTTGTTGTCATATCTCGTTTCCTTGTTTGTTTTCTTAGATGCAGGATGCAACTGTCACTGTAATTCCCACGGTCCTTCTGGTGAGGATACCTGCATAATCCTGTTAAGAAGAGAATTCCAGGATTATGACTTAACCATAGTAAAGGAATGGTTATAGATGTCCAAGTCAGAATGATACGTGTTATGGAGAGGAACTTCCAGATGATGGTATTCCCATGTCTCTCCTTTTCTCCCTCTCAGTGGTAGAGGTTGCAGATTTAGGATGTATTTTCAAGAAAGCCTTGCTTTGGGTCAGATGATAGAGCAATAAATGCTTATAGCTGGATGGATGTAGACAATCACACACTGTGAGAACCAAAGGGCAAGAAGGAAAATTCACTAAGTAACTGAAGTAAAAACCAAAATAAACTCACTCTCATGTTCTTGTATCATTTCCAAAAATTCCAGTACATTTACAATCACCTAGCAACTCTAGATATCTATTCCAAATGATGCCACACATAGAAAAATGTTAAGCAATAGCTTAGAGGGTTGACGCCATCAGCTTTATTATTGAACTGGGTCATCTGTGCCTTTGTCTACCTTCTTTTGGTTCATATCAGTTTACAGATGCAACAGTTGTATATTGAGGCAAGATCTTCCCAAATTTTCAGAAACTGTCTGGTCAGTTTGTGCTTCAACAAGGGATAATTGACAGTTTAAAATCTTGACTGACATGTGTTACTCATGCCTTTGGTCAGAATAATAATGAATATGTAGCAAGTCCAGAGTTGAGTAGAGTATTCATATCCCTTAGTGTTTAACATTTGTCAAACCATTGAAGTAGCAATCAGTTTTAGGATGATAATAAAATGTGTTTGTACTAATTGCACAAAGAATATAAATGTTTGTCCACATTAAGTAAGGGAAGAGAAAATGTAGTTCCTGGAAAGAATAAAGGAAATAGGATCAACAGTCAATAACTTTACTGTGGAGCATAAGCATAATTGAACAGTTTCCTTCAGTGTTGAAACTAGTTGATTTCAGACAGGATTAACTTAGCATTTCACAATTGGCTTTGCCAAGAAATCAGGAAATCTGATTTTGTTCTGGGTATAACATTTTTGTTGGATTTGAAATAATATAGATTTCAGGAAAAAAACAACTTCCATCCTTATTTAAAATGACGACATCTGTTTTCTCCTGATCAGAATGAGGTAAATCTAATGGATTCTAAACTAACTGAACCAATCCAATAAATAATTGATATGCACAACAAAACATACATATATTCAGTTCCTTGATCAAGCTTCATTAGTCAAGTAAATTATCCTATAGTAATGGCAAGTTCAGAATGCCCTGTCAAAGTAGATACATCGAACAACTTGTTTTGTTTTACACAGTAATTTGCAATTATGTAATATCTTAACAAAGTAAAGGGCTCAAAGACACTTCCTGGGAATATTATTAAACAATATTTGATACCAAGCCACATAGAAACATACTAGGACAGACAAAGAAGTATCCTAAGGAGTTTCTTAAGTTTAGGTAAGGAACTCTAAGGTTTACATTGAACATTGAACATTGAACATTACAGCACAGGACAGGCCCTTTGGCCCACAATGTTGTGCTGACATTTTATCCTGCTCTGAGATCTATCTAACCCTTCCCTCCAACATAGCCCCCTATGTTTTTATCATTCATGTGTCTATCTGAGAGCCTCTTCAATGTCCCTAACGTACCTGCCCCCACAACCTCTGCTGGCAGTGTGTTCCACGCACCCACCACTCTGTGTAAAAAACTTACCCCTGACATCCCCCTTATACCTGCCTCCAATCACCTTAAAATTATGTCCCCTCGTGTTAGCTGTCGTTGTACTGGGAAAAAGTCTCTGACTGTCCACTCGATCAATGCCTCTTATCATCTTGTACACCTCTATCTAGTCACTTCTCATCCTCCTCTCCATCACCTCACGGCTCTTGAACTCAGTACCCCGACTAATGAAGGCCAACACTCCATACACCTTCTTAACAACCCTATCAAACTGCGTGGCAACCTTGAGGGATCGATAGACGTAGACCCCAAGATCCCTCTGTTCCTCCACACCGCTAAGAGTCCTGACATTAACCTTGTATTCTGCCTTCAAATTCGATCTCCCGAAGTGTATCACTTCACACTTATCTGGGTTGAACTGCATCTGCCACTTCTCAGCCCAGCTCTGCATTCTATCAATGTCCTGTTGTCATCTACAGCAACCTTCTACACTATCCACAACACCACCAACCTTTGTATCATCAGCAAACTTACTAACCCACCCTTCCACATCCTCATCCAAGTCATTTATTAAAATCACAAAGAGCTGGGGTTGCAGAACAGATCCATAGAACCAGGTAGCTGAAAGCATGGACACCAGTGATGGAGTGGTTAAAATTGGGAATGCACAAAAAGACAGTAAAAATGAAAATGGCATTAATGGACTGCTGATATCTTAAATAATTGTCAGGCTGAAGAAAATCATAGAGATAGGGAGAGGTGGTGTCATGGAGGGATATGAAGAAAAGGATCAGAATTTTAAAAACAAAATATGTTCAGTCCAAGAATCAATGCAGGTCAGTGAGCACAAAGGGTGGAGAGGGAATGACAAATGGTGAGATTTTGCCAACAGAGTCTTAGATGAGTTCAGCGTTATGGAGGTTAGAAGTTGGTTGGCCGCCCCATTGATTTATTAAACCAGTTGTTAGTGAAGTATAAGCTACCGGTGGTATAGTGTTATTTACTGCTGACTAGCAATTCATTCCCAGTTGATTGTGACTACGGCACATTGTGCTCTGTCTCTGAAATTCACTTAATGTCAGATATAGAATACCACACACTACTTCTGCTATGTAGTATGTTTAACAATATCAAAAGGAATGAACTTCTGAGCAATAACCAGAAATTCAAACAGAGAACGTATGCTTTTCAGTATGATTTTCAACAAAGTATGAAAATGTTCCAGAGAAAGGGCTATTGTGAGTTTTCGTATTCAACATAAAGCATTGGTTAATTTTCATATTCCTTGAATCCTCCAACATAATAAAAGTAATTTCCCAATCAACTTTAATCCAATTCAATGTAATGTTCAGATCAGTTGACAACAATTAAACTGATTAGATGTTCATACTTCAAACTTTGGTTGATATCCATAAATTCATTTAGTGTGTTTGCAAGTCTTTGTAACATTCGAGTAGCTTTTTGCTGGCCATTACCTCAATGTACTTAGTATTCCAATAACTATGTCAACTGAAGTTTCCATTCAGTCTTTTTCCATATCTGCCAACCTGAGTATGTCCCCAAACATAGAAAGAATCATCATCCTGACTGTCCATATGAGGTAAGGCTCACCAATCAATTACACCAATTGTCACTTATTTATTGTTCCATCAGTTCCCTGAGAAAGAATTACATCAACATAATGTTGGCATGATGACTGGTACTAATCAATCATGTCAGAGATGGAAACAGACTATCAAGTATTCAAATGCGACTGTTGTTCTGTGAAGTTGGACCCATTGCCATTAGTAGGAATACATACAAAATACATATAAAAAACCAATGCTATGACCCCTGGATGGTGACCTTTAATTGCAATGTTACCCGTTCCCTCTTGTACATTCTTCCTGCCACGTGATGGCCAGATGGAGGAGATCATTTCCTCCTCTGGTGTACTTGATCTCAAAATGTATATGTCCCATTGGATAAACACTAACAAGTCTTTATTTTAAATGCTGTCCTTGCTATTTCCAAGTGCCACTTAATTTATGCATTATGTGTGAATCTTAGGCAGCATTCATAAGCATGCTGTTTTTTCATGTTCATTGGAAAATCTCCCAGATCTGATGAAAGATTATTGATCAAAATCCATGCTTTTAATCCTCTTTCCACAGACTCCTTCACCTACTGAGTGCTTCCAACACTTACTGTTTATTCTTGTATATTTTTAATATTTCTTTCTTTCACTTTTACCTTTACTCTAATAATATCTTTTAAACGTTGGAAGGCCTTTCTTGCTTGCAATACTCAGTTACAAGCGAGATATATTAATCATGCATATGATTTTTCATTACGTAAGCCAGAGTTCAGAAAAGGGTAAGGTTCAGAATGCAACCATTAAGTGAGTATTTATTCTGCATCAACTGCCAGTTACCTCAATGGAAAGCCATCATAAAAATCAGCTTCAGGAAGGAGCTGAAGGTTACACATACCGGAGCTTTCACTGTGATTTAACTAACTAATCAAAAGTCCACTGTCAGTGGTTTATGCCTGCACTCAGCTACTGTTTAAACTTTGAACTTTTAAAAAGTTACTACGTTCTGAGTAGTTTATTTATTCTAAAAATCTCCTCTGTCCAACATGTTTATTTTAATAAGCTCAGTGTAATTTTAGTTAGAGAATTTGAACTGGCCATGTTTCTGAATTTCTTGTTTTTATCTGTTCTGGATGAGATGCAATTCACCAGCATCATTAGATGTATGTTACCTTGCCCAGTACCAGGAGCTATTATTTACATGCTAACCATGAATGAGTAAAGTGGTTTGAGCAACATCCATCGATGCTCACTTCCATAAATTGGGTGGCTTGTCATGCTGGAATTGCTCTTCAGGTCAAACAGCATCTGTGGAGAATGAAACAGTCACTGTTTCAGGTCAATAATCTTTCATCAACTCTGATGGCATAAACACAAAAGGAACTCAAGAGAAACCTCCATATAGAGCAGCTGTTACAATGCACAGAGAGCTTTCTGCAATATGCACTGATTGAGGCAATACATATAGGTGTTTTTAAGGAGAATCAGAATCAGGTTTATTATCATTGACATATGTCGTGAAATTTGCTGTTTTGCAACAGCAGTACAGTGCAAGACATAAAAATTACTGTAAGTTACAAAACTAAATAAGTAGTGCAAAAGAGGAATAACAAGGTAGTGTTCACAGTTTCATAGACCATTCAGAAATCTGATGGTGGAGGGGAAGAAGCTGCTCCTAAAACATTGAATGCGGGTCTTCAGGCTCCTGTACCTCCTCCCTGATGGTAGTAATGTGAAGAGGGCATGTCCAGTTGGTTTGGGTCCTTAATGATGGATGCTGCCTTCTTGAGGCACCACCTCTTGAAGATGTCCTCAATGGCAGGGAAGGTTGTGCCCGTGATGGAGCTGGCTGAATCTACAACCCTCTGTAGCTTCTTTCAATCCTGCACATTGGAGCCTCCATACCAGGCAGTGATGCAACCAGTCAGAATGCTCTTCACTGTACATCTGTAGAAATTTGCAAGAGTCTTTGGTGACATACCAAATCTCCTCAAACTCCTAATGTAAATAAGTACATTATAGAGAAAAGCAGTGTGGGGTGAAGGAAATACATGAACATCAGGATTTCAGCAAATGAGCTGTTTCTCTGCTTTGCATGATACCTATACTAAATGACTAACTTGAACCTGTTTCTGTTGTCCTTGGGCAGAAGGGCTAACATTGCAAAAACACTTGCCACAATTTTCCTTTAGTAAATTGGGCTTAGTAATAATTAAGTTTAATCCTGATGTGTTTTAAAGACTTTATAACTGTGAGGAGTCAGAAAGTAAAACTAAAGTAAAAAAAAATGAAAATAGAGCATGTATTCAGCAGGTCAGGTGCCACCTGCAGAGAGAGAAATGGAATTAAAGTTTTGGGTTGAAGACCCTTCGTCGGAACTGGGAAAATGAGAAAACAAGTTAGTTTTTGGTTGCAGAGAAGGTGGAGCAGGGACAACGGGAATACCTCTAATAAGATGAAGGAAGAATTGTAAAGTTAATTCAAAAGTTTATTGAAACGCCTGGTTAATAGATAGATGAAGGCAGTTAAAAAGAGAGAAAACAAACAAAGGGATGTGTTAAGGCTGTGAAATGCAGGTCAGAGCTTCTGGTGAACCTCATAAAGTCATAGTGTAATACAGCTTGGAAACAGGCCCTTCAGCCCAACTTGTCTATGCCAACCAAGATGACCATCCAAGCTAGTCCCATTTGCCTGCATTCGACCTGCATCCCTCTCAACCTTTCCTATCCACGTACCTGTCCAGGTGTCATTTAAATGGCTTTGTTGCACCTGCTTCAACCACTTTCACTGGCAGCTCATTCCATATACACACCACTCCTTGAATGAAGGTGGTCCACCTCAGGTTCCTTATAAATCTTTCCCCTCTCACCTTAAATCTTGCCCTTTACTTTTATCACAGCATCAGAGAACCATAGAAATAAATGCCAGTGAAGGAGATGTTTTAGGCCATCGTATCCAGAAAATAAAATTAATCAAAACAAATTCTGTGATCATTTTTTAGCAAACTATACAATAGTGGTGTTCAAGAGGCTTTTAGATAGGCTCATGAATTATGCAGGAAAATGAAGGGATATGGATCATGTACAGGCAGAAGGGATTATTCTAATTTGGCATCATGCTCAGCACAGACACCATGGAGAATGTTGGAAATGCCCAGAAACACAGACTGACAGAGTGGGTGTAAGGTGGACAATTAAAGTGACAGGCAACTGGAAACTTAAGATCATCCTGAGGACTGAACAGAGCAGCTCCACAAAGACAATCACAGGATCTGTGTTTGGTTGCTTGTAAAGTGACCACATCATGAGCAAAACACACTGAAAGAAATGCAAGGGCAATATAGCAAACCAATACCTAAACTCTTTGGGTGTTGACACAAATGCTGGTCTTATTATTTGTAGAATACTGTTCACTGGTCTGGTGCAATCACTCACATAAAAAAATTGTCCGTCAATGGGAATAACTCTTCACCATTACCAAGGTGACCAGCTCCAACCAACAGCTTTCATCAAGTATCAGGTGTGTTTTTTTTATATATATATGTCATAGAGTCAGAGCACAAAAACTGGCCATCCAGTCCACCAAGTTTAAAAAGTTTGTGCTCTATGACTATAACATACAAGGATTATTCCAATTGACAGACAATTTCCCAAAAGATTGCTGGTTGATAGGTTAACTAGCCATTGTGAGGACATTAAAATGGCAGTAGTATGCATTAATGTAAATGGGTGCTATACTACTGCCATTGTAATGTCACAATGGGATGCAGGGGAAACCAGAGCAGGTGGAGGAAACCCAAGAAGTCACAGGGAGAACACACCAACTCTACACAGACAGCATTGAAGGTCAGAGTGAACCTAGGTTGCCGGAGCATTGGGGTAGCAGCTCCACTAGCTGTGCCACTGTGCTGTCCTTCAGGTTTTTCAGAGCTACTGTAAGACTGTGACCAATGCACAACTATCAATACACCCAGACATCAAATATGTGCTGCCCAGCTGCCTTAAATCAGCAGAATTTTCTGGAATCGTGCCCAAAAGATATCAGCAACTGGTGTCTAGGCATTACTGGCAAGACCAGCACTTATTGTCCATTCTTAATTGCCATTGAGAAAGTAGCAGTGAGCTACTACCTTCAGTCTCTGCAGTCCTTCTGGGGAGGGTACCCACAATGTTGTTGGGCAGTGAGTTCTAGGATTTAGACTTAGTGATGATAAAGGACCAGTGATATTTCCAAATCAACATGCTGTGCAGCATGGAAGGGAAGTTATGGTGGAGCTAGTTCCTTCACAAGCAGAACCTGAATGAATCAGCCTAATGTGCATAAGCAATCTGCTTATCAATATAACCTATCACTAGCCACCAAATGTTTACATAAAGGGAACCAATGTTACATATCTTGCAACTTCTCAATCCATCAAATGAATAATCATACTCAACAGTAAATTATAACACCTTGTCAGTTACTTTTCAAATATCAAATCAATTTGAAAATCCTGGTACATTTCCACCTGTCACAATATCAAGCGAGGAGCAAGCTTGCAGAGAACCCAAATGCAGCGCAGTGGTATGAGACTGGAGTCAGGATGCTTCCTCAGAACCAAACACACGCAGCAACCAGAAGGAATCTTGTCTCAGGGCTCTGAGGTAGGGTCCCAACACAAAAACTGGATATCCTAAGAGGAACAGTGGAACCAGGACTGCTCTAGAGTTGCCATCTCTAAACAGCCAGGAAACAAAGTATACCCAAAGGCTGACCAATACTCTGGCAACTAGTGCTATTGAAACCAGGGCTCTTATGCTAGTCTCCTGATGGGGCTCAGGTGTGTGTTGTTATGCAATTAGTCGTGCATGGAATCCATGTGCTGCACAACGAGGCACCATCAATGGAGCTGAATCGATGACCAGCACTCGGAACCATGACACCACCACGTTTCCTCCAAGGCCAATATATTCTTCCAATGTGTTGTGCAGAAACAGATAGCATCTGTCTAGAGCAAAATAAACGGGTCAATATTACAGAATATTAGAACTGGGTGATTCTAATACAAGCAGAAAAAGCAAGGTTACATGAAATTGTGGAATTTGTTATTGATTGGAAAGACTGAAACCAGAAGAGGTACCTGGGTGCATGGTTTCTGAGGTGGTACTCTCCTTTCCCTGCTACGCAGGGCTTCTGTGTGCTCCTCATGCATGGATTTGAGGTTCTTATTGCCAAATGCTCCTTCTCCATTTTGAACGGTCATGGGCCAGAGACTCACAGGAGTTGATGTTGCATTCTTCAAGGGGGCTTTGAGCACACCTTTGACTCTTTACCTCTGTCAGCCTTGGGGAGCTCTTCCCATGACAGAGTTCAGAGTTTCAGTTTTGGGAGTCTGGTGTTAGGCAAGTAAACTATGTGGCCTGCCCAATTTAGCTAACTGAGTGTAACTGGGGTCTCGATGTTGGTGGAGGACACTGACGATGGCTTACTTATCCCTGCAGTGAATTTGGATGATTTTGGGATCTCTCAAGGGCCTTGAGGTCCCTGCTGTAAATAGTTCAGGTCTCAGAGTCCGACAGTAGATGATTTTTACTCCGGGTGTAAGGTCTTGCTCTTCAAATACTCCTTTCCTCAATCAAACAATGACTGTGCTGGCACATCGAAGGCAGTGGTGAATTTCATCATTGATATCTCCCTTCACCTAGAGGTGGCTCCCGAGATATGGAAAGTAGTCCACATTTTCCAGGGTCTCACTGTATGCTTTTATTGCCAGTAGGCAGTATGGTGCAGCAGGGTCAGTTTTAGTTGTGGACTTTGTCTTAAAATATTTGAGTGCAAGACCCATCCTCCCTTATGCTTCAGTGAACGCATCAACGATGGAGTATTGTGTGAAATTTTGGTCACTCATTACAGGAAGAATGTGGAGACTTTGGAAAGTGTACAGAAGAGGTTTACCAGGATGCTGTCTGATTGGAGGGTATGAGCTATATGGAGAGGTTGGACAAAGTTGGATTGTTTTCTCTGGAGTGTCGGAAACTAAGGGGAGACCTGATAGACGTTTATAAAATTGTGAGAGGCATAGATAGGATAGGCAGTTAGAATCTTTATCCTTGGGTAGAAATGCCAAATACTAGAAGACATGCATTTAAGGCAAGAGTGGGAGAGTTTAAAGGAGATGTGGCAAGCAAGTTTTTTTTTTACACAGAGAATGGTAGGTGCTTGGAAGGGCTGCTGGGTAGTGGTGGAAGCAGATGCACTAGTGGCATTTAAGAGGGTTTTTAGATAGACACAAGCAGAAGAGAATTAGTTTAAGTTGGTATCGTATTCGGCACAGATATTGTGGGCCAAAGGGCCTGTTCCTGTGCTGTGCTATACTGTTCCATGTGGCCTGGAGCTCATCCTCTAAGCAAGCACAGATGGCAGTCAGGATCTTCAGGACTTGACCAGCTTAATCAGTGGTGGTGCTACTAAGCCAATCCAGGGATGGCCATTAATGTCCCTTCATGCAGAGTACATTCTGGGCTCTTGCTACCCTCTGAACTTCTTCCATGTGATGTTCAACATGAAGGAGAACTGCTTCATCAGTTGACTGAAGACATTTTGTGCCAATCAGCATGAGGTTTGTTTGCTAATGTTTGACACAATGTCATGAGTCTTCATGAGATCTGAATCTAATACAGAAGACTCCAATGATACTCCTTCCCAACTATATACTACAATGCTGCCATTCGTTCTGGGCTATTCCTGATATTGGAGCAGGACATAACTGAGCATCATGTAGAAGGAAACTTGGGCATTGGTTAAAATGTATGATTATGCCACTGCTACTTGTCTTTCTAAAGATGGCATTGCCAATTTAGGTATTTGTTCCTTGGTGATTGTGAGGAGAACTTTGTAGAATGGATTAAGCTGGATGTGCCATTGCTGTTTCCAAATGCAATGCCTATGTTGAAATGGCATGGTCTGCCAGGTTTCTTTCTTATTATGTTGCAACATAATTGAGTGGCTTACTGGGCCATGTTAGAGGGCAACTAAGAATCAGTTAAATTGTCTAAAGTCACTTTGAGGCCAAGCTAGGTCAAGGTGGCAAATTTACTTCCCTAAAGGACATGGGTAAATCGGATGAGATTTTAAAACTCCCGGTAGTTTTGTTGTCATTATCACTGACACTAGCTTGATTATTTAATTAAATGAATTTAAATTCCTTGGCTCTTGTGGGGTAATTTAAACCAAGGTCTCATGTTTTCTGGATTATAGTTCATTAAGTTAACCACAATGCTACAATGACCATTTTATGGAAGTGCAGCATAGTTTAAACAGCAGGTTGGAAATTATGAATCAAATTGGTGACTAAGTATTTGTGAAAGGAATATTAAGGTTTTCCTTTGAGTGCTATACAAGTCAAATACTATAAAATATTTTACACCATTGATAAATACTAGGGAAACAGAACATATTTGTTTAACATACATGCAAGACTCTGTTACAATTGTGACCAGTTTTGAACAAAAGGCAAGTTTGCATTCAACAGAAATAAAGTTTGAAAATTAATAAATATGCTTCACAATGTGGTACTTAAACTGTCAAGAAAGGTTCTAGATTTTGTTTCATGTCTGTACTGTATGGTGTCACTTGATGTTCCTAAATAATGGGTGGCAAATGTCATAGGAATAGATATCAGCCAGGAATCCTGCTTTTGATCACTGTCAAATGACTGAAAAACAAATTGCTGGAGAAACTCTGCAGGTCACGCAGTATCTGTGGAAGCAAAGGGGTAGTTAACATTTCAGGTCATGACCCTGCATCAGGACTGAGAGTGTAAAGGAGAGATATAGTATAAAGGAGAGATCAGTACAAAGAGGAGAGGGGGAAGGGGTGAGTCAGGAAATGGCAAGCAATAAGTGGATAAGGACATATGGCTATAGTTTCGAGTCTTGGTAAGGACATGGTCAGAGCAGAAGTCTTGGTAAGAAAGTTGTTGAGTGTTTGGATGTCAACTGTACAAGTTGTTGGTGAGACCACACGGAGTGCTGTGTGTGGTTCTGGTTGCCCAGCTATAGGAAGGATGTCATTAAACTGTAATTGGTGTGGAAAAGATTCACAAGAATGTTACTGGGACCGGAAGGCTTGAGTTACAAGGAGAGGCTGGGTAGGCTGGGACTTTTTTTCCCTGGAGCATAGGAGGCTGAGGGCTGACCATGTATATAAAATCATGAGGAGTGCAGATAAGGGTGTCACAGTCTTTTTCCTAGGGTAGGAGACTCTAAACCTGAGCACATAGATTTAAGGTGAGAGGGGAAAGATTTAAAAGAGACCTGATAGGAAACTTTTTCACACAGAGGGTGGTGTGTATATGGAATGAGCTGCCAGACAAAGCTGTAGAGATGGGTACAATTACAATGTTTAAAAGACATTTGGACAGATAGATAGATAGAAAAGGTTTAGATGGATATGAGCCAAATGCAGGAAAATGGGACTAGCTTGGATAGACATCTTGCTCAGCAAGGATGAGTTGGGCTGGTCTATGCTGTATAACTCCAGGACTCTATGAATCTATGACTCTATGAATACAATTGTAATTTTCGAACAGTTGCACCTAAAGAATGGCTAGTTTGTCTCTGTAACTGGAAGGCTAGTTGTATTTATGGAAACATTGGTTCTGACAAGGGTGGGAGAAGACCGTAGAGAAAGAAACAATGTGTTCTTTAAGTTCAATACTTCAGAGCGGACTGAACAGAGCATTCAAGGAGATGCTGCATCATGACAATAAATGTCACTTGGTCCTCTTTATTTGTCCAAGTCACTGAATGAATGATTGTTTTAGAATTATAACTTACTTCTATAGAAATTATACGTTAGAAGTACCTTCACTTATAGAACTCATAGTGTTTAAATTCAGTATTTTTTCTCATAATTACACTAACCTAGCAAGACTTCCTAATAAAATATTGTTAATTTACATAATTACCTCAATGTTGTCTTTAATTAATCATCTAGATCATGTCTGTTATTTCTATATGTCATTGCTTTCTAACCTCTCTTTTTTCCAAAAATGCAAATGAGTAAATTTATAGCCACTGTAGAAAGGATTTTTTTAAGTCATTGTATTTCAGAGGCATCTTAAATATATCAACTAGTGCCAGCAAAGCAATATAAATGATCTAATTGCCATCTAAGGATGCAATAGGCCTTCTTCTTAACATACACATGCTAAAATTAAACAAAGCTAACAGCTCCTTAATCTTTAGTCTATGGAGTGAATCTCCACGACAATATAAACATTTTTACATTTGAGTTCAGCCTTAGGTGACCTACAGTCATAGGACCCAGTCCTCTCTTCTTGCTACCATTCATAATCAAAGCCTGCTCGAGACCAGATATCCATGAGTGTTGGCCAAAGAGAATGGAATCCAAGGGACACCAATAATAACTCATAAGACCCATGAAAATTAGGATTCCAATGTCATCAAGAAAATCCAGGTATAAAATTAACATAACATTCTACATTAACATAACATTTTACATAACAATTAACATTAAAGAATAATGTTAATTGCTAGTGTAGTGCACATCTAATGACAGCATTCTTTCAAGGAATGAAATGCTGGGGTCATGCATGAGGTTGATAGCCTCAAGGAGTTAGCTGAGATGGCAATTGCTCAACTTCTACCTGTTTCCTATCTGCATATAAATTTTAAAAATGCCCAATGTTGTAGAAGATATGAGATCTCAGTTGGTTATAATTTGGGGTTTTAAGTATAATTGACAATAGCAATTTAATGCAATGTGCCTTCATTGTATACTGATATCCTTCTAGTGATGAGAATTATCTTACCTATTTATACCAGTATGAAGACTATAATGACAGCTTGTGAAAGCTGATCCAATGGGACAAAACTCATCGTCTAAAGCAGCTGTTCAACTCTCCTGAGTGGCAGTACGGCAATAAAGCAAGCAGCCTATGCTCTTAAGCATCTTCCAATTATTTTCCTAAGGCGATATGTAGAAGAAGGTCTATTTCTATTAGTCTGGTTCTTTGTCATCTTAATGGTCTTTGTTACTTTGTCGCATAATTTCAATGCCATTTTCCAGCGTACTGTTGGGATGTAATATAGCACCACGAGTACCATGTTATTTAAATAACGGGAGACTATATTAAAACAATCCTCATTTGTTCTATGAACCACGGACACCACACCTATCTTGTAGTAAATGGTATAAGAGAAACGGATTATGCTAAATGACTCTTGAATGATAGAATCGGATCGACTGGCGATTGCGTTTGGGGTACATCACATACATCAGAGTAAAATATTATATGCTCAGAATTCAGTAACATAGCAGCTAGGATATGGAATTGATGTTTTTCGGTGCTTCAGAGCGCTGAGTTGACCTTCAAAGATGAAACCTTCGGTTATCCTTTCCTGAGCTAAACCTAAGGTCGGGTTGCCATCTCTAACATGTGGCGTTCTTATTTGGTATTTCTCAGCTGGCATTGCCTACTTGAGTAATGTATTTCTGTGAGAAAGGGAGCTTGCCTTACACGTGCAGTTCTAAGCTTAACGTGAGAGGCGCTATCATTAGGTGATATTAAAATAGAGCGGATGACGGACAAGTTATAAAGAATAGTGTTTGCGGCCTTTCTCTGATAAAACATCAGAAGGCACTGCTTTGTAACTTCCTTGGGGAGATCTGCTTATGCAACGGAGCTGACTTGTGTGATGTTTTATTTACTTTCTGCGTTGCATGCTATTTAAATACCCCTGTTGAATAAGTCCTATATCGTTTTGTATTTTAACCAATGGTACTGCCGTTTCACACGTTTCACACTAAAGCATCATAAGACTTTCAAAAGGGCGTTCAACTAATTATCTTATTAAAAAAAATAATTTTCTTAGTTACAAAAGAATCAATACCAAAACAAACACATTTCATGTAACAAAAAGCCTGACTCGCCAGCTGCAATAAAAATGGTGATTGAGAGTCTGGGTTTATATTATTTCGGAGGGAACTGAGGTAATTGAAGTGTATGTGAGGCAGCGTGTTAAACATTTCCGATATATACCTGGAAACTCAGTTGAAGGGCATTTACGCACACATCTTTGAGATAATTCTCCCATCTTATGTAGTTACTATTTGTCAAGATGCTTCTTTGTTTTGTGCAGTTGATGATTTCACATAATTGAACAACTATGCGCCCTTGTCAAACACTCCCTGTGAAGACAATTAACTGTTGGTAAAGAAGAAAGATATAGATATGGCACTTACCATTTCGATGGGAAATTCTCAATGGACACCATTTGGGAGGGAATGGGGCGAGGAGTAGTCTGTGAAAGTTGCCGGTTGCCTAAATGCTTTGAGAAACCCCTTTCCCTTAAGTTCCAAAAGCCAAGTCTGTGAGCTTTAAACGACTGTCCTTTTATATTGACATATCACGCAATAAAAAAATAAAAATTACAAAAGGAAAATATTTACCGCTGTTTTCTTTTTTTAAATTTCTTTCACAGCAAGGTCGACCCACAGTTATTGGAAGAGTGTGAGCTTTGCTTTAGCTTTCAGTGCGTGTGAATGTACTTGCTGATTTGCTGTTACTGAGGAAAGGACAGTCCCAATTAATTCTGGAAACTTCAGTAATATTATGAGTGCAACTGCTTTGCGGACTATGATATCAGTGGCCTGGGAGAGGTCGGTATCCCTTCCGTGCCTGGTTTGCATCGTTATACCCTCTGGTTCGACACTGCTTCCAATAACTATATTTCTGACATATCAAAATAAACCCCGGGTAGCCCCACAGAAAGAGTCAGGGTTTAAAAAAATATTCAAGGCAAAATCCAACGCATTTGGGTTAGGGGTAACCATATATTCATAAACGTTTAGACAGTATTGATAGCTGTACTAGATATTCAGGTTTACATCTAGGTCACTGCTGTAAACACGCAGCGAATGGATAGCCATTCTTCTAACAGTAAGGCCGATAGCTACCCGCAAGCTAAAGGTCACCCTGTAATGTGCTATCTTTGATACCGCCTGTACAATAAAATATAACTCGTAAAACGCCAACTCGACCACACAAGAGTGGCAATGTTACAGCTAACCACTAACAGATTGCTATTACCCGGAAATGTTGCAAAAATAAAGCTACTAATTATGTCCAATTACAGAAAACTTCGAAGCAATCGTTCTTCTTGTCGAAGGAAGGCACGTTATATACCACTTGCTAAATGTTACGTGCCCCAATGGTTGATATTCCAGGTAATTCGATGCTAATCTTACAATTTTCCTACACCAGAAATGATGCATATTTAATATTATAATGAGATGATATTGCCATCTCGCTCACACTTAAAACTCGGCTGTCTGTTGTTGCAGGACTTTTGCCTTAAAGAGCCACCTCGCCCCTTCTTACATTAAAAGACTTGAGTTTGAAATGGGTTTTTCTACCAAACCGTTTTAGTTGCCCTGCCGACCGCGTTCAAGGCGATTCTATTGAATAAAAGGAAATACAAAATAGTTTCATGAAGAAATTTTGACATTCCCAGTTTTAAAACTGTGTTATTAGGAAAAGGATCCCGGTGCAAATTTAAAAATCCTTTACAGACTATCCTGACTTTCAAATCAATCGGTGGGAAGGCACGGAATCTAGTTTTCATTTGCTGTATAATGTGAGGTTGCTGTTCATCAGGACTGTGGACATGCCAATTAAAAATGTGGTCAGACCTCACCCGTTCCTCCATCCCCATACCAACTCTAAATAGACCTGTGGTACCTATTACTTCACAGTACTGGACATTGTTTCAGTGAGAAATGCACAACAGCTGTCCCATTTAAGGCAGCTGGAATGCACAGATAATAGAACGTGGGTCGTGACGTCCCTGACAGTGTAGACGGTTTAGGCAAAAGAAATAAATCAACACAGAAATGTTAAAACTTGTGTTTTTAACAGGTATTAAAGCCAATGCTACAAAAATGTCGATGTTTCATTTATTTCAATTGGGGGTACCGACATTATTTTGTTTAATTCCTCCATTATAACGGGAACATAATCAATGACCATCTTTCCTGAAAGTGGAGTACATATAGGCCACTTGGTAATGCCCGAAATTGTACATTGAGTGAATCTTCCACCAGGTTTTGTCGGAGGGAGAGAAGATATTGTAGTTGATATTCTCAGTATTAACGTTTTCCGGTCACGGATATGTCAACTGACCAAAACATTACGGAAATGTTGCCAAGGTGAACAACATTTTCTTGCTCCGAAAGTCTGCCGCTGACAGGGTCTGCTTAGGTAGTTGTGTCAGTGTGAGCTGTGGGTCCCTTTGTCCCGGAATGCCAGCCCCTAGCTCTGGGCATTGAGAAACTCTGTGAACTGATTCCGTTCTCAGATAAGGAGCCGCCGAGAGTCCAGTTCTGTCTAGACGTGAGGACCTCACAAGTCAAACTTGTTTTGATTAGGCTCAAAGATACACCAACCTGTTTCAAACGGTGATCAGCGCCACCCCCGCTCCCTTCTCCTCCCACCCATCCCAACGACCCTCCCCTCCCCACCACATACACGCAGACTGAGTCTTCAAAATGGTAACAAATAAAACACATCTTTCACTTCCGAGGTGCAGTTTGCTCCCCTGGGGCAGTATATGTCACCGGGAGGATTTAAATGTTGTTTTCGCTTCTGTAAGATCTCTTAAATATATAGAAAACCCCAAGGCTACAAACACAATTAACAGTTTCACAGCCTGAAGAAGAGGCGATTTTCGGAAATCAACACCAATCTGGTTAATCGTCCCCAACCACGCATTGGAGAGGGTACAAATATTGACTTGCGTCTATATATATGTACCTATTTACATAAAGTCATAGGTTATTGTTATTTCGAATTTCTCATATCAGACTGTTACATTAGATCCCTGTCAAAGTTTTAAGAGATCCACATATTTAAAAAAAGTCTTAATATTTTGGGAATTTAACAATGGCAACATCGCCGTGAAATAAAAACCGGTATTTGATGCTACAGAGAAATATCTCATTTGAATATCTGTCATTATCTGTCAGAAGCCTTGCTTAAAATGTTCAACACATAATTATGTTTTAGTTGTATGTGGTATAATAATTATACATTTTCCAGTTAAATTAAATAGCTAGGTATGCATTTTAAGTAAACATAATAGAGATCACATTAGCACGGGGCTGACTTCAAAAGGAATACGATCTGCGGTTCACAGCCGAAGGTGGATGGGATGTAAACTGGTTAATGCAGGCGAATTACTGTAAGAAATAATTAGCAGCATTTAATAGAGGGATGTGGAATTTCTTTTTAATCCTTTTTTTGTTGCGTGTTTTTATTCATCGGGTTAGGAAGAATTGTATTTGGATTAGTATGTAAAGGGATCGTTCATCAAATGCCCGGACATCGAGCTGTAAAGTTTGTTTTTGTGGCGCCTGAGCTCAAACAATGTCATTCAGTGGCTTGTTCCACTATCAGGATAAACACCGCTGAGAACAGGAACCTCTGCCAAAAGAATCCAGGCAAGTTCGCATTGACCATTAGAAATAGAGACATTAAACCAAGCGTTTGTGTAATTCATTAGCAAACTTCAAAAAAATCGTTCGTTTCATGAAACGTACGTCAACATATTTCCGAACACAATCGACATTGATAATCGGTCTACACCGGTAGCATGAACATCACTAAGTATTAGTCGTGCTTTTAAGAGTCTGTTTTTCAGGTCATTGACAAATGAAGTTGTGAGTATTCACAATATTTACAAAATATCTGCATGCAATAGAATAACGCAGTTAAGATCAGAAGAAATATAAACTCCATCTGCAACATTCCACTCACAATTATATTCAGCCAAAATAAATGTGTATTCATTTGCAATAGGATGTACTCATGTGTGCACAGACACGTGTGTGTGTAGAGAGAGAGAGAGAGCATCAAACTTATTTGCAATACTGTAGTTATGAAGGGCAGCAGAGTTTCTCTCAGTTCTGTCACTTAACCATTGAATGAATTTCACGTGTGGCCTAATAATGCAGCTTCATTGTTGCAACTCAGAAATATTTAACTTGAGAACACATATTACGGTTGTTTGCAATGCACAATCTCCTTGAATTTTGCCACTCAAAAGTTTGAAAGACGATCGTCGGAAGTTCTAATTAATCTAGCGAAGTTTCATTCCTCCGCATGCCTCAAATGGTATTTTGAAACTCTTGCCATTAGTTCGCTTTCTTCCCGATTCAGCAACAACATTTGAACTGTTATCACATCCGACCAAAGCACAATGTTATGATTTTTTTGCTCGCCGTTGTTCTCATCTGCCGTGGCCATACATTAATGCATTATGGTTGGAGGTAACTTAAGTCACTGGGTCAAGGAAGGTGCGTTTGACATCTGATGGGTTCTCAACCGTGAATATAAATTGAAAATACTGCATGGGGGCAACCAAATGGACAAATCAGGTCAAGAAGATAAACGGAGACCGGATAGTTAGTGAGGCAGCAATTGTCCTTCTGATGGCTAATTAGATTGATTCCCTGACTATTGAAGTCATACTGATAGGCAGTCTGTAAATCTACTGACTATGGACATATGCAGTGACTATGCAATTTCGAACTAGTATGAGCAAAACTAAAATACTTGTAAATGAAAAGTACCAAATGGTTTTGTTCTTTCACTGTTTCCTGGAAGAGGCTTTTGGGCACTCTATTTCAATTAAAATTAATTTGTTTTAGTTACTTAATTAACATTTTAACACTTCATCCAGGCTCACGCCTCCTATAATGTAAGGAGTGGAGTGATAATCTTTATGAATTTAAATCATGGCTTGCAGGATTTTTTTTGTTAAGGAAAGGAAGTTGTCAGGCTCTCGATAAAAATCAATTGGCCCCCACCAGTTGCGAGAGATTCTGCAGTGATGAGAACGGATGTAAGTTCCCAATGACTCTGCTGTTTCCTCGTAACCGAGGCCATCATAACCACGTGTTCACAAAAAAAAACTGATCTTTGCGGTATTCCATAGTTGGAACACAGATCATATTAATCTATAACTCTACTAAGTAAACGACTTGACCGCGCATTTCTGATTTACCCACTGCCACTATAAATAGAGGGAAGGAGACTGGGCTGCTGGACCTTTGTTTATTTAAAAGTATTACGTGTCACGGGAAGTGTCTTGTTAGCCAGATTGCGACAGATAGATAGCAGACGTTACTCCTATCTTATATGTTTGGCCCAGAAGTGTTTACCCGCACACAGAAAAAGACAACAAATCACCAACACTGCATTTGGATATTTCCTCCACCGCCATCACCAACCCCCCCCCCCTGCAGTCAACCTTTTAAGGAATCATATCAAAACGTCTACTAAAGTAATAGTCTAATAGCCAAAGCCGGGATCTATCATACCAGCTGTGCCAAGTTTACCAAAGCAAAAGTTATCAGCATTAATCAATTGACATTTGAACTGAAGTAGGTGTTTGGAACTCAGCTAATTGTGAATACACTGGACATGATTTCACAGCAAAAAAATTTAAGAAGAAAAAGTTGAAATATAACTTAAAATCACTCTTCATATTTAAATGAATTTAATTATTTTTTCAAAGCTATCATATTTTGTCTATACTAACAGAGAAAAAACACCAAAATATTTATATGCTTGAGTCTTTGAAAGATTATGGATTAAAATCAGTTTGGAATAGATGTTTTTCATTAAATGTACGTAACAATAAAACAATTAAAATTGTTTTAAAAAGTAGTTAGCCTTGCAAGCTAATTTATTAAAATGTAATTGCAGAATCTGCAAAAGGCTTATATAATTTTTCAGTTATTTTGTTTTTTATTAGTGAAATAATCTTGAGGATATATTTCTACATATGGCGTTTTATTATTTTACATAATCATCAAGAAAAGACAGGACACATAAAATTAGACATGTTTTCCAAAGACCACAGTACATCTTTTACTTCAGCAAACATAAAATGTCATAAAGACATGAAAAGTGGCAAGTCTGTCGACAATAAATAATAAATTATTTATAATTTTTGCAGTACAAGAACAAACAAAATGTTTCTTTCCAGAGCTAAAACCGTTGTTGGTAACTGGTTTAACCTAGGAACATACACATCTTTGGGACAATTCTGGACGGACACGAGTTCACACACAAATCCCACGAAGCTGTGGCAAAAAGAGGTATACCTTGTTGCAATGCTTGAGCTTTTCAATAAAAAATAAAAATGAAACATCAGTAGTTGCCTTCATACTTTCATTGCAGGGACAGTAATCTCATGAACCAGCTACTTGCTAATGATCTAGGATCCAAAAGTCCTTGTTATAGGTCAACTAAAAGCATTGCAAAAATGCAACTATACCTTTCAGAACTGATCCTATAGGATAGTCACTGAACTACTTAGGCTGTGGTACATTCTGCATGTCACGATTGTCTTTCCAGTCCACTTTTTTGCAGATGTATGGGACTCTTCTGGATTTTTTTTGGCAAAGCTGACCCACTGATGTCCTTTCTAGGCAGCACCATTGAAGATGTTGGGACTATAGTTTCTCCACTGGATCATCTTATCTGTTTGCATGTGCAATGCATTCCCTCAGGATCACTCGAGTGTACATCCTTTCTATATCTTCAAAAATGTCTCTGAATGAAGTCCCGGATGTCTCGGGAATCTCTTCTAATTGCGCTTGTAGCCAGATCCCACTCTAGTGTCTGATTGTCGTCACAGTGTTGCTAGGGTACAACATTAGTTGTTTGAACACAGAGACTTCGTGCAAACGGATGATGGCTGCTTTCTGATCAGACATGGACCAGGTTGCATGAACTTTTTTATAAAAAAAGTGTGGGCCAGAGAGTTTGAGGGTCCAGGGTTCCTCGTGGCTCTCTGTAGGGCTGCACTGAGAGTTCAGGCTCCTCATGCCTCTATAGGACTCGCTACCATGCTGTTTGGTGTGTCAGGGAGTTGGGAGGACATGGACGCTACTTCACTTCCAGTGGAGTTAGAACCTGGCCCTCCCTCTGAAAAATTAACCTGTAAAAATCATAGCAAATCAATGATCTCCAGCCTCCTTAAAATGTTGACATAAATCCAAAGACACAAATATCAGAAAATTACATTCATTAAAAATATATTTATGACTTTTGTAACTATGGCTGTACAGTGGTTTGCATTAATGTTGTCATTAATGACAATCAAATTACATTAAAAACATAAAGTGCCTTCTGCCAAGTTATCTAAAGTGCTGTATATCACTAAAATTAAAACAATGCCTTAGCAAATAATCAAGGTCTCATAGCAACGCACAAGTAGGTCTAGTCGCAAATCCCAGTGCAACAATGTTTAATAGTGTAAAATGGTACAGTTTCTCTCCAAAAGTACATTATAAATTAAAATATTTTTCAGCAATTTATTATTTATTGTAAGACATCACAGAGTTGTTTAACTCTTGAGTACCACACTTCCTTTGCAATCTGAAACAAGAGAATGATGTTTCCTGCCACTAAATATGTATAAATATATATGACATGAAGGTATTCCCAATAAAAAAAGGCAAGACATGTGTCTATCATTTGTTTGGGACACCTTACAAAGAGGCTGCCATTGACCTCAAACAGTTAAACTGAAATAGGTTTACAAAGTTGAGACATTTTATTTGTACATTACATGCAGTTTGCATACATCGTTATACCAGTATTTTACTTAAGTATTCAAAATATGTTGTAAGGTATGTACCAGAGGGAAGCACAATTTAAATTTACCTTCAACTCAGTATAGTAATTGTGGCTTTGCAATGCCTCAAAAATATAAAACAGCTAATATATATGTTAAAGAATTAAATTACACCCAATTATTCAAGGACAAAACTCTGTCATCATTTAGAGCATATAAAGCCAGACACCTTACATTCACCTTTACAGGAGAGTTAGGTGAAATAAGGTATCTTCAACTTTGTTTTTTTTTGTTACCCAGAACAGCGGATGGGGGTTATTATTATCAATGAACCCATTTTTAATAACGCTGAACCTAAAGCTGAGACAACATAGAAACAGCATCCATTTTGTTTCATTGCCTTTAATGGTATATTAAACTGAAATCAACTTAGCTCATGGTTCATGTGTCCTGCCTACAATCCTATGATCACCTGCCTTCATTAACATGATCAATAGTGTTTTGAATCTGAAACACTTGAATTAAATTGCTTTTTAACAACAATTTGAATAAAGTGAAAGAGTTTATGTTTCAGACACCAACAGTCATCTCCAGTGTATAATGTTAAACACAAACTACTTGAATCTGTGGGAGAAAACTTGAGTAAACAAAATAAGTTTCTCCCTACGTTCTTGATGGTCGTCAAAATCAAAATACTAAGGCTGGCAAAAGAGGGATTCTGCAATTTTTATATCCATGAATTGTCTATATATGGATTGGTGTGTAGTAGGTCCCCTGATTGCAGTGAGCTCTGGTGAAGTCTGTATTGTGGTGGTGGTGATGGTGTTCTGCATGTTGCTGGCACTCACCAGTTGCTGAAATGCAGGCTGTTCTATATCACTCTGCAAAGCGAAGTCACTCAAAACTTTCCAAGGCGGTTGGTAACTCTGCACCTCCACTGGATTGGCTTGCAAACTGCTATCATGTCTCTCTGGGCTGGCAGCTACCATTGGGGTTCCTGTCATCCCCTGGATATTCTTCAAAAAGAGCAAGCAATAATACTTGTTACTTAATTGCAGTAACCATTGTTTCTTTTCTCATTCTGTTAACCATGTATGCCACTCAGTACAACCTTCTGTACTGAGCATCTTGTAATGCAAACACTTTACAGAGATTGGTTTAAGCCACTTCCGGTCTCCCAGCAGCTTAAAGTCTGTCATCCTCAATGCAAGTGGTGGTATGTTATTCCCAACAATTTCATATGAAACAGATAAAGTAGTTCATTCATATTAGTATCCAACAAAGAATTCACCTGTGATCTTTAGATTTAATAGTCAATGCATTAAATGATCTAGAAACTGCTAATGATGTTGAACAGTAATCATACCCACTATCATCACTGGACTAGCCAAGACTAAGTATTACCAAAAGTTAGCAACATATTTAAATAAAGATTATTTCCAGTGTTGGAAATATGATATTCATTCATCTAAAACAAATCTTTGGTCTGGTGATGGTAACCTTAATAGAAGGTAAAGGGGATTGCCCTGAATGTAATGGTCGTGTTTATAAGGTAAAGTTGTTTTTAAAAGAAATCATTTTGATTAGTGAACAATCATTTAAACCTATAAAATAAAACTATATTTCATCTGTGCAAGCAATTGTATTAACTTTCAAGTTTTTTTTCAGCTTCACCCAAGGTATGAAAAAGTATTTCAAATTCACCAACAATAAGTTTGCCTACATGAATTAGAACTATGAAATTTATCATAGGCAAACTGTATTAGAATTGAGAGGCGTTGTTATTAATGTAATCATATCATTCCTTACAGGGGAAAAAATCAGGTTTTAAACGTGATTTTCGGGACCGTTTTACAGTTTGCATAGAAATTGACATTTTGCGTCCCAAAATTTCCATACAAGTGCAGGAAGGTAAGACACTTACTGTTTTGTCGTTGGGTTGCTGTTGCTGCAGTTGCTTCATGAGCTGACTCCTTTTTTTGTCTTTACAGCGCTTGTTTTGAAACCAGACTCTAATGACACGGGGGCTCAAGCCTGTCATTTCAACGAGCTGCTCCTTCATGAGCGCATCGGGTCGGGGGTTGGCTGCATAACAAGTCCGTAACGTGTGGAGCTGCTTCTCGTTCAGAACTGTCCGAACCCGCGTCGTCTTCTCAGGCTGTTTATGAACGTGTGGCCTCAAAGCTGGTTGTCGGACAGAAATGGGCTCTGCTACAAATAAAAACAGGCGACATATCCTAGCTTTGTTGAATAGCATGACAGGCAAAAGAACTTGGTCTAATTATTTGCTCTGACAATAAAATTGAATCTTAAAAAGATCCTGGAGTCACAGTAATGAAATTGGGCGAATTACAAAAAAACTCTCATTTCAAAATAAGCGAATCACGGATTTGTCAGAGAATCTGATTTTAAATGAAGCATTAGGTCAGAATTTACATTAAAATCAAATTAAAAGTAATCTTTGAACTTCCCGACATGGTGTCCGAAACCGATTTAACTGCATGAAGCCAAAAAACCAAAAGAAATAAATCCTTAATAGTTTCTGAATGCATTCTGTATATTATCTACAGATACCAATTGAATTTAAATTAACCAGAAACAGCAGTTGAAAAGAAGAATTGAATCAATGGGTTTCAGGTTCGGCTTCAATAAGAACCGTATTCTTTAGTTAGCTGATGAATACTAATTGCAGTAAATTCGGTACAAATGCAGTTTTGGATACAAGTACATTGCTGATCCAATCAACTCTCTAAAGGAAGTCAAGCGATCAGTGACTTGTCGCTTTTGCTACAGTCATCTCCCTTGTATACAGGTTTACATTACAGCAACTTTGTTTTGCACTATGTTAGGCCAGGTTCCATTCTTCATGCAGATATATGAGGTGATAAACGGAGCTCCCGTAAAGTTTCAGTGGTGTGATCAAAAAATAACGAAATTTGATATGTTTATCAAAGTTTCTGTGGACCGTACAGCACGTAAAATTACATTTTCAAAAATATGCCATTTGTTTCCCTGAAAAATATGCTTTTTTTTCGGTCAAACTGAAATGTTTGAATGATCATTGGTCATTATCCGGTTATATAAAAAACATGCTAAAATGCATGTGATAAAATGTAATGAAATGGACAATATAATTTAAAAAGGAAAAGTATTTTTACGTATAGAATCTGCATTCTTAAGTGGATTATTGAAAATTATACAAAGCCACAAGAGCAGTGAAATATGCAATCAAGCATTAAAAGTGGGATGTTGCAATTTGATATTTAGTGTGAAACATGTTACTTGAGCAAGGTTACAAATTTACTTCCAAAACCCTCCTGCTAGAAAGGATAAAAAAAACAAGAACTGTGGCTGCATACAATAAAATCTAATATTTACACTGGTATGAAATATCACATACGCCAGACCCTACTTGAAAAGTCCTCAAACCTATAATTATGTAGATTTCACATCGATTCCCTTTCGGAATGCACTGTATTTCAATAAGGGCAAACTGTATTCGATTATTTTTGGAGATCTAAGTAAAGGAGGTTACACGGCCCTGACAGACAATAAAACCATACATTAGTGATCTTTGAGCGATATAAATTGAAAGATCAATTCTTGAAAATTGCTTTGATATATGTAGATTATACAGATCATTCTTAAGATATCTTAAAGCAAATCTCAAATTCGAGGTTTAATGTTAATGTCTTAATTTACATAAATATTAATAGGAACTATCACTGGACTAAAGTTCAGTTGTCTACCTCAGATTCAGGCAAATCTTCATAAAAATTAACTCAATTGAATAGCGATGGGAAGCCAAGTGAAGCCAAGTGTCTTCAAAGCTCTTATCTCGAACTACTGATGATTTAAACAGTTCAAACTGAAACCCAAGGGTAACTGGAGAGTGTTCAGAAAGTTTTAAAATCAGGTGGAAGGAAAGAATATCCACATCTATATTGGTTAAACATGTTTGTAATTTATCGTGAATGGTGTCAAATATATATATATATTTAAAAATCAGGTACAAAGTAAATGGTTCAATTCAGTCCTAAGTATTTCGACTACACAAGGCCCATTGTCAAGATCTAAAACTGCAGTGAATGTAGGAAAATTCAAAAAAAAACTTAAGTTCACTGTGCCAAATCATTACGATTGTACCCTGGTTATAATTTTTTTAATGTAAGAAGTTCAAAATGTAGTATAGAAATAGGAGAGTTGTTTTCATTCCAATTAAATATGAATGGATTTTTTAAATAAAATCGAGTTTTGAAAGCGTACATACCCGCCATCTGTAAGGGTCTGTTGCCGTGCATGGGGCTGAGTGGATCTGGGCCAACCGACGCTCGCTCGACAACGTCGTGGTCAGCCCGGCAGAAGAGTCCGTCTTCCCGCAACGCGAATTCATCACCGGGAATGAGCTGGCGACTGCACGCCACACAGCGGAAGCAGTCGATGTGATACACCTTACTGCGCGCTCTCATCACAAAGTCATTCTTACTGAATCCTATATTACACTTTGCACATTTAGTTCCGTATAATCTGCAAGTCAAAAGGTACGAGGGAAATTTACTAACGGTGAAAAGTGCTTCCAGTATGCCATATACTTCAACACAAAGCGATAAGGTAGACCAAAGAGACCGAGACAGAATTACTTTTGATATGATTCTGTAGGTTTATTTTGTCAAAACAAATAACATCCTATTCAAACAAAGGACCAAATTACACTTCGTGTTACTCTTAACGTGAAACATATTTCCTGGTTTAAATCTTGAGTTTAGTTACTACATCATGATACAGTTCTACATAATGCTAAAGTATTTAAACCTTTATAATGTATAAATATGAAGCAAGCTGGCATACGATCTAACGTGGTTTATTTATAACATTTCAAATTATCTACAAAATGTACGTGCTGATACGATCTTAAATCCTTGCATGTTGTCATGCTAAACACCAACATTCATTTTTTAACCAATCCAATTTATTTAATCCAAACTAAAAATAAAGTGACATTGGAACATCTACAAATAAAACTCATTATTTTGAGAGTTAAGTTTTCAACTGGCGATGATGTTTCTTACATTGTTTTTCAGAGTACAGCAAAGACTTCATTTTAGGCTTGATCTCCCCATTTTGATGGAAAATATTGAGTGTTCATTGGTAAAAGTTAAACAAATCAACGCACCAGTTTATGCACAACATTTTACATTGCAAGTTTTAATGTTAGGTGAAAATTACTCTGCTGTAAAAGATTACTTAGTGTTCCACTATTTTTCTATATGACAGTGCCCACAGGACTTCATTTGCATTTTCAGTTCACCTGCCTCATTTCCAAACCATAATTACTAACATTCGGAAATACACAGATTAAACTGATGACAGCGAAGTTTTTATTTAACGAATTGTTGTATCCCGTAAATAGTTAAAACAGCTAATCGGTTGTTAAAGCTGTGATATGTGGACATCAGAACCAAGAGTGTCAAAATTCGCATATTCCATGTTCACAGATTTGTGTGTCTACCAAAGGAGACAGTTACATGATATAAATATGCCAGTTGTTTGCTGCCAAATAATGGGCAACTTGATCTCCTCTCCCCGTCAGTTAAGATAAGATAAGGGAAAACGAATAAAGCCATCTAAGGGTTAACAGTTTGTTGGTGGGGGGGGGGGGGGGTGCATTTAGAGAGAGCACAGGAACGGTATTGCTGGAATATTATCTTTATTTAAAGTATCCAAGATCTTCACTCACCGAATATAGTCTCTCTTGCAGTATGTTTTGCCATCCCTAACGAAGCAGGTACAGGTTTCGTCCAAATACTGATTACACTCTGCACATTTTAGACAAGCGGCATGCCATTCCAGATCCGGAGAAACGCGAAGAATATACTGATCATGAATCTGATTCCCACAACCAACACACAGTGAAATAAGGCGTTTTTCTGTAATTTGATATGAAAATGGTGTCGTGAAACCGATCAAAGGCTTCTTGTAGCAGACATATATTCCACTATTGTTTTATTTTATTTAGCTGTTACATTTGCTGGCTAGATCTACAGATATATTTTCAGGCCGTATTGTAACAAGGTGGCGTCTAAAATAAGAGATTAAAAGAACTGGAGTACTGTTAATTGTATCTTTAGTGTTAAGCGGGTTACTTTAAAATACTCTAAATCAACAGGAAATAAACTCCATTTCTGTGTTAGCATTTTCACACAGTTTTCAACAAAATGCGTGCAGAAATAGGTTTCTGATATTTAAAAAAAATGAATTATCTTTAGCAGCATGCAAACTTTTTTAAACTGCGTGCTTATATTTGTATATGTTTAGAAAACATTCCAAAATAAGTCCATGCATCATATTATTACAATTGGATTTTTACAAGCAGAAATATACAATTGTTAGTAATATCAAACTGTGCTTATCTTAGCTGAGAGCCTGAAAAATCAGATGCGTGTATCTGCGATACATCTGACAAGGCTCTGAAAGAAGTGATCCAAATGCTCCAAAAATGTTTAGCACTGCTTTACTTCAACTCTATCCTTTTATTCACACGTATCGCGAGTGGTGGGAATACATTTAACAATGCAGACTCAATGGAAGACTTTTTTTTACCTGAACCTTCAGATCACTGCTGTACAACTTATGAAATAAACCAAAAATTTCCAATTAATGTTCAAGAGCAATGAAATAAAAAAAAGCCAGAGATAACAGTAAAGTTACAGTTACAGGAACTAGTCAACTCCTTGCACCTGAATCCGATTCTCGAAATGCAACAGCAATGAAGAAAACTTACTTTTGGGTGGATCTCCCATGTCTCCCATTTCTTGTTATTGTGCAAAAGTTTGTTTTTTTGTTTGCTTTTTCCCTTAGATTTTGTATTTTGTTTTGGAGGGGTGGGGAGGCAGGGAGTCCTTGGTTATATCCACAGAGTAGGGCCGGTTAAGAGGAGTGCGGTCGCTGCTGCCAGACACTGGGGAAGGGATTGTGCACAGAGGCGGTGTGCGCAGTCCTGCCGCTCATGCTCACTGCTCCTTATCTTTCTCACACTCTGATTGCGCTTCCTCGAACCTCTCGCCATTGGTCTGACGTAGAGCGCGCCTGACGTCAGACGCACGCCGTCTTCCCCGTTCTCTCATCCGCCTCCCTCCCCCCCCTCTCTTCTACCCCCCCCCACCTGCCCCCCCCCCCAACCCCCTCAACTCCCTCTCCCGTTGGCCTCTCTCCCCACCACGCGGTGATTGGTCCAGGGCTCGACCCGGGCAGCACCAGATGTTTGCATTGTCTTGCCCGGGAGGCAGCGAGTGCCTGCGCGCCGGGCTTCAGCGCTGCTGCTGGTACTGCAGCTTCTTCTCGCCAAACCCTTGGGCCTTTCAGCTTCATTTCCTTTCTTGCCCCGACCTCTCCACCACCACCACCCCCCCCCCCCCCTCCCGCTCCCATGTTCCTTTCTCTGTCTCTTGAGCTCCGGATCTGCTATTCCAGCCCTCTATTATATGACCGTCCCCGTTCTGTTTAGCATTTGGCGACCGTCTCCTGCAGCCCAGCACCTGTATATGCATATCGGTGGTGCCCATAAGCTTCTTTGAGCTTTGGCAATTAGCCTTCATTACACCTCAAAGCTTCAGCGTTATTGTTAATATTTTGCAATTACTTAAATTGGAGAGTTTAACTTTCTCCCCGCCCTTCCATAGGTAATTCGAATCCGAAATCATTTGCCTGATGAAAATCTTCCAGGATGCGGTTTTCAGCACAACAGCTCATGGAATATGGACATTTTGTTTTACAAACACATGTTTGACAAAATCGGGGTTGTAAGTAGGATTGCGAATAAGTTACAATAAGCACGCAATTGGATCTTTTTTAAAATAAAAAATGCGTTACGTTTAGGTGTTTAGCGAAGTGCATGGCAAGGTCAGTGTGCAGCTAAGGAGACAGTCTAGCTGCAATAAACGCGATACTGCTTCCACTGCAGACACGGTACAAACCGAAACAATAAAATGCGACTATATCTGCTTTCGATTGACTGTTTTACGACTTATATCTTTCTTGAATAAATAAATATGAGGGCAACATATGCATCTTGTTATACCCAGGGTTTCCATGGGACAAGTTGATAGTACAACACCCAGTGTAGATAATCCATTGTTTTAGTTCTTTTCTGGAGAAGGTTGCGGAGAGTGCTTCAGGACAGAATGCGATGTGCAGAATAAGAACTGATCAATTCTGCCGAGTTGCAAATCCGAAGTTTTCCAATCTGTTTTAGGCGTCATGTGTAAGAAAAGTGCAACATTAAGGTAAGAACGCTGGCGTCACACATCATCCTTTTCTACGGTATTATTTAAAGGCGAAATCTGATTTAATGAAAGACAATAAAATAATAGGAAAGTATTTTGCAAGTACAAGGTTGCTTCCAAAATGAGGGTGTATGTATTTTATCATTTAAACTCACTCCTGGGATACGCACAAAGCATCTCGATAAGAGCACGTTTGATTGAAAGGACTCCAAGGGTATCATTGAGTCTGAATATATGAATAAATAATTTTACTGATATCTACAATTTAGTGATTCAGAATTCGTGCAAAGGCTGGGCTGGTGTTCTGGAGCAAAACGGTCTGAAGCATTCACGGCAGAACCTGCTATTTCCGAAATTTCCGCAGAGACGTTTTCAAAAACTCTTCCTAGGGATCTCTGAATTTGACCGCCCCAACTAAATCCAAGGAGGGCGGAAGTATTGCTAAAACGAATGGAAACCCCTCAAACCTAATCGACAGCTGTAGTTTAATGCACATTTTGAACAATTCTGCAACCTATCCAATGTATGTGAATGAAATCGCCCAGTTTCTCTGCAGGACTAATACGTTGACCAGTCCGTTTTCTTTAATCAACAAGAATCACGAACGGTTCTCCAGAATCTTTCACCCTTAGCTTATGAAGCTAATGTCCCTCCTAACAACACTGTTCCGTTGTGCATACTTTGTTTGTGTGTGTGTGTGCGTGTGTGTGTGTGTGCGTGCGCGCGCGCGCGCGCCCGTGCGTGTGTACATTGTAAAACAGACGAGCTCACAGTTCATAGGCGAGTAACGAAAATACTGCATAAAATACTATCAACCAAAAGAGAGCAACTTCGCTTTCTGTTCGAATCTATGATGCGCGGATACTGACTAAAATGACTCAATAAAAATGCAGATCAGAAACTGGGGACAGGCTAACGCGTTGGATCATGAACTGTCCATTCGTGCATCTTCTGCCCTTGAAATACAAACACTTCTAACGAGCTTTACCTTTTTATACATTATCAGGAGTGCACATTTGAACAAACTTAATTAGCCAGGGTTTTATTTTAGATATGAGCTAGCGATTTAGGAGTAACACACGTGGGTGGCACGAGCAGGAGACACTGGTGCGTTTTTTCGATATTTCAACTGTGCGTAAACCTAATACGTAATTACAAAGAATAATTGGGGATAATAGTCCTAAACTGACAAATAAGCACGTGGTTTAGCGGAAGCCTATAGTGACAGACTACAGTTCGGTGAGGAAGAAAACAAAGCGTTTAGCAGTTTGTCCGCTGTAACATCGCAGTAAATTGTCCGAAAAGCCTGCGCTTTTAGACCCAAGGTATCCCTGTCCCAATGATCTACTTGTCAATTTCAGATCAGTTTCCTATTCAAAATCAACGAGCCAACCTGTAATTGCTACTCAGTTTGAATTAGAAGAGAGAGAGAAAGGGTCGGTGGTAATTATGTTCCAGCAAGTAAATTAGCTTGTTTAAAATTGGAACATAGTAGTTAGGGGACACCAACTAATGATAATTCTTGAATGTAGTTTCTCTGTGGTTCATCTTTTTCACCAAAAAGCAGGATGAAGCTTTATTTATTTTTCGGAGAGCAGCTCATTTAAAGTATTACCATGCCTGGCGACAGTGTCAAAAAGACGAGAATGGGTATTACTCTGGACCAAAAGATACTAAACTTAAGTAATAGAGCATACAATATAATATATACACCTTAGTGTAATTTGCTTTACGCCGTTTCCCGAAACAACATTACGCTTCCTGTCATGAGGACTTAAGCCAGTGCTTCATTATAACCAACCGTTCCCAAATTTACCGACAGACCAGAGAAAGACCAAAGGCGATAGGATCCCCAAAATGCTCAGCCACGAGAAATGCTCCGTGGGCGCTCATTGCTTAGAAGGGGTTACCAACTTGCAATACTGATCATGTGGATAGGAAAGCATTTACATTCATCCTCTCAACCGAAGGATTGCCTATAATAGTTTTTGAATATATATGTTACTATTAGCAGCTTCATTCTGCTGCTATTACCCGTGAAGCACAATCAATTCACCGCTACTATTTCCATAGTTCAATAATACTTATTAATAATACGATATCTCACTTAATTTCTTTCCATTAATTGCTATGAACTTTAACGTTAAGTCCGAAGTCAAAATAATTAAGGGCAAATGTTTTGATTTTTGACCAGTAACGAATTTATTGTTCAAGCTACAGTACTGGATGACTGAAATTGTGCTATAATTATGTTGTTCTTCCTGGTTTTAATAAGGTAATCTCGCAATTGTGTCGTAGCTGACTTCCAATACGCTGTTTATATAATCCGTAGTATTCAGAATATCATTCAATTGAACCGAACAATTCACGTGAAAAGAGGGGAACGATTTTATGTTTGCATTGTATGTTACTGCTGATTTAAGCTGTTTTGGAATTATCAAATCCATGTTTTAATAGTGATAGTTTGATCTTTTTAGCTGGGTTTTTTTATATTTAATCAAATGTAAACGTTTTCACAATTTTTTTTTACAGATATTCTAGCAGCACATGCCAATCTGTGATGCCTATCACATCGCTGTTTGTTGCCTTTACGAGGGGAGGTGGTGGTAGGGGAAGGTCATTCAACCCTTTCTCCATGACAATTTATTAGCTTTAAACCCACATTCGAGAAAATGGCACAGAAATCTAGCCATTCATCTGACATCCATTTTTAGCAACCATTATTTGATAAACATTCTGTTTTAGTATACAGATTTCGCCTACAGGACGGATAATTGCGCAAATTATATGCGAGTATATGCGCCCGTCAGACAATGTACAAGAGAGACATTCAGCAACAGTCTTTTCACTGGACGTTTCGAATGCACGATTGCGTCCCAGCTTACAAGGCACGCGTTGTAAAATATGCGACAGTCCATTTTGGTGGGATGTGATCTGCTTTATATATCAATGGCAGTGACATGGAGTTGAATCTTATAACCTACAGAAGCGAGTTACTTGTTGGCCAGCCAAACATTTAAGAATAGCTCCGGTTTCACAATATAGCGTGGACTTTTCACCCAATGATTAAATTAGGATATATTTTAGATATCTGGAAGAATGGGAGAGTTAGGGGGCTGTTTCCGTCGGACCACTGAAAGGAGACAATTGAAGCGCAAATAAACATTGAGGGGTCAATATAGCGTAAGTAGGAAGGCCCTATTCTCCTTTGTAAAAGGATCCACAGTCAGAGAACATGATTGAAGCAAGTGCTAGAAAGATTAGAGGAGAGGTGAGAATATATTTTTACCAAGAGGGGGAGAGGAGTCTGGAACTCACGCCTGAAGAAGTGGTAGAGGTAGAAACCACCACCACATTTAAGAAATGCCTGGATGTGTTCTTGAAGAGCAGTGACCTGCAGGGCTACGGATCAATTGCTGGAAAGTGGGATTAGACTGAGCAGCACCTTACTGATGGGGACAGACTCAACGGGCCGCACAGCCTCCTTCTATGTCATAGTAACATTCCTGCGATTCTATTCTACGAATATACCCAGAACAACATCGTCGTTATCCTAATCATATAATTAAGTGGCAGGATTTCAAAGACAAGAGATGGTTCACGTTGTAGAACACGAGAACCATGCTTGGTTTCATGGGGGAACCAGACCTTCATGTGCATTTATTTTGCTTGTGTCCCAATTTGTTCAGGCGTTTGCAGATGACATCCATAAACTTTACAACCATTTGCTTTATTACTTAAACACTTCATCTAGGAATCACCATATTGCACAGATGACCGCAGTTTCTGACACCCGAGCTATGAATATGATATCTCAAATGTTTTAACGTATTATTACTTGTAAACATCCTGTTCGAAGTTTTTTTTTCAAATAATCTTCCAGTTTATTGAAATAAACGGCTTACGTTTGGTTTCTTTTAAGTCTCCACAGAGATGTTGAGTGTAATGATTTTCTTCTGTGAAGGTATCTAAATTAGACATAAATTGGCACATAAAAATCGAAGTATTTTGTCGATTTATCCAAAATCTGGTATCTTGCTAGGAGCATGTATCGCATGTGTGTGGGTTGTCAATTTCAACCCATTATTTCATTCACTCATTTGTTTACAGAACATTTCTGAAACACTTGCAGCTGTAGATATCATTCGTGTGAGGCATAGCCAAGCATATCTACGCGCTGTGCATTTTTTTTATTAAAGTAAGAGCATAGTGGAAAAGGCACATTGAATATTTCCCCTCTTCCGTCTTGTAAATCTGGCTAACCACTTCCCCCTTTGTGATTGGTGACATTTTGCATTTCAAACAAAAAGGAATTGCGCACTGCACTTCCTTGGAGCAAGTTCACTTCACACTGCACATTAGGTTATCTTGTGTGTAGGTTTGGGAGTGGAGTAATTAGATCCAATCTTCTTGCTGTTCAATTAAGTCAGCGCAGGATGCCTCAGACAGATGATAATATATTCCTTGCTATTTAGTGTCCAGACATGATGTGAAATGCAGTTGTTTCGCCTCAACTAACTATGCTTTCGTACAGTGGAGTTTAAAAGAGAAAAATATATCATCAGTATCCATCAACGCCCATGTCGATCTATATACGTGGTTATGCGATCCAGCTCACTCGCCAAGGATAATAATTGCACTAACTTCGACCTGCCTAAATATCAATGGATATGTTTAGCTGGGGTCGGAGCTGAAGGTGTAAGTGTGGAATTAAAGTGCGGCGGGCTCATCTACCGTATTTGAGGCATCCCGTGAGAATCAAGGCTATCAAAATCAACCCAGAGAGCATTCTTAAGGGTAGATTTTTCTCTCAGTTGTATTTCATCGATTAAAATAAACGTCCACTTCACGGATTATAAAACGAATATTCATATTTTAGCCATTTTAAGGGTGGGGTGTGGGCTGCTGGTGTCCGGTGTGGGGACGGGTGCGAACCAGTTCCTTTCCCAATCCCTGGAAGCCACAGGAAACGGCGCGTGAAAAGCAAACTAAATGATCAGTAACCTTTCACCACATGACATCAGAGGGTCACATCGGCTTTGTTTCTTGCGCTACGCAGAAGAGTTTTAACCGTTACCCCTCCAACACTGAAGCCTCGTCAGTGTGTTTATGCACTTAGAAATGCACGCCTTGATCCAGCAATGGTACAAAGAAATTGCAACGTGCTGTCCCATGATCTTGTCAACTTACTAAAACGCTAATTAAAAGTGTATGTCTGCAATTTAATGCGTTACATTTTTTTTGCAATAGTTTCCAATATCACCGTGGGGCAAGACACCGTTTACCATAATAATCTGACATTTCTTGATGTTAATGTAGATGTTAAACTTAGAATTTATTGTAAAAAGAAACATAAACCACATTTCCACCATTTTTTGAATATATTAAACCTTATTAAAACGCAGTTGAAGCTGCCAGTCTATATGGGGATGGAGTACAAACAGCCTGCAATTTGTTAGAGTAAGTACATAACAGACACTGCAGCACAAGAGCCCCTGTGAGAGAACTTGAAACATATTCAACCTTTAGTTCTGCCTTAAGTACACAATTAGCCATAATGGCTCGGCGAGTGATATTAACTGTATTCTAAAAAAAGTGAATTTATTTTAAAAATAGCCGAGTGGGAATAAGACATGTCTCTGTCACTGCACACGACGGCACAGTTGACGGTTCTTTAACGTCGCTATTACAGTTTTAAGATTAAATGTATCTTGTTCAAACAAGCGTGTTTTTTAATGCACTGCACCAAAGCCCACAGGAGCTGGCCTTACTTAAAGCAATCTATAAAACCAGCACTGAAAAACATTTAAAATATGCTTTTACGAAGATTGCATACGTAATCATTTAATTCCAGGCTGGTTTCTATTATATTCCAACCGTATACTCCAGGCCCGTTCGAAGCTCATACCACAATAAATCTTTTTAATTTTTGCTGCATTTGGAAGCCTGATGAATGAGGGAAGTTAACGTAAACTAAATTACAGCGGCAGTACAGAGGAATTGTGCTGAGGTATGAATTCTACTCCGGAGGAAAATGCACCAGAGAAATCAATCATCAAATTTATTGGATTCCCTGGAGGTTTCTTTATTCTCCAGAGGTGGGCGATCTTTAATCTCACGGACCTTGACTGCTGAATGTGTAGAACAAATGTACCATATTAGCACTAAATCTATTGAGAGGGCTCTACGCCGCCAACTGAAAGACAGCAGCCTGGAGCCTCAGTTTCAAGTCAACAGAATGCAATTCATTAGCGCAACAACCTGCTTAAAGAGACAGTGCATACCTCCCTTCAGCTGGCTGACCCGGCTACTTTACACATCCAAGCCACGCTCTCTTTCTTTTATCTTGCGTACACACATATAAAAAAAGAACGTAGAGCACACAGAGTAGTATTTCCCAAGTTGCGCACATATTTCTCCCAGCAAATTTATAACGGGGCAAAGCTCTCATATGCACCTTGTGTAAAGTTAATATTATGAATTCGATTTGTGTAATAATATGAAATTACCTAGTAATTAAATTTGGTCTGATAAATTATAATTTATAACATTTACATTTTTGTCTAGTATGTATCAATAATGAATATTGGTCAGTTGCTACAAAGTGAGAAATAGTGATTTATCAAATTGTCATGTTTGGATCATGACATTTACCAGGCTAAGGAAAATAAAATATATCGAAACACCGGACATTCAACTTTAGAGTGTCTTTAATATAAATTAGATTGTATCTTTTATCGAACGTTAATGCTATGAATAGTTGCTAATGTTGCAATTGTCTAAATATACTGGCAGCTTTTTCTTGTGTGTCATGCAATGTTAACGTTATTTGGGATTTCATTGCATTTCTCCCGGCTGTATATGGAAGCAAATAAATAAACCGGATATGTTACTTATTTTCGTTATTTACGAATATGAATTCGCCATTAGCAACAGAGCATACTGCAAAGTTATATTCCAGTTTAGGTATTGTAACCAAGGTTTGTAGGGGGAAATAGTGATTGCAAAAGTATGACCGCTCAAATAGTTGAGTTGCGAATAAACACGTACACCACAGGAAAATATCTGGTTAAATTAATTGGTAGGAGGTATACGATCAAGCAGTATTGATTCATGACTGTTAGTATAGACACCAGCACTTCAGTTTTGGAAGGCATCTGAAATCACAATAGGCATTTAACAAGCGAACTAATGTTCCTTACAAAGTGGGGAAAGTCAAGCTGAAGTACAGCATGTTTTGTCTAGGTTTTACAAGCCATCTGACTTTGAGTACTGCCTGTGTGGGCAAGGGCGACCACGTGACGCTCAACCATAGAATATGAAGGGTTTATTTGAAGAAGACTAAATGTTACTATAGAAACCTAACAGTATTATTGAACACAGTACTACACGGATAGAACACTAATTATAGTTTATGTATCCGGTTGCAAAATAATCGTACCGTCAATTACTCAGATATTGAAAATTAACAAATTATACGGTGCATCAACTTATTTTGACGGAACCGCTAAAATATCATTCTGTAAATGTAACTTGAAAGGGGGCGCTGTCCTTCAATATATACAATTCTGCAACTGTCAGGTCGAAATTCCGTGTGGTGCGACACCCTCCTAATTCCGGATTTTGAATGTATTATTTCCGATATTAAATGGGAATAATGCTTCAAAGTCAATCATCTTGGATGGAGTAAAAGTAGTATATCTAACAATGAGTTTACTATATGATCAGCTTTAATCAACGCAGAAGGATTTATCTCGGTTTTCTTTTATTCTAGGCCCATTCTACTTATATCATAATGCATTCTATTTTTTTGATAACTGTCGTTCTAAGATGTATATTCAAAGTGTCAGCATAAGCCGGGTGCGATTGGAGAACAGGGGCTTAATATTTCTAATAGCAGATGTTAACATCAGTGGTTTCCAAATACGTGGACAGTTTGTGTTTGTATGCAATGTTTCGTATTTTAAAAGTACGATGCCATATATTTAACTGAAAGGAAAGTAAACTTTTTAAGCAACCTCCTACAAAATAGCGTTCACAAAAAAATGTATGTTAACGTATAATTCTTTCATTCTTATTGGAAAGTCGGACAATCCGTCTTAAACAAAGACTAGGGGCTAAAGGCGATTTCACGGCTATCTTTTAGTTTAACTATTGAATTGATGCGCTCCAATATGCGCATGGTAAGTGACTTATTTCACACTGAAAGGGAAGTGGAACAGGCTGCACTTACGTAGGATTATAATAATTGGCAGGTAAGGGGCCTGCTCCAAATTTATGATCAGAGTTGTAAATGCGAGCTTTGTTAAATGCGTTCGCGGCAGAATAGATGTTGAAATAAGTCATTCTTCAATGTTTTCTCTTTAACATAGTTTAATATTCAAAAATTATATGAAGCCTCGCACAAAATGACAAATATTACCAGGTAGTAGAAAACTCGACACCCAATTCAGACGTTCATGTGCAGTATAGAACATTTAATAGGTCTTGGTTTCATCTTTTCCTCCTTTTTTGTATTTGTCACAAATTGAGTTGACCCGTAAATGAGAAACACGTGGATTTATATCTACCAGGATCCCGTTGTGTGTGTGTGTTGGGGGGGGGGGGGGGGGAGTGGATGTTAAATTTCTTACCTTTAGTAAAGTTAATTCAATGCGTGGCCACTGTTCCAATGTGTGGAACCGCGTGTAAATGTTATTACAACAAATCGCTAAACACTATACAGTTCGCTACACTTAGTAGTTCTAGGCAAGTTCCAAATTCTTTCTTGCTTTACACTTAATGATTTCCATTCAACGGCCTGCCGACTTAGGCAATCACTTGGGATCGAAGATGATTTGCTTCCACTCTACCAGTGAGGAGTTTAAGATGCCTCTGCATGCATGCTTTTAACACAGGATATGCATATAGCTTTCCCTAATTTGCTTCGTGTTAACACGGCAACGCATTTCATTAAATTAAGCAATGAACTTCAGCAATGGTAAACAAGCAGGAGACTAATTTAAGAAGAATCGCGGTCCCAGTGTTTGAACGTCTATGTCCAATTTAGAATTACCCATGTTTGACTTCATTAAATACCCTTTAATACATAACACGCAGAGAGAAGTCCACAGCAATCATTGGCATTGTTAGTCATCATTCAATAATTCAGGAAACTCTGGAGCAGACGTTTATGTAAATCGAATACCTTGAAGTTACAATTCTAAGTATAAAATAAAATGTTCTGCCTAGAGTCCGGGCAGAAACGTGTCAGGTAATATTATCGTTATACAAACAAAAAAACACCGAAGCAAAATAACAGAGGGACTAAAGGGGAAGGGCTGTGGTTTAACTCAACGTATAGAGATGGTCTAGACGTCCACTCTTCATGACAGTAGTTTTAAATCCATTGAGCCTCGCTCTATGCCTCCTCTATTCAAATATATTGATATTAAGCTTTTATTTTACACGAAGAAATCTGCTTCAAGTTGACATGCAGAATTTATTGTATGAAATCGACAGGGTGTGTGTTTTGAAAAGTGAAAACAACGGTAAGAAAAATACACAAAGTTAAAACCCTAATCTAACGAAATGAAACACAGCCAGTCCAAACTCACTTTGTGCGTGTTATCTCGATACTAAGGGCGATATTGTACGGTAAATGCCCACTATCTTGTAACTTGACTCTCTGACGCAACCCTGCACCGTAAGCATTGGATTTTTAAAGAATCACAAGACGGCTGATTACATAATGATATATAACTTCAATAATGAATAAAACCACAAGATCTTATCTTGCACAACGAGCAAATAATGTAAATATGCACAACTGAAATAAAGGGTAAGAGAAATAAGGGCCCCTGTCAGGGAAGTTTCCAGATGCGGATATTAACTCAGTTATCACTTTATTTGCCAGTTTATTTTCTCAGTTTTAATCTCTTTTCAGAAAGTAGATCTTAAAATTATTTAAATCGGTAGTTTTTAATCATTTATCAGAGATATGTAAAAGAGGGCGAGTTGCCGAGGGCCGGCAGGGTTTCCGGCACACGGCCTCAGCAGAGGTGACCTTGGCGATTCGCTGTTCACTGCTCGCTCCGCCTCTGGGGGCGCCTCTGGGGAGCAGATAATCTGTAGTCTGGTCCTCCGCATGCTGAACAAGTAAGAGGCGGCGTACTGGACCGTGGCTGGTCAACTTCCGTCCAACATCCTCAGCAATGTACCGCCAGTCTTACTCAGTCAGCTCCTTGGAGCAGGTCGTGTCTGACATCAGACTCCCAAACGCACCACCTCATAGACTGCCCAGGGGCCCGCCCGCTCAGTCACCTCCTGTCCCGTCTGTGGAGACTGTCCCCACATTGGCCTCAGAACTCACAAAACATGTTGGAAGCTCCATCCAAAGTAACTGCTGAAGACATTTCCCACGTCTGTAGTCAATGGCTGCCTTTACTCCTCCTGAAGTTACTGTATATGATGCGAAACTTGGGGAACAATTCCCATGGATGTCTTGCAATATAATGGTTGAGGAACAAATAACTTTGAGGATCCCGTCCAACAATTTTGCTGGCCTTTAAAACTTCTATTAAGTGGATAGGTTTCATAATTACACTGGAAAAAAATCTACAAAATTAGGGCTACATTAATTTGCTTAAAATTTGAACAACAAATAAAACTGTCACATTTTGTGGGGAGTAACATGCATATATGTGAAATCAAGAGGGGGGACTTTGCCAGGTAGATGTTCAGAGCAGAAATTGGTAGCAACTTCTACAGCTTTGCTTATGGTCATTAGTGATAACAATTACGTTGGCTGAAATGTTTCCCTATAATTGTAATACCTAAAGAGGGAATGAAGTTGTTGCAAACAATTTCCCTATACTGTAACTGGCCAGAAGCCTTATTCCAGTGTACCAAGAGTCTTATTCCAGAGTAGAAAGGGATGTTGACCTGGGGGAGGACACTGATGATATTCCAATGATATTGCAAAGAGAGTAGTATGCAACTCAGATACTGAGGGGTCAGGTGACAATGACACTGGGGTATAGCTGCTGAAGGTTTAACAATTTCCCATTAGGTCTGAAGGTTAGCTCCACTCTGTGGAAGACTGTCAAAGGTGTCTGGAACTATGAGGGCAGGCAGAGTTAACCTGTAGGCTTCAGGCCAGCCAACACTTGTTCTGTCTGTTTCTACCTTCAACATAGACGTAGCAGTGCCAGAGGTAATCAACTTTTATGGTACTGTACCATTTAGATGGAATGAGTCTATGAAGAGACAATTGACTGATGCAGTTTTGAGGGAAAAGCACCATCTTCCATGCCTTCATTAAGCAATAACAAGAAAGTAAAACAAGTTGCTTCTTTTTTGGCACAGAAACAGGCTATCTCAGCCATATAATTTCAGCCTTTCAGAATATCTTTTTGTTACCTCTCCCTTCATTTGCTCATCTGGTTTTCTTTTGAAAACATTCAATCCATACAGTGCTTGTCATAGTAAGTCCCAAAGTTCTTTGAAGGTAATGGCATATTTTTGCAATATAACAGCACACATCAACTCCACAGAATTGGTGAGTTTGGGTTGAGTGAGAAGTAAAAATATAACAAGTTTCATACCTAAACCCAAGCTACATGGTAGAATGCATTGCAGTCAACCGAATTTGCATGGCAGAAGTATGAGTTTACATCAGTACTCATATGTTGGCCTGTCCTACAATACAAGCAGAGATCTTGAACAATAGACACTGCATGAGGATTGGACACATAGTGTTGAAATACAGCCAAGCACTACTTCCATTTGGAGAGCATTTGAGTTCCAGGCTCCACATAAAGCTGTGCACATGCTTGGAGCTCACTTTCCCCACACTCATTGTTCTTTCGTGCAAACATTCAGGTAGGTATGGTTTTAAACTTTAAACTTTACTTACACAGCATGGTAACAGGCCCTTCCGGCCTAATGAGCCCGCGCTGCCCAATTACACCAATGTTAACTTACTAACCCCTCCGTCTTTGGAATGTGGGAGGAAACCGGGGCACCCGGAGGAAACCCACGCGGTCATGGGGAGAACGTACAAACTCCTTACAGACAAGCGGCAGGAGTTGAACCCCGATTGCTGGCGCTGTACTAGCGTCATGCTAACCGCTACGCTACCGTGCCATCCCAATACCTTAGCATCTCATTACGCATGTCGAAAGGCGAGCAACGTCAGGAGAGGATGAATGAAGAGAACTTTTTAATAGGTCAGGGAAAAGATTTTTTTAATTTGGAAGAAAAAGATAAATTAAATGTGAAAAAATAAAATTTTTTCCTGACCTATTTATGTCTTCTTCAGTCATTCTCTCCTGATCCACTGCCACCACGATTTGCTCCTCAACCATGAAACATTTACAAAATTTACATTGTCATATAACCAACACCCATGACCTGAATCCTCAGAATGTGCTTAGCAATGTTGCTATGAGTGATGTCATATAGTCAGAGGTGATATCTTCTCTGGGAAATTGACAGCATCATCAGACTACCTTCTGACAGGAGAGCAACTACTGGTTCACTTCTGACTCCATGAGACGTATTCAAATTTTGGAATTCCAGGCATACATGTACATCTTATGCTTGCATGAGCTCCTGAATTTTAGTAAGAAATTATTAATTATTGCAGAAATCAATTCTTCGATGCTTCCAAAGGCAAAGATATCCAGGATCTGCCCTTCAAAGAAGGGTTCAGAGGAGATTTACGAGGGTGATTCCCGGAATGATAGGGCTTATGTATGATGAGCGTTTGTCGGCTCTTGGACTGTACTCACTGGAGTACAGAAGAATGAGAGGGGACCCCATAGAAACATTTAAAATGCTGAAAGGAATGGACAGAGTAGATGTGGCTAGGCTGTTTCCCTTGGTGGGTGAGTCCAGGACCAGAGGGCACAATCTTAGAATTAGAGGGTACAGTTTCAAAACAGAGATGAGGAGAAATTTCTTTAGCCAGAGGGTGGTTAGATTGTGGAATTCCTTGCCAGGTACAGCAGTGGAGGCCAGATCATTGGGGGCGTTCAAGGAAGAGATAGATAGATATCTAAATAGTTGGGGTATCAAGGGATAAGGGGATAAGGCCGGAAATTGGGATTAGAATAGGTTTTTTTTTCTTCTTCCTCCCCCCCATTTCTCATTTCTCATTTTTTCCCTTTTCCCTGGAGCAGATTCGATGGGCCAAATGGCCTGCTTCTGCTCCCTTGTCTTGTGTGATCTTGTGTGATCTTGTGTGAAAGACAGCCTTCTACTCAAACCTATTCCCTCATGTTATGCACATCCTTGTCTTCAAGCACTGCTATCAATAGGAGTTGTGATAAAAAGTGCATCTCATGACATACACTTCCAACCTGATGTACCTAAGACTGAGGTGCCAAGCTGATGAAGCTCCAACACAGGACTATGAGTCATAAAGTTGAAACAGGCCTTTCTGCCCGACTTGTCCATGCCAACTGAGTAGTCTATCCACACTAATCTTATTTTCCTGCATTTGGCCCACATCCCTCTATTCCTTTCTTGTTTATGTATCTGTCCAATTGTTTTATGAACGCTATTATTGCACCTGCCTCTACCGGCTCCCCTGGCAGTTTGTTCTGTGTACCGTCTATGTGAAAAAATAGCCCCTCAGATCTTCTTAAAATATTTCCCCCCTCACATCAAACTTATTTTCTTTAGCTTTAGACACCCCTACCCTTTGAAAAAGACTGTGGCTTTCTATCCTATCTATGCCCCTAATAATTTTATAAACCTCTATAAGGCCACCCATCAGCCTCCTAAGCTCCTGTGAGAACAATCCCAGCCTATGCAATCTCTCCTTTAACTAAAACCTTCCATTCTAGGCAACATCCTGGTGAATCACTTCTGCACTCTTTCTATAGTCTGCTGACCAGAAATGCACATAATATCCCAAGTGTGGCCTAATGAATGTCTTGTACACCTGTAACATGATGTGCCCACTCCTATACCTAATACCCTTGCCGATGAAGGCAATTAAGCTAAATGTCACCTTCACTACCTTATCCACCCATGTTGTCATTTTCAGGGAACTATGAACTAGCACACCAAGATCCCTCAAAACAGCAACTCTTCTAAGGTTACAGTACATATGCTGCCAGTATTGGATGGCCCAAAATGTATTACCTCACACATGTCTCAATTAAATTCCATCTGCCACTGCTCTGCCCCAACTTTCCAGCTGATTTATGTCCCTTTGTACCCTTACATTTTCACTATCTATGACTCCACCAATCTTCGTGTTATCAGCAAGCTTACTTATCAGACCACAGAGCCTCTCATCCAAGTCATTTATATATATATGACAAACAACAAAGGCCCCAGCACTGATCTCTGTGCTACCTCACAGGTTATGGACATCCAGTCAGAAAAATAACCCTTCACCACTACTCTCTGCCTCCTGTCACAAAGTCACTTTTGGATCCAGTTTGCCAAAACACCTTGGATCCTATGTGTCCGAACTTTCTGGAGCAACCTACCATATGGGACCTTGTCAAAAGCTTTACTAAAGTCCATGTATATCTCATCTACTGCCTTGCCTTCATCAATTTTCTTAGTAACTTCCTCAAAAAAGCTAAATTTGTGAGGTAGGATTCGTCTGCACAAAACCATGCTGACTGCCCCTAATCAGTCCCTGTCTTTCCATGTGATTATAAATTCCATCCCTAAGAATTTCTTCTAATAGTTTCCCTACTACTGATGTAAGGCTCACTGGTTACCCTGATCACCCTTCTTGAGCATGGGAAAAACATTATTTACCCTCCAGTCTTCTTGTGTCTCACCCATGGCTAACGATGATGCAAATATCTCCATCAGAGCCCCAGAAATCTCCTCCCCATAACACCATGGGATATAAAAACCCTGGAGATTTGTGCATCAACATCTCCAACACTTAAACCCTTTACATCATGCACAATGCACCAGGTAATCACCATATGATGAAATACTCTCCATTTGCTTGGATGAATGCAGCTGCAACAATGCACAGGAAGCTCAATGCTATCTGGGACAAATCAACCCTTTTGATTGCTTCCTCATCCACCTCACTAAACTTTAATTCCCTCCACCACCAGCATACAGTGGTTGCAGTCTGTACCATCTCTAAAATGCACTGCAGTTGCTCATTTTGAGTTCTCTGAAAGCAGCTCCCAAATCCACAGCCTTCACCACCCAAGGAAGTAAAGGGCATCAGGTGCATGGGAATACCACCACATGCAGTTTCTATTGGCATTAGTATTGGTATTGATTTATTATTGTCAGTACAGTGAAAAACTTGTCTTGCTTATAGTTCGTACAGATCAATTCATTACACAGTGCATTGAGGTAGTACAGGGTAAAAAAACAATAACATGATATAGAGTAAAGTGTCACAGCTATGGAAGAAGAGCAGTGCAGGTAGACAATAACCATCCTGATTTAGAAATATGTGATATTCTTTCATTGTAACTGGGTCCACATCCTGGAACACATGAGCCAACTGCACCATAGGAGTTCCATTATGAAAAGGACTGAATGTTTTAAGAAGGTGGCTCACCAACACCTCTTCAGGGGCAAGTAAAGGTGGGCAATTAATTCAGACCTTGCCAGCAAAACCCGCATATTGAAAAATGAATAACAAAGTCTGGCATGCCAGTTTCTCAACATGCGAGATATAGCAGGAGAACCTGCCGTGTGAAACATTTTAAGGCTTTAAACTGACAACTGTTGCATGAACTGTGTGAGAAATGCTCTCATATGGCCATACATGTTGTCAGGTTGCATGACCCCTTTAGAAGGGCAAACAGTAAAAGCTTAGTGGATTGTTTTTTGCAGGAAACAGATGGGAATCATTGTTTTCATACTTTTTCTCAGTTCTGCCATATCTTTTCACATTAGCCGCCAAGTATCTGGGTTTTTACGAAGAGTAAGCACCTTGTCAGCTTTCTCATACCAGGCATTTCAAATGCCTCTTCTCTGGAGAGTGTGGCTTTACGTTTTAACCAAGGTAATTGACCTTTCCTTCATTGCTTGTAGTGGCACATAAAGGACACTATCATAAATATGTCCATGTATACTTCCAGAATTCTGCACTGGTGAGAAATGATGGAAATCTTTAAACCTTTGCATTCGAGTTCATGTGAAATCCTGGATTAATTCAGGATATAACAGTCCCTTTTGTTTACGGTAAGCATATTTGTGTCAGTACTACAGCCCATCGTATGCAAAAGAAGTGGAGAGAAATTTTATGTGCCTTCTCTCTACTTCCTGCTTTGTCCAAATGCCCCAGTAACAATCCAGATGAGCATAACAGTGTGAGTGAGAGAGAGAGTGCAGGTAGTGCTCCACTAGTTTCACATGTAGCCTTGAATAGTTGCACAGCATTGATGTACAGTATGCAGTGCTCTGGTCAGTTTCACCTGAAGGTGGTGGGACCTAATGACACTTTAATGAAGTGTGAACAGCTACATGAATTGCCTGAAATAGCCATGCCACTTAACATGGTGTAATTGACACTATGGTAATGAAAAATAGCTCCACTTGCCCAACTGCCTGAGGCAACTGGGATAAGTAGCAGAATAAATTGTAGGACCTGCAATTCCCACAATTTTCTTTTTTTATATAGGTCAACATATTTCATTGGTAGCCCTTGAGTGAAAATCTTAAAAAAAAAGCAAATGGAATCTTTCTGACTATGCTGGCAACCCTGCACTTGCAAGTATTCAGGCTGGATATGGAGAACCTATTTCACTGGGTCCAAACATCTTTGACTGCTATGTTGTGCTCTCAGCACCAGTGGACCTTGGGTGGCTCAGTGAGATGAGGAGGCTCTGACACTCAAATCCCCACCTTGCCTTTGACAGTAAAGCCAAGGGCAGGAGTTTGCCAGGTGTAAAAACTAAAATTAACTTCCATCATTCTTAAATGAACACTTAGAAAAACAATTAAAATTGAAGTTCATAATTAATGAAAAAGGAAAACATATAAAGTTTGCTGAAAACACATTTGCATTTTTAATGCAAATAATAAAAAATGTTCCTCTTCCCTTTGATCTTAACCCTATCCTACAATCCCCATAGAAACCTCTAACCATTATTTCCCAAATGTTTAACATTCTTGAAAAATTGTGGACAGGTGAATGTGGTTCACCATCAATAAAGATGAAGCTCCATAGGATTGGAACTATTCCCAGTCCTTAGTTGGCATTGTAATTGCCTATTTCACGCACTGCAAAATCTTTGTATTGCAATTGATCCCAATAAATGAATATGGGTTCAATCCAATAGTTTAATAGGTGTGCTTCACTTCTACAGTGTTTACATAACTTCAGCTTTTGCTTTGAGCATCCATTGAAAGCTCATTAAAAGGACAACAGATTACAGGATGATTTCATCATTTGGTGAATGTAAAGCCATTTAAATTCAAGTAAACCGTAGCCATGGAACTGCTGGATGGTCATAAAAATCTACCAGGTTCACTGATATCCTTTGAGAAGGAATGAAATCTGCCATCCTTAACCAACCTAGTCTATAGGTGACCACACACTCAATAAATGTTTGATTCTCAACCGTCCTCAGCAATGATTTTCAACTGACTCAGATCAGGGCCTATAAGGATGGATAACAAATGCTGCCTTTACCAGTAATGTGTACATCCTCTGGATAAATAAAAGTGAAAAGGAAGAGCATTGTGATAAAAATCATTTGTCTGCCATCCCCCACTTTTACATCCTTTCTTCAATTCTTCTCATAATTGTTATATTTTATGGTACTGAATTGGAATTGGAATTGGTTTATTATTGTCACTTGTACCGAGGTACAGTGAAAAACTTGTCTTGCATACCATTCATACAGATCAATTCACTACACAGTGCGTTGAGGTAATACGAGGTAAAACAATACAGAGTGCAGGGTAAAGAGTCACAGCTACAGAGAAAGTGCAGTGTAGGTAGACAATAAGGTGCAAGGTCATAACGAAGTAGATTGTGAGGTCAAGAGTCCATTTTATCATATGAGGGAACCGTTCAATAGTCTTATAACAGCAGGATAGAAGTTGTCCTTGAGCCTGGTGGTACATGCTTTCAGTCTTTTGTATCTTCTGCCAAATGGAAGAGGGGAGAAGAGAGTATGTCCAGGGTTGGTGGGGTCTTTGATTATGCTGGCTGCTTTACCGAGGCAATGAGAAGTATAGACAGAGAGGCTGGTTTCCATGATGTGCTGAGCTGTGTCTACAACTCTCTGCAGTTTCTTGCTTTCAGGGGCTGAGCAGTTGCCATACCAAGCCATGATGCATCCAGATAGGATGCTTTCTATGGTGCATCGATAAAAGTTGGTGAGTGTCAAGGTGCACATGTCAAATTTCTTTAGCCTCCTGAGGAAGTGGAGGCGCTGGTGAGCTTCCTTGGCTGTGGTGTCTATGTGGTTGGACCAGGACAGGTTATTGGTGATGTTCACTCCTTGGAACCTGAAGCTCTCAACCCTCTTGACCTCAGCACTGTTGATGTAGACAGGAGCATGTGCACCACCCCCCTTCCTAAAGTCAATGACCAACTCTTTTGTTTTGCTGACATTGAGGGAAAGATTGTTGTCATGACACCATGTCATTAAGCTCTCTATCTCCTTCCAGTACTCTGACTCATCGTTATTTGAAATACAGCCTACTACAGTGGTATCATCTGCAAACTTGTAGATGCCGTTAGAGCAGAATCTGGCCATGCAGTCATGAGTGTATAGGGAGTAGAGTAGGGGGCTGAGGACACAGCCTTGTGGGACACCAGTGTTAAGAATAATCATGCTGGAGAATCTGGTGCCCACACTGTGGCAAAGTTCTGCAGGTAGAAACACATTAGGGGAGAGATTCAATAAGAACATGAGGGGAAACTTTTTCACCCAGAAGGTGCTCAGTGTATGGAATGAGCTGCCAGAGGAAGTGGTTGAGGCAGGTACATTTAAAAGATACTTGGACAGGTACACAGATAGGAAAGGTTTAGAGGGATATGGGCTAAACACAGGCAAATGGGACTAGCTAAGATGGGAATCTTGGTTGTCATGAACCAGTTGGGCCAAAGGGCCTGTTTCCATGCTGTATGACTTCATGACTCTATGATCCAGAGTGAACCTGAATCAAGAATATAAGTGGCATATTCAACTGGAGAAGACATCACACTGTACTCTTTAATATTTCCATCCATTCAACATAGACAAATTGTAGTCATGGAAAAGGGAGAAAATAAGCAACCGGGCTTCTTTTAACAAACTATGAACAAAACTTGTGCTATTAGATGGAAGGGTCATTTGACATCCATTAAACCACAAGCTGGCTTTTCAAACAACTGCTTCATCATAAAACAAGAAAATAAAATTATAGTTGTTCGACTGATGAATCAGGATCAGAATCAGATTTATTACAACTGACATGTGACGTGAAATGTATTGTTTTGCGAAAGCAGTACAGCACAAAGACATAAAAATCTATAAATTACAGAAATAAATAAATGGTACAAGAAAAAAAAGGAATGAATGGTAGGCAAGGAAGACTTACTACCATTCATTGATGCTTGCAGTTCAGTGGTGAATTTTTTTTCTTTTAGTGATTTCTCATATCAAGTTCTTGTATTTCCAATGCTGTTTCAAGTAGTTTGGCCATCTTTCATCTCAGTATGGTCTTGATTTGGGTCAGTAGTCAAATGGTTGTATATGTACATAAATCTTATGGAACTCTTTTCTGCTGGGTTCCCATTTGTTTGAAGGCTCACTGGTAAGGATTACAAACACTGAGCTGAAGCAGATGGGAGTCCAGATAATATATGCAGAAGGGAGTGGTGCTAATTTCAGGCCAAGGGATGAATGCTGCCAAAACCCCTGCAAAAATGGTTTGAGGACCAAGTTCTGCTTGGACTTGCAAGTAGCAGGGTGTTAAAAATACATACATGTGCGAGCTTCAAGGTCTCAGTGAAGGGAAATTAAATGCTTATCACTGTGGACCAACATTTATTTGAGGACCCACCACTAGCAGACATCATACACTACTGACATTTCTTTCACTGACCGGTTCTGGGCTTCTGGTTGGAGGGTGGGGAAGTGTCGTCACAGGACACAGGTGACCCTAGGTTGGGAGTGACTGGAATGGGTGTCTGGTTGCAGATCAGTCAAGGAGACAGTGGCTGGAGTTTGGCAGAGGTGGTTGGTGACAAGGATTTGGTTAGGTAGGTGTGGGGGGTCTTTTATCCAGGGATTCACAGAGGGTATGAGCTAGGGAAGGGGTGGGGTCAGTGTTCAGGGCAGGGAGCAAGAGTATCAATATTCAGGGATTAGTCTATGGGTTGTGCCAGGGATTGTGTCAGATGCTGGAAAGTATTGGGTGAGTGGGGGAGGGGGCGCGTGGAAATCAGAAATTGTTGGTCTTGGGGAGGGTTGGCTGATTGATAGTTAGGAGGGAGAGAACCTGGTGACTTGGAGGCATTGGGAGTTGTGACCAGGTGTGAGGTAATGATGGTGGCAGTGGTGGTGGTGGTGGTGGGATGGGCAGTCACCCAATGGTTAGTAAATATATTACTTAAAGGAGACCTAAGTGGTGTTGGCTTGTGGTGCTGAACTGCATAACTTGCAGAATATCAAGGGTGGTTGCCTTTAAGTAAAGCTGAAGAAGGCCTGACAAGTACTATATCTGCAAGAGTGGCAATTCATCCATGAAAAAAAATGTCAGGAATAGTGTCCAGTCATGCTACTGGATGTCTCTGCTCATATCTAAGCTCCTCTGTGCATTAGAGTCTCAGGCACACACAGAGAAAGGAAGGAGAATCATGGACTTCATGTAACTCACAGAATGTCCCTGATTTTCTTTTGCAGTTGAGCTTTTACAGTGAAAGAAGATTATGTAGCATAGAAAAGTTGAATACTGAATGATCCAATTTCTGGGCATTAGATAATACATTTGGCCCATTGAAGGCATACCTTGTAATTTTTTAAAATTTCAATTGGGACTTTGACATTCTTGTGCTTTAGTGACTTGTGGACCTCTGTGATTGGCGATAGAAGTTTCAATACCTGCATATTGGAAACAGGGACCAGCGTGAGGGTGTTAGGCTGCCCAACAGGTGCTGTGAGCTCACCTATTTGTATGCACCTGAATCTGTGCACCAATGTACACTTGGCAGATGTAATTGATGAGGTATCTTCTGAAGTGTTGTTACATTAACAGGCTCTCTGTGCGGTCACAGCAGACAGTGATTATTATTGTACTGGAAGGTTTTTAAGAAGCATCCCTCATGCGAATTTCTCCAGAAACAGCTGGAAGGTAACCATCACATTAAAGTTCGTTGCCACTTTGATACTGACAGCTATTGACAATGTGCTCCTCATCCTGCTCTGCGGTTACAATTGTAGTTTGAAGTATATTTCAATGAGTCCATTCTTGCCAATGTACAGATATCTCACACATAGTTTCTTCCTGCAACTCACCCAGTGGATTTGCTCCCTGGATGCTGTGAGTGTTACCTTTGTGGGTCTTCCCATTCCTCCTTTCAGCATCATGTCATCCTGTAACATTTTCATAGCCACACAGTATTCTTTGAGGAGTACTTGGGAGAAAATGGCTTGAGAAACTTAGAATCTTTGAACACATGTTAAAGCATACAGGGCATAGACTTCAGCAAATTTAAAAAAACTCAAGAAAGAATCAAGAACTTGTAGAATTGTTGTGATGGCAAGCACAAATCAACAGTGAACCAACGTAGTGTAGTGGTTAGCGTAACGCTTTACAGCGCCAGAGACCCGGGTTCAAATCCGGCCACTGTCTGTAAGGAGTTCGTACGTTCTCCCTGTGTCTGCGTGGGTTTCCTCCGAGTGCTCCGGTTTCCTCCAACATTCCAAAGATGTACAGGTTACGAAGTTGTGGGCATGCTATGTTGGCGCTGGAAGCGTGGCGACACTTGCGGGTTGCCCCCAGAACACTACGCAAAAAAGATGCATTTCACTGTGTGTTTCAATGTACATGTGACGAATAAAGATATCTTATCTTATCTTACTTTCAGTCGTGGGAATGGGGAGAAGTTTCTTTCTTGCTGCTCAACCTGTGTTGAACTAACCACACTGAAGAGTGCAGTTGAGCTCCAATTTAGCAATGCCAATACTAATCACCATTGCATGTCACTTGGCTACCCTTATGACTTCAGCACTAATTACAAACACACAGACAGATTTTGCACACAAGCTGTCTTACATCTGAAAAACAGAATTCTCTCATTAACCTACCAAGGACCTATCATCAGAAGCGGCATCAGAGATGATGTGCGGCAAAGTTGCAAAACCTTTGACCTGTTACCTGAAAGTTCCCTGTACTTCTTGATGCAAAAGGATTCACAATGTTAGTGCAAAATAGTGCAATATATAGGCTTAACATACATACCAAACTCTTCTCTCTTTGGTTCTAATAAAGGAACTAACTTATTTAGGTAAGTTATAAAATGAGGAGAAAGAAATAGTCACAGTAATTTTTGTATCATTATTCTTAGAAAATATAAAGGAATTCATACTTGCAAAGTGGAAATCAACGTCAAAGAATAAACAAGTCAGCTTTTAAAGCATTATTTTAACTTCATAATATTAACAATATTAATAACATTCATTTTGAAGTTGTACTTCTCCTGTGCAGACTGAGGTTGCTCTAGTTGATAAATGTAAGTGCCCACCAGTAGAATGGAATGTTTTCTGAGCACTTTGTTTTGTATCTCCAGCCACAAAGTATTAGCAGTTCCAGCTGCTCTTGAGTAATACTATTCTCAGACAGTGATATATAACATATAGATATATATATAATATATTATGTATGAATATAATACCACTTTGTTACCTCTGTGAAATTATGAAGGAGGCTGGAAATGCTGACAATCACTGACAGTTTTTTTTCAGAATCCACAAAATACGGCTGTATCAAGGTCAGAGGACAATAGTGTTCAGTACAGTTACACCTTTACATGATTCACTTAAGACGATTAAGAAAGCACTTTAGCTAGTCACTTTCAAGATTTAGTCTCCAGGGTTTAGTTGTATTACATCTTTGGACCACAGTCTTCAATACGTCTATCTACATTGCAGTCATAAAACCATTTTCAGTAGTGGTTTCAGTAGTGTAGATGGCTGAGATAATATTTGGCAAAATGAATTATGCCTAAGGCACTCAGAGGACTCTGAGGGTATGATTTATATGTTTTTAATGCCAGATTTTGACTCCTGAGATGATGGTGCCTGACTGGAAGTTGACCACAAGAACCCATAACCAATAGGGTGTTAGATTATAATTTACCGAATTAATATTGTTTTTTACAATCAAAACCAGTGTACAAAAGATGTTCTGAAGATAATACTAGATATGGTCTATTTACAAACACTGGATCACCTAGCACCAATTTTTTTCAATGTGTGTGGGTTTTACTCAGAATTAGGGCTGTCATTTGTAAACACACACTTGTAGCAAGTTTTTTGCTACTTGTTAAATTGAGGTGCACACATATTGTGTGCACATGCCAGAAATTTCTAGAATTGGCAGTTGCTGACATCAGGTCTCACATAGCACAGATCTGATACCTGCCCTGACAGATTGTGGCACATCCATCCAGTGTGAACCTGGTATGAAAAACCTGGTCTTATCAGCAGGACAACCAAATGTCTCCCTCAACCCACCACATCATTCTCCTCAACATGCACTTTTCCCAATTATTTACAGGCTTGTTAAGAGCTGAAGGAGAGATGAGCTTGAAATTTTCCACGTAATTTGGAAATCTGAGATGAAATTCAGATATTAGTGCATATGAAGGATACTCCCACAGCCTCTGACCAGGAGATTTACTTGCCATTTCAGAAGGCCTCTGGGATGACCATGAGGAGGAGGAGGAGACTTGAAGTGAAGGATTCATGTTCTTGATCAAGAAAGAGGAGTTGGAAGGATTCCTACCAGGATAGCCTATCATCCATGAGCAATATGAGAATAAAACTGTATCTCCATCTCACAAAGGAGCAGTGAATTTACAAGATTCTCCAAAGAAGTGGTGACTGACAACTGACACCCTTTGTTGACAGAGATCCAGCCTCAGAGCCAGGGCTAAATATAACAGTGAAGAGGAGGCAAGTTTATTGTTCCTCCCTGGATAGAGAGCAGCAAGCAATGAGAGTATGCAGATCAGCAGAGACAGTCTGCTTACCAATGGTTCAGGGAGTTAGAGATTGTATTTATTTGTTTTTTAAGCCTCTTCACAGCTTGCTCTTCTTGATTAATAATGGAAAGGGCTCTCAGTCACTGCTTGTACAGACAATCATCAAAGCACTTTGGAGGGCAGGGGTCACTGCTGCTCAGTAGACTATGCATTTTGTACCAGATCCAAGGTCTTGATCTTCAATGACCCTCTTCTTCAATCAACCAGAGGCTGCACTAACGCATTGAAGCAGGTGGTGAATTTCTTCGACAATGTCT